>NC_091699.1:26980100-27605100 GCF_041296265.1 Equus caballus
AGTTTCTGAGAGCTGAGGACCTCAGTCCTACAGCCACAAGGAACTGATTTCTGCTAATATCCCAAATGAGATTGGAAGAGGACTCTGAGCATCAGCTGAGAATGACCCCCAAACTGACACCTTGATTATAGATTTCTGAGATCCTGAGTAGAGGATCTGGTTAAGCCATATCTGGACTCCTTACCCATAGAAACTGTGCAATAATACATATCCATTGATTTAAACCTCTAAGTTTATTGCAATTTGTTACATAGCAGTAGAAAACCAATGTAGTGTTCTGCTAGGACAAAAGATGAAACTCTCCAGCCTCCAAATTTTCCTTTTCTTTTGAAATCCCCCATCCCTTCATGCTTGAGATTGTATTTCCCTGCCTCTATAAGAAAGGTGTCAAGAAGGTGAGCAGAAAAGGAAACACTAAAGAAAGGGGAAGAAATATATAAGCTCATCTCAGCATATGCTAGAGAAAAAGAAATGGAGTCAGTAACCTCATTTTCCCCAGGACGACGAGCCGTGCTACCACGGTGATCAATGACATTAGCTTCAAAGCCATCAACTGAAGAATGCAAAACCAAGGGGTAACAGATAAGGCCATCAGAAACACCAGTCCCCAAGAGGAATGGGTGCCACATAAATGAAATGACCAACTTTCAAGACAAATTTATAACAGGAGCCAGACCATGGCTGTGTAGACTCCCCTAGGCAAAAGGAAATTCAGGTGGAAGAATGCATGCTTCTCCTCCTTCTGAAAAGTAGTTTGGCAATGATATATATTGTAACATAGGAAACTAATTGGCACTAAATGTAGGAAGCAATTTTTACTTTGAGAGTTAAAAGTTTCTTTTCTCATTGAAATCGCACTTTTATCTTGGAAACACAACGCAGGCTTCAGCTGCTTCTGCGTCGAGATTTTCATTAAAACACACATGCCGTATGCAGTATTTTGATCTTGGAAGTGCTTGATATGTTAATGGTCTTGCTTTCTATTTGTGAACTTGGCGTCACTCTTACTGGTTGGGCGTGATGAACAAGAAAAGGCTGGGTGGTGGGAGGACAGAATGCCCTTCACTGAACAAAGGCAAACCCTTCTAAACAGGCTATTATCTGTTCACTCAGCCATGGTCAGGAAACCTATATATATGAGAATTACAGTCGACTTCTGGAAGAGTAATCCTCTATTAAAAAACTCACTTGGCTCTTTTTTTTTTTTTTTTTTTTTTTCCATTGCTTCCAAAAATTCACTTGAATCACAAACTCCTCGGGAGGAGATCATGAACTCCTTTCTACTTAAAATTTCTGTGAGGGAAACCCACAACACCTAAATAAAAAGGGAATTGAAGTTCTGCTGTGATGATCATTCAATAGCTAATCTCAGATCCCCAGGCTCCTGTAAAATAAAGCCCTTTATTAGTAGATATCTCTTATCTCCAGAGTCTCTTTGAACATTGACAAGAAAACTCCACAAGACAAGCTGGGTCAGAAAAAATTAGCCACTGTATGATAGTTCTCATATAAGCACAATTAAGAAATATGTCTAGTGTCTTGTTTTGATAATTATTACAATAATGAAAAATGTATGCTCACATGAATATCAAATCAACATTTTTCTGAAAGTCCAATATGGGAAAAGACCGGTGCTAAGAGATATGGAAAAATAGAAAATGTGAATGAAAAAATAGGTAAAATTAAGATATTCCTTGCCTTCCAGGAGCTCATAATTTATTGAGACAGAGACACAAATGAAGAACTCTGATACTCAGTTGTCCTCAATTACTGCAACAGTGACATTCTTTGAAATAGAGTCCTTCAGAAAGACAAATTGGTTCTGGCTGGGGAAACCAGGAAGACTTCTTGGAGGAGATTAGAAGTTTGTATTTTTAAGGAAAGAAGGTCATTACTTTAGAATTCAGATAATGATTATAATAACTGCCCTTCATGTCAACTATGTGTCAGATTCTGTGCTCAGTGCTTTTTGTTTAAAGTTTTTATTTTGAGACATTTATAGATTCACATGCAGTTGTAAGGAATAATAGAGAGAGAATGTATAACCTTCACCTAGTTACCCCAACAGCAACATCTTGCATAGCTGTGGTACAATATTAAGGCAGGAAACCAACATTGATCTTATTCAGATCTTATTTTACCAGTTATACATGCACGTGAGTGTGTGTATGTATTTAGTTCTAGGTAATTTTATCACATGTGTAAATTCACATAACCATCACCACAGTCAGGATATAGAATACCCGGTGCTTTTTGTCTATGTGTTCATATTAATATTTACAGATAATATTTCTTGCTATGAGATGAGTTCTTGCTATGTGGCATCCTTAGCACTGTGTGTATACATTCATTCACATTCAGTGGCTCACTTAACTACTCTCTATGGGATAAATGGTAGAGATAGCCACTGTTTTTATCAATGGGCCTTCTTCAGGTAATATTCCTCAGGATGATTACCATGTCCTCCACCATTAGTCTCTGTGACTCCAGTGACTGACTCCTAACTTAGGTTCAAGGTTGATCATATGACACAGATTTGGACAATCTTGCCATGTGACAGGAACACAAATTAGCTAAAGCTAATAAGACTTTTGAGAGTCTTCCTTCTTTCTCTGGATTTGACCTGAAATGCTGTGGATGTAGAGTCACTGGTGGCCATCTCAATACGTCGTGAAGACTAACAATGACAGCAACATGAAGGAGAGTGGTTGATACATGGAGAGAGAGAACATTCTAATGATGTGTTCAGACTCCTGAAAGCAGAAGTGCCTGACAACAGGCTACACTTTCATTTTTCAATTAACTGAGCCATATTCCTCAAACCAATTTAAATCAGGTTTTCTGCCACTTGCAGCAAAAAATTCCTAACTGATACACAGGTACTGTTATTACATACATTTTTGTAAGTGAGAAAACCGAAGCACAGAGATGTTATTTATTTATTTATTTATTTATTTTAGAGAAATAGGAAAAGGAAAACCAGTTAGATATGACAGAGCCAAGGTTGAAATCAGACGGTGTGAGTCTAGATGCTCTACTCCAAGGGCGAGAGTATTACATTACGTCATTTGGACCAACCAACAGGGGGTTAGAGTCTTCATTTTATGGGTGAAGAAACAGGTCTGAGAGGTTAGGCAGATAATTTTAACAGTTATCTATTGCTGAATTAAAAAAAAATACTTCAAAACTTCATGACTTAAATATCAACTATTTTATTTGCCTGTGATTCTATATGTCAGCAAGTTGGACTGGTTCAGCAGGGAGTGTCTTATGCTTGTCTCTCCTGGGACATTCATGTGACTACAGCTAGGTAGCCAATAGTCGGGTGAGGGGTGCTTGGTAAGGTGGGCATTAACTCAGATGGCTCATCTCTGATCCATGTGGTCATTCACCCTCACAGGTAAGCAGAGAGAATGGTAGTAGAAGAGTTTCCAGGAGAGGGGCAGTGGGCAAGTACTTTTCAAGCTTCTGCTTGTGTCACGTTTGCTAATGTCCCATTGGCCAAAGCAAGTCATGCTCATGACCAAGGCTTTCACACCATATCATAATACACTTCTCTCAGATAAACGAGGAGGAATGGGTTACTAGGTAGAAGGAATAGAAACAGGAAAGTATCAGACAAGATTAAATATTACGAAGGATCAGAAAAGCAACGTTAAGAGGAGACTGATGGAAAAGATTTCATGGAGGAAATATCGGTGCGCCCCACAGGAGCAGTTGGACAGGGGGAAAAGGAGAGGACGAAGGAGGGCATGCAGGGAAGGAAAAATGCCTTCAATTAAGTAACAGACCTGCGTACGGTCCTGGAGCCAGGTAAGCTGGAACACAGAATGGATGAGTAGAAGTGGCCTGAGAACAGCTTGTAAAACACTCAGAAGACCTGTTGTGGACGGCTAGGAAACTTCCATTTTCCAGGCGGGGGTAGCTACAGATTATATGGGCAACATGGCATTTTAATCTCTTCAGATTTTAACATTTTCTAATTAATTGCTGTTTCAGTTGCTCTGCCCTACTGCGATTTATGAAGGACTTATACTTTTAGTTAATAGATTTTTTAATACCTTTCAAACTAAAAAAAATAAATACAAGTGCTTTGACGTTATGAATATGTTTTAAAATCATGTGCTAAAGCCATTCATTTCCATACAAAATGTAAAAAGTTACAGATATTTCCTATCTTTGGTCATCTCTAGAATTACCACAAATGTAATTATGCAACTGCTAATAATTATAATCTTGGCTATTTAGCTGAGAGCCATATAAATTTTATAAGGCAATAAATCTTATTAAGTGTTCCCTGGAGCATCAATTGATTCATTAACTTATAATAAATGCTTTTAAAATGCAAATTAAATAATAACTGGAAACACCTCAGTTAAATGCCACCAGCATACCTATTATCTACTTCCTGGAAAGATTTGAAATTTCTCTTCTTTTTAAAGCAGTCTGTTCATACACATAGAGTCAATAAGATGTTTACTATAGTGGAGGAGGGTGTTGGGGGGTGTGGGTGTGGAGGGGAGGGCTTGGTAAATTAGATTGTAGCTAAAAATGATCAATCTTAAATCATTCAAATCTGAATCTTTTTTTAGGAGTAATACTTTGTGCAGCCATTCTGAAAAGCTACTTGGCACTAAATCAAAGGTGTCTTGTCATTCCACTCAACCATTTCACTTACGGGAAATTAGCTAAGGAAATAATCAGAAAGTCATTCAAAGATACAGGTGTAAAGATAGTCACTGTAACAATATTCTAAATATGCAAAAATGTCCAAATTGATTTGGTATTTTCATTTGATCAAATATTCAGAAATTCCCAATGATTTTTTTTAAAGATGTTTAATTACATGAGGGAAATGCATATAATGTATCATTCACAGCTATTGTTAAAATATTGATTTTTTGGAAATGGTATAAAACCACATTTTTGGCTTCATCCCAATTTTATAAAAACATATGATACAAAAACAGGCCAAAGTAAGTTTATTAAATATTAAGTGTGATTATATCTATATGATGATATAATGAATAGTGGTTTTTATTTTATTTCCTTTTTGGAGTTCTGTAATACTTTTTAAACTTAAAAAAATTCTTTAAAATCTATTAGATTTCTAATTTGAGAAAATAAACATGTTACTTAGAGAAAGAGAGAGAAACATCCTTATTAATGGAGCATAATAAAGGCTTCAGATTTTAATAAGGAATAATCCAGTTGATGACAGAAACGTACAATCACTGAGCCTAAGAGAAGCTGACCCAATCCCATAATAGGAATATAACTGTAGAGTTCTGTCCATGCAGAGCAAGAAAAGGATGAAAACACTCTAAGAAAGCTGACAAATAAGAAAATAAAACATTGCCAAATTTAAAAACAGGCTCAAAAGCTTAGAGTTTGATATATTAATTCACCAGCTGGATTTAAAATAGACTGTAGTATTTTAAATGTTTAGGTTTTATTACTACTGTAATCATTATATAAAAGTATCAAGTTAATCTATTTAAGCATAGCTTAATATTCCAATTTCAGCTCTTAATTACTGTAATTTATTTTCAATCCTTTGTTTCAAGAGATTTTATTTGTTCCACAAGCAGGTTTTTTTTTCCCAAAACTAACATAGTGATTAGATTTCAACAGGTACCTACACCAAAGTCCCTGTAAATTTGATTTTCCGAGGAATAAATAAATGTTGATAACTCTCATAAGTCTAAAGAGGGAGCTATTTACTAAGAATGGCTGGAATATTGACATATTTGACAATTGAATAAAGATGTTTCTCAATTCACAAAGGAAACCTTGCACGTGTTACTAACTGAATTTGATGCTATTGAAACTTGATTCAAAAAAGTCAAACACTTTAAGAATCAACTTCAGCACTACAAATTTGAAATACTTTTTCCATTGACATCATTTTTCTTGATTCAACAGTTTCTTGTCCCTAGCACTATCTCCTTGCCTTTATTGTAAATTGGTATTAAAACCTTCCACTTTTGACAAATACTATATGTTTATGTGTTCTATGATAAAGTATTATGTATTTGCTACATCTCCTTTATATGTCTTCTTCACAATATTCATAAGTGATTATGTTGTCTGCAAGCTTATCTTTGAAAGTGGAGCCAGAAACTTGGCCTCTGGAGGGTCATGATATTTTTAAAAAATAGTGTATTTCATAACTTCAAGTTGCAATGGATTATAATATACCAAAGAAGAAACTTGGTACTTAAAAGTATATGGGGTAGTAAGGGGGCCAGCCTGGTGGCACAGTGGTTAAGTTCACTTTTCACTTTGGCGGCCCATGATTCTCCAGTTCAGATCCTGGGTACAGACCTATGCACCACTTGTCAAGCCACACTGTGGCAGGCATCCCACATACAAAGTAGAGGAAGATGGGCATGGATGTTAGCTCAGGGCCAGTCTTCCTCAGCAAAAAGAGGAGGATTGACAGCAGATGTTAGCTCAGGGCTAATCTCCCTCAAAAAGAAAAGCATATGAGGTAATAATTTCTAAAACATCAGTTATCCACAGTATATGTATGTGCCTCTTAAAATGAAGATGGCCAACTTCAGGTACTATTTACTCCAGCCTAGTGATTTATAAGATTTAATAACATCTTTGACATGTTCTTGTTATGGAATATAATCAAGATAGTTTCTGCCACATACATTCCTGAATGCTAAAAAGCATTCAGAGAGCAATGCCAAGCACACACAATTTGTATTTTTAAAACTGTTCAAATACTGTCAATGAATTTGCACGCAATGCTCCACTGAAGGGAACTCCTTCTTCTTTTCATAGACAAAACCAAATATCTCGAGAGATCTTCCCAGGTAAATTGTTAATACTTCCTTGATGGGAACATTTTTATGAAATGAGCATGATGTGACATGTGATAGACATTATACCTCTGTTTCCCTCCAATATACTTTGGGAGATCAATAGGATGTGACTTGTGGTAACTGACGAAGAATACAATCCAAAAGGCTGTTTCTTTCACATTTGACTTTGCCAACCGCTCAAAATCCTCTAAGGCACTCTGCTAAGATTTCAAGTTAGTACTATATAGTTACTTAACTACCCTTTGAGAGCAATTAATGAAAGTATAATAAAATACACTGACAATAAAACTTGAGCAAATGATAAAGAAATATTTGCATTGTTAAAAAAGACATAAATTAAGCACATTCCTGAATATAAAAGTAATAGATATATTTTACATTTAACTTTAGAAATAGGTTTTAAATTTTAAATCGTTAAGAGAAAAAGTAACCGAAGACCTATTTTTACAATGGGTAATAGATGCTCTTAAACTTTGATGTTTTCAATACTAGGAAATACATCCTGATTTAGCTCTTATCTAGACACACTGTAAGAATTTATAGAAAAATCATTTTTGAGTTGAATAGAAAATAAACCTGACAATTATTCTTCTACTTATATCAAGCTATACATCATTAGCTCAAAGTCACTTGACTACCAGGAAAGAAAGACTAAAAAGGTTAATTGTCTTGTATTTGAGATCAAGCTTAGCCTAAAGGAGATAGGTACTCAGAGTTCATTTCTAGCACATTTCTAGACTGACTTCCCATAGATAAATTTATTCACTATGAAAGAGTGCATTAACATTATTTTAGTACCTCAGCCATCTGTGATTTGGATTTGAATCATTTAAAATGTATGACACTTTAAGAATATGTATCAAATGTGAAGGCAACACTTTTTTGATCTTACTATAATTTACGTGTTTTATTATGTTTTTAGAACTTTGGTTGTTGAATTCCTATTAAGCCAGTTAAGCTCTATAACTTAATCATCTCTCTGAATAGAAGTACTGGTCTTTGATAGTGGTTTAGGATTAGAGTTGCAAGCTGGTGAAGAGATTTTCTCCATGTGATCTCAACTGGTCCCATGAGAATTATTTCACAGCTTTGACCTCCTTGTTCCCTATAACCATGCTAACAGGTTCAGACATTTTCTACAAACAATTTATGGAACAATATAGATTTTTTCCTAAAAAATAACTATCAACATGTTTTAAAAATATCTTTTCAAGACTTTTGTATGCAGCATCAGTCAACATAATGAGTATGGCAAATTTTATCATTTGTATTTAACAATATTTTAAAGCATAATCTAGGTAGGAAACTCATTAGATTACCATAAACAATTCAAAGGAGGGTAAAAACAAAATAATACTTAAATATTATCAATTTAAGTGAAATTATGAGTTTCCCAGTGTAATATTAGCTTTCTCACTGCAAACATTGGCACTGGGAGTTAAGAAGAAATTAACATCACAATAGGTCATAAATCATCAAACCCTATGGTTTGAAAGTTTATTCACGGTATTGATTGATGCTAACATATTGAAATTGTCGCCTTTAATGCAAAGATGATAAGCACATAAGAAATCAATGTGAGCAATGTCTCATTTTTAGAATTGCCAATTTGATTCCAAATTGCTGATTAGTTCTGCTCGGAGGACAGGGTCATTATGAACTATTAGAGAGCTCAGTTATTTGTAACAGACATTTTCAGGGTCAGAGTTAGCGAGTAAGGACTGTGTTCCTGTAATATATAAAACAGCTGTTGCAGCTGGGAGATCCATAGGGAAATTAAAATCTATAGAGGTACATTTTTGCATTTATATTCCATTTGGAGAACAGTCATCTCCGTTTTTAAAAGATAAAGTTTCACCTAGATTATTCATCATTCAACAAACATTTATTGAGAGCCAGCACTAAACTCAGGGCTCAAAAATGAATAAAACTTGCCTTCTCTCAAGGTGCTGTGTTTCTGAGTCCGCTTATTTTTAACCTGTTCCTCATTTTGATGAAGTGGGATTCCCATACTGTCATTTAAAATTACTTGAAATTCGAATACAAATGCACATATGTGACTAGAAACAAGTAAAATAACATTATTTGTGAATTACCCACATGCCTCTTAACCACTAGAAAATTTCAACATGCTCTCACTCCTCCACCTCACCCCATCATGGACCCTCTGAATTAACATTTCTTGGTATGGAGCTGGGAGTCTATATTTTTCAGTTGCTATGAACTATAATTCTCAAGAGCCTCTAGTAAAAACAAAAAGCTTCTTAGGAACAGGAAACTTAGATAAGAAGGATTGTTTTTAATTCAGCCTTTACCATTGAAGATACTTTTAAAAAGTTATACAAATTATATAGAAATATATCCCAGTACAAAGAAGCATTTTTAACAATGCATTAGCATGGGTACTTGCTCAAGTTTTTAATTCCTCTTTAACAGAAATCACACAAGGTGTAGATGACATTTCATGCCCAATGACTTACGCTAGAATCTTATTTTCTAATATATTATTATAAACATAACTCATAATATTTTGTCCAAATATTGCAAACAAAATTTTTTCCTTATTCTTCACCTAAATCAATGGCCTTTTGCTCATGTCTTCCTTCTCCTCTCTTCTTTAGAACTTATTTTAAAGATCACAGTGTTAGTATTGCTAAGTCTTGTAAAGGCATTTGGACAAAAGCAATAAAGTTCTGACTTAAAATCATAGCAAATAAGTTTTGGGGGAGGTATTATTTCCCTTTGGATGTTCCCTTAAATAGGAGTCCAGATAGTATTGATAATGGAAGTAGAAAAGGTCCAATTTGAGAGCAAAAACTTTTTGGAACTCTGAGACTAAAATAGTATCATTTAGGTTTCTGGGAATTGTATGGAATCTATTACTAAACACTTCCTATATGTCAAGCATTTTATTTATCTTACCCTAAGTCCCGAGTATTCTTTATAAGTTATACTCTATTGTGAGAAATGAACAGAGAACTTTCACATCTGGAAAGATGCGTATCTTCTTTGCTCCTTGTTAGTTTAAGGCAAGGGCAACTGATGGGCTAGTTTCTGTTGACAACTCATCGAGGAGTAGTGGCTACATAGAACGTAGTGATGAAAAGGATTCTGAGGTGGAGGCAGGGGCCTACAGGAGCAAGCTGATTGGCGACATCTGTGTTCCTTATAGAAGCAGGTGACATGAGTGTGTATTTACTGTCTCTGACTTAGATACTGCAAACAGAGCAGGGTATCTGCCTCTTATGCTTAATTCCAAAATTTAAGTCCACCCAGCAGAACACACTTTACACACTTTGCCAACGATATAAGAAGATTTCCACAAATACAATTTGGTGATACTGTTTCTCCATGTGCCCACTCCTATCCATGTACTTGGTAGTTTACTACAGCTTTTCAAAGATATGTTTTTAAAAATGGATATAAGAGTAATAAATAGGAAAATGCAAATCTGAAATATTATTAAATAAGAAATGACAGATCTAAATTTAAAAATCAATATTTAATCAACTTAATATATTACCAACAGGTGAGGCTAAGTTTACTATTTCTGTATGCTTTCAGTATGAATAAAAAGCGGCTCATAATTGAGTAAGATTCATGATTTATCATAGGTCACAAGAATCTATAACTTGTTCTAGCCTCCATATTTCCATTAACATGAGCACTTGTGAAATATCAGACAATTTCTGGCAATGATGGTCACTTAGATTACATAGATATGAAAACTTAAGAGTTTACATCCTAAAAATCTATTTCTAAGGTTCAGCTGGAAGCTGTAGACAGCCAAAGAACAACAGATCTCTAAGATCAAATTGTTACTTCCCCTGCCTTTCATGCTGGAAGAACTGAGAATAAAATTCAAACATCTTACCACAGCCTTTTAGGTCCTACACGATCCAGTCCTGCCCACCCCTCTGATCTTAGGCACTGCCACTCTCTCCTTTCCCACTTTGCTCCAGAAGCTTTGAAGTTATCTCCAATCTCTTAAATCACTGAAGTTTGTTCCAGCTTCAAGTCCTATGCACTTATTTCCCCTGCCTAAATGGCTCTTCCTCCAAATTTTCATGCGATTGCCATGTCTTGTCATTGAGGTCTCAGCTCAAGTCACACAACCTCAGAGAGCTCTGACCTGACCTGCACTATCTATTTAACTACTATCTAAAAATACCTTAGTTTTTCAATTGCTGATCGTTATTGTCTGTCTTCCTCCATAAGAAACTAAGCTCCAGGCAGACATGACTTTTGTCAATATTGTTTATTTCTCTATCACCAGAGGTCAGACTAGTGCCTAGCCTAGGGGCTTGGAAAATATTTATGAAAAGATTGAGTTAGTAAATAAAAGAAGACGCAGCTGAATATGAATGCTGTTCCATTTTATTCTATCACAAGATTGTCATGTATCTGACAGTGTAACATATTAGACAGTGTTCCCAAGACAAAAGCATCATTCGGCTGTATAAGGTTGGTTCTTCAATAATTTTATGGTGCACTTTCTTCTCTTATTTAGCATCTCAGCTCTGTATCATTGATAGCTCTTGCTGGAAGGGGATTCTTGGACTGGCTTCCCTCTTGAGTTGGTTTATACTAACTTCCAGAATATTCCTTTTATAAGGCTGTACCACAATAACTCCAATTAAACGAACAAAAGTGTGCACAACTACTAGAATGAGGATTTCTATAGTAATTGCTGAAAGGCTCTTTACTATAATAATGTGAGTTAAGATTGCTATAATAAGAGATACATTAATTCAGAAAGGGGACTTATCTTGAATGTAGCTTTTCCTTATTCTGTTAGCACTGGGAGTGCGCCTAACTACGTATAATAGCATTTTATATCAACGCTATCATGTGTTAATATGAAAGAAGTTACTGGAGTGCCTGCAAAATAAACCTTAGCCTAATAAACTATCCAATTCTGAGAGTTTCAAGTATACTACAGTTTTAGATTTATGTATAACAGACTTAGTGGGATTTTCATGGTTTTAGGCCTTGGACATATTTGGAAATCTATAATTACCATAAAACCATCTGATATTTATCAAGTACCTTTTAAATGTTAGGAGTATTCATACTTGTATAAAAGACTTTCTGCCTTCAAAGAATGTATTAGGTAGGATTAGTTTTGATTTAACAGATCAAAACCCAAAATAACTGAGATATAAATACAATAGGAATTCATTTCTCTCCCAAGGGAAATAAGCCTGGAAAAAGTTGGTTTAGGGCTGTTCAGTGTGGCACAGGGTCAAGGACCCAGGGTCCTTCTGCATTGCTTCTCTATCATCCTTAGCCTGTGGATTCCATAGCATATTACCTGAGATGGCTAGTCCAGTGCCAACCCCAGGACTCAGATCCAATTGGGAGAGTGAACAGAGGATCAAAGGATGATACACTTTCTCCTTTTTAAGGAGAAATTTCATTGACAACTCATTAGCCGGCCTTGATCACATTGATGCATAGGAAATTTGGGATATTCTTGATGGCGAAGTGCCTACCTAAAATTGAAAGATTTCAATTCTGAGAAAGAAACGGAGAAAAGATTATTGGAAAAAATTGAAATCACAGCTACATAGAAGTCTCCAAAAAGGGTGACAAAACATAGAAAAATTAAAAGTTAAATACCTAATATTTCATTTATAATGCGGAGTAGCAAAGTATAGTGGTTAAGAAATTAGAGCTTTAAAGTTAGGCTGCCTGGATGTGAAGTTTGGGTTCATCTTTTATTTGCGGTGTGAATTTGGGTAAGTACTTATAATTTCCAAGTCTCCATAAACAGAGAATAATAATAGCATGTATCTTAGAGAGAGCTATTGAGATGATTAAATAAAATAATGGACATAGGCCTTTAGCATAGAGCTTGCTCACATTTAGCACTCAATAAATATTGATGATGAAGAACATGATGATAGTGATGTTAATTGAGTAATAGTTGAAATAATGGCATTAGTAGTAATGTAAGAACCACCAAAACATTATGATTTTTTAAAATTAATTTTTTATTGAGGTGATACTGGTTTATAACATTATATAAATTTCAGGCATACATCATTATATTTTGATATGTGTAGACTACATCGTGTTCACCACCCAAAGTCTAATCATCATCCATCACCACACAAATGTGCCCTTTTACGTCATTCAGCCAGCCTCCTACCCCTTCCCCTCTGGTAACCACCAACCTTTAGTTCTTTCTCTAGTTCCTCTAGGTGTATTGTTAGATTATTTGAGATTTTTCTTATTTCTTGAGCTAGGTCTGCATTGCTATAAACTTCTCCCTTAGTAGCACTTTTGCTGTATCTCATAGATTTTAATATGTCATATTTTCATTTTCATTTTCTTCAGGTATTTTTTGATTCCTCCTTTGATTTTTTTTGTTGACCCAATAGTAGTTAAGTAGCATTTTGTTTAATTTCCATATATTTGTGACTTTTCCAGTTTTCTTCTTGTAGTTGGTTTCTAGTTTCATACAGTTGTGTTCAGAAAAGATGCTTGATATTATTTCAAACTTCTTAAACTTATTGTTACCTGTTTAGTGGCCTAATACATGATCCATCCTGGAAAATGTTCCTTGTGCATTCAAAAAGAATGTATATTCTGCACTTTTTGGATGGAATGTTCTATATATATATCTATTAAGTCCATCTGGTCTAATTTGTCATTTAAGGCCAATGTTTCCTTATTGGTCTTCTCTCTGGATGATGGTTGATGTAAGTGATATAAGCAGAGTGTTATGATCCTCTACTATTATTATGTTACTGTCAATTTCTCCTTTTAAGTCTGTTAATATTTGCTTTATGTATTTAGGTGCTCTTATGTTGGGCATATGGATATTTACAAGTGTTATATCCTCTTATTGGAGTGTTCCCTTTATCATTATGTAATGCCCTTCTTTGTCTCTTGTTGCAGTGTTTGTTTTAAAGTCTATTTTGTCTGATATAAGTAATGCTACCCCAGCTTTCTTTTCATTGCCATTTGTGTGGAATAGCTATTTCCATTCCTTCACTTTCAGTTTGTGAGTGTCTTTAGGTCTGAAGTGTGTCTTTTGTATGCAGCATATATATGGGTCTTGTTTTTTATCCATTTAGCCACCCTATGCCTTTTGACTGAGCATTTAGTCCTCTTATATTTAAAATATACTTACTGCTGTTTTGTTACTTTTTAATGATGTTTTTGTAGTGTTTCTCTGTTCCTTTCTTCTTCTCTTGCTCTCTTCCCTTGTGATTTGATGGCTTTCTTTAGTGCTATGTTTGGGTTCCTTTGTTTTTACTTTTATGTGTATTCATTGTAGGTTTCTGATTTGCGGTTACCATGAGGTTCATATGTAATAACTAATGTAAATAGCAATCTATATTAAGTTGATGGTCTCTTAAGTTTGACCTCTTACTAAAAGCCCTATGCTTTTACTCTCTTCCCCTCCACATTTTATGTTTTCAATATCATATTTTACCTCCTTTATTTTTGTGTATCCCTTAACCTCTTATCAAGAAAAAGATAATTTTAGTACTTCTGTCTTTTGACCTTCATACAAGCTTTATAGGTGGTTGATCCACTACCTTTCCAGTATATTTGCCTTTACCAGTGATATTTTTTCTTTGATAATTTCTTATTCCTATTTGCAGCCTTTTCTTTTCCACTTAAATGAGTTCCTTTGACTTTTCTTATAAGGCCAGTTTGGTGGTGATGAACTCCTTTAGTTTTTGCTTATTTGTAAAACTCTTTATCTCTCCTTCCATTCTGATTGATAAGTTTGCTGGGTAGAGTATTCTTGGTTGCAGGTTTTCTCCTTTTAGCACTTTGAGTATATTGTGCCACTCCCTTCTACCCTGTAAGGTTTCTGCTGAGATGTCAGCTGATAGTCTTATGGGGTTTCCTTTGTATGTAACTTGTTGCTTTTCTCTTCCAGCTTTTAGAATTCTCTCTTTATCTTTAATTCTTGATATTTTAATTATAATGTGTCTTGGTGTGAGCCTCTTTGGGTTCATCTTATTTGCTACTCTCTGTCCTTCCTGTACCTGGATGTTTTGTTTACCAGGTTAGGGAAGTTTTCAACTACTATTTCTTCAAATAAGTCCTCTGTCCCTTTGTCTTTCTCTTCTTCTGGGACATCTATAATGTGGATGTTAGTATGCTCGATGTTGTCCCAGAGGCCCCTTAGACTGTCCTTGTTCTTTTTAACTGTTTTTTTCTGTTCAACTTCAGTGATGTCCTCTACTCTTTCACCCAGATCACTGATCCCTTCTGCATCATCTACTCTGCTGTTGATTACCTCTAATGAATTTTTCATTTCTATTGTCGTAGTCTTCAGCTTGATTGGTTCTTTTTTATATTTTCTAATTCTTTGTTGAAGTTCTCACTGTGTTCATCTATTCTCCTCAGATAAGTGAGCATCCTTATGACTATTAGTTTCTACTCTTTATCACTTAGATTGTTTATCTTTGTTTCATTTAGTTCTTTTTCTGAGGATTTGTCCTGTTCTCTTATTTGGAGCATATTCCCTTGTCTCTTCATTTTGCCTACTTCTCTTTGTTTATTTCTATGTATTAGCTAGATCAGGTACTTCTCCTGTTCTGATAAATGTGGATGTATGTAAGAGATGCTTTAGGGGGCCCAGTAGCATGCTCCTCTCGTCTCCTGTGCCAAATGTTCCAGGAATGTCCCATGTGTAGGCTGTGTGTGCCCTTATATTGTGGCAGGGTTACTATTGCTGCAAGCACATGGGTAGGCTAGACTGGCCCCCAGCCTCACTGGTTATAAGGCTCAGCTGTGTGTGACTGCTACAGGTACTTTATTGGGTGGGGCAAGCCCCTGGTAAGGCTGGCTGTGAGGTTTAATAGTATACCACTACTGCAGTTTTGCTGGAAAGCAAGTCAGGCCCTTAGCGTGGCTGGTTGCTAGACTCAGGTGTACATAATTGCACAGGCCCCTGGTGCAGCTCCCTGCGGTGCTCAGCAGCCTCTGTGTTGGTGGGTGGGGCAGGTTTTAGGTGAGGCTAGCTGCCTGGCGTGAGGCTGTTGTCAGGTCACATTTGGACAGGGCAGGCCTCTGGCAAGAACTAGCTATGCTCCCCTGTGGTACACAGCTGCCTCAGGAGAAGAGATGGGTGGGGCAGGCCCCAGGCGAAGCAGCACACAATCATTTCAGGCATTGGTAGGAAAGGCAGCTCCCCTTTGTGGTTGTTCATGATGGCCAGTGGCACAAGTTTGCTGTGGGCCCACAAGTCCACCTCAGGCCCACAAGGCCTCTGTGGGTCCACAAGCCTGCTTCAAGCCCATGAGTCTGCCTTGTACCCACAAGTTGGCTGCAATCTCGCTAATGGGTGAGGACAGTTCCTGGGTGGGCTGCCTGCTGCTTGGCTATGCTTATTACCTCGAGTGCTCTAGTAGGCAGGGCAGAGGCTAGAGGAAAGATTCCAATAGCACCTGACAGCATCTGTGTCAGCACCACTGAACCAGGTCACAATAATGGCTGCTGCCAGTTTCTCAGTCCCTGAGGGAAGGGCCCAGCTACCCCATTGCCTCTCTGGGATGTGCACCAAGCTTAGTAAATGAGTCTCTTTTACCAATGAGCTATGTACTTCTCTATCTGGTGTTTTTGTGCTGGTTTCCAGGTCGAGTGACTCTGTGTGTGGGCCCTATATGAACGAGATTTTTTTCCCCCTGAAGTTCTGTAGTTTTCCTAGGCATATTCCCCATTGGCTTTCAAAGCCAGCAAAGCCAGATACTGTGGGATCTCATTTCTCTTGTGCTGGGTCTAACGGCTGGGGTCTAAGGGTCTAATGTGGAACTCGATTCCCCTACTTCTCTGGCAAAATCTCCATAACTTTGAGATCACTCCCAGCCATGAAGCGCTGTGGCTGGGGCGTGGCAATTTCCTCAGTGGGGCTGTATCTCTGCTTTTTTCACCTCTGTTGTTTGTCCCTTGTTGGGGAGGTTCTTTCTATCCCATTTCCAGAGCTCTCAGAGGAAATCATTCCACAGGTAGTTGTTGATTTGCTGTGAGCGTGGGAGGAGCCGAGTTCAGGATCCTCCTATGCCCCATCTTTCAAACTCTCTTCCAACAGTATGTAAATCTCTACAAATGAACTTGACTGATAGCAGATTTCTTATTAGCAATAGGAAATAAGTTTGGTGCTCATCTTCAGTCTCTGAGGTAATGACCACATCCATTTGTTACAGCCAGAGAAATTTATTTTAAAATAGAAATATCCATACATTAAGCTTTAAAATAGTCAAATTTTAAACAAAAAGGAAAAAACCCATCTGATCCTAGAGTCTATTCGAAATGGATTTAATGAAGCATTTGAAATTTACATAAGGTGCACTTACAGACAACCTGAAATACAAATGCACACCTCCCAGCCCCTGGTGTCTGCTGGGTGGGGGGACACTGTAGTGATGTCACGGCCCCCACTGACACTAGACACTCCTGCACTGAAAGCTGCCAATGGCCATGAGGATGGCAAGTGCCCAACATCTCAGTGACTGAGACAGACGTTTGCAGATTGAGGCTGCCGTGTAAATGCTTCCAGCTCCTCTCAAACACAGCATAAAGGGCCTCAAGACATGTAGGAGACAAGTTCAGAGACTTTGGAAATGCAGATGTAATGTCCAGGAAATTCTACCAAAAGAGTCCAAAAATACTCAGCTGATAATCCAAGCTTTGTTGTGTGGTGACAGCCCACAAGTAGCCCCAGCTCTGCATTGTATTTCCCTTCGGTTTCTCCTTGCAGGACTCACCAAATTCATCCACTCTGCTCTTGCTCCCTGGATAAAGCCATTGTTGCTAGAGCTAAACAAGGAACACCACATCGTCCCTGAAACACACCAGCTGGTGGGAGGTGGGCATGATGATGATGAAGGCAAAGACATCATCAATGAAGGTGCTGAAGTTCTTATAGGTGAAGGCTTTCCTGGGCAGGTACACTGCCGACTTCATCTTTTAGTTCACAAAGAGCTCTAGCAGCACAAAGAGGAAGCCAAAAGCATATACCCTATTGATGAAGCTGTTGATCGACTGAGAATATCAACGATTATACTTGATGTTCTGCAGCAAATAGATAGCACCCTGGATACATGGAATGCAGAGCAGGTAATGCAAATACCTCATGGCCCAGGTGTCATATTCTTTGGTTTTCCTTTCAGGTTCACTGTAAGTGGCAAACTAAAACTCAGGTCTTAGGATTCTCAAATAAGTCATTTTCAATGCCTTTTTCACTTTTCATAGCTCGATGGCAGCTCCGATGCCCACCGAGACCAGCCCCAGGAGGCTCGTCTGCTTGTCCGGCAGGGACAGGAAGATGGCCACCGTACTGAAGCAGCACCAGTGCACTGCTTTGGGAGACATCCCAATCATGCTCTTCTTTTTATTCTGGAAACTGATATCATTTTTAAAGGCCAGGAAATCAAGAAGAAAGTGAAATGCTGTGACAAAGAAGTTCAATGCTAAGAAGTACAAGTTGGTATCAAGAACAATTCCCTTTCTTTCATCAGCATCTTTCTCTGAAAACCCGAACTGCTGCAGGAAGTACACGGCATCCTGCATGTGGATCGAGATGCAGAGCCTTCCCAGTGAGATCCTGTCCTAGGACACTGCAAGGGGCAGCTCGGTGGTGGAACAGGATATGACCGTGAAGTCCTTTACTCGATTGCTGAGCTGTTCAATGAACAGGATAAGGAGGTAGGGAGGACAACACGCAGTTGTCCACCATCGTGTTCAGTGTTAGTCTTGGTCTCCAGTGGGAAATGAGCTCATCCAAGGCAATTGCTGGCTTCTTCTCTGCTCCAATCTGCTGTGTAGCAGATTCCCCAGGGAGCAGATTGACCCCTTCCATTTGGGGGATCATGTAGGTGGTGAGACGGCTCACCAGATGCCCTGCTTTCCTGCCATGCCAGGGCCGAATACCAGCATGACGGAGGAAGATGTAGGCCTACAGCCTGCTGTTATTTCTGGTTTTCTCTGGTACAGAAACATTAACTGGCCTTTCAAATTTGGACTCCAAGTCAAAGTCTTCCATGTTCCAGAGCAGATCCACATTGTTCTCAGCACCAAAATTGGACCCCCTGCTAGTGCATACACCCAGCTGCAGCTTGGGCCTCCATGCCAGACAGGGCTGGATGCACTTGCCATTCCAGTGCACAGGCGGGTATAGACAATGCCGTACATGACCCAGCAGGTGTGCACCACGTACACCAGGCACACGTCTACCCCCAGGCTGGTAAAGGATCTGCAGCCCCTCCATATGGTGCTGCACTCCCCACACCATCACCACAGCTCATTCAAGAGCCTCCACTGGGGGAGCAAATGCACCACATGAGCCATGGGCTGCCAGCTCCTCTGCATGCTCCTGCCACTGCCACCGACCTGTAGCCCATAAACATTATGATTATTATGATTAATATTCAGAATGCTTGGAAGGCTTCATAGACTAGGGAGTACTTGAACAGACCCAGGTGGAGAGGTTGGATTTACAGAGCTAGAAAGAGAATTCCCAGGGGAATATATTAATATATCTGGACCAAGTACAACATCGAGCTCTGCCCTGTTCAAATCTTCCATAACTTCCCTGCAAATGGATTTAAAGCAGTTGGGAGACTGAAGCTTACTGAACTTAGGTGTAAACATTGTCTAATGATTTAATTACTAAGACAGACCATTATTCCATTGCAGAACATGATCTGAGTTGCGTCTTAGGGAAATACAAATTATTAAGTGGATTTGCTAGAATCTGGCTAAGTGAAATACTTAGATAGCACCTTTGAATGGAAAACAAACAGCCTTCTGCATCTTCAAAAACTGAATAATTTTTTTACTTTGATAATAGCAATCTTATGTTACCAAAAAGCCCCCAGAAATCTTAAAAGTCCTCACAGATGGTAACCTAGTGAGCAAAAGTATGGTTATCAAATCTATTTTCCATCCAGTATTTGTGAGTGTGTGTGTGTATGTATGTGTGTGTGTATATATATATATATGTGTGTGTGTGTGTGTGTGTGTGTGTGTGTGTATCTTTTCTTCAAAATGTAGGGAGCTTTGCATATACCTTCAATTGTAGTAATTAATTTATTCTCCCCTAAAACACTAAAACATTCACCTGAGCGTGAATGCTTCATTTTCCCACCATTGGAAATTAGTTGAAAAGTTTTACCCCTATTAGAAAGCTTAATTTAAAATTAATATGTAGGCATTGTCTTTCATCTTTTAAATATGCAAAAATAAGCTGTTTCTCAGTGATGAAGAACTAAACAGTGGTTTGAAATGCCACTTATTTGAATTTCATAAGTCAGTCTTTCCCTATATCTTTTTTTCTTCCTTGAGCTGTCACTCAGAATTGCAGGCAATGGTAGAGAACAAAGCAATGTTCTCTACAAGGTCTGAGTCTTAAAGAGCTAGTTCTTTTACCACTTTCAGTCATACGGTTTACTCGACTTAGGTGATGTAACTACTATCTATTAATTTTTTTTATCCTTTAATATGTGCCAGGCACTCTTCTAAGGTCTTCACGTTCTCTGACTCATTTAATACTCACCAGAACTAGATGAGGTAGACGCTCTTATTGTACCCACTTCAGAACCAAGATAACTGAGACACAGAGAGAATAAGTAACTTGGCCAATGTCATACAGGTGATAAACGGTGGAAACAGGATTGGAACCTAGCCCATCTGCCTCTACATAGCACACACCTAATCTCTGCATTACTCTGCCTCTCGGGCACATAGATCCACTTTCAGGCCACTGGGTAGAAAGAAATCTTTCCTTCTTTAGTTGAAAATTTTCTTATAACACTTTATTTCCATAAAGATAATTGTCTTGTATGGCATCTGTGGCTTCATTTCTCAATTCTACAAACGATTGGCTGAACACATTATATATATAGTCTTTCTATGGGAAACATCCCAGTGAGCACACATTTATGCTATAGAATTCAGTTATATTCAGAGAAATGACAGAGTGACATGTTTGATTCTCCCTCAAAAGAGTCTGGCTCAATGTCTACACACCTGTCTAAGACAGAGTGAACTCTTTTTTAAAGGCAGAGGAGAAAAACACTGCAAATGGGAAAATACTGGCTGTTTTATGTGTGTATGAAGCTAGCTGGAACTTTACAAGATGAATGCTCCATCTGATAAAAAGCTACCAGAGCTACACAAGCGCCAAGCAGAGTACATGCTTAGCTTCTTAATAATCCCTTGTTGTTTTAACAAACACACATCATCATAGCCCATTTTGACAGCCAAATAATGCTACCACCAACTTGTTGTGATAGAATATAAACCCGATTGAACGTAAATGAAAAAACCCATTTAAAATATGTTAAAGAAATAAACATACACCAGTCTAAGCAAGACATTAAATAGATTTTCAGTCAGTTCAAATCCTTTATGGAAAGAGGACATGAGGATAAATTAAAAGAACAGAGTTTTTTCATTATAGGAAAAAAGGAATTACACGTGCACATACACACACATGCATACTGTTTAGATAAAGAATACACTAACTTTCTCATCCTCTGCCAATCCTAAATGATTCTTTCATTTATCCAGGTGAATTGCATGAGATTATTTATAAAGTGTGGATGAGAGGTATTTTCCAAAGAATAGAGTATTTTAGAGTGAATAGAATCACCTTGTATATGCTTCACTAAGGCCAAACACTCCTAAAAATAAAGAGAAGGTGGGGCTTTCTCAATGAGCAATGAATCTGGGAAGGGCTTTAAAGTTCGTCTTCATACAGATCTTCTTCAAATAGACACCCAAGGAAATTTTTGAAACAGAATCTGATTGTGTCACCCCCACCTCCACCCCTGCTTAGACACTTTTGACAGCTTCGTGTTGCTTTTAGGATGAAAACAATGCTTACAAGCCTCTGTATATCCCTTCTTCTACCAAATGCTAGGTTCCAATTCATATCTCCCCCACCCCATGCTCCAAGCTCACTGATTTTTCAGTTGTTGGAAAACCCATGTACCTCTTACATCAGGGGTATTCTCCAAGTCTCACTGGGCCTGTTTCCCCAGTACCTAGGACAGCACCTGTGATTTCATCAGCGCCCATAAAGAGTATTGAATACATGGATGACTGAATGCATGCCACTCCCTCTACCTGGTATGTTCTCTTCCCTTTCATCCTTAACTTCAGGAAGCCTCACATCTTAGCCTAACATCGTCAAATGGTACCACATCCCTCTCTTCAAGGCACTGATAATTGTTGTAATTCCACGTTTATTTCTGTGATAGTTTAATATTTACTTCCTCTACTAAACTCTTAGCTCTATGAGACGAGGAACCAAGCCTTTTTTTGCTCCCTGTTGTTTCCCCAGTGCCGGGCATAGCAGCTCACACATTTGGCAGCCCATAAATGCTTGTTGAATATATGAGTGAGTGAGCAAGTGAGTGAATGAATGAATAGTTGAATGACGAAAGAAAGATCCTAGGAAGAGTGAAGTCCCCCAACACTTTTTTTTTTTTTTTTTTTGAGGAAGAATAGACCTGAGCTAACATCTGCCAGAAATCCTCCTCTTTTTGCTGGGGAAGACTGGTCCTGAGCTAAGATACATGCCGATCTTCCTCTATTTTATGTGGGACCTGCCACAGCATGGCTTGAAAAGCTGTCCCTGGATCCGCACCCAGGATCCAAACTAACTAACCCTGGACCGCTGAAGCAGAACCTGCGACTGCTGTGCCACCGGGCTAGCTCCCCCTCCCCCAACACTTTTGTAAAGTAACCCAGGTATGACATTCGTTCTGTCGAATAAAGGAAGCAGATGGGCAGAACTCTAACCCACTGGCTAATGATAAAGAACCTGGAAATATGGTACTTAAAATCTGAAAATTTAAATATTTTTGGAAAATTTCTCTACTAATAGTTTTAAGTAAAGTATATGCTTGCCACGTACCTGATCAATGGCTGCATTTCTGATACTTCAACTTTGGACTGAGCAAAAAAATTCCATCCATTTCCAGGGGGCGCTTTATAGCTTCTGGGTCAAAGGGAATTGGTTTAAAACTTACTGGGATTCTATGAAAATACATCAAAAATAATTGCTCCACTTTATTTCATTCTGAAGATACACAGGTGAATCTGTGAAATAATGATGAATTTCTAACCAGTGGCTTTAAAATAGTGTCCTCCTGCAAACCTATTGGTCATAGCTTGCAGTAGTTGCAGCTAAATGAATTCCTCTACAAATTAATGAAGTCAATGAGTCAGAGACTTTTGAATTGTAATTGAATTTCAAAAAAATCCTACATGATAAAATCGCACATGACTTATAGAAGAACATCTTTGTTTTACTTATTTATTTTGCAGACTTCTGCAGTATTTTTCCTGTCTAGGAGAAATACAAATATTTGAAAAGGGCAGCCTTTATTTTATTGTCTCTTAGGCAGCCAAATTCCACAGTTACCTGGTAACCACAAAATGGGTATTACAAAATATGACCAAAAAAACCACATAGATTGTATTTGCTATATGTTGTCAAATGAATAGTCTTTCTTTTGTAGGGTTTCATTGTCAGTTATTAATTAAGACTAGAGTGAGCTGGTTATAAGGATGTGCACCCTACAGCAAAGTTTTCATCTGAAGTGGGACCGTGACCTTTACAGGGTTCTTAACGACTCGACTCAAACAAAAACATGTTGATACCTCAAGTTATCAAGAACGGATGTTTGCTGAAATTCTCAAATATGTCACTGATATCAATTATAATGTGTTAGGATGTATTCTCTATATTTAAAGGATTTGAGTATTCATAGCCATTTGGGGGAAAGTAGAAAATAATTCAAGATTCTACAGTTTTCAAAAAGAAAGTATCAGAAGCATACTATCGATTCCCTCTATTTGCCATTTCTTCTTTATTCAGTTTAAACTTTTATTCCCACCTCCTGTTTCCACAGTCTTTTGAAAATTCCATTCATTTCAACTTTCAACTCATCACTTTTTTATCAAATTTTCTCTGAAAATACACTGCCTTGACAGTTTTCCCAGAGGTAAGAGGGAAGATTTTTAAAAGAAAAAATTCTGAACTTAATGGCCTTTCAACCGGAGAGATTTTATTTTTGTTTTATTTACTTATTTATCGTTGGTAGTGCTGACATTGATTTGGCTGTTCAAAGAAGGGAATAATATTGTTATACGCTTATGGAGCTTTCCTCCCAATCTAATTTAAAAAATGGAAAGTAGGTCAAAAGTCACCATACTGTGCTGGCTCAAGTCCTTCTGACATGTAATATAGGGATGAGCATTAATCTGGAATGATTTTTGCACTTGAGACTTCACTATTTTGTCTGGAATCAATGTTCAGCAGTACGGGCAGCCTCTGATAATTGGTAATTTCTTTGTTGTCTTGCAGGGTCAGGAAATGGATTATCCTTGTTGTACAAGCATTTGGTTTAATTAAACAATCAATTATTCATTAAGTCCCTATTTAGGTTCAGCACTGGGCTAGGTGCTTTGGGGAAAAAACAGGTATAAGACAGTGCCTGTGGTTCAGTCTAAAGCATACGACTAAGGCACCCATACTAACTAAGGGGAGAAAGATCGGAAGTAAAGGTTCAACTAAGAATGAGGACTACAGAAACTATGACGGGCTCCAGAGAGAAGTTTGACTATGTGTAGGAAGGAGTGAATGGGAAATAATTTTGATGGAAATGTGTTTCAAGGGAGAACAACATAAGAATTGTTAGAAACCCAAGTGCCATGATCATACAATGAGAATTCTACAAAAGTATGCTTGCAGTTCGAACAACATGGGGCAAACAGCAAAGCCCCTTAGATAGTTTAATAGCCTGCTGCATTTTACATATGCAAATGAAAGTCATCAGCTTTGAAGTATTTAAAAACTCTTCATATCTGTTGGAAGAATTATTTTCTTCTTTATAACATATCTTTTTTTAAAGATTAGATGTATAAAGTCTGTTGTTGCCAAATTTTTCAAAATGAATATGCATTTTTAAAAACACACACCGGTTTTTCCTGGACATGCTTCGTGTCTATTCATAACTTTATTTAAAACATATAAAACATTGATGTTTCAGCCAAAAATACCTGCATAGAATGTTACCATTTTGGAATGATCCTGAACCAAAGAGAGTCAAGGTCATATTCATCTCCTGATGTTATAACCTACCCTACCTTTGCCATTATAATACTCGTTTCTTTGCCACAGTCGAGAAACTGACAAAAAGCTTCCATGCTGCACATAGTGCTCTTTGTCTCTCTTTTTTACTTAAAAAAAACAAAAAACAGAAACATGCATCAGATTTGTGTAATGAGGGTATGCCAAGAGGATAGCCAGTCTTGCTTATAATCGTATAAAGGAAAGTTTGTGATCTTACCTACATACACATACACCTACATATATATATATATATATATATATATATATATATATATATATATACACCCTTCCCAAGCAACAAAATTTTGTTTATATCGCAAATAAATATTATTTTTTCTTTAAAATAAAAGTTGTCTTAGAGGACAGTTGGGAAATTTGTATATATAGACTGACTCATGCATATACACATCTCTCTATTTCTGTATCTATCTTTCTGTAGAAAAAATGAATACGACTTCACACTGATGCCTTCAACCCTAATCCAGAACCAAAAAGTGATTTCTATCATTCCCTCTTTGCTTATTTCAGACTATGTTCTCCAATAGTAAGAAAACTGGCTCTCATCTATTCTGTATTTATTTGTTGATAGACCCTAGTATACATGTAAAGTTGTTTCACAATTCCTAACCAATATCTTTGGGAGAAACAAATTTACCAACCAGTGCAAAGTGTTTATGAACAGTTCATTTCATTTTATATTTAGCCTTAAAGTATCTAGTCAAAACTGCTTTCAGAAGTTACTTAAATCAGCTCCTTTCTTCTCTATCTCCTTCAGTGTGATTATGTTATATATTTCTAATATAGTTGGATTTATTTGTCATAGTTTGCACTCCATCTTGGGTTCAACAGATATCTGGGTAATTTTCTTTTTAAGATTAGCATACGGGAAAATTAACTGTTTGTAGTTTATGGTTCTACAGGTTTGAAACAGTTATATAACCTCCAAATTGTGTCACACTGTCCCTTTGTAGCCAATACCTCCCTAAACTTGAACTTTTGTAAAACTGAATATTTTGTGGTCCCAGGACCAAGAGTCTCCTGAGCTCCCCTCCTCCTACAGATGTACAGCTACACGTGGAGCAATTCCCTCTAAAAGAGATCCAGAAACTAGCTGAGCAACTCCTACACATCAGACAAATGAGAAAATACTCATACTGAAACAAGTAGGAAAGGTCAGGACACACTCTTGCTATAAACCCCATCCCCAAAACAGCACCATATAATCAGGAGAGAACACCCAACGTGTAGCTCCTCCCTAAGGAGCAAAGAGTTCGGATCCTACATTTAGTGCTCAGTTTTTAAGACTCCTACTGGAGTGGCAGGCTCCCAAAACACCAGGCTTTGAAAGCCAACAGGATTTGTGTCCAAAAGACCCACAAGACTAAGGCAAATAAAGTAATTCTTAACTGACATGCAGCACTCACCATGGCTACTTCCCAGGGTTCAGCACAGAGGGAGTAGACAAAATCACCCATCTTTCAGTCTTTCCCTGAAAGAGGTTTATCTGCAGACTTTAAAAGCTGTTGCTGAGGGCCACAAAGCTCACCTAAGGGAACCCCTGTAAGACTTCCAGCAGATTTTTCAGCAGAAGTCTTGTAGGCCAGAATGGAGTGGGATGATATATTCCAAGTTCCAGAAGAAAAAACTTCCAACCAAGAATACAACACCCAGCAAACTTGTCCTTCAGAATTGAAGGGAAGATAAAGAGTTTTCCAGACAAACAAAAGCTGAAGGAATTCATGAACACTAGACTGGACTTACAATAAATGTTAAAGGGAGTTCATCAAGCTGAAAGAAAAGGAAGCTAATTAGTAACCGGAAAACATATAAAACTCACTGGTAAAGGTAAACATATAGTTAAATTCAAAATCCTCTAATGTTATATATATATATATAATGGTGGGAAAATCACATATAACTCTAGTATAAAGGCTAAAGACAAAAGTCTTAGAAATAATTGTAACTACAATAATTTGTTAATGGATACACAAAGTAAAAGATGCAAATTGTAACATCAAAAGCAAAACGTGGAGTGAGGGAGTTTTGGTATGTCTTTGAAGTTATTATCAGCCTAAAGTAGAATGTTATAAATATAAGATATTTTATGTAAGACTCGTGCTAACCACAAAGCAAAGGCCTATAGTAGATACGCAAAAGATAAACAGAAAGGAATCAAAGCATACTACTATAGAAAATTGTCAAATCACAAAGGAAGAGAACACAGGACAAAGAAAAGGACAAAAGAATTACAAAACAACCATGAAACAATTAAGTAAGTGGCAATAGTAAGTCCAACCTATCATTAATTACTTTAAACATGAATGGACTAAATTCTCCAATCAAAAGATATAGCGTGGCTGAATGGATTAAAAAAAACAAGACCCAACTACATGCTGCCTACAGGAGACTCACTTTAGCTTTAAGGACATGCATAGACTAAAAGCGAAGGGACGAAAACAGATATTCCATGCAAATGAAAATCAAAAGAAAGCAGAGGTGGCTTTACTTACATCAAACAAAATAGACCTTAAGGCAAAGATGGTAATAGACAAAGAAGGCCATTATATAATGATAAAGGGGTGAATCCAGCAGGAAGATATAACATTTGCAAATGTTTATGCACCTAAGATAGGAGCACCTAAATATATAAAGCAAATATCAGCAGGTCTAAAGGGAGAAGTAGACAGCAATACAATAAATAGCAGGGGACTTCAATATCCTACTTTCAAAAAAAGATAGATCAGCCAGTCAGAAAATCAGTAAAGAAACATTGGACTTAAACTACACGTTAGACCAGATGGACCTAACGGATATATTCAAAACATTCCATCCAACAGCAGCATTCAGAATACACATTCTTCTCAAGCGCACATGGAACATTCTCTAGGAGAGAGCATATGTTAGGCCACAAAATAAGTCTTAATAAATTTAAGAAGATTGAAATCATAATAAGCATCTCTTCCAATCACAATGGTATAAAAATAGAAATCATTTGGGGCCAGCCTGGTGGTGCAGAAGTGAAATTTGCACATTCCTCTTCAGTGGCCTGGGGTTTGCCAGTTCAGATCCTGGGTGTGGACCTACACACCACTTGTCAAGCCATGCTGTAGCAGGCATCCCAGATATAAAAGTAGAGGAAGATGGGCATGGATGTTAGCTCAGGGCTAATCCTCCTCAAAAAAAAAAAATAGAAATCATTTACAAGAAGAATATTGGGAAATTCACAAATATGTGAAGATTAAACAACATCCTACAGAACAATGAATGAGTCAAAGAAGAAATCAAAAGAGAAAACAAAAAGTATCTTGAAATAAATAGAAGTGGAAACATAACATACTAAAACTTATGAGAATCAGTAAAAGTTCTAAGAGGGAAGTTTAGAGTGACAATGCCTAAATTAAGAAAAAAGAAAGATCTCAAAGGAACAACTTTACTTAAACCTCAAAGAAGGGGGAAAAGAAAAATAAACTAAGCCCAAAGTTAGAAGAAGGAAGGAAATAACAAAATCACACAGAAATAAATTAAATGGAGACAAAAAAAGAAATAAAAAAGATGAATGAAACTAAGAGCTGGTTTTTGAAAAGATGAATATAATTGAGAAATCTCCAGCTAGACTTAACAAGAAAAAAAGAGAGAACACTCAAATAAACAAAGTCAGAAAATAGAGAGAAGACATTACAACCGATGCCACAGAAATACAAATAATTTCTCTAAAACTGCAGGATACAAAATCAATATACAAAAATTAGCTGCATTTCTACACACCAACAACAAACTATGAGAAAGAGAAATTAAGAGGATAATTTCATTTACAATAGCACCAAAAAGAATTAAATATTTAGGAATAAATTTGACCAAGGAGGTGAACGACCTGTGCACTGAAACTGTAAGAGACTGATGGAAGAAATTGAAGAGGGCACAAATAAATGGAAAGATAGTCCACGTTCATAGTTTGGAAGGATTAATTTTGTTAAAATATTCATATTATCCAAAGTGATCTACAGATTTAATGCAGTCCCTATCAAAATTCTAACGGCGTTTTTCACAGAAATAGAAAAAACTATCCTAAAATTTGTATGGAAATGCAAAATACCCTGAATAGCCAAAGCAAACTTGAGAAAAAAATAACAAAGATGGAGGCATCACACTTCCTGATGTGATATTACAAAGCTATAGTAATCAAAACAATATGCTACTGGCATAAAAATAGACACAGAGATCAATGGAACAGAATAGAGAGCTGAGAAATAAAGTCACGAATATATAGCCAATTAATTTTTGACAAAATATCCAAGAATATACTATGGGGAAAGGATAGTCTCTTAAATAAATGGTGTTGGGAAAATTGGATAGTCCACTTGTAAAAGAATGAACTGGTCTCCTATATACACTATACACAAGAATCAACTCAAAATGGATTAAAGACTTGAATTCCTCTAAGAATACATAGTGGGTAAGCACCCTGATAATGGTTTTGGTGATGATTTTTTGGATATGATGCCAACACAAAGGCAACACAAGCAAAAATAAACAAGTGGGACTACATCAAACTAAAAAGCTCTGCTCAGCAAAGGAAACTTACAACAAAATGAAAAGGCAACCCACTGATTGGGAGAAAATATTTGCAAACCACGTATCTGATAAGGTGTTAATTTCCAAAATATACAAGGAACTCATACAACTCAATAGTAAAAAAAAAAAAAAAAAAGCCCTATTAAAAAATCAGCAAATGCCTAAATAGATATTTTTCCAAAGAAGGCATGCGCATGGCCAACAAGGACATAAAAATGTGTTCAACATAATAATCATCAGGAAAATGCAAATCAAAGCCACAATTTTGTACATAAATGAAAGTTTAGGTAATCTCAAATTGCCTGTGTACTACCTGCCAATACCAGCTTTAGTTTGGTTTTAATACACAGTTTTGAAACAGTTTTAAACAGAGTTTTCCTATCCAGACCACCAAGTTTTCAAGACTAGAATACAAAATAAAATTTTGATTTTGTTTGAAGTGAAGAATAAAAGTTTGGTGGGAAAAGAGCTGAATCTTTAATAAAAGTAAAATAATGTGATTAGCCGTGAATTTTAATCGTCTATTTGCTTCTTATCTTTTCATGTCATTATTAACTGAAAATAAACTGTATTGATAAATCAAAACCCATTTAAAAATATGTGGACACAAATTTAGTCCTATTTTTTAAAAATTAATAATGCTCATTAGGGATAATAACAATTTTAATTTTAGCAAGGCTTAAAAAGGGATTTTTTAAAAAGTTTTATTTCCTGGGGCTGGCCCCGTGGCCGAGTGGTTAAGTTCGCGCGCTCCGCTGCAGGCGGCCCAGTGTTTCGTCGGTTCGAATCCTGGGCGCAGACATGGCACTGCTCATCAAACCACGCTGAGGCAGCGTCCCACATGCCACAACTAGAAGGATCCACAATGAAGAATACACAACTATGTACTGGGGGGCTTTGGGGAGAAAAAGGAAAAAATAAAATCTTTAAAAAAAAGTTTTATTTCCTAAAATAATGTTTAGCACATAGTAGGTGTTTAACAACCTTGTGTTTGATTAATCTGAAATATTGAAAAGAATTTATAACTTCTTTGTCATTTCTGCTAAATCATATACATATTAAACAAGAATATTCATGAATACATTTAAAAATGAATACCCATGGGGCCGACCGGTGGCGCAGTGGTTTAAAGTTCGCACATTCTGCTTTGGTGGCCTGGGGTTCACCCACTGGGATCCCAGGTGCATACCCACACATTGCTTGCCATGCCATGCTGTGGCAGGTGTCCCACATATAAAGTAGAGGAAGATGGGTATGGATGTTAGCTCAGGGCCAATCTTCCTCAGAAAAGAAGAGGAGGATTGGCAGCAGATGTTACCTCAGGGCTGATCTTCCTCCAAAAACAAAAAGAATACCCACAAATTATCCCTTAAATTATTATCAATATTTACTGCACGACTGTGAATAAATGAACTAAATATTCATTTTATAATTCAATTGGATTATCAAGAAAAAGACTAATTTAGAAAACCAAAAGCTAGTGAAGTCACGAAAATATTTTTCCATTGGTACGTTATCCATTGAGCATGTTAATATGGAAATGGAAAATTAGTTTAAGTCATGAATGTATTATTTTTATTTTAGTAAAATAGGGAGGTTCAATATATTTACATAAACTATTTTAACTGCAGCTATTTTAACAAATTCGTTGTGAAATTAACATTCTTTACGAAAGTAATTTTAAGAATGCGATACTCATTATGCTATGCTGTTCTTTCTTTACCCCTCACTCGACCTCAATCACCCACTCAAATAATTACAAATCTCATCTGATTCAACGACAGGAAGGATTTTATCACCCTAATATTGAAGACAGATATTAATTATATTTTTGATTGTCTAAATGACAAAGTTGCTTGAGAAAAACTGACATCTCTATTCAGGAACATGTTGGAGTCCTTATTCCAGCTTTTTCTAGCTATGTTCCCTTGACTGGATTATCTAATCTCTCTTCATGTAACTTATCTCTATAAACAAGGATCATAATAAGTACCTTAAAGGTCCGTTGGGAGTGTATATCATCATACTCATCATTATTTTGATGTTAGGAGTGTTTGGTCTTCATTTTCAATACCCTGTGGGAGCCACAAACATCAGGGAAGATAACTGATTAACAAAAGATACTTTACATGTTATAATTCTACCAGATAAGTTAATGGTTTTTTAATAATGATGGTGCAGAACTTCAATTTAAAATCTTGATTAAGTGAGGTCCAATTGGATAGCCTATCTGTGTTGCACAAACTAACAAATTGCTTCTCTGAGGGTTATTGAAATATGGCAAATCAATGTGAATAGTAACAGTTTTTAATAGAGAGCATGAAAGTAGTACGTGATTTCCTGCTTCTAAGACTATATTTCCACTTATTAAAATTAAAATATTTATCAGTGTTTCTTATTAATATTGAGTAATTATCAATAAGAAAATGAATGAAATAACGTTAAAAGATAACTGTCCATTTTATCATAAGAAAAGCAGCTTGATATAATGGAAAATATGTAGATTTTGAAATCTGAAGGAAACATATTCAAGTCCAAATCTCCACTGCTTAGTGAAAAATAGCAATATCTCTGAATCTTAGTTTCCTCATCATTGATATGGGACTAATGAAATTTCTCTTTCAGAGTCATTGTGATGGTAAGAGTTAATATATATGAAAGGATTATTGTGCCGCTTGATACTTAATGGGCCCTCAGTCCATGAAAAAGTTTCCTATGATGAGAATGTCTCCTGTTTTCACAAACATCCCTATCAAAAATGTAGGCAGCAACTTTGACACGTATCTATCATGCGTTCATTAAACATATTCATTCATTCATTCTAATATTCATCACATTGGGGACAATGAAGTGAGGGAAATCAGTACAAGTAACCACAGTGCAAAGCAAGAGATCAAGTAGTGAAGTAGAGACAGTCATCAGAATGCGAGAAAAGGAAAATGTGTTAGGAAAACTGTCATAGGGGAGCTAGAATTTAAGATTGATCATGGAAGATGAACATGGTTCCTAAAATTTGGGAAGACTGTAGAAAGGATTTAGACTGCAAAACCCAGAGTGAGTTCCATGCAAAACCTGGATAAAGTTCTGATCCTCAGGTGACCCGATCTTCAAGCAAACAGACTCCAGTAACAATAACAAAGTAATTCCACTTTTTAAATTGTGTCTCTCAAAGAACATCAAAGAGAACACAATTTAAAACCTACTTCTGCCATTCTTTTCATTCATTTTCTTTTTTCCACCCCCTTCTGTTTCCCCTGAAGCACCTCTCCATGTTTCTCCTTCTCTACACAGCATCAAAACACACTTCATCCCAAGAGGTCTTTCCCTTTCCATTTCCTTTGCCGTATTTCTCTTTATCTTATCCCTTGTAGGAGTTACTCTTGACACAATTCAAATTCTCTATTCTGATTTTCCCTCCACTGATTGGCATGATCTGCATAAAAAGGCCCAAGATCTAGGGCAGGGGTTCTTTTGCAAGAGATTCAATGTTAGGACTGTAGTTCAGTGTAATTGGTTTCTCTTATAATCCTGTGCATTTTATTTTCTGCATTTAGAAACTTTATTCTGAGAAGTAATCCCTAGGTTTCTCTAGATTGCCAAAGAAGCTCATGGCACAAAACAAATTTAAGAATCCATGAAACTAGGAAGAAGAAGGAGCAGTTGGAAATGGCAGCAAATGTTTATTCATTCAAATTTTGTCCCTATTTCTCTTGAAAGGACTGCAGTTTTGTGGGAAGCAGTGAGCAGTCTATGTGGCCAAAACTTGTGACAAGGACAGGAAGCAAAGAGAGATGAGACACTGATTTCTACATGAACAGAAACAAAAATGACACAGAAAACAGCCATTATCCTGTGCATAAATAGTAACAGCCTCTTCATGAAAACATAGAGGGCTCATTCCTTCTATTTTTCTTTCTATCCTCTTCGATTATCCTGCTACTTCTCTCATTAGTTTTCCCAAAATTATCCATAGCCAAAATCTCGCAAAGAAATATTCAAACTTACTAAAACTTCTGATTTCAAAGCAGGTCGGTTGCTGCTCCAAATTAAACGGAAATCAGCTGTCAGAGTTCAAATATTTCACAGCAGTTACTCAGCCATCTATTCCCATCCTGTCTCCCCTTCTACCCTGCACACCGCTTCTAATACTTTAACTAGAAATCTTCAAGGAAGTTGATTTCTGAAAGACGTTCCCGTCAGCTTCTAGTGTTGCTGAAAAACCAACCCATCTGCCACCAGCCGCGTGACAGTTTATATAGTGTTGTCAGGCCCATAATGGTTCAGAGTGTTTGTGAATATATTATTTTTGACAGGTTCCTCTTCCAATTAAGGACCACACAGAACTCTCCATTCACAGTCAAAAATCCCAGCAGTGTTGTCCCTTGAGTAGTTAAGGAGTTTTACAGCTAGGAAACAATAAAGTCTGTAGGATTTCGGGGGAACCTGGGAAGGGGCGCGAATCAGCCAGCAGCTCATTCTTTTACATTATTAGTCGGTCAGTCTTCAGGGGCAGCGCTGACTGCCAATTTGCAGGATGTTAGGTCACCTTCTGCCATCAGCTCCGTGACAGTGGCAAAACTATCCCATAATACTTAAACTTTTGCTTTTGTGAAAGCAGCAGAATTCCAATTATTCTCACAAATGCAAGACTCGGAACAGACCAAATCACATGTCAGGTTTTTCTCGAGGACAGATTGAATATGGCAGCCGCTTTCAAGTAATGACCACTTAAAAGATCAAGCTACTGTCTGAAAACATACAGATAACAAATAAATTTGAATGGGTTCTCATGGTTTACAGTCTCTGGTCAATGAGAACTGATTTTCTTTTGCAGTTTAGCTCCCCTGACAACTTCAAAATTTATGAATAATATTACTGACCAGTGGTTATACTAGCTGATATGTATTCTATTCCCAGTAATAATAAAATTCAAATAATTTATTGTGTGCTTAGTATATATCAAAGACTTCATACATCTTAATGCATCTAATTTCCCCTCAAACCCTTTGATTTAGATACTAAGACCATTCATTTTGTAGAGGAGAAAACTGAGCAGGTAAAGTTACTTTCTAAAGCTAGTATTAGGCAGAGCCTGGATTTGAGTCCAGGAAGTCTGGAGCCAGAGCCCACTGCAATTTTTGCTGCTGTGCAGGGTCCATGTTTAAAAGAGCCCCCTACTTAGATTAACGCTCTCCTATCATTGTCTTGAAATTCTTAATAATTTTTGGACAAAGGCCCTCTATTTTCATTTTGCACCAGGCCCCACAAATTATGTAGCCAGTCCTGCCGACGTAGTCAACTTGTAGGCAACATTGCCTGTATTTCACCACCTAAGTCATAGAAAGATCAGCAAACTCCGCTTTATCCTTAACCACTGCTCGGAGTTCTTATTTGTCCTTGTCTAACTGAAATGTGGCTCTCACTAGGGGACCTCACTCCTCTGCAGCTCTCTCAAGTGGCAGCCGCATTTCGTTTGCCTTCTACCCTCTATGTACCTCGGGGTTTGGGGGGCTGTTGTACTCCATGCTTCTCATTGCCACTTCTAGGCAATTTCTTCCAGCCTCTTATAAAACAGTCCCTGCTTCCTTGAATACCAAACCATTTGAGTGGGCTATTCTTCCTCCTTCTTAGTTGTGATCATTTTTTAAGCCTCCTGTTCATTCTCTGTTTATTTACCTGAACCTTTGGAACAAGGCCAAACCCTCATTAAGATCCCAGTGCCTTCATCATGCACACAGACAACCCAGCTATTCATTCCCTGGTCTCTCAGTTCCTTGACCTCTGGGTCTCTGGTATTGTTGCAGCCACACATTGCAGAGGTTACACCCAGGTCTTTGTCATTACCAGAAACTGAACTGCCTCCTTCAACATAAATTCATACTTGTTACATTTTTGTTACTGCCCTGACTCCTTCCAGTTGAACTGTTGACTTACTCTTTTGACCTTAATCCTTGACCCTGTTAGAGCTTCCCATCCTTTCACTCTCTGATTTTTCCTTCTGCCTCAGCACTTTCCTTTCTTGTTGTCTTTCCTTACTCATTAAGATACCACTGACCACTATGCCTATACTTATGTTAATATCCCAACTGCGGGGCACTTCTATCTTTTCAACATACTCCTCTGGTAAAATCTCATCCTAAATTAATCCCATTTGCTTTCACTATGTCTGCATTTTACAAGCCAAACAATACTGAATATAGACACACACTAGATAGTTTTGAATCCCTATATTACTCATGATCACCAGTTCCCAATAGGTCATCAGCCCTGCCAGACAATTCTCCAAGAAGTTTCCAGGATATTTGCCCTTAGATTGAGTTCTTTAGTGATATTGTTTGAGACAAGTATTCTGAGCAAGTGATTTATAGAATGAAGGAAGCAGTACAGGACAGGGGAAGAAGTAAGGCAGAGGGGGCTTCTGCTGAGTTCCAGCCTCAATCTCAACCCTATGGAGTCTGGAATAAGAATGGCACTACAGAGCTGGACAACCTGAGGCAAGGACAAGGGGTCTAGGCTTTTGTATATTGCCCTCCCCTCCAAATCCATCAGCTGTCCATACTCTGGGGGTGAGGGTGGGGGATGACCTCATGCCATTTCTGGAGCAAGATGGCTGCATTAGGCCAAGAGCAATTCTGGGAAATGTGTATCTATGAGTTGCTTGCAGTCAATCGTCACAGCAGCTGGGTAATGAGTACACTGCCTAGTAAATGAGATCTGGGTGGGGGTACCACATCATCTACTACATTCACTTTCTCAATTTCCACTCTAATTATTTAACAGTTTTTCTATTTTCCTCCCCGACTAACCTGACTTCCCCATACTCAACCCCTGCTGCTATCTAAGTCATTTTACTTTGTCATATGCTCACCTAGAATGGTGTTACTCAATCTCAGCGATTTTATTTCATTTTGTATGTGTGCTTAATATCTTTCTCCTCAACCAAACTGAAAGCTCCATGAGAACAAGGACCACATCTTTTTGACCACCAATATTATACCTCTTGGACTTAGAAGACGGGTACATATAAGTTACTCAATGAACGAAAGAATGAAAACAGCTATCACTTCTATAGAACCTACAATGTGCCAGACACTATTCCAAAGACTTTATGTATATTAAATCTTTAATCTGCATAGCAACTCAATGAGGTAGGTACGATTAATATCCCCATTTCACAGGTGAGAACTTAAGGAAGGTGATCAAGTTCACATGGTTAGCAGGAAGAAGATCTGGGATATTAATCCAAACTGTGGGAAATAGAGTTCCTGCTCTTATCTGTTACACTATGCAACACTATACTGCCTCTCAAATGAATGATGCAATGAATAAAGGACAGAAGAAATCGAGAGAGAGAAAAGGGAGGGGAATGGAGGAAGAAAGGAAGAAAGAAAGAGAGAGAGGTGAGGAGGAAGAAAAGAAGAAAGACAGAATGCATGCAGACCTACACACATATATTCTATGCATGATGCAGTCAGGAGCTTTTGAGGCTTTCGCAGTAAATGATGCTTTGTTTAACCAGTCTCCTTAATAAGATATCAGCTATCACTCAGCTTAAAGCCTAATTTCCTCATTTCTAATTTGTTGACTCATTACACTAGATTGTAAAGACCAAATACATGGAATCACTATTGCCAATCATTCAGAACTAAGATGCTCAGAAAATTCAACCATGCTAGCCCCATCACAAGTCACCCACCAAATTGTCTATGGATTATCTAGCAGATGCAGCTATGATACCAGGCCCCCCACCAGACTTTGTATATAGCAATAAAGGAAAGGCACCAGCTTCACCCAGTAAATGTATCACTTTAAACATAACTGGAAGCAGAGAGCATGTCAATAATGGAAGGGAATAGGATACTAATTGTTTGAAACCACTGGTCTCCTAGGAATCCGAATGGGAAATTCATAGTTGCTCAGGTTTGGAAGGAACTTAAGGGTCATTCTGTTCAAACCTCTCAGTGACATTTGGCCCAATGAGAAGAATATATTATCTAAAATTCTTTTTCTTTCCCATAAAGACTCCAATTCATGAGTTTATTATTATTATTTTTAAGATTAAGATTAGAAATTGAGAGCAGATGTATTTCATATCTTCTGGCTGCTTTACAACTAAACTGGATTAAAGGTTTGTTAATCAGATATCCCTTTTTGATAAACCATCCAAAATGTCTTTAGTCATCATCAGAATGTAGGTTGAGCCTTCATGTGTGTGAGAACATTTTTCTCAGTTTATTATAATTTATGTGATTTATGAACAACAATGATGGAAACAGCCTAGTGTAGGTTTCCAATGCACAGTGTGGGAGGCACTGTGTATGCACAAATCCCATTATTTGTTAATAGGATTTGTCCACATACCTTCTGCCCAATCTGCCCAATGCTTTGAAATATTGCAGCTGCTTTCATTTCCTGTTAAATCCAATTGGTAGAAATGTCAATGCTACAACTCAACCTGCAAACAGAAGCTCGACTCCAAGCAAGAACACACAGGTGGCAAAACAGTGATTAATGCCACCAGGAAGCAAAAATTTCCCATAGCAGGATGCCATCTGGGGAATTCAGTTACCATTAGGCCCAGCTCTAAAGTAAGATATTTCATCTTTAACTGGATATTTCTTTGTACTATTGGTGACTCCAACATAGTGGTTCTTAACTGGGGTCAATTTTGATTCCCATGGGACATTTGGCAATGTGTGCAGACACTTTTCATTGTCACAACTAAGAGGTGCTATTGATCAAGTGGGTAGAAGGCCAGGGGTCCTGCTAAATATCCTACAACGCATCTGAAAGCCTTCCATGACAAAGAATTTTCCAATACAAGAGGTTGAGAACCCTGTGCAAGGATTTTAAATTAACCTAAGAGCCATAAATGATGGTTTTCCTTTTTTATCACCTTTTAGTATAGAAACAGCATTGCCTTTTGGAGAAAAGCACTTTTAAATGCATGGAAACTGATTTGGTATTATATTTCTGCGTTGGTGACATTTATGAATACATCTCTTGCTGTATAGTTTGATCAAGATAAGAAGTACCAACAATAAGGAGAAGAAGAAAGGCAGAGTCTTAGAAATGGTACACCTGGAAGGGGCAAACTTTATTCCCTAAAATACCAGTTCAGCAAAATGTATGGGTATCCCATGACTAAAGTCATCCAGGTTGAATGACACAGTGAAATGTCGGCTTAAACAGGGGTGAAATGTGTTTCAATCCTGCAGGATGATTCTCAGAGCCTTAAACTGCTCCCAGGCACTATGGCTTTCCAAAGGGACTATAGTGAAAAAAGGAAAAAAATCTTCAAACTCGTTGGATCATGAAATCTTTTACTTCTGTAACATCTGCTAATATTGCCTTAAACAAAGATCTAGTCCAGCGAGCTTGTCCATAAGTAAAGAAGTAGGAGACAAAAGCTGGAGTTATTTGCCCAGGATTACTCATCAAGTAAGGGGTGAAGCAAGGACCACATCAAAGACCACCTCACCCAGTCCATTCTCCCTTCCACTATGCAACATTTCTTTATACAGTTATCATTTTTAAAAGAGGAATTCGTTACACTATTACATCGTAGTATATAGTGAAATACAAAGCATATAGTTAGAATAAATATTACTTTTGACAGAGCATTTTCAAATTCATTACCATGTTTAACACTCACAACTCACATCAGGTTACTTTTTCCTCTTCTCCTTCTCTCACCTTCTCCACCTTCATCATCATCATTCCTTTCATCATCACTACCACCATCCTTTGAATATAAACTCAACAACTAGAATTTACCATAAGGTTAGGGCCTTTGTTACCCCAGTGTTCAAAACAATCTGTGGCACATTGAAGCCACTCACTGTGTGTTGACTTAATGAATGCTCCATTGTATATATAAAATATAGGAAGCATAGAGAGGCTAATTTGAAGGCAGAAGTACACATTTTTTTTAAAACACCTACTATGCTGAAGGCACTATTGTAGCTATTTTTCATATATCATTGAATTAGTGAGAAGTAGTAGCATCATCAAAAGATAAAGCAAAATTGGCAAAGGGAAGAAAAAATAATACATTCTTTAGGAAAGTGTCTAATAGAAACTACAGATTAAATGAAGGAAAATTGCAGTAATCTATTTTTTTCTTGCTTTTTTGCTTTAAGACAGACAGTGGGTAGAGTCAGGCTGGACTTACTTTCTACTTCAGCATACTGACTCACATTCATTTGGTTTTATGCAAAAGACCAATGATTTTGCTGGGCAAAATTTCCCAGTAGAGCTACAAGAAGAGACAGGATGATGAGCAATGAACTTTTCATGACCATCCAGTTAAACTAGCTGGAATTAAACACTTCAGTAGTTCTACTTCAATTCTATTTTTATTTATTATGGTCAGGGGGTCTAGTCAACTTGATGTTTAACTCACAATTCTCAAAAAACAAAATTAAAAAAGACTCATTCCAAAAACAAGGAGATGAAAGATCATCTCTAACAATTAATTCTCAAACTGTGTTATTATGTGGCAGATTAGCTTACTGAGGATGCTTGTCAGTTCTTCCCCACCAAAATAGAGTCCAGCAATGCTAAAAATGAACTTGGAATGCAACACAAAATTATTTTAATGAAAGAACTTTTTACTAGCGAAGAATGCTTAACAACGGGATATGTTACCAATTTAAAGGTAATCCAAAAGAGCATTATAACTGAAAGCAGATAAAATTAGCTCTGAATTAGCTAATTTCTAGACCTAGAATTAATGTTTTTAATTTCCAGCAATAGCCAAATGTTTACAAAAATCTTAAATGATCTTGAAGCATATGGTAAACCAAGTTGAAAGATTTCCACAAGATACTTGCTCATCGACAAAGTAGTTTGTCAATTATTCATTGAAATATCAATGTTTACCAACCATATAGAAAGCACCAGGCTCAGTGTTGTTGAGGATTAAAGATAAAGACCGTGCTATTAAAGAAATCATGTCCTGAAAAGGAGAATCATATACAAAAAATGATAAACCCACGCCTGTGCACACGAGTTGGGTAACAAAGATGCTCACTGTGGCATTGTTTGTGAAGAAAAATTGCAAGAACATAAATATACACAAAGAGAAAAATGACTAAAATAATATGAATTATTCACATTATGTAATAGCATAGCAGAAGTAGATCAAAAACAACTCCAATATCCAGAATCTGAGTGAATAAAGCAAGTTGTTGAATAAATATGGCCACATAAATATCATATATTTATGGATACATAACATGTATAGAAATGCATATGGAAAAGTTCTGGAAAGACATAAATGAAATGAGAACAGTGATTCCTTCTGGGTAAAATATTAGAACTGGGGGAGATGGCGATAAAAATTATAGTTTTGCTTCTAATGCTCAGATTTTAAAATGAGAATATATTCATGTATTATTTATCAAATGTATGCACATAGAGAAACGTATATATAGGTATATATGAACATGATCAATTCCATAGGGAGGAGCACATAAAGTGATACAGAATTTTAAATGAGTAGCATGGTTTCTTCCAGAAGAATTTATGCAACATTTATGTAGAAGAAGCCACACCTTATTAGTTATAAAAAAATTCAGAGGTGGAAACAGAGTAGAAGAGACAAATGTATAACTATTTATAAAAGTGCTATAATACACAAAAATTAACTAAAAATGGGTGCCAGAGATTTGAGAGGAGGGAGAGAGGGATGAATAGGTGAAGCGGAGGTGATTTTCAGGGCAGTGAAACTATTCTGTATGAGCTGGAACAGTGGATACATGACTTTATGCACCTGGCAAAATCGGAAGAACTGTACAACTGTACAACGTAACTGATGAGCTTTAGTTAACAACAATGTATCAACATTGGTTCTTCAATCGTAACAAATTTACCACACCAATTCAAGATGTTAATAACAGGGGAAACGGGGGCAGGGGGCAGGGAGCACGGAGTATATGGGAATTCTCTGTACTTTCTGTTCCATTTTCTGTAAACTTAAAACTGCTCTAAGAAATAAGCTTACTTTAATTTAAAAATGTTATGATAGAAGAATGCATGAATGACAAGAACATGAATAAAAGAATAATTAATGCTTTGGAAGGAAGACTGAGCTGGTGGTTATATTATATTAACGACATGACAATACATAGAGAGCTCTGTTGTGGCTGGTACACAGAGCATCCAATGTTGTAATTATTGTTAGTTATTCTGTGTTTGTTTTGTTTATAATTTCTGGTATGTCTTAAAGAAGAAATAGGATTGTGCCAGGAAGGCAAGAGCAGAAAAATATTTCAAGGAAAGAGAATAGCTAGATTGATGACACACATGTGTGAGAAAGAGCCCTTGCTGACAGTGGAATAGAATCTGGTGTGGCTAAAGTGCAGACTCATGTCCAAAAGACTGGAAGTGAAACCAGAACACTAAGATGAGATTAGACTGTGAAGTGTATTGAATGCCTTGCCAGGGAGTTTGGGTTAGGTACAGAAATCAAGACTTTTTTTGAGGAAGTTTAGCCCTGAACTAACTACTGCCAATCCTCCTCTTTTTGCTGAGAAAGACTAACCCTGAGCTAACATCCAGGCCCATCTTCCTCTACTTTATACATGAGATGCCTACCACAGCATGGCATGCCAAGCGGTGCCATGTCCGCACCCGGGATCCGAACCAGCAAACCCCGGGCCACCAAGAAGCGGAACGTGTACTTAACCGCTGTGCCACCAGGCCGGCCCCCAAGATTTTCTTAAGAGCATGTCCTACTCGCTTCTGTGCTCCTGGGAGATGGATGGGAATGAGGACAGATGCAGAGGGACCAGGAAGGGAACAGTGAGTGTAATCAGGGTCATGGTTTAGGAATTAAAATGTGTGGGTTCAAATTCTGGTTCTCATACTTCTTAGCTGTGTATGTAAACCAAGGGCACACATCTTGAATGTTTTAAATCTCAATTTCCTCATGAATAGTAACAAATATAATTTTAAAACTCTCTAACAGGTTTGTTGGTGGCATTAAATGAGATATATACTAAAACACCTGGTACAGAATCTTACACACAGCTAAGCGTTCTAGAAGTTTAAGAGTTTTTGTTACCATACTCAGTACAGCCCTTGTTGTGTTAGCGACTCAAGAATAGATGAAGAGAAAAAAGATGTATTTAATACAGCAGAGAGAGAAAAGGTATGAATGCACCTCAGTTTGAGTTTCTGGAAGGATGGTGATGTTAAAGACAAACATAGGAAGCAAAGGGAGACAAGAAGTTTGAGCAAAGATGATTTTGACCATAGACACAAGGACTTCATGATATTCATCCAAACCCCAACTGGAATCACAGAGTAGTAGGCAATGTGGGAAAAAACCTCAGAGCTTAAGGCAAGAAACTACATGAGAAATCAAGATATTTTTAATTGATTCACATAGGAAATGGGCATCATAGGTGCAGGGAGAACACACAGGATAATGTCTGTGATGAAGGCAGAAGGCTGTGGAGAAGCAAGTAGAAACACCCACCATGTTCAGCCAGTGGGAAATGAGCAGAAAGGCAAGAGTGGGTTGCGTGAAGGCTCCGAAGAATTCTATCAGAAAACCAGTATTCTTCTACTGGCCCATTGGCCCATTTATCTCTTTGCTTCATCTCATCTAGGGCCTCCACACAGAAGCCTTAAAGGCATGTGTTAGTCAGCTTGGGCACCTGTAACAAAATACCATAGATTGAGTGTTTCAAACAACATTTATTTCCCATAGTTCTGGAGGCTGGAAGTCCAAGATCAAGGAGCCTACAAGGTAGGTTTTATTCTGAGGCTTCTTCTTTTGGCTTGTGGGTGACCACCATCTTGCTGTGCGATCACAAGATCTCTTCTTTGTGTGCCCATGGAGAAAGAGAGCTAGCTAATCCCATCATGAGGGTTCCACCCTCATGACTTAATTACCTCCTAAAGGTCCCATCTCCAAATACCATATGTTGGGGGTTAGGGATTCAAGGTATGAATTTTGAGGGAAACGTGATTCAGTCCACAGCAAGGCACCACATGCAAATTCTTACAAGTAAATCATAATTAGGACTCACAATTTTCTGAATAATAATTTTCCAACTATCCCTTAAATTTTAGTATTTTCTGTTATTAAGAATAAAAGAAAATGAAAGGACATGGAAAAATATCTGAGCTACTATACTATATCCATTATATAGACATTTACACACAAACATGCACATACACAAACACAAATCTACAGATTCTAAACAATTGTTCTAAAAATAGTGGAAATGTAGTGGAAATTTACCTTGTTTAGAATCCATTATCCTCATGACCTTAACACTTTGTCCTTTATGAGCCATCTTTAAAAGAACATTAATCCCCAAAGTGAATACATCTTTTAGAAAATATTTTGTTTTACAGGCAGAAGTTTTCTCATACTATGAATAAGAATGCATATTTTAATATTTTATGTTAAAAATATTTTGAAGAGTTATATGAAGGATGGAATGATACTGGGGAAAACAATAAAAGCGATATTGAAAAATGAATAGTTCTATAATTTGATAATTTTTTCCTCTCTTATCAAAAAGGAATTTGACCTTTGTTATGCTATCTACTATTTTTTCACTATATTCTCTCAATTACTAAATCAATGGACAATTGCCTAATTGTTTTGTCTTCTAATAATTTTAAAACAATCACTCTTACATTAATTTTGCTCACTGGCATATAGCACCACTGATTATTTTGTTTCATGCATAATATTTTACCACAGTTATAGAAGGAACAAATTGAATTACACATGTATAAACTCTATCCTGCTGTTGTTCACTGATCAGATATTTCATTATTCTACTAATTGTAACACCTCCCATGTTCAGGGTAGAGCTGAGGGTTGCTGGGGCATTAATATTCATTTCCAGGAACTTTAAAGTTAAGTCATTCATTCTTTTTCTCAAAACAGTCTCGTTGTTTCTCCATTAGACTCAAATTGCATCTTATGGTTTTATTCAGTGACTAATTTATGCCATTTTCCAGAACAAATCTCTGACAGGGTTGAGAATAAAAGCCTAATTTAGAATACAAAAACAATGGACAACATGGTCGTGGCCCGTGACTTTTACTCAAAAGTCAATGCCAGCTAATTACAATGCTTGGAAAGTTGCACAAGGGATCAATGACAACTTATTCTGTTCAGGTTCTTCCCATTAATAATCCAGATGTCTACCAGAATGACTGCCATCCACCTAAGAAAAGACTTCAGAAGGCAGCAAACAAGATGAAATCAATAATGATCATAAAGTGCTTACCACAGAGCCAGGCACAAAATAATTATTTAATAAATGCTAGCTAATGTTAATAAGAGTATTATACTACCAGCTTTGGTAAGGGCCCTGGTTAAAGTTCAGAAAATATACAAGATCAAAAATTAAAACAACTCCAACATGCAATGTATCTGATAAATAAATATTTAAGAATGTCATAAAAAATTCTTAGCTCAGTGTCTGGAAAACAGAACGTGTCAAATAACTGTTCATTGAGTGAGTACCTGAATAAATGGTCTGCAGAATATAAACTGTGTATGTGAGCAAAGGAGGAGGCATAGGAAATGACCGCGGGAACTGTCCCTTTTGTAGTGTTTTGTGCAATGACTCTGCTAGGCTGCTCTAACTTAGGTAACCTGGGTCCCAACACCTGTCACAGGGATCCAAAAAAATCTTCACCTTGCCAGGCCTGCAAGTCTGAAAGAAACAGGGCCACTCCGAAAGAGTCAAAAAATAATAATAATCAAATAAAAATCTAGAAAAAATGCAAAAATGTGACTTACTTCCACTCTGTCTTTACCTATAAGATATACCAAACCAAACTTGAAGTAGGGAGAGAATGTGATACTTTTTTTGCTAACCGCTGAGCTTCTGCATTAAATGCCTCAACATAATAAACATTATTTATTTAATTGCATATTATTTAAATTCCATAGATTACTCTCCATTTATATAATTTTAGAGTCAGTCTTGACAGCATCATAATTAGAGAAAAAACAAGATTTTTAAAATTACACCTCTAAAAAGATTGCATTCTTTGTCATCCCTGCACTAGATGTGCACTGGCTATTTAAAGTTTTGTCTTTCTATACATATATCTATTTTAACTTTCTGTTTTCCAAGCACCCTTAAAAGTATACTTTTGCAATATCCTGAGGGAAATTGTGTTCTAATTGCATTTTTAAATTATTACACATGTGTATGCTGGGTAGGATTTTTAGTTAATGTCTCTGCCTATTACGTAATTTACCTTGAAGTTTGAAATAATTTGTTATTATACATTGTTTAAATAATCCAATGACAACAATAGAGCCATTACTATGTCTAGCTATGATTGTATATTCATACATAATGTCTATCACGTATGAGTAAATATTACAATAAGCCAGTCATTAACTCAATGTTAAATGGTAGACCCAATTCAGCTGCTGCTGCCACCTTCACTTTACAACGTCCTCTTGAGATTTCTAATTCAGCGTTATGTGAGTAAAGCCAAGTCGAGATTGCATACAGAATTATAGACAAAATTATGTTAACTCTAATAGCAGTTCCAGGCCTTCGGTCTTGATATATGTTACTAAGCTGCATATACACAACTTCATAGGTACCAAGGCCTATAATTTTCTAGACTTTAGCCACAGAGCCCTCCCCCTCCCTATTTTTTTAATATACCGTAGCATAACAACATAATATACAGAGTTTTAAGACATAAAGCAGGTAAGACTGATGCTCTCCTTGGGTGAAGCAGATGAATAGATCCCCTGGAGCACCCCAGAGTACCTTCTATGGAACTCAGGGCTCCACAGAAAACTGCTAAAAGAACATGCCTTGTTTTAGATTCTAAACTTGACAAACTAATGACAATGTTGGAGAGTTTCTGGTGCAACACCTGTTGTGTTCAATAAGTGTATCTGGATAGGTAGCACAAGAGAAAACTCTGAAGCACTCTAATCATTTTTATTGGAAATCGTGACAAAACTGGATTACCACAAGAGTTCATTTATGAGGCCCTTTGCTCCAGAATACTCTTGGATTCATAAGAGATTCCAAGAAACCATACAGAATATAGCATATCTGTGTGATACTAATTTTGATCAATTCAGTTGATCATTCAAACATCTCCTCACTGTCTATCTATGCCACTTTTGAAGGCTTTTTGAAAATCAAATGTATTAGATGATTTTTTTTTCTATTTCTTGGCATCCTGCTGCTTTTTAAAAATAGTGTGACATTCGGCCTTGGAGATAGCAAAGGCAAGGAGTTGTCTTATTTTTTATTTTGTGATGAATTTCTCTGTCAGGAATTCCCCTCTCCCCCAATCCCATCATCTCTATCCTCTCTCCTTCTCTCTCCCTTCACCTTACTCTGGAAGAGGCTCTGAAGTTAGGGGGAACATGCCTCTAGCCACAAACTACTGCCATCTCAGATTTTTAAAGAGTTTCCTCCACATATTTGTACAACAAAACACAACAGTCCAAAGTCTTCCCCACTCCTGTACATATGGTATTCTATACTATAGAATAGAAGAGGATAGAATAGAATGGAATGGAATGGAATAGAATGGAATAGACTAGAATAGAAATAAAGCTTTTTCAAAGACAAAACCTTTCTTAATATCCTAGGATCCTGGCCAAGGATTCTAAAACTAAAAACTGTCTGCAGATGAAGTAAATCTAGCATACTTTAAAGGACTTTTTAGTTTATTTACTATTTTGCTAAAATATCCTTATTTTGCCATTGATTGCACCTTTGTCAAAAATCAAATTATTATATTTGAATGAATTTATTTCCAGGATCTCTGTTTTGTTCCATTGATTTATGTGTCTGTTCTTTCAGCAGTATCACACAATCTTGATTACTGTAGTTTTATAAGTTCTGAGATTGGCTATTGTAACATATATCACGAACGAATGTCTATAAACTCCTATTAGAGTTAAAACAGTTCTATGTATAACTAAGAAAATAAGCTAGACTTGGTTTTACATACTTTTTGAAGTCATTTTGTCTATTCAAGTCTCTTTCTCTTTTCATAGGATTGGCTTGTAAATAGCTTTCAACAACAATGAAAAAGTCTGCTGGATTTTGATTGAGATTGTGTTGAATCTATAGATCAAATTAGGCAGAACTGACATCTTCAGGACACTGAGTCCTTTGATTCATGAACATGGTATATCTCTGCATTTCCTTAGGTCTTTTTCATTTCTTTCATTAGTGTTCCGTGGTCTTAGCATGGAGATTCTGTACTATTCTGTTAGGTGTATACCTAATTGTTTCACTTTCTGGTGCCTTTAAAAAATATATTGATTTTTAAATTATTGTAGTTCCTTGCAAGTATATAGAACTGCATGATTTGTTACCTATGAACTTGCAAAACTCACTTACTCCTTGTGGAGATTTTTGTAGATCTTTGAAAGGTTTGACATAGACAATTATGTCGTCTGCAAATAGAGATGATTTTATTTCTTCTTTTGCCAACTGTATGTATGCCTTTTATTTGTTTATTTTGGATTGGCTAGAGTTTTATTTAAAAAATGATTTTGAATAGGAATGATGAGACAAGATGCCCTTCCCTTGTGTCTGAACTCAGAGACAAAAAATTCAATCTTTCATCACTAACTGGGATGTAGCTTAGGTTTTTGATGCCCTGATAACTTTAAACTGAATAGCTGGTGGGAGTTTTCTTCTATGCTTAGTTTGCTAAGATTTTTTTATTATGATGAATTCATTTATTTATTATGATGAATTGCATTGATTTTCTAATGTTGAGCCAGGTTTATATACCTGGGCTAGAACCCATGTGGGCATGATGTATTATACTTTTTATATATTGCTGGATTTGATTTGCAAATATTTGGTGGACAATTTTTGCAGTTAGATTCATGACAGATATTGATATGTAGCTTTCTTTTCTAGTAATGTCTTTGCCTAGTAATGGTTTTGATATTACAGAAATGCTAGTCTCATGAAAATGAATTGGAAGTTTTTCCTTCTATTTTTTGAAAGAAATTGTGTAGAATTGATATCGCATATTGCTGAATTGTTTGGTAGAATTCACTATTAAAAACAACTAGGCTTTATGTTTCCTTCTTTGGAGCTTTATGATTTAGAATCCAATTTCATTTATAGATATAAGACTATTCACAAAATCTACTCTTCCTGAGTGAATTTTAATAGTGTTTTCAAAAATGTGTTCATTTCATCTAAGTTTTCAAATTTATTGGCACGGATCTGTTCATAGTATTCTTCTATTATCCTTTTGATGTTTGTGAGGTCTTACAATGACGTGTCCTCTTTCCTTCATGACATTGGTAATTTGTGTCTCATGTTTTTTCTTGGTCATTCTGATTAGATGTTTCTCAATTGCATTCATGTTGACAAAGAATCAGCTTTTGATTTCACCTTCATTGATTTTCCTGATTGTTCTTTTGTGTTCACTTTCATTGATTTTTGTTGTTTTTCCTATCTTCTAATGGCTTGGGGTTTAATTTTCTCTCTCTTTTCTAATTTCTTATGGAAGAAGCATAGATTATTGGTTTTAGATCTGTATTATTTTCTAAGTTACGCTTTCAAAGATAGAAATTTCCCTCCAAGCACTGCTTTAGCTACATCCCACACATTTTGAAATATATATATTTTTCAGTTTTCTTTCATCTCAAAAAATATTTAAAATTCTCTTTAGACTTTCTCTTTGAAGTGTGTTTAATTTCCACATAGTTGTGGATTTTTCAGATATTTCTCTGTTATGGATTTCTAGTTTAATTCCATTATGGTCCAATAACATACTTGTTATGATTTCTATTCTTTTAAATTTATTGTAGTTTATTTTATGATCCAGATTATGGTCTACCTTGGTTAATTTTTCATGTGCACTTGAGAACACAGGGTATTGTGTCTCTTCTTCCAGATCCACCCCACAATGGAGTCTGAAATGCTCTTCCCAATCTTTTTGTGTGAACCTGGTGGGGTTTATAACGAAAAATCTTGCAAGCAAAGAAGGTACAGATCCTGCCAATTTCTATAGCCCATTAGTGTTTCCCACTTCTTCCAATTCTGGGCTTCATTAATTTGCCAACTACTCTTGCTGAACTCTTCTTACTAGTCCAGGTTATGTATGCCTCAAGTGAGCAAGTGCCCAATGTCTTTCATTGTGCTCACTTCTCTCTCCTGAGACTTTCGGTCAGTTGGGTGCTCTGCCAATTGGTTCAAAGAATGTCATGAATATAAAATTAGTCTGACTTTTTAATTATAAGAATGAAAATGATGCTCCTTCCGACTCTCTGTCATCTAAGATCAGAAAGTCTTCTCATTCATTTACTCTCATTGCCTATAATAGGCACTTTTTACTTTACTTAAAAAGTAAATTTACTGCCTATCCTATAATTAACTACTGAATATCTTTTACAGAGCAAAATCCACACGCTTCCCAATGATTATAAAGACTTAAAATACTATCAATTTGTGTATAGCTGAAAACTTTATATTTTTTGTAGTTTCTACAAAATAAGCTAAAATTATAAATCTAAGAGAAACAATAAGAATAGGTTACAAAAACTGAATCCCTTATTAATAATTAAAGCCAAATGCTTGGTTATATTTTTGCTTAAATACATAACCAAAATTCTATAAAACACTTAAAAAATGGAAAAATAAATGAACACATCCTTTAAGGAAATGTAATTGTTGAATAATGAAGAAATAAAGTTATGGATGCTGAACCTAAACAGAAACCAGAACAAAGAATTGTCTGCTTTCATCTACCATTCCACATCTGGGAGCAGAAAGCCTCATGGAGCATCTCAGGCCACAGTTTAACAAGAATGACCCTTGCAATTGGGCTCCATATTTCAGATACTTAACTATAAGGCATTATAACATGGGTATTAGAAGAGAACATATTTTGGCATCAGACAGATTTGGCTCCAATTCCCGCACTCAACTCCATCAATTAACCAAAGGTTTCTTTGAGGATAATGAAAGAAGTAGACTCTCCAAGTAGAGACACTTATATTAAAATATTTCATGATTGTTTTCAGATAGCATGGCAATTAATGGCCTAATTAGCTCAAACTGTTAACACACCCAGAAACAAAGAAACATCCACGGTGATCATGTGCTTGCAATTATTTTGTTTAAATTTGGAAGCCAAACAACATATTCTTTGGCATGACATCCTTGTTTAGTGAAAAAAAAATTGACTTTTTGAGCCAGACCCAATTGGGATCTAATTCCAGCCACACACTTATTAGAAGAGCAAATTTTGTAATCACTAAGCTGATATGACCTACAGTTTCTTTACCTAAAAATGAGAATTAAAAATATCTTTCTCTGGGGCTGGCCTGGTGGCACAGCAGTTAAATGCTGGCATTCTGCTTCGGCAGCCCAGGGTTTGCCAATTCAGATCCCAGGTGTGGACGTGGCACCGCTTGGCAAGTCATGCTGTGGTAGGCGTCCCACGTAAAAAGTAGAGAAAGATAGGCATGGATGTTAGCTCAGGGCCAGTCTTCCTCAGCTAAAAGAGGAGGATTGGCAGTGGATGATAGCTCAGAGCTAATCTTCCTAAATAAAATATATATATATATATATATATATACCCTTCAGGACCATCATAAATAATGCAGAAAAATGCCTAAATCTCTATTACTTCTATCATCATCTTCACTTTTAATATTACAGAACTTGAGAATACCAGGTTCAAGATTCAATCCCAAATCTGGTTGCAAATCCTTGCCACTACCAAAATAAAAAATATTACTACTCCATAATGGACTTCCATATTTAAACTCCACAATTAAGGTAAGAATATAGAAAATAAAAGCTTTGCACCTGGGATAACACAATAATGTCCCGAGGTATTTTTTAAGTGACTTCTAAACTCAACTAATTAGCAACTTCAGCTTGCCAAAATAATTAGGTAACCAAGAATAAATTTGATTTCAGGTACATTGATGTTGCTATTTTCAAATACTGAATTAAACAATTACAGAGTAGACTGGGTGTCATATGATATTCCATATTTAGAGATGTCCTTGGTTCTTTATACTATTTGAAACCTTTGATGCTTTTGATGATTTATCATCTGCTACTCTCTCATGGATTTGCCCTTACAGTGTCCCTGTGAAAAGCTTAGGAGCTTATTTTAAAAACTAAATAGTACATTTCCATAATAATAACTGGAAAACAAGTTACCCAGGCTTAAATGCATTCTATCTAACTTTATTTTTTAACAGCTTTATTGAGGTATAATTGATATACAAAAAACTGCACACATTTAATGTATACAATTTGGTGAATTTGGGCATATGCATATGCCTGTGATACCATCACCACAACCAAGATAACATCCATATCCATCACCTCCAAAAGTTTCCTCGTGCCCTTTTGTTAATTCTAAAAATAAAGTCAATCCCATAGGCACCCATCACTCTGACTTTCATAAACAACATAATGAAGGTAAGGAATGTTTGTTGGAGGGACGTTTTACTTGAATTGATACGTCAGTTTCTGCTGTGATGCTTTCTAACATAAAGCCAACTGACAGAATTTATTTTGAGGTATTACACAAAACTTAATGGTGAGGGGACCAAAAACAGAGCACATTTGTATATGGTATTCGATGTTCTCTATTACCAAGTAGGAAAACTTTTTGAAACACCAGATGTTGATTTAAATACAAATAGAGTAACCTTTAGAAAAACACCACAGACTTATTATACTTCCACGTATGGTCAAAATAAATTGCAACAAATATCCTCAGTAGATATTTCTTTGCCTTGCTTTTCAGCATAGGCTTGAGCTAATATGGTTGTTCATTTCCCATTCTGTTTTGTAATAATCACAAAATGCCTACATTTCTAATTCCACCTGTCGCTGGCCACTGAATGGACTCCTTTTCCAGACCTCTTGGTTTCTGCAGACAGGCTCTCTGTGTATCCTACAGCTTAAATATCAAAGAATTGTGGAAAAGCATTAGGGAAAACTTGCTAGCTTACACGTGAATTCTGATTTCTAGCTTTCATAAAATCAGTCTTATTCTCCAGAGTATCTCTTGTCTTTCACACTTACTGCATTTCCTCTTTTCTATGTTTGGTGAGGTTTGTTTTTTCCATGCAGGATGCTGTTATATCTGGAATGCAACGTAAACTCAGTGAGTTGTGAGTCCTATCACTTTTAAGAGACTTTCTTTTTTAACGAAAAGAGAAATGCTTTCCATATAGTTACTGTAATTTTAGGACACACGGAGCATATCACATTTGTTTCTTAAAGCAATTTTCGAAAACATTAAAACATAATCATGAGGAATGACAGTTTAAGAAAAAAAAATTCTTATTAATGTAAGCCAAATCCAGGTCTGATTCTAGTCTTAATCACCTTTACTTTAGCCAAGACATTGGCCATCCACATATTGTAATACATGAGTTTGATCAGAAGCTTTCTTTCCATTGCTACCTGTTTAATAACTAGAAGAGCCACAACCAAGTTAGATATTTTTCAAGTCAACACAGTTTGTGCAAAGACATATAAAAATAAATATTTCATGGAACATTGACTTAAACCTTATATGAGAAAGGATATTGTCTGACCCTTGCCTGAACTACACACAGGAAATCAAGAAAAACATCACAAAGAAGGAAGAACAGAGGGTCATGAGAAGCTCAGAATGATATGCGATAATGTTAAATTATTATAAATTATCTTTCCAATAAAATTCTCCTTCATCCATCATTTTTATAAAGTGTCACTCCTCCTGTTGTTTCCTAACCAGCTAGACATACTCACTGACCATTGCATCCAGACAACTGACAATCTATCTGTTCGTCCCTCCATCTTCCTATTCATCAATCCATCCACTCACCTTTACTGATTATCTACTTTCCATAAGTCCCTGTGTTAATGCTGACAGAGTTTCAAAGAGGGCTAAGATAAATAGGTTGTTGACCAGCCACTTTAGTAAAGGGACCTACTTTACTGCTTAAGAGTATAGATTTTGAGTCACAAAGATGTAAATTCAAATCCCATCTCTGCTAACTACTAGCTGTGGGTTATTTGCATTTGACTTAACCTTCCTTTGCCTAAACTTATTTATTGGTAAAACAGACGTTATAAAATCTACACTTGAGGGTTGTAACATGTTTAAATGAGATTATCATGCAACCTGTTTGTTGCCCTCTGAAATGATAAGTATCATTATTATTCAAGAGATGGGAAGAAAAACAATCACACAAATAGAAGCTAAAAAATCATCAAATATTATTGATGGAAAGAAGCATTCGGGGACATCAGTGGACTACGACGACATAAGCAGACAGCAAGGAAAGAGGTTTAATTTTTTTTTTAAAGGTACTATCAAACGCTAGGGAAAAATTGAGGAAAATGAGTATTTCTGTCCATTGGTTCTTCCTGGAAATCAGTGAGAAAGTGTGACTGGGTTAAGTTCTTTTTATTTAATGCCACTCATAACTGGAAGCAATGGCATTGCGTAAATAAGTGGAGGAAATAGGATGTATATATATATATAAACACACACTAACGAACTGTGCCATACACACACACACACTAATTTTATTTGAACAGTTGTCACATATTTGAATATTAATTTAGAAAAGTTTGAATACAGAGAAAGTTTAAATGAAGAACTGTGTAAACCTTTTGTTGATGTTCTTGTTTCTTAAGGAAATAAAGTGTACCATTACTTCCTTACTTTCTGGGTACCAAATGACGGTACTTATTTCGCTAGGATCCTCATATATGAAAGGTTAAGAAAATAACGTAAGAACAAAATATTTAAAAAGTAGAGAAATCAATTCATATGAAATCTTGGAGGGCCGCCATCCGAGGTCTCTTACCCTAATGCGTTTAGTTAAAGCTAACTTTACGCCCTATGAGCTTCAGTGAAGGAATATCCTCAAAGTTTATTATATAATTTACTTGAGCCATTATTGAAAGGTGGAAAATCCAAAACTGAGGAAGACATTTGGTTCAGGTGGTCTCTATTTGTAATGAAAGTATGTAGAATTTACAGCCAGAGAAATCTGGAGATCCGAATGACAGCTGACCTGAGTCACCATGGATAAATGACTTCATCACTTTCCGTTTGTGAGAGACAAGACAGTGGGTCTGAGAAAAGCAGAGGGTTTACCGGTATCATATCTGGCTCTATTGTTTATTAGATGAGTTGCCTTGGACATGTAATTTAATCTTTCTGAGTAACTGTTTTCTAACGAACGGTGAATAACACTACTAAATTCATCAGTGTAATGCTAGCAGCTGTAACAAATAAACACCAACACTGCACCATCTTGATGCAATAGAAGTTTATTTTTCTCTTGTGTAACCATCCTGGCAGGGGCTCCCGGTGGGCAGGCAGTTTTCCAACACATGGCAGTTCCTGCATACAGGCTCCTAGGGTCCTGTGGCTCCCCTAATAGCCAGAGTCTCCGCAGTCAGCCAGTGGGAGGGGAAAAAATCCTGAAGAAGTCTCACTCAGCTCCTAAAAGCTTTCACCCAGAGTGGCACATGTCATTTCCACTCAGATTCTGTTTATGACGCATGCCATAGGGTCACATGTGGAAGCAAGATAGCCTGGGAAAGATGGTCCTCGCCTGGCCACGCACTTCTAAGTCGTGACTCTACAATGGACTCGGGCACATGCATAGTGGCAGACAGCTAGCCATCTTCGAGTCCCTACTTTTATGGCTGATGAGAGGTTCAGAGGTCACCTGTGTAAGGCATCAGCCCAACATATGCCACACTGTGAGCAATCAATAGATGATTGCTGCTAATTACTAACTCCTCCAAGTGTGCTTGGGATTTTCCTGGCTGTCGCACTGAAGATCCTGTGTTCTGGGAGCCCTTCGAGCTCCAGGCAACCTGGGATCAGTTACAGGCAAACCAAGATGGTTGGTTATCCTACCACTAATACTAACATTATTATTATCATAGCTTTGGATAAAAGAGAGTAATTTTTTATTTAAGTGTACTCAGTATGTGTGTGTATATGTATAAAGTAATAACTTCTTTGGTGATATGAATCCAATATAATATAGGAAAAGTACCGAACACAAATTTCTATTTTGAAAATGATCTGCTGTGGATGACTCCAGGATATATTTGAGATGTCTGCAAGAGCGAAAGCTGCCTTCAAATGCACAAATACAGGCATGTGCAAGTGTTTAGATGTACCCTGTGTTCCAGAAGGCTGACCTGAGACCTACAGGTGGCAGATAGGAGAGGTGGATGACAGCTCAACATAAAGATTTAAAAACAATAGAACTCTTCAATCAGAAAACAGACCAAATTAGCAGTCCCAAGGCAGATTTGAAAAGTAAAACACACACTGTAACCACACCCCAAAAGGCTTGCGTTATCATTTAACGTGCTCTAAATACAACATCTTTCTGGCCCTTTTGCACGGAGGAGCAGGCCTTTATAAACTGATCCAGGTTCTCAGGCAAAATAGATACTAAGGAGACATTTTAGCAATAAATATAGAATAGGAACATATTTTCGCCTTACTTCTCTGAGCTTTGTATGGTCTATGTTTTAATCTCAATTCTCTGTTATCACCTATTTTTCCATTTCTAATGTCAAACAATGTGGTTCTGTGGGAGCAGAGCTGATCCAGACCTCCCTGCTGCTTAAACCAACCACTAGAGGTGATTTCTCCATTTTCTCTATGGGTCAGAGGAGCAATAGATTACATGCTTGGGCTGAAAAGCGAATACTGGCTAAAGCCTTTGGAGGTGGCGATGTTCGGATTCTGCAGAATCTATAGAACTGGCCACCCAAAAGACGTTCGTTGCGAGATCAGCAGAATCTCTGAGTTTCCTTTCCTGACGACATTTTTTCTGGATGCCAACATACACCATGATGACAAGTAAAGAAGAAGTTCTCTGTGAGACCCCAACGTGTGCTACATCTAGAACCTTGTCTTTTTTTTTTCTTTTTCGGATGTACATCATATGTCGAATTCTGTGTATATTACATCATGTTCACCACCCAAAAACTAATTATAGTCCATCCCCTCACATGTGAGCCTAATAACCCCTTTTGCCCTCCCCCCCTTCTCCTATGGTAACCACCAATCCAATCTCCAATTCTATGTGTTTTCTTGTTGTTGTTTTTATCTTCTACTTATGATTGAGATCACATGGTTATCTGACTTTCTCCCTCTGACTTATTTCACTCAGCATAATACCCTCAAGGTCCATCCATGGAACCTTGTCTGTCTTTGATAGGACTGCCATGCTGATTAACATATACTGTCTTTCTATTTAGGTGACCAGTGGTTGGAATTATTCGTTTTGCTATTGGCAAATCCAAAGAGAAAGAAATAACCACAAGATCTGGAAAGGAGGGAATGAGTCAAACGCTAAAGACTAGTCTACCAGTAATCCTGCATAATTGGGATGTAGGAGCCTGTGCTTTTGAAACGAGACTCCCTGTTAGAGCCCAAAAAGAAATATGTTTGCCATGTGAAGTGGCGAATTTCCATCATTTATTCATCAAGCATGTTGCATTTACTATGTGACAGGAAATGAGCTTTTTATATTAGGCTTAATCAGAAATCATGGAGGACTGTCAGAAGATAGTTGAGGAGGTCCCTTCATGGGACAAGACACTCCCCCAAATCTAAGGTCTTGTGATTCTCTATATAAGTGTGGGGGTTGTTTTCCTCTCACTCTTGCTATGCCATTTCAGTAAATGTCACATCAACACACTAAATGCCTTCCTGGAGTTCCCAAGAAAACAGTACTCAATACAATTTGATAAACAAATGAATGCTGGTTGGATGAATGATATGACTTCTAGAGAAGAAAGGTAGAGGATTAGCATCCAAATAGATTAAATTTTGGTAATTGTTCAAATCCACTTTCAAAAGATAAGTGAGCTGTTAAATTCTACTCGGCTCATAAAATCTTAATTCATCTTAGGACACCAGTGTTTCACTTTCACATTATCACCTCATCCTTTCTACCTCCCCATATGACTTTTCAGAGCACGAAGATGGCACGATATCATTTCTTCAGTCTGTTCAACTTGGATATTAGTGAAAACTGGAAAAGAGAGGACTAAATGTTTGTAGAAGGGCAAAAATGATGACTTTTTGCCAACAACGTAAGTGTCGATTAATCAGGGATATAGGCTAGACCTTTGAAAGAATGTGAAAGTTCTAGCACTTGCCTTAGCATCTCACCCTAAACTCCTTGAGCCTCAGAATTTTAAATGATGGAATGGGGTATATATTATGCACCGATTCTTTCTATCCTTTACATTATAGTCATTACTTATATGTTTCCCCTTATCAGACTCTGAGCTTCAAGCAAGCTCAGAGTCATTTCTTATCTGTTCATATTATTAATGTCACATTAATGTAAAGTAAAAAGGGAATTTATCAGTGTAGAATACAAAGACTGGAGAAGCACTAGCTCTAGGCACAGCTGTCTCAAGGAGGTCAAACAATGTTCCAAGACTCTCTTCCTCTTGGTTCAATTTTTGGCTTTATTTTTTGGCTAGCTTTCTCCATGTTTTGACACTTGACAGCTCTAGGCTTATTCTATCTTTTCAGTCAGCAATTCTACTGAACAGACTACTTCTCTTTAACTAGTACACCAAAACTCCTGGAATAAGTTTCACTACCTTGGTTTGGGTCACATACACACGCTTTAACCAGGTCCTATGGCTCAGCAAATTGAATAAGCTGATTGCCCAGATGTTGTTTATTTACTCACCTGAGAGGTTAAGGGTCAGGCTAGAGTGGATTTCGCCCCATCTCATTAGTCAGAACTATTTCAGGTAATTGTGGCAGAGGAATATTTCCATAAAAACAGATAGTGAAGAAGTAATGGATTCCAGGCAGATATTCACTACATACTGTCTCTCTCTCTCTCTCTCTCTCTCTCTCTCTCTGTCTCTCTCTCTCTCTCTCTCTGTCTCTCTCTCTCTCTCTCTCTCTCACACACACACACACAGACACACGGACAAAATGTATGTGCTGTTACAATCTGACCTGCATGTTTGAGAGTAACTATATTTTAGAGTCGGTTTTCAAACTTAACATCAGACAAGCCCTTTGGGTTATTACAGATCCAAAAGAGTTAGCTTTTTAAACTATCGTCATTTGTAGCATACTAGTAAGGGTACCCATCAGAAAATATTTGGCCTACACAAATGTAATATAAGATAACTAGATGAATTTAAAAAATGAAAACAAGGATAGCCAATGTCCTGTGTAATTATGTTTCTCCTGCTGAACTTCACATTCTATTGAATTTTTCCTCTTGAAGATCTTTATGCTTCAAATATTAGATTAACACAGGTTTCATGCAATTCATTTTTAGCCCAAGAGTCTATGCATTTTCTCATTTCAAATAAGAACTCTTTAAAGAACAAGTTTTCTGCTAAATTATAAATTCTACAAAATTATAACTAAAACTAAACAGGTTTTATCAAATCTAAATATGATACATTTTTTCAATCTTCTGAAAATTATGCTGAAAAATATGGTTATTAAAAAGTGCAATAAAGATAAAGAGTACGAAATAATGGCTCACTCTGCAAAAATTAAAATATGAGTTGAAGTGTTTTATAATTCTTTCTCTGGGTTCCCCCTTCTTAATACATTCCCCTTACAACTAAATTAATTTGAAGAAAAAAAAAACACTGTTACAACTGACAACATTTAAAAATATGTTATTTCAAATAATAAATACTTTTAAGAGGCCCATACATTAGTTTGAATCATATGCAACTGCAATCTCTGTAGGCAAAAAGCCACCAAATATTAGACATTTTATATAAAACCACAGTTTGGAAATCTCACAAGATTGTAATCTATCATAACATTAATTAAAAAAAAAACAACCACAGTTTGGTAAAACAATTCCCATATATATTTTAGTATCATTACCAGTGATATGGAGACATTCAGAGGATAATTCTATACGTTAAAGTCACTACTCATTTCAAAGATACTTCGCTGCAGCCTAAGCTGCAGACACAGTGTGTTTTCTACCACATCTTTTCTTGAGGTGCTTTTTGTCAATTACTAAAACTAGTTAAAAATTTAATAATTTGGTTTTTCTTTAGAGTATTCAAGCAAGGGAAAGATGAGGAGCTGATATCAAATTATATGCACCCTGCCTATTTTACTGCATTTTCATTTCATCCCTAAGCTGTTCTTATTTTATTGGAAGATGTGAGACAAGTCCCCATTCATAATGGCAACTATTCATTCCTAATTCAATAAAGACATCCTCTTCCACTTCTTTTTCTTCTTCTTCTTTTTTTTTGTGAGGAAGATTGGCCCTAAGCTAACATCTGTTGCCAATCTTCCTCTTTTAACTTGAGGAGGATTGTTGCTGAGCTAACATCTGTGCCCATTTTCCTCCATTTTATGTGGGATGACACCACAGCATGGCTTGGCAAGGGGTGCTAGGTCTGTGCCTGGGATCCAAACCTGCAAACTTTGGGCCACTGAAGCAGATTGCACAAACTTAAGCACTACGCCACCGGGCTGGCCCCCTCCACTTCTTTTTCTTACTCCTTTATTCTCCTTTATATCTTATGAGAATATCTAGATATCCCTGAGACCATAGTATTTTGAATATCTTAAGTATGTTAGTGTCAATGTTGACATCACAATATATTGCCTGTACATCCTGGAGAATAGGAATGCCCTTATTTTTCATCTTTGTACACGGTATCTGAAACATGCATGTAAAATTGAAATTACACACCTTAAAGCAAATCCTAAGACAAAGGGCTACATCAAAATATTGTTAAGCATCTTAAAACATATTAAATTCAGTCACAAATGGAATTTTTTGGATGACTATTTTTCTGCTAGCAGAAACATTTTTATAGGAATGTGACTATATTTACCCACAAATACAGGAAAATTTCATAAAATATCGCTTCCTGAAATGCGTTTATAGTGAAGCGTCTTTCAGACATATTCAGTAAGGATTTACATTTCTTTGGTTTGAAACATCTATGGAAAAAGAGATTACTTTTGTTTCTGAGCTGCTAGTATTATTTTTTGTTATTTCTAACAAAGCTGTTAACGCATACAGCTAAAAATTTCCAACATTGTAGAATAGCTTAAGATGAAAACAGGTTCTTGCTGGAGTTCTCCCCTTTACAAGCTTCTCCACTAGAATCAAATACCAAACTTGGTTGACTCTTTTTGGTTTTAGATTCTTCCAGTGGTTGCCTACAAAAGTCTAAATGCTATGCTTATACTGCTATACAAGATATACAAGGTACACAGATATACAAAGTATCCTTTATGGTCTTTCTGCTATGATACTTGAAAGTTTAGCTCAAATATTCTAATGCCATCTCCATCTTCCCTTGCAATATATTTACACACCATTTTTAAGTTCCTACCTGGAACTTTAAACAACATATTAAAACTCAAATTTTCATTCCATTTACCTAGACAGAATATCCTTTGGCTCCACCATTTTGTAACTTGAAGACATACCCACTTTCTCCTAGCCTCATCCCCAGCCCCCACCTCTGCTCACCATCTTCTGTCTCTTACATTTTATCTGTATCTTTAGTTTTGTATTACCTGGTTTTAAATTTCATATTCTTTTTTTGTTTTGTTTTTTGCTGAGGAGGATTCACCCTGAGCTAATATCTGTGCCAATCTTCCTCTATTTTGTATGTGGGTTGTCACCACAGCATGGCTGCTGCTGAGTGGTGTAGGTCCATGCCCAGGAACCGAACCTGGGGCACCAAAGCGGAGTGTGCCAAACTTAACCACTAGGACTCAGGGCCAGCCCCTCATGTTCTTTTCTCTAACTGTAGCCACATGTTCTGTGTCTCACCATAACTATTGATTCTAGATGTTGGAAACCATTAAATCATTAAAACTGCTTACATCATTATGATTAGAAAAATAATACACACATTAGGGCCAATGAGGATGCTAGGAGATCATTTCCTTCTCTCCTTATAATGTCCTAATTTTTAAATCACTTAATAGAATGAAGTTGAAATTTATTCATTCAACATTTTCCTACTCTGCAAATTACTGCTTATCTCCTTAAGGTTTTCCAAGTTCTCTATCATACTATCAATTTCTTTGATTTTCATGGGGGTCTCTGTCTTGGACACCTTTGTGCTTCTGCTTTATTCTTGACTGTTTCTACCCAGTGATATAGTTTTCTTTATGAAATTCCCCTTTTTGCTTTTCTGTGTTTTCTGGATTCCAAAGTTTCCTGGTTCTTGAGTTAATTATTTATTTTACTGAAGCACATCTATGAAAACTTCCAAAGAAAGAATTTGTAATATACTTTCTGAAACTTTGCATATCTGAAATGTCTTTTGTTGTTGTTGTTGTTACTTTTTGTCCTCACATTTGATGACAGCTTGTCCAGGTATAAAATTCAAGTTTGAAAATATTCTTTCAATGTTTGGAATGAGTTTGTCTGTTGAATTCTAACATATAGTGTGGTTGGTATGAATCTCACGCTATTACTCACCGTTCTGATTGTGGTCTCTTTTTTTCTCTCTGGAAGCTTTTAATCTCTCTCTCTCTCACTCTCTGCATCTCTCTGCCACCCAACCCCCCCACTCTCAGTTTTAGTTTCTGAAAGTTCACAATGTCTTGTCAAGTAAAGGTCTTTATTCAGTGTGACTAGCCATGTGGTGGGCCATTTCGATTTAACATCTGTTCTTCAAGGTTTCTATTATTTTTCCTTTTTTCATCAACCCCTACTTTCTGTTCTCCCTCTGGAAATCCGAGTGATCAGACGTGTTTTATTTCCTGATTCTATCCTCTATTTTTTCATTTTAATTTTTATATGTCCTTTTGTTCTAATTCTTAGATTATTTCTTCAATTTTACATTCCAATGTGTATTAATTTTTTTGGAATCATATTTTTAAATTCCAAGAGGTTTTTTGTTTGTTTGTTTACTAATTATTTCTATTTAATTCTGTTTGTGGGTTTTTTGTTGTTTTTTTGGGGGGTGAAATTATCTCCTAATCGATCTGGTAATAACAGCTGGATGCGATTGTCTTTGTTCATTTTATAGTTATTACGTGCCTTTAATTATCTTTGTTTAATTGTTGGTTAGGTTTTCTGTTTTATTTCTCAGATTTTTCGTTATTGTGTTTGTTGCTGTTTGTTTTTGTTTGGTCGTATTTAAGGATGAAGCAACAACAACAAGCAGACACACTGGTAAGAATTAGCATTTAGTTAATAAACAACCCTAGCTGAAACAGAGAAACCATATTGGGAAGTTGTATCACTCAGTAACTGAGAGTATAAGCTCTAGAATCAAATAGGAGCTCCAGCACTTAGCAATAGCGTGATTTTAGACAATTTGTTTTCCCCCAAGTCTCGGTTTCCTAGTGTCTAAAATATGAGTAATAATGATTACACTTACTTATAGGATTATTGTGAGCGTAACTTATATAAGATATATAAGTGACACAATAAGGTATGTAACTGCTGTGAAACAGTATTTCCTATGGGAACTATGGGAAAATATTCTGAATAAAATCTAAAGCTGTCCACAGTCTCCTGTAGAACTAAATTAATTACTGCCACAAAAGTGACATTGATTTTCTGAGGTAAGATTTTTCTAATCAGTTACCTATATATGAAGTCTTAAATGGAAGAAATAAATGTTATGGATCTAAGTTACTAAAATTATGCTACTGATTTTTTTCAAGAAGACCTTAATATTACATCTTTTAATCACATCCAGAAACTCCTTTTTATTTCCTTTGTTTCTTTGTTTTGATATGAATTTTTAATAAGATTATATTTTCAAAAGCACTTGGAGCTGTTATACTTTCCAAAAATCTAAGTCAGAAATAAATCAACATTAAGTGTACTCAGTCAGAACATAGAGGGAAAAAATACATAGGTAAATAAATAAAACCTTGGGAAGATATGGGAGGTGTGGTGGAAAAAAGCCAGGAGCTCATGCTCAGAGAACCTAGACCTGATCCCCCTCTCCCACTCCTGCTCCCAAGCACCTAAGTCACACTTGCCCCCTCATATATGATTTATATTCAAATGACCCAACAATTTGAAGATTCTAGAATCATTTATCCATAAGTTAAAAGCTCCCTTTTGTAGCATCTTGGAAAAAATATGCAAATTGGAAATCTATTTTGATATCTTAAAATCCTCATCTGGTGTGATTCTCAGCGAGATTTATTAATATAACTTCATATATATATATATATATATATATATATAATCCATCTTTTACTTTCTTCTTCATTACATTCTCTAAGATAACTTTTGAGAGTAACCTTAGAGAGGAGTGATAAATGCCTTCTACATGTGCCTCTAGAAAAGGTTGTGAACTAGCTTCTCTAGTTTTTCTAATAAATTTAGAAGTGGTTTTATTAGTCAAACAAACCTATGATAAGATTATCTTTTTATCATTTTTACCAAAAAAATGCCCTCCAGAGTTCTGTTCAATTCAGCTTCACTAGAGTTAAATCTGCTTTAAGGACTATTAACGACAATGATATTCAAGTTAATCATGAAGAACTGAAAAGATTTATCTTGCTGTCAGTCACAGCCCAGTTGAATACATTGAGCATATAAAGTTTAAGGAGCTTAAAAATAGCAAGCTATGCTAATTAGAAAAGTTGTTTTAGGTGTTAAACACCTTCAAGTTGTGTGGATATTTATATATAGATGGAAACTTTTCCGCTTGACATGATCATATTGAAAGAGACGATAGTGCCTGGTTATTGAAAATCAAAGGGTTAGTACATGAAGTTTGGGAGTTTAGTCAGGGGCCAATTAGTTCAATGGGTTGGAACTGTTTCCTACAATAAGATGTTGACTTTGTGGTTTCATATTTCTAGAAAGCCTCCTGTTCTGGTTCTGTTGTTGGCTTCTCTCCATCTTCAGCTTCACTATCACTTTCTTAAGAAGACTTCCTTGACGACTCTGTCATTTTCTATCATATTATCCCTTTAATTTCCTTTAAATCATTACAATAATCAACAATTATGTTGTTTCTTTACTTTTGAACTGTCTATATCCCACAACAGAGTGCAAATTCCATGAGTTAGAGAATTTACCTGGATTATTCTCTATTTAGCACAATGCCTAGTGCACAGTAGGAACTTAACCCATACTTTAAATAAATAAGGGAAGACTAGGTCACACATTTAACCTATTTGGGGGTGATTTTCATATTCTTCTCCGACCTAAAGGCTTGCAGAAAATTCTATCAACTTCTGTTACAATAGAGATCATAGTAGTTAAGGGAATGTTATCCCAGAATCTCAGTAGCTTAACACATAGAAGTTAATTTCTTGATCATATGAGTCCATAATGGAACTCCTGATTGGTGGGTGGCAGAGCTTTAGGGACCCAGGCTTCTTCCTGTGACTCTGCCATCTTTAATATTTGGCACCCAAGGTCATCCCTGGAAGAGGAAAAAGCAAGAAGAATAGTACACACAAGTGCACAGCACTGCCGATAATCTTCCACTGGCCAGAATTCTGTCACATAGCTACCTGTAACTACAAGGAGCCTGGGAAATGCAGTCTAGTTGTGTGCCTAGGTCATAGAGGAAATGGATTGGGTGGACACATAACCAGTCCCTGCCACAAGGATTAAATAAATATGTATCTATCATCATTTTTGTTTTGTTTTGTTTTGTTTGGTGAGGAAGATTGGTTCTGAGCTAACATCTGTTGCCAATCCTCCTCTTTTTGATTGAGGAAGATTGTTTCTGAGTTAACATCTGTGACAATCTTCTTCAACCTTCTGCTCTGCCAAAGCATGGCTGATGAGCGGTGTGTAGGTCTGTGCCAGGGATACAAAACTGAAAATGCCAGGCTGCCAAAGTGGAGCGCACAAACTTAACCACTAAGCCACCGGGCTGGCCCCATATCTATCATTATTTTTTAAAACTTGGGCTTTACTCATATATGTCTAACACAGTGACTGAAACATAGTTGGCATGTAATCAATATGTATTAAATAAATTATGTTGAGATAGATATATTTGCATTTTAAGGATGTCTTACAAAGTCATAACTATATGTCAAATCTACAATGTTTCAGTTTTTTTCTTTCATGGCTTCAACAAGTATAAGTGTAATACCTTTTTTTTAGATTAAGGAAAATGGAAGCTTACATGACAGTCTCTGGTATTGATAACTCATCAACTCCACACATAGTTTAAACCACTTTGAGTGTTATTTGACAAAATTGGATGTGGCATAAGTGCCCTACTTTTCCAAACTTGCTTAGATTTTATAATTTGGCGATTCCACAAGATCATTATTAATCACAGTTGATAGATAAGAAAGTTGACTCAATATCAAAATCACATGATTAGAAAAATGTCTTCTTTCCAGGTGTCTAAGCTCTTGTCAGCTATTAGTTTTCACCATTTCACTGTGCTAATTTTCAAAGCTGGTTTTATCAAGTCAAGAGAACAATTGAGTACATATACAAAAATACGTGCAGATCTTGGAGTCAGAGAGCACTTAAATCTCAACTGTGTGACACCGAAAAAGTTATGTAACCTGCCATCATTTTTATCACCTGTAAAATGGTGGTTATATGACCTCAAATAAGCCAGGTTGTGGGAAAACACTGTAGAAATATGATTTATTGTTCCGGAGCTAGCTATTATTATTCTTGATATGTTTGTTGATGGTTCACCCCTTTTTATTCCATATCAAGACCTTCTCTACATAGTTGTAGGGAAGAGCTTTAATTAGTTAAGTCTCGTTTATATATAGATAGATAGATAGATAGATAGATAGATAGATTATGAAGAGGTCATATTTTCTGAGTTTCAGAAAAAGGTTCTTTCATTGGGCTTATTTGCATAACAACCTCAGTATCTCACCAAGAAAATGTAAATATTCTTAAGGATGAAGATTTGAAAATAAAAAATAATAGTAATATTATGGAATTTGGGGTATAAAAGGTCTTATACTAAGAGTTTCAAGAGGCAACAAGGGATTGGAATCCAACTGAAATCGAGATTAATTTCATTCACTATGGTTAAAAAACCAGACTTCAACTGAAGACATTTAAAAGATCTTTTGGCTGTATTCGATGATTCATGAATCAGGCAGCATCCCATCTAGCAGACAGAAAGGAGCTCCACGGAGCTGCTCAAAATGAAAGACTTTTACAGGCAGAAGGGAGAGGGATGAGCAAGTTATACTGCAAAAAGTGGATTGGTTGTGACAAGGTCACTCTCCTTTAGGGGATGGCAGGGTCTATCAGACAGATGACCTCACTAGTGCTGACCTGGTGATTCCTGACTGACTGGTTTAAGATTCCATTTTTGGGAGAGGTCAAAACTGTTATTAAGGTAAGTCTTGGTGTGGTGATGTGGGAGTTAGCATAAGTGACTCCATTTTGTGCCTGTTGTCTTGTTTTTAATACTATGAAATCAGTTAAAGTGACTTTTATGTTTACTGAGATATTTGTAAGAAAGAGAAACCATGGGAGTGGTCTAAAAGGAACAGATTTTGAGATCAGATTATCCTGAATTTGAATCCTTGCTCTCTGCCACTTCTTAGCCATGAGCATATATCTAGTCTGTTTGGACTTCAACTTTCTCATCTACAAAAATCATCTATGAAAATTGCTTAATAATCCCTACCATATACATCTCAACAGCTAGGAAAGATGAATTGCTTAAGTGCCTAGCACAGTGCCCCAGTGTGAAAGATCTCAGAAATACTAACATTGACATATGACATCAGGAAGATAAATCCCCCAATCTCTCTCCACAAACACTCACCACATTGCAGTCTTATCATTTCCTCTTGTTACTTTTTTAGCCTCTCTATTCAGTCTGGACTTCATATGATCATGAAGATGTCTTGATCAAGCTTCATGTCTTAGGGCTGTCTTAGAAGAAGTTAGCACCCAAATTTAACAATATCACTATCTTGGCAATTTTAACTTTGAATACTCCCTGTCATTGAATTTATCCAATCTCATCATGGAAACTGTTGCCTAAGAACATCACATCCATTCCCAAACCTACTAAAATCACAGTCTTTCACTAATAGTCAAGAATCCATTCCCTTCCCCAACATACACACAATTGATGTTGTTGGTTTTAGTTCTCTGTAAACATGTTGTGTTTTCTCAACAATTTTTTTTTCCAAATCTAAACTCTACTCTTGCTAGTCACCAAACACAGCTTTCAGTCTGTGACAGTGAACACAAGGCACTTTCTCAGGTTTCCACAATCCCCTCAGGAGGAAATTAACTCAATCTCTCTCTCTCCTTTTTGTTTGTTTTTACATTATGTCTGTGCATGCGTGCACATATGTTTGATGTTGATATTCTTATGTGTGTATTTGTGTGTGTATGTTAGTGGGTATATATTTGCCTATAAGTTTGTGTCTTACTTTTTCTGTGTGTTCCTCTGTGTGTGTGTCCTTTTATCTTCCCTCCCCTTCCAACAGCCCCTAAAGAGAGAGTCCTTGCTTTTCTTATTCTTTCTATGTAACCCCATTGTAATGCAAATTTTATGGATGCTCAGTAAATATTTGAATAAATGATAATATTTTGTATCCATTATATTTTTCCTTTTCACATAAATCCCAATTCTTAACCACATTGGCAGAAAACGTGATCACGCTGGATTGAATATTTTAATATGGCTTTCTTCAGATGGAATTGTTATAACTGGGACTGAAATTCAATGTGTCATTTACATATCTTTGAACCTCATTAATCCAGGCCAGAAACAATGAGACTGTATTTTTTCCCTAACTTGTGAATTAGAGCATGAATACAAGATCCAAATGCATTTTTCAAACTAATGAAAAGGATTCATAATACACATTGCTGGTTTTTCAAATGCAATAATACTTCATTCTTCATATATAAATGTGTTATACCACAATACCTAAAATAAAAGGAGCTTTTCTATTAGTAATACCACTTTCTAATAGCATTATTAAGCATTCAGAGTAAGATCGCCAACACAACTTGGTGGAAATAGAAATATTTGCAAATCCATCAAGTAATAATTACTTGCAATCTATTTCTTAGAGACAGTTAACAATTTTCTAAAATCTATATTTAAAACTTGCTTTTAAAAAATGTAATAGCTTTATTAAGATATAAATCACATACCATGTAATTTTCCCATTTAAAGTGTACAAATTCATCGGTTTTTAGCATATTCATAGAGTTGTGCAACCATCAGCATTAACCTCACTTTAAAAATTTTCATTACCCTTTAAAACAACTCTGTACCCCTTATCCCAAAAAGAAAGCCTGTACCCATTTCTTCCCAATTCTACCCTCCAGCCCTACACAATCACATATTCTACTCTCTTTCTTTATAGAATTGCCTATTTTGGACTTTATATGTGAATAGAACAGTACAATGTGTGTTTTTTTGTAACTGACTTCTTTCACTTAACACACTATTTTCAAGGTTCATCTATTTTGAATCAGCAGTTCATTCCTTTTTTATTTTGCAGAATAATATTCTACTGTGCGGACATACCAGCTTTTGTTTATCCATTGATCAATCGATGGACATTTGAATTGTTTTTACTTTTGGCTACTATAAATAATGCTTCTATGAACAGCCATATACATATTTTTTGTGACATATATTTTTAATTTTCCTAGGTAAACACTTAGGGATGGAATTGCTGAGTTATATATAAAATCCACTTTCATGATGCCTCTTCCCAGCAATTATATGTAGAATATGTTTATAATATATATTATAATTTTTAAATTGGGTGTCTTGGGGTCACTTCATTTAGAGCATTGGAATTTAATCACATTTATTTCAACATAGTAAAGATGTTTAATTCAGAGCTGGCTAAGACTTTGATTAAAAGAGAATAATATTCATTAATAAAATTTGAGTTTCTGCTAATGTATAAAAATTTGATTTAAAAATCGTATCTAAGTTATTCAATTAAAAAATCTAAAGAAATTGATGCATTGCAATATAAATCACATCAAATCCTAATTTTCACAGGCATATACTAAAGAATGCTCTGATGTCCAAATGGAATAACTTGCCAAGGACAAGTGCCAAATGGATCCCAGCTCAAGGATAAAAATTGTTATCTTCCCCACTACAGTGGAATTGGTAGCCTTATCTCTGTGCAGTCCACTAACCATATGGTGGTATAGTCTCACCTCCATGACTACTTCCTATATAACCCATTCAGAAGACCCCATACTGAAGTCGGAAGTTATGAGAGGGATAAGAGTACGAGTCTTTCATTTTCCTCCAGAATTTAGGAAATTTGGGGAAATATACAGTTCCCAGAGGCAGCCATGAAGCAACAGAGGAAATAGGAACCAAAATAACTCTGGCAGTCAGCTGTCCTCAGATTCCAGAAAACACTCAAAAAGCTGAAGAAAGCTGGAAAGTTTCAATATAGCAGCATTATTTTTCTCTTTTTCTAAATATTCACAGGAGAATAGCCTCATTTCACCAGCTTCTAGAGCTGTTATTTTTGGTCTACTCTGCATTATACTGGTTGTTCCTTGGGTACAGGAGAAGATGCTGGCATTCAAGGGCTAATAGGAATGTGGCAAGAGGACAGTTCAAAACTGTCCTATATTGAAGAAAAGGAATGTAGCGCAAGGTTATTTCTTCTTCAATGATTTTGTGACATGAGATTTTACATTTGGACTGGCTTATTTGTAATAATGCATCTCCTCAAATTTCATGGTTGGGTGAGAGATGAGCCAAAACCCCGAGAGGAATGGATTAAAATAGTCAAAAAGAGGAGGGTGCGCTTTATTTCTTTCATATAGTAGACACACGACATTTCCTCTCTGATAAGGAAAGGAGATGGTTATAAGAAGAGGCTGGTAATAGCTTTATTTATGCCTCCAATATTTAAGAGAGGAGAAATCACAGGGCAGAAGTTAGCTTCTGATCAATGTGAACAGGCAACCTACACAGAGAGAAAGAATAACATTTACATTTGACATCTTCCCCAGAAGGCTCCAATACTAGCTAAGAGGATGCAGAGCTGAAGCAGATCAGCCTGATGATGAACAACAATGTAGGCTTAAACTGCAAAATGGAGAGTAAACGCAGTTTACCCAACCCTGTAGCAAGGGAAAGTCTTAATAGTTGGCAAGAGGAATATGGGGGATGATATACAGGAACATACTTAAATATCAAAGAAGTTTTTAAAATTTCCTTGCAGTTTTGCTTTAGATTGGTATTTCATGTACATTAATATTTTTAAAGAAAATATAGATATGTTAATTGTTCTAGTGATTTTTAAAGAGCTTCATTGAAAACTGGTTCCTTGTCAAAAGCATTTTTAAAAAACTTTGTTGGTTATCAGTAGTGCTAAAACGAAATAGGTAGTAATTACACCAGCTGAAAACTTTCACGTATTGGAAATGTACCAAATGCATACTTTGGTCAAATTACTTAGGGTTGAATTTTTAAATCAATATTTGTATAAAAACTAGGCTGAAATTGAATATTATTGTCATAGAATGAACTTAATAAACATGACTTTTTAAAAATCACTTACTATTTAACCAAGTACTACTATTACCATTTTGTTATTTATCTTTATTTAAACTTTTAAACATTTGGCCTTATATTGGAGGGTTCCTTTGTTCCTTTTTCATCATTATTTGTTCTAGATTGTTCCTATAGTTATTACTACAATGCACCATTACAGTGCTAAAGTCCTTGCTTGTTTGCAGCCTAGGACCATGAAGGGATGAGATATTTCTGGCCAGCTCTGACAGTAAGAGGTATTGATAATGCAGTGATATTGTTTTTCCTTCCTCAATAATAGCAACTGATTAAAGCAAAATCATCTTCACATCATCTTCTGCACTTCAAGATCACTGAGGAAGATGTAATTTTATTGAAGTTGTCATAAACTTAGTTTCATATGCTTTGTCAAGAAGATGCTTTTTGAAGCAGATTAAGATATTTGCCCTCACTTTTATTTTTTTTAACTTCTAATATTTTTGTAAAAACTTGCTGTTTCGCATAATCCCTTGAAAAAAAATCCTCCTTAAATTCAGATCTAGAAATACGGCAGCATGCCAATGTAACTGACTTTCAAGACAAGCAAATTGTTTCTAAATTTTCATTGGTATCTAAAATTTCACAGCATGTGGACCAATTTCAGCATCTTCCCTGGAATAGAATGTTAGAAAATTCTTTACAAACAGATACCATCCAAGAAATATCTGTATTCTCAAAGCACATGAGTTTGATTCTAGCAAATAAACGAATTATTTTCTCCATGCAAATTTAATTGTTAATAAGTCTTTTCTCTTGCCCAAAGCCAAATATGGTCCATCTCTGGAAAGTTTAAAATATTATGATGACTATTAAGTATTAAACTCTTTAGAACAGGTGTTCTGAAAGCCTTTCAGGATTTGAGAGTTCTTTTTCAACACAAAAAATTTACAAATCGCCATTATTCACAGATCAAAAAGCTATGTGCAGACCACGCTTAACTTTGCTTACCAGAGACTTATTGAGAGACCCAGAGTTTTCCACCACTGCTGTGAAAGACGCACTTCCATCCAATTCTTAACTTATTTATCTAAAATTATTAATTGAGCTATCATGTGCCAGGCACTGTTCTAGGCACTGAGGATATCCCAGGAAATAAATAAAACAAAGACAATCTCTGCCCTTGGGGGTTTGTATTCTAGCAAGGAGGGAGAGATAAAAAATAAACATCAATAAGTGCTGTGGGGATAATAAAGTGGTGAAGATGGATGGGGGTACTGACAAGAAAGCTCTTTCCTATAAATCAAATAAGTCATCAGCATTTCGCTATGCTTCTTGGAGACTTTCTTTAGAAAGATTCCTTTCTAAACTGTGATTTTCTTTTGACTACTATTCAAAGTGCCAAATAGATCTATTTTGGTCATTTTCTTGCCATAAAAATTGGCAAAACAAATCAAATATTATAATGTCTCTGACGCTTGAAATTATATTTTCTTTTGAAAATATTACAACTTGTGACATAAGGACTGTCTGTTTTAGCATTAGATAATATGCTAAGAATATTCCAGATGTAATTATATGAAATATCTTTGGGAACATCCATTCAAATCTGTCCTACTTTGAATAACTATAATAACGCTCCATAAGAATATTACACTCTTCAAAAATACTTTACATGTAATGTAAAGCTTATAACATGATAATCTAATTAATATTAGTAGTTATGCCACCAAATAATTATAATATGTGATAATGTACATCGAAAATTAAGAATCAAAAATAAGAAACATAGAATTTTATCAAAGTACAAACGCTATAATAACATATTTCCAAACAAACGAAGCCTTTGCATCATTTTTCTAAAAATTTGTATCAAGGTCAAAACATCATTCTAATCTGAGATAATATATCACTGTAAATTTCCCCAGAGACTCCATCTCTTTCCATATATTAGAGAATATCATTTAATTCAATTTTAGCTAATAAAGATCTTAATTTATTTGAAAAATAGCTATTATTTCTTTCAAATCCCTTTAATACAACAGAGCAAAATATCTCTGTTGTATTTTTGCCTTAGATGGAATTCCCATTTCTCCTGCTGAAATCTTTCACTTGTTCAATTTTAAGGTTGAAAATATGGTAAGTAATCATAATGCTAGTGTTTAGCTTTTAAATATTATCTGAGCTTCCTCTGTTTGAATCAAAACTATTACTTTTAAGTATTCTTAGGGCTGCTAGGAATGAATTGTTAAATGATGTATTTTAAAGTGGTACCTGAAAAGAACCTCAAATGAAATCATCATTCTAAGAATTGTATCTAAAGGCAGATAATTTGGAACATGACTTTTCTCTTCCTCAACCCTGTCTTTGGCTAAATTCTTTTTACTTTGCCACACTAAGTCTTATAGAAGGAGATTCTTTTAAAATATAAGGAGGAACCTGAACAGTAGACAGACAAAAATCACTACCATTTAAAGCAACTACAGATGAAATTCACATCACATACAATGTGAAATGCAGCATAAATACTCAGGATTTTACTACAAAATCTAGTTTACAAGCATCATTGTAACTGCTGAATGGCTTGCTATTTTGTTCACATGCTATGTGTCTGGATTGCAAATACATAAATGAAGACTAATATATTACTTCTGAATATGCTGAGAGCATAATGACCTTTAGAGCAAGAATCAGGTTGGTCATGAATGAGTTATTGTGCAAACTAGGATCTAATTGATTGGGCTTATTGCAATGATTATAATGATAATTATACAAAAAGCAGTGTCTATTCACTGGTGCTAACTCTGGATCAAGGACTTTCCTCAGCACTTCGTGTGCTTTATCTCATGATCTAAAGCTCAAATAATAATACGACACCTGGTAGTAATTCAATTAATTCTCATAGACAACTTTATGAAGTAGGCATTATTATCTCAATTTTACAGATGAGGAAATTGAGGCTTAAAAACATTAAGTAACTTGTAGAAGTCATGAACTTTAGATGTAACTGGTGGCAAAGCTAGTGATCAATTCCAAGTTTATTTGAAACTAACGTTTGCATTTGCATCCACTACATATAGTGTTTCCCACTAATTGTTTTCCTTTTTGCAGTTGAGTGACTTCTAACTGAAATTTCTGTCATCTTAGATCTTGATTCCACCTTTTATATGAAACATAATTATGGTTTACTTCCTTTGCTTGAGAGTTCGATTTTGCCGTTTGATCCTGACCCAAACCCCAGTTTAATATGTTATAACCTAACAGTTGAATAAGATGGTTGGGCATCCCTCTTCTTGAATACTTGTTCCCATGATACTTCAGGGAGGAAACTAAGGCTTAAAACTGTGTGACCTTTTGACTTTTCAAAGGGATGCACTATATCAGCTTCAACTCATACTGGGTTTTGGACATTTCTGCATATTTTAAGTAGTTGAATAGAAATTTAATCATCATATTCACATTTTTTAAATGAAAAATAGTATAAGAGCCATGAAATGACCTTCATTTTTCATTTTTACTTACTCAAATAGATTCTGAAATCTGATGATTAATGATTTTAAATAGGGCTATATAAATCAATTAACATATATTGAGATTCATGTTCTCCTTCAAGCTTACATAATCAAAAGCCATCTTCCATTTAGGTATTTCCTTCCCATTTGGAATTGTATTGCATTTCTACTTGAAAAGGAAAACCCACTGATTTTTCTGACACGTTTCTTGCCAAGACAAAGAAGTTGGATTCATTTCCCTGGTATGTAATCACACGCCTTCCCCAGTAGCTGAGTGCATTGGTCAGGAATCTTGGTTATAAGTGGCAGAAATCCAAATTAAATTGGCTTAAGCACAAAAAGGGAGTCTTGGCTTCTATTATTGAGAACTTACAAGTGATATCTTGTACTAGGAATAGCTGGTTTCAGGAGCTCAAATAATGGCAACCTACCTCAGTTTCTTTCTTTCCCTTTCTTGGGAAAATGTCTTTTCATTTTCTGAGAAATGGCTTTGTCTTATTTTCTCTCTTTTGTCTTAATCCTGGACTCTACATGACAGTTGCCAACTTGTCAAAACTTATTTTACTTATATTAATAATAGATCACAGCATTTTGTAAAAAGCCTCTTTTTCCCAGAAGTTTCCCCAAATCATCCAGATTGGGGCTCATGTACATGGATTGGGTTACATGACTATGCCTAAACTAATCATGTGGCCAAGACAGGGAATACATCTATTGCCCAAGCATGGATCACATGGCCACCTGAGCTGGACTAAATTGTGTCCACCCAAAATTCGTATATTGAAACATTGACCAATGTGGCTGTATTTAGAGATAATGTATTTAGGAGATAATTGAGGTTAAATGAGGACATAAGGGTAAAGCCCTGATCCAACAGGAGTTGTATCCTTATAAGAAGGAACAGCAGAGAGCTCTCTCTCTCATTCTCTTTGTCACCTGAAGACACAGAAAGATGGCCATCTATAACCCAGGAAGAGAGGCCTCACCAGGAATAGAATCTACTAGAACCTTGATCTTGGACTTCCCAGCTTCCAGAACTATGAGAAATACATATTTATTTTTTAAGCCACTCAGTCTATGGTATTTTTAATAGAAGCCTGGGTTGACCAATACATCACACTTATAGCATAAATGATTGGATCAGTCCCTCCCAAAGTTTAAGGACAAAGGGCAGAAAAGAGACAACTCAGGGAAGACAACTCAGAAGCTAGTCCCAAAAAAGCTAAAGTAGATATCTCGTAGGCATAGTTACCAACACAATTTTGGCTAAGCCAGAGGAGGAGGACTCTATGAGTACGCCTCTGGTACAATGGAATTATGTGCAAAGCTTGTGTTGTGTGCATCAGCACATATTCTTGGGAAGATGATTCGTGGAGTTCATCAGATCCTCAAGTGGAAGATCAGTCCTCAAAAATGTTCGGATCTGTGTTCAGTAGGGCCTATAGAATCTCCAGTTGGGCGTAGGGGTGAGGAGGAGAAGGAGTAAGGATGGATTCCAGAGATATTTAAGAGAGCTGTTCGACTTTGTTTTGCATGATCGCTCTGCAATAAAAGGACTCACTCTAAGTGTTATAGCATCAGATGCCAAGTTAACTGTTACCTGTGAGTTGTTCACCCTTTACTTCATATATCCTTGGGAAGAATGGGTTGTTTAGTTCCTATATTTGTAATGTGTTACTCAATTATTAAAAAGTCACCTTAGGGGCTGGCCCCGTGGCCGAGTGGTTAAGTTCGCGCGCTCCACTGCAGGCGGCCCAGTGTTTCGTTGGTTCAAATCCTGGGCGCGGACATGGCACTGCTCATCAGACCACGCTGAGGCGGCGTCCCACATGCCACAACTAGAAGGACCCACAACGAAGAATATACAACTATGTACCGGGGGGCTTTGGGGAGAAAAAGGAAATAATAAAATCTTTAAGAAAAAAAAAAGTCACCTTAAAGATTTGGCACAATGTTAGGAACTATAAAAAGTTGGTTCAAAGGATAGTCTCTCCAGGAGCTTTCATGGTAAACAGACATTCCTTCATCCACAGCCACTGCTACATAGAGAAAGAAAACAAAACATCCAAACTACTTGCTCATAAGCAAATACGGTTGTCAAAATGGTTGCTTTGTATCCTAAGTGCTAATTGGGTGAGCTGGTCTGGGTGAGGGAGAAATGTTGCTTTTCTCCTAGCTGTTTGTGGAAGTTTGAATAATCTTAATCAATATCCATTCCTGTTAGCATGAAAGCAAGAAAAAAAAGTGAGAGAAAAGAAAAGAACCTTAAAATAACAATCATGGGGTCACATTGTTATTTTATGACCATGTCTCACAAAATTAGCAAAGATTATTGCAGCTACAGAATTTGCAACTTGCATAAAATAATGTATTTCAGTACATAATTTCTATTCATTAAAATATGTGAAATATGCCACTGTATGCACAAATCAGATTCATCCAAAATACAGTTGACTCGCATGTCACCAGAATGAAAGGTGATTAAAAATATAACCTATGAGTGTTTCTAAGCAGAGAATAAAACCCTGCTTTTATTCCAACACCTTATTTGGCATCAAACTAACACCTCATTTCTGTAAGAGAAAAGTGGGATTCTTACCAGTTTATTTCTCAGATGATGCTAATATTTCTAGAATATCACCACCTCATATTCAAGCTCAATTAAAAGTTTAGGCAGATAAATCAATTGGCAGCCTAAACATTAGGATGACAATGATCTCATTTACTTAGGATGAGGGGGGAAAACTGGCCAAAGAAAGAAGCTACCCAAGAGGCCAGACAGTTCCAAATTGACATTAGATCAAATTTACCACAGTGTCAAATGCCCAAGACATTGACTGAAAAATTCTGTTTTAGAAGATTTTGGTTGGTTTGGTTTTTGTTCTTTTTTAATAAAACGCTTGCCACCAATAACACACATTATAAATATAACTAAACTATGAAATAGCAGAAAGCCTTGGAAACCTTCTGTAAAAGTGAACACCAACCACTTCCTTCTCTGCAATGATTCTATCTGACAGCAGCAAAGGCTCACAGGTCGGTGAGAGAACTGCCCAGGCACTCGGAAGGGCTGAGGAAACTCGCCAGACATCTGAGACAGAGGCAGATGGCAAGGATGGAGGCCACAGGCAATAGCACCTGTGGTCTGGGTTGGGGTCTAAAGATGGAGATGAGCACATACCCCAAAATAGATGGTTGAAATCTAACTGCCATGGATGAGACTCTCAATAATAACTGCAAGTAGGGAATAAAACTGGGGCTGTATGTCTATGCCCCTTGGCTATCTGAAGGACCAAGGAGAAATAAGTGGAAACCACTGAAGGATGTTTGCATCTTTATTAATTGTAATAAAGAAGGTTATTATTATTACATTTTTTAGGTAAGGTATGTTCAGAAACATCGCACAAAAGAAAAAAATATATGATTGATAGTTTCCCACATTAGCCAGCCCTGGTGGTCTAATGGTTAGGATTCGGTGCTCTCTTCACACCAGCCCAGGTTCAATTTCCCATCAGGGAACCACACCACCCATCTGTCAGTTTTCATACTGTGGTGGCTGTGTGTTGCTGTGATGCTGAAAGCTATGCCACTGGTATTTGGAATACCAGCAGGGTCACCCATGAAGGACAGATTTCAGCAGAGCTTCCAGACTAAGACAGACAAGGAAGAAGGACCTGGCCATTCCCTTCTGAAAATAGTGGCCAAGAAAACCCTATGAATAGCAGCAGAGCATTGTCAGATACAGCACCAGCGGCTGTGGCTCGGAGTGGCTATGAATTGGAATCAACTGGCACTAACTACAAAGCTTACCACATTAAAACTACTGCAAGCTTGGGGCCAGCCCCGTGGCCGAGTGGTTAACTTCACACACTTTACTTCGGCAGGCCAGGGTTTCGCTAGTTCGGATCCTGGGCCTGGAGATGGCATTGCTCATCAAGCCATGCTGAGGTGGCATCCCACATGCCACAACTAGAAGGACCCACAACTAAAAATATACAGCTGTGTACCCGGGGGCTTTGGAGAGAAAAAGGAAAAATAAAATCTTTAAAAAAAAAAAAACTACTACAAGCTCTGGTGTCTTTTGTTCTTTTTTTCATTTCTGATACATGGTTTTTCTTTAGCTCTTATGATAATATAGATACAATTTTATAAATATTTCCTACTTATAAATAAGGATTTTGTATGTTGTGAAAATACCTTGAAATCTGTGTCCATGAGAAGAATATAGCCAACTATGCTTAAGAATGGGCATCGCTCTGTCTCAATGAGTTAGGGTTGGGGGTAAAGGCAGGGTGAGAGAGGTAGAATGGGTATAGATTGCTTAAGGAAAGGAAAAGATATCTATGGATGGATTTTAGGAATTTCTCTAAGGAATCGAAAGATATAAAATTTTGCTTTAAGAAAGTGTCTGTAAAGACATGCATTTTTCTTTGATTTTAAATTAAATTTTATTTCATTTATTTTTTAAAATAGAATTTATTTTTTAGACTAGTTTTAGGTTCACCATAAAATTAAGCAGAAGGTACAGAGATTTCCAATATACCTTTGCCCCAACCTAGACACAGCTTCCCCCACTTTCAAAAGCCTATACCAGAGTGGTACATTTGTTACAATCAATGAACCCGCATAGACACATCATTACCCAAAGTGTGTAGTTTACATTGGGATCCATTCTCAGTGTTATACGTTCGATGGGTTTTGACAAATGTGTAATAACATGTATCCATCATTATAGTATCATATTTTCAGAGTTTAGGGGTTTTTTTATTTTGTTTTAGTTTCACTGCCTTACAAGTTCTCTGTGTTCTGGCTATTCATCCTTCCCTCCCACTTAATCCCTGAGCAAACATTGATCCTTTTAGCACTATCTCCATAGCTTTGCCTTTTCCAGAAAGTCCTATAGTTGGAATCATACAATGTGTGGCCTTTTCAAATTGGCTTCTTTCACTTAGTAATATGCATTTAAAGTTCCTCCATGTCTTTTCATGACTTGATAGTTCATTTCTTTTCAGCACTGAATAATATTCCATCATCTGGATCTATCACAGTTTATCTATTCACCTATGGAAGGACATCTTGATTTCTTTCAAGTTTTGGTAATCATGATTAAAGCTGCCATAAATATACATGTGCATTTTTTTGTGTGGACATAAGTTTTCAACTCGTTTAGCTAAATAGCATGAAGCACATTTGCTGGAACATATGGTAAGAGCATGTTAAGTTTTGGAAAAAATGGCTCACCTGTTTTCTAAAGTGGCTGTACCATTTTGCATTCCCACCAGCAATGTATGAGAGTTTCTGTCGCTCCACATCCTTGCCAGCACTGGCTGTTGTTAGTGTTTTGAATTTTAGTCATCCTGATAGATTGTAGCGGTATCTTATTGTTTTTCAGTTTGCAGTTTCCTGGAACATCTTTTTATATGCTTATTTTTTTTAATTTTTATTGTTGAATTTTAGGAATTCTTTGTATATTTTGGATAACAGTCCTTTATCAGATGTGTCTTTTGCAAATATTTTCTTCTAGTCTGTGGCTTGTCTTCTCATTCTCTTGACATTGTCTTTTGCAGAACAGAAATTTTTAATTTTAATGTAGTCCAGCTTATCAATTGTTTCTTTCATGGATTAGACCTTTGGTGTTGTATCTAAAAAGTCATCGCCATACCCACGGTCATCTTGGTTTTCTTCTATGTCATCACCCAGGAGGAGTGTTATAGCTTGCATTTTATATTTAGTCTGTGATTCATTTTGAGTTAATTTTTCTGAAGGATGTGAGGTCTGCGTCTAGATTTTTTTTTTTTTTTTGCATGTGGATGTCCAGGTATTCCAGCACTCTTTGTTGAAATTAAATGTATTTTTGACTAAATAAATACATGTAAATGGTTTAAATAAAACGGATGATTAATTTTTTCAATTTCTCCTTCTGAAATTTGTATCTACCTTATTAATATGCTTAATATTACTATAATACTGTTAGTGATTTATCGATTTCTGATATTATTTATTGATAAAAACTACCATTCCCTATGTAATTTTATTACAAATTTACATTATTATGACTAGTAAATAGTTCCCACAGAGCCAAATACTTTAATAAATTTTCCTCTTTTGTATTGAATTTAGTAGCTCCTGAAGTTAATAATTTTCCATTAGATCTTCCAACTGCCTATCATTAACATTTTTCTTTCTTTTTAAAATAAAGAACTGTTGAAACATATTGGAAAATACACCCCTTCAGCTTTTTTTCTCCCTCCACAGATCCTTCATCCTTCTGCTTCAATCTGTACATTCCCATGAAAATCGAGATTTTCAAGGAAAAAATACAAGTGTCATTGGAAATCCATATGCAATTGAGTGAATTCTGGCAGAACTTAATTCTATTTTATAGTCTCCCTCATTCCCCTTTCTGTTGGGAGTGAGAGTAGGTGAGAGGACAGTGGGAGTTCAGAAAACATTCATTATTGTTCAATATGCAGAGCAGCGGGGGAGAGAAATTAAAGCAGAAGAGTGGAGAGAAGCAGCGGCAATTCGGTTCAAATCAGCAACACTCCTTCGTGGGAGTGCGAGCACCCAAGGGGAAGAGAATCTGAGAGTGCCCATCTTCTTGATCTTGCTGCGCTCTGTGAGTAAATATAAAATGACAAAGTGAATATGCCCCCAGAAACTGAAGGAAAAACAGGTAAAAAACTGACTGAAACAGAGGCACCCTGCTGCATCGATCACCGGGGCTCTTCTCAACTTTACCGTGGCTTTAAACTTCTTTTTTGTGCTCACTTCCTTACATATCATGATAAACATCTTTAGTCAAAAGACGATGAGATTTCCCAAAGAGCATCAAATAGTTTAATATGCAAAAAAGATCAGAAATTGAATGGAAGAAGTAGCAATTGCTTGTCAGCTAACACTAGGTAGGCATTGCACAAAATCCCACTTCCTCAGCTATGAATATTTAAAATTGGCAACCACATTAGAGGAGAACAATGAAGCAAGTCTGACAATTTGGCAAACTCCCCCACCTAAAGATTTACAGAAACACAGAACAAGCAGAATATGACATTTGACAACTGCCGTTTCTGAACCAAACTGTTATTATTTCCAAAGCAAGTAATTTCTCAGAAAGCAAAGCAAAGCAAATAAACAATCAAAAACCATAGTGATGGAGCTGTAAACACAAGCTGGTTTTTAAACTGAAATATAGGGGCCGCCCTGTGTGACGGAAGACAAATTTGGACTGAATAATACAAGAACGAACTCAAGCCTTTATTCCAAGTCAATCTGAAGCAAAGGAAACTTAAAAATTCATTATTCATTTTTGAACAAACATGAAATTCTTAGTTCCAGCTGGGACCAGAAATTAAATAGCCAAATTAGAGAACCAGAAGACAGGAGAACTCTGTGATATGAACATCTCATTTGAGAACGTGAAATAGGAATATTTTACGGAAGTATAATTAATAAACATTCCAATCTAGCCTTGTCAAACTTAAGAAATTAAAACTGCTCATTAGGAAATAAAAAATACTATCTTATAGTGTTTTAAAAACCCAAAGTCACACCTGGAATCAATTATATATTATTCTATACAGTGTGATGCCAAGAAGTAACATAGCTCTTCTGTTTATTAGAACTGGATAGTTTTCTCTGCATCATTGTATATGCAATGTCTAGTACTGAGTCAAGCACATAGTAGGTGATCAATAAGCTCTTATTGAATAAATTAATATTCTATAAATACATTTCACCATACTATTTTCCAACCAAGTTTTAATGATTCCAAAGGTGAAAAAAAGAAAAGTAAGTTCTCCTTAGAAAAAGTCTGCTATAATAACAGAAGTAGAAAAGAGGTAGGAAACATATGCGAGAAACTATAACAGTCATATAATATGCACAGCTTCTACTTATACTAAAAAGAGGGCGCATGAATTCTTTCATCATTTTCACAAATATTCATTTAGTATCTAATCTACAGTTATATTAAATTCCACTATATAAAGATGTACAACATATTGCCTCTGCTCTTGAAAAACCTGTAATCCAGTAGGAAAGACAAATGCATAATTACAATTCAATTTGAAAAATTCTGTATTAGAACCTCCCAAAATATTATAGCCACATAGAAAAGTGAGAATCTTAGATAGAAAATACATGAAAGCAAGCATACTGATAAGGGAGAATATAAATATATATATGATGGCTTTTAGTTAGAAATATAAGGAAAAATAACAGAAATGAAAAGAAAAATATTTGCAATGTCGAAAGTCCAAAAATAAGTTACCTTTTTTTGCTACTGAATAGTGAAAGAGACTTTGCTGTCTTAGAGATACATCTTATTTCTAAAAAGACATCCAGGGCAGCAAAGACTATAATAAGGCCATATTAGCTACGATGAAGTCATTAACTGGCAAGTGGATGTAATCAAGTTTTGTATACCAAAGAAGTATTTGAAATAGTCAAAGTTATGAATATATCCAATGCAAAGAGAAATATAACATAAGCCAAGAATTGAGTTAAGCATTTATTACTCATTTGATTTCATAGGGAAAGCATCAATCTGTGCCTAGATACGTAGATTTCTTTCATCTTGGGCCAAATCAACTATTTTTTGTTTATTATGCAAATTTAGATGTTTACTAAAATTTACATATGTACATGCTTAATTTTGCTTTGAGTATGTTAGTAAGACATCTGCCTAAGGTTTTAAAAATATAGAGAAGTCTTTTTCACCTTAAAAATAAATTTAAGCATACAATAATTCTGACCTGTCTGTATTTGTCAGCCCAGAGCTTTATTCGCCATGCTGCACTGTTTCTCAATCAGTTCTTCTCCAACGTCTTCAATTTAAAAAGTATACGTTATGACAGTGTTAAGAAACTTTATTAAGAAAAAAATCTCGTTAAGAAATTTTTAAAACTACTGCTAGAATCTGTGTCACGATCTTTATGTAAATAATAAATTTCAAAGATCTCCTTCTTTTTCCAAACAAAAGCCACTGAAAGATGTTTCCTGAATGTGCTTCAAAGAACTGAAGGGAATTTCATTTCACTTCCGAAGGAATGACAGGAAGGCTGTGACATAGGAGAAATCTGCCTTAAGCTACTGTCACCAATGTAAATCCTAAAAATGGAATCCCTAAAAAGCAATACTAATAATATTTTAAATTTTAAGGTGCTTGAATATTTGACCAAATTTTGCAAAGAATGAGAATTCTAAAACAATGATAATTCTAAAAACAAGGAAAATGAAGCATTCGCCATTCTCCCTAAAGAGTGATGAATGTTTCATTATTCTTGTTTTCTAAATTATTAAATATTTCAAATATATGAAAATTACATAGAATTTGAGAGAAACTCTGCCATAATTGCTTCAATTCTCTTCCTTAACAAGCAAAACATTAAGCATTACATAATTAGCTGAAGCCCAAGGTAATCTATCTGTGATGGTTAATTTTACGTCTCAATTTGACTGACCACAGGGTGCCCAGATTAAATATTATTTCTGGGTCTGTCTGTGAGGGTGTTTCCAGATGATATTACCATTTGAATCAGTGGATTCTGTAAAGTAGACTGCCCTCCCCAACATGGTTGGGCATCGTGCAACCCCATTGAGGATCTGAACAGAACGAAAGGCAGAGAAAGGAGAAACTCACCCCATTTTCTTCTTGCCTGCCTGCTTTGGCTGGGACATGTCATCTCATCATCACAGGACCTCGGACTGGGATTTACAAAATAGGCACCTCTGGTTCTCAGGCCTTCTGACTCACACTGAAATTATACCACAGGCTTTCCTGGGTCTCCAGCTTGCAGATGGAAGATCATGGGACTTCTCAGCCTCCATAATCACATAAGTCAGTTCCACATAATACACATAAATCGTATAGATGGACATAGAAATATGCAAGATATATATATATATATATATATTTCTTTCTCCTACTGGTTCTGTTTCTCTGGAGAACTCTGACAAATTAATTAATTCACCAAAACTGACCACTGTTCTGAATGTGGTATATATATATATATATATATATATATATGTAGACTGCTTCTTACATTATTACTACTATACATATTATAATTCATTAAACAAGTTGGCATTTTATCATTTAGGACTGTAAATAAATAAAATCAAGACATACGTGTCATTTTGCAACTTTTAAAAGCTCAATCTTGGGCTTGAGATTTATTCACACTCTCACCAGTTGAATTCATTCATTGATTTTAGCACTTTTTCATATGAACATGCATAATCTATTAGTTCATTCCCTTACTGAGGTATACTTAGGTTGTTTTCTGTTTTTTTAGTTGTTATTATTATTACAAGCAATGCTGTAATGAATATCTTTGAAAGTAACTTTGTGCCAAGAGTGATACTCAAAATATTTAACATTTGGAGTCATTTGGGAACTACACAATAAGAATGGAGAACTGGCTAGCCGTTAAAAAAAAAAAGAGCTATTATAATAGAGTGTATTGGTTCAATATCAGTCCTGCCTTGTGATCATGGACAAATATTTTTCTAGAATAGATATCCAGAAGTTAAATTGCACAATCAAAAGTTCTAAATTTTACATACTGCCAAATTGTTATTTTAATTTCTATGTCCTTGGTAATTATATCAAGCATTTTGAATAGACTTGTCCAATAGCGTATGTGATGTTTCTTCTTCAAACTGCTTATTCATAAGTTTCATCCATCTTGCTCTTTATTGGTATTTCTCTATTAATTTTTAAGAGAAAGATTTGTATTGATTTCTTTAAATATTCTCAATACAATTTTTTTGCAGATATTTTATCCCAGATCATTATTTTTCTTTAAACTTTGAAATGCTGTGCTTTGTTCTATAGAGATTGTGTTATATCTTCTTCCACTTTTTATCAAAATGAAATATTTCTTTTACCTGTTTAATTTATTCTTGTATATTCTTTCATTATATAGCTCTTCTTCTAGGATACACACAATTTTTAACACACTTATGTAAACAAATATTTCTTTGTCATTACAAAAAAATTATTTTCCCTACTTCTCTTGAGTCTGTTCGTTTCAGTTTTATAATCATACTTTGAATTCATACTGTCAAATATTTTTCCTTCTCATTACTTTTACTTTCGAGCTACAGTTTTTTTCAGCATTTGCCAATTTATTCTTATTTAATGGCCCTCCCTAACAAATTCTTCATAATTTCTGGTCTCATCTCTTTTCCAGAATTGTTACAGACATATTCTATCTATTTCCTCTGAATTCTGAAGATTTTAGCTGGAGTGAAGTAACTGTGCTCAGTAGACTATCTGGACCCAGTCTTTCTTAATTTTGCAAAAACATTTTTGAATGCAAAAAAGTCTAATTGACAGAAATATTTACTATCCACACATGGGAGCTATCTGAATAGACCAACTTGAAGGTGTAGTATTAGGAGACCCAATATATTAGTCCATGTTCTCCATGAGGAGATACCAAGACAAGATTAAACGTGCAAGGGTTAAGGGCAGCACCAAAGAGAGAAAACAGGTGTACGTCACTACATTTCCACTTCTGAAATCTACAAAATGTTATAAACCAATGTTACCTCAATTAAAAAAAGAGAAAGAGAGAGAGAAAAAACGCGGAGAGAGCTGGAAAAGGCTGGAGGAGCCAGCAAACTGCAATACACGTCTGACTTTGAATAAAGGAAAGAAGAAGGTAGCTGCATAGAAGCATCCTCAGTTGTGTGCATTTTCAGAAAACAAACTTCACGAGGCTTTTGGGGAGTCCCTGAGCCAAAGTCAGCCATCAGAGGATTCCTGTATCTCCCAAGAACGGTCTGCCTTAGTGTCCCTGCTGTGCTCACTCATCGACTGGGCGTAGCCCGTGGTTGACAGGAGTCCCCAGTACAAGCACGGTGATGGATTTATGAGAAGCTCGAGTCTGTGGTGGGTTAAAATTTTTGTAGTTGGAGGTCTGAGAGGCATATTCTTATACCTGCCAGGGTGACATATAAGTTTTCCCTATTTCATTCAGAGTTAGGTTATTTGAACTTCAAGTTTCATTATGTTTTCACTTTTTCAGGATGTAACCTTCAGAATGGTAGGCACTGTGTATTTAGAACAATACCTGCAGGCTCTTTACAATTCCTTTTATTGTAAAAATATCAATTATTACTCATTTAAAATAAGAATAATCCTACTATAGCATTTTATTCCATCAGAATGTTGAAAGTAGAAAACCACTAATTTTATTTATTTATAAGTTTTGGGAGAACAAAAGGGCATTTTTAATTCTCTCCATTAATGTGCTAAATGCATATAATCTCGTCACCCTATCCAGTCGATGTAAGTGTATAAAAGATCAAGAAATAAACAAATTACAAATGGAAAACAGTATATTGGCCAATAACACTCATGACCAGTAGCTTTTCTAAAATTTCCCAAAACTGCTTTTATAATTGTCATAGAATGTTCTGTGAACACTTCCATCAGGTTTTTCTGTATCCAGAAATGTTTTTCTCTTCTTTTGCTTCATTAATTGTAGTTTTTTTCTCTTTCTTAATACCATATTACTAATTTATTTAGGCATACTTAATTCAATTAGTTTTTAATTTTTAGTTAAGGCTTCATTTCCTCTTATATTTTTCTGTTCTTTCCTAAAGCTGCTGTAATTTCAGGTTTTTAGTATTAGGCTTTTCTGAAATAAATATGGCATTCCAGGTACAGTCCGCTCAACAATGGAGAGAGGCAGGCACATGGCCCTCCTCTTGGTTCATGACATGATGCCTTTCCAACCCCAAATAATACAGTAGTTTTTAACTGGCAATACACACTGCAAATTCACATCTAATTTGCTATCCACAGCCTTTTCTCTCTTCATCACTGCCTCCTTTGGATGTCTAGACAATGTAGAGAAATCTAAACTACTTTTATTATTTCTCATGAAGCTTATGCCACTTAACAAATGCCACTCTTCGTACAGTTAGTAACATGTGTGTGGAATCTGTATTTGCTTTCTTTACTTTAACTCTTGCTTGTAATTCAAAACAATACTAACACATTTGTGAAAATATTATGGCTGAGTACATAGTAGGTCTTGCTATTACTCAATAAATGCATGTTGAGTTAACAATATTAACAAGGAGTGCTTTTTATCTTGATCTTTAATAAAAATGTGAAATTATGTTTTATGTGGCATAAGCTATTCTGACAACTTACATAAGGATACTTTATCTTGTACTATGTAGTATTTCTTAATTTTAAAAGCAATGTATATTCATTAAACGGATCACAAAATATATAAACTGCACACAAACATACACATAAAAGAAAAATGAAAATAACCTTTAGATACTAAATATATACGTGTGTGCATATATACATATATATAAATATAAATTGTTTAAATGTTTTATATATACACGTTTAGCAGCTATTTATCATTTGATCATAAGTAAGATTCTAGCATCCTTATATGTGATTCCGTGTTGTTACAAATATTTAATGCTTAAACTGTTAGTTTCTCAATGTCCCTGTTATGTAGCAGAAATCACCCTTGCCAGGAGTGAGCACGGAGAAGCAGAGAGAATCAAAGCACTTAATGTCCCTTTTGTTTGACACTCCAATGGTGGTGACCCTGTGGTCTATTTCTCAGATTCTTTCCTCTTGAAAGTTTCTAAGGACTGGCTAGCCAGAAGTCACTCTGTTCTCACTTTCCCCTAACAGAGGCAAAAAATGTTAATCCCTTGCAGCTAGGATTAAGTTTATGACATAATCCTGGCCAATAATTTGTAAGCAGAATTTTCTGGATAAGGCTTCTAAGAGCTAGATCTCACAACCACCATAATGTCTAAAATGAAAAAGACTGATCAGATCAAATGTTGGCTCAGACGCTCTTAGTGGGAGAATAAATCAGTAAAACTTCTTTCGAAAACTGTTTGGCCTCATCCACTGATGTTTAGCACACCGCATGAATTAGGCACTCCACTCCTAGGTGGAGTCCCCACAGAAATGCATATGTATGGTTACAAAAGGAACAAACAAAAACACAAAAACTATTATAGCACCGTTCATAGTAACCTAATACAGAAATCAACCCAAATGTCCATCAATGGTGAAATGGATAAATTATGAATAATCACAAAATAAAATCTTTTACTACAATGAGAATGAAGAAGCTACAACTATACCCAACAAAAAGGATTAACATCACAACTGTAATAATAAACAATAATAAAGTTATTTTTATAAATAATAATTAATAAATAATAAATAAATAATAAAGAAGTCAGCCACAAAAGAGTATTAACTAACTGTATAATTCCATTTATATAAGGTTCAAAACTAGGAAAAACTATCCTGTGGAGTGATCAGTCAAGACAGTCGTTATCATTGTCTGGAAGTAAGAGGGATCTCCTTAAGGGTTGGTATTGTTTTAATTCTTAATCTGGGTGTTGTTACACAGGTGTGTTCAATCTGTGAACTTTCAACTATCTGTGCATTTATGATTGGAAAGTATGTTATACTTCAAATAAAGTTTACTGAAAGAGAGAAAGAGGAAGAGAAAGAGAGGAGGAGAGAGAGAGAAAGAATGAGAGAGCAAGAACGAATTTGGCTGGCAGGGTGCCCCCTTTACCTCTGGACCTACCACCCTATTTCTAGCTGAAACACACATGTAAGTTATGGATATGCAACAGTGACATTGAGACCATAAGGATGAAACCTGTAAACCAAAGATACCGATGTGCAAAGACAGATAGTGCCGGGGCCTCTAATTTCTGATGACATCACTGAAGAACTGTGCCAACTCTCATATACTTATTTCCAGACTTCTTGTTGCTTAAGACAAATTAACTCTTTACACATTTTTGATGCTATTTGTCAGATTTTCTCTTGGCTGCCATCACATTCAATTCCTAACTAATTCACCATTTTATTCTAATTTTTAGCAATTTTCTTTCATGTTAGCAGTACCATCACGTGTAAACTTAATCCAAACCACTAAACCTGGCCATTTCGGTAGTCCAAGAGAGAACCTAAATGTTTGCACTAAAGTTTGAAATAAAGTATCATTAGTTTAAAACAAATAGCTGGTTCCAGTTCAAGATGCTGACACGGGAGAACTCTCAGCTGGCCTCCTCACACAGAGACACAAAATCTGGAGGTATAAATGGAACAACTTCCTCTGAAAAAAACCCTAAAAACTGTCTGAGCATCTCCTATGCATCACGGCATATGAGAGAGGCCCAGAGTCACGGAGGGAACTCAAAACCCAGAACTTCTCCTGGAGGAGCTAAGTGTTTCAACTCCACACTGGGCACCCCTAACTTCTAAGACTTGCACCTGTAAGATGGCCCCCAACACATCTGGCCTTGAAAACCAACAGGGCTCGAATCCGTGGGACCCACAAGGGTACACCTATCTGAGAAATGGCTCTTAAAAGCCTAGAGGGCTTGGACTCGCCTGCCCCAGGGCCCAGAGGAAGCTGCAGATGGAGACATGCCTGGACTTTCTGTGAATGAGGCTCCTTTGCTAATCTTAAAGGGTTGGCCTGAGAGGCAGGTGTCTTAAGGTAGCGCTCAGCTAGAGGCCTGCTGTTGGTGGGCACCATCTTCACACTTTCCCTCTGACTCACTCTAGCCAGCATCTTTCTTTTTGATCCTCTTCTTTTCTTTTCCTTTTTTCCCTGCAGGTGCTGTATGTTCCCTCTGTTTCCTTTCAGCCGGCAGGCACTATCTTTGCAGTCTAGCTGGCAGGCGCGCTCTTCCTTTCTCTTTTTTTTCCCCAGTGGGTGCCTTCTACAGGCTCTACCTCTCCCTCATGCCAACCTTTGGATGCCATCTTTCCACTCTCCCTCTGCCATGCTCCAGAGTGCCAGGAGCTCTTGAAGGGGAGCTTTTACCTGTGACTTGTGCCCCAGTGTTTGCAGCTGCCACCCAGGCGACGCCCCTTGCTCGCCTGGCTCTGGTGGTCGGGGGGCTTGTGTTTCTGGGCCCTGTGGGACTGTAACAATTGGAGAGACAGTTCTCGGCAGGCTACTACCCGCAGGGCTCTGCATAGACAGCTGACTGAAATGTGCCCCATCTTTCTGTGAAAACACGCCCCTATTTGTTTGTCCTGGAACTGTGGTCTGAGTGGCAAACATGAGGTCTGGCGCACATGTAGTGGCCTACAGAGCTGGGGGGCTCTGTGTCACTCTGCGTTGCTCCAGCTCTCCTGTATGTCCCACACAGGAGCCTATACACTCCTCTGGAGACCTGATTTTTACCACTGCCACCCAGGGGACACCTCCAGATCGCCAGGCTGTGGTGGCCATTGGGACTTATGCTTGCTGTCCCACAGGACTATATGTATTTGCATTCTTTAAAAGCTGCTGCCTAAGGGTCTGGCTTCCAATCAGCCTGATTCCAGGTGCTGCCTGAGATGCTGCCTTTTGGGACACTGAATGGTCTTGACACACCCCCAACTACTGGAAGCCATTAAAAATAGCATAGGCTGCTTGAACAATCACAAAGGTTTGAGAGACAACAAAGCCCTATGGCAGGGGTGAATGACGAGTTTCATCTTCTACACAAGGCCAGCCCTTCAAGATTGGGAGAGGTGGCTGTTTCATCTAATGCATAAAAACCAACAAGAGAGTCAAACAAAATGAAGAAACAAAGGAATATGTTACGAACCAAAACACAAGATAAAACCTCAGAAAGAAACCTTAATGAAAAGGCATAGTTTTGAAAAAAAAAAATTATTATTCATGCTTTAATAATTGGCAAGAAGACTGATATATTTTGTAAAAACCCAATATGCTCATGTTTGCTGAAAGAATATAGCCTGTTTGGCATTCTCCTCACATCTTTGATGTGCCCTTTTGACTATTCTCCATTTACCTCAAATAGCATTGATTATAATCAGTTATTTCAGTCCATTCTTCACTCTAGTTTGTGAGGTCTTTGAAAGCAACGGGCCTGGTTTTAATCTCAGTACTTAGCACAGTTTTACAAAGAAAAGACATATTACATATATATTTGCTAAATGTTGCATGAATGCATTAGGAATAGATTTTTAAAGCCATGGTGTATTTGAGGTGTATAATGGATATATGTCATTTTTTACTACCATTTATTAATTTCCACTTTTCTTCTGCAGGAGTCTGCAAAGTTTTTCTGTAAAAGGCCAGATGATAAATATTTTCAGCTCTGCAGGCCAAAGGGTCTTGGCCACAACTATCAACTTTACCATTGCAACAGAAAAGCAGCTATAGGCAATACATACATGAACAGGTGTAGCTGTGTTCCAGCAAAATTGATTTACACAAATAGGCAATGATCAGGATTTGGCCATGGGCCATAGTTTGTCAACTCTTGTGTCTGAACTTGTTGTAAGTACAATAACAAGTACCCACTGCTACTAATAAAGCTAAAGAGATCAGAAACTTCTCCTTCATTCTCTATGATAAATTGAAAGTCTAGACTTTGGAGAAAGAAACACAAGGAAGAAAAGACAGTGGGAAGCTATTCATTGTAATAACGGGGAGGTGCTGACCAGATTTTTCCCACCTTAATGCCATTATGGTACCCTTGGCGTCTCACATTTCTGGAGCCCTGATTTTTTTAAAGGTTTTGCCAACTTTAAAATGCAGATTTTATATAAAATCTAAATTTTCAGATTCTCCTGAAGAATTGAAAAAAATCCTATGGACCTTAGAACTGGCCGATCCATTCAGACTGAGCGTAAGTTTGCAGTTCCCCATCACGCCCCACTGCCTTCCCTATTACGAGGCTTAGGTCTGTTGCCGTTTTGTATCACTCATATGCTGTTGTTTTTCTTAACCTTGTTTTCTTCACACAGTTATGTTGCCTGCCTAGTAAGTGTATAGACCTGTAGGTTCAACTGTCTAAATGGGTCATCAAAATATGCCTTTATTTTTAGGATGATCCCACATCTAAAACCCTCTCATCTGGATATGACTCAATAAGTGGTCTTCTTAACTCGAAACAAACACAATAATCCAGAAGTAAAGGTGAATCTTATTCTACACACTCTGAGCATGTGGAATATCTCACATTCCACATACTCTGAGGGGGGAAATAACGGCTTTTCTTTTAACCATAAAACAAAGGGCTTATGTTTTCAGTTGGGGAAGAAATAACTCCACTCCTCTACCTCCTTTCCTCCCCTGCCCCAACTTCCTCAGAAATTGCGGTGCACAATCACATTCTGTAGTTTTTAATTTGGATGTGAGGTTTCTGGACATAGCTTCAACATTCTGACGTTTCTTCCCATCTGAAGTATCAAAATACTGTTAGATGGAGCCCATTATTAAGTAGATTGTTTTTTTTCTATTTTCCATGTTTCCCTCCATGAGGAGGGGGCTCCATTCACATAACACAACTGGCTCTTCTCGTCCGTTTCACTCACTCAGTCTAAGAGGAGTGTATTTAATTTCCTATTTCGGGAGATGTGAAGAAGAGTGTGGGAACGTGCACACTGGCCCGACCCTGATTGGGAGCAGGATTTTCCTCGTAAAGTATCGTCTTTTCTCCTCTGCTGTTCTGCGAGTTTACAAGGGACAGCCTGGGGTGGTCAACTCTTGTTTCTGAGAGGGAAATCCATCTAAGGCAGAGTTCTGTATTAGAAATCTCATTTGCCTGCAAACTTAATACACGTTTTTAAATATCAACTTCATTAACAGAAAGGAGATTTTTTTTTTTTTTTTTTTTTTTTAAGATTTTATTTTTTCCTTTTTCTCCCCAAAGCCCCCCGGTACCTAGTTGTGTATTCTTCGTTGTGGGTTCTTCTAGTTGTGGCATGCGGGACGCTGCCTCAGCGTGGTCTGATGAGCAATGCCATGTTCGCGCCCAGGATTCGAACTAACGAAACACTGGGCCGCTTGCAGCGGAGCGCGCGAACTTAACCACTCGGCCACGGGGCCAGCCCCCAGAAAGGAGATATTTTGACTTCCATCTGTGTAACTCCTTTGTCTTATTTTAAAGTACACTCAGAAGCCAGACGGACAAAGTGGAGTGATGTTACTGAGCACCCTTGGGATCACCACCACATGTGAGTAACAAGGTGTTCTTGGAGACCACATCCCTCCATGTTTTTCTTTTTGGTGAGGAAGATTGGCAGCAGATGTTAGCTCAGTGCCAGTTTTCCTCCTTTTGTTTGAGGAAGATTGTTGCTAAGCTAACATCTGTGCCAATCTTCCTCTATTTTTTGTATGTGGGACACTGCCATGGCATGGCTTGATGAGTGGTGTGTAGGTCCACGCCCAGGATCCGAACCTGCAAACCCCGTGTTGCTGAAGCAGAGTGTACGAACTTAACCACTACACCAGCAGGCCAGCCCCCTCCACAATTTTCAATATTAGTCAGTTTGATGAACAGGATTTGATTTAATCCTGACCCAGGTGATCAATACAAATATTTGCCGTGGAGAGGTTACCTCCATGAGAATCCTCTGCTCTGTGTAAAGCCAGCTCCTGATGATAACTATTCATTTAGGGGCATCAATTGTCTGGTTAGGAGACCATTAGTCTCAGAAAACTTAGCAAAATTGAACTCTGTTTTGTTTTGTGCCTAAATACAAAGCGTATTTATCATTTAAGGAGCTACCTGTGATTTCTGGTCGCTCAAACTGGTATTTAAGGCCTTCAGTTTGCAAATGGCACAAGTATATCACGATGCCCCTTTCACTAAACAGGGAAAAGGGACAGTCTGGTTAAATGCAGCCTCAAAGCTGACCGTAATATACCGTACCCCCAAGAGCTCTGGGAGCCCCAATTAGAAATTCATTTCTGCGCAGCTAATAGGCCTTTGATCCTGCTTTTCCTGCCAGTGAAAAGATTCTTTTCTCATTGCCAGATTACATTTTTTCAATTGATTTTTCACACTTTGCTCTCTGGAACTAGATTTGGTGATTTAATATGGGTGCACTGAGAATTAGTAGTCAGCATACATTTCATTTGTGGTCCCTAAAAATCATACTTATCTGATGCATGATGATATAGAATACATTTCAGCCACTTCCAGGCTATTAACAAGGATAATGGGTTGTCACAGATTACAGAATAATTTTATCTTAATTCTTGAAGTGCAAGTCTATATTTTAAATATTATTTAAGAAAAGAGGGAAGGAGAAATAACATTACTTAGAAAAAAATAGTGGAATGAATTTTTTTATTGCTTAAAAGAGATTCTTGAGGAAGCCTTCTAGTTGCACACACTCTGAAAATACGTAAAGCAAAATGGACTATTACAGAAGGAAGGAGAAACCTGTAGTTCAATGCGGTAATCTAAAATAGTAACCATTTCTTTATTTTGTATTCAAATTTCATACCCAAAATATGAAAAATAATATAAATAAGTTATTTTAGAAATTCTGGATATATTAACAATTTAAAAATCTGATTCAAAACAATGTTCTTTTATATTCTATTTTCCAGAATTCTTTTAAACATGCAATTATTTTCTTTTTTAAACTTGATGTTTGGGTAAAAATATAGTGCCCACTCCAATGTTATTAAATCCTATCGTTTTCATTTTTTTTAAAATAGACCATGAATAGCTAATTCTTAAAATCTTGTTTTTCCATATTCCTAGAAAATCTGTCATGCATATTTTATGTCAAAGGGATAAATGCAAAACTCTAATGATTCTTGAAAATTATTTGAGTGCATAAACCCAAAACATGAGACAGGAGTAGTTTCTTACTAAGACTATTAGAAGACTAACAGAAATCTTTGATACAGATCTCTCAACCAATATTATTTCTTGATTCAAGAAATTTTTCAGAATTACTTGCATGCAGATTTTTGTTACTGACTTAGCACAGAGAGAGCATTGTGTGAGGGAAAAAATGGCTGCCTTGCAACTGCTACCCAGAGAAAATATTTACAAACCTGCCAGCCTGGCATTGATTTTTATTAGAGTGAATGCAGACAAGAAATCCAAACCCTATCTCCTTCCTCCTCATAAAAATGTTTTCAATAGAGACTTCGAGCAGAGAAGTTGCCCAGTATATCCAAGTAAAATGAGATGTATGCACAGTGTTTTACTGCATTGTATGGCAATCCCTCCACAAAAATAAAAAGATCTACAATAGAAGAAATCGCAGATTTTGAAAGTTTCCTTTAATTATACACCTTATGTCATTTTTATGTGTGCCACATTATAAACCAGTCTATATATTACAGAAAATGTATACTTCAAACTTATGAGTAAATACAGTCAGTTCTACAAATTCCATTTTACAGTAGTAATAAATGCCTGCATGATTTACAGAGTATATATAAGGTAAGTAAACCCCCAAGAAGTCACTTAAAATCCTCTATTCAAATCTATATTTTTAAAAGACTGCAGTTAGCTATTAATATTCTTATCTTAATTTGATTTTTGCTTTAGGAAATTGAATGAGAGAGTAGATGGTCTTAGGAGCTTTTTCTTCTTGGCCAGAACCACCATCATATACAACACACATACAAAAATCAACTCCTAGTACCATCTGTAAGAAAACAGCTTAGGGAGAGCTAAAAAGTTTTAATTTCCCAATGCCACTATCAAGCTGCAGCTGTAGGAGCAAGCCTGAGCTTTTGTAAAACTACTCGGCTTGCTTTTGTTCCCAGGCACTGGCATAGCCTACCGTTCAGGGGAGGTGAATATCGTATCATAAATATGAAGTGCTGTTTTATGGATCTCTCCTGCCTTTAAGCAAGATTAAGAATCAACAAACTCCCATATATGTTAAAAGATGTAATAGGCTGGCATTGCCACATGGTGTGTCATCACAGATTTTGCATACTTACCCTAAGAATTTATCAACCAAACAATATGTGGGTGCTTGCTTTATAATTTAATTTTAAAGGGTATTTAGCAGAGGGTTGCTTCTTCTTCTCCCTTATGCCTAGCATCCAATCTGTTGCCTTGTCTGGTAGATTTTACCTCTAAAACAGCTTCTCCCCGCTTTCACTACTGCAGTATTAGAAATTTTGAAATCACTCCCTGTATCAGTTTGCTAGGGCTTCTGTAACAAAGTACCACAGATGGGTTGCTTAAACTACAGAAACTTATTTTCTCTTGAGGCTGGAACTCTCAGCTCAAGGTGTCGGCAGGTTTGGTTCCTTCTTCTTTCCTTGGCTTGCAGATGGCCATATTCTCGCTGTGTCCTCACACGGTCTTTCCACTCTGCACAGATGCTCCGGTTAGCTTTCTGCAGGTCCAAATTCCTGTTCTTATTAAGACACCAATCACATTGGATTGGGGCACACCTTTAAGACCTCATTTTAACTTAATCACCTTTTTAAAGGCCCTCTCTCCAAGTACAGTCACTTTCTGAAGAACTGAGGATTAAGGCTTCAACATACGAATTTTGAGGAAACGTAATTCTGCCCATAACACTCTCCAATTTTCTCTTTATGTCAAGCCTCTTTTCCAAAAAAAATTTCCTACTTCTGTCAAGCATGTTCCTGACCACATCATTCTTTTGCTGACTATCTTTCAGTGAATTGCACTATTTCCAAAGAGAAGTTTAAATTTATAGTCTGGCATTCATAGCCTTCTATTTTCCAGCCTACCTTTCCAACTACAACACCCTTTTTCCATCTGATCTGCCAAACAACTAAAAAAAATGGTCTTCTCTCTACCCTGGCAGAAACATCCTGCCTTCATGATTCTGCTTACCACTGCTCCCAACTCAGATGCTATCCTAGACCAAATGTTCCTTAATCCTTCTGTGTGGGAGACATCCATTGACTCTGGGACAACAGCCACACTCACATTGTCTGCTAACAGTCTCCTGTATCTGTAACTCCACTCAAAATCCCAAGAGGGCTCGTGGAACTTCCCTGCCTTAGCTCTTAATCCATGCAGTTAGGGTGGGCTGACCACAAACCTTCTGACCTCAGGTATGGACACATGACCTAGGTCCGGCCACTGACTGTATTCCAACTCGAAGGCTGTAGTATCGTTCAAAGAATACACATTTATCTAAAAAGTACAAATCCTGGGATTTCTGCTGGGACACTAGGGAAAGAGAAACTCTTTTAGTTGAGGTTGTAAAAATAAACCTGGGCTATTGGAACTTTGTCACTCCAGTGGGATAAATAAAAATAATTCAAACCCTGGAAATAGCTTGGTTGAACTGCAGAACATCAGAGACACACAGCAATTTTACATGCCACCAGAGGGAATATATTATTTGGAAAGGTACGACAACTAGACTAACAGCTGACTTCTCATCAGAACAATAGAGACTAGGGAATCATATCATTAAACTGTTAAACAAAAATAACTGTCTTTCTAGAATTTTGTACCAGCTAAAGCAAGAATAGGTAATAAATTTAAAAACTTGTCATACACATAATAGCCAAGATAATTTACCATCCACAGATGTAAAAGAAAAAACTACTAAAGGATGTGTTTTATCCAGAGGAAGTCATCCACAAATTAAAGAGAAGGATGAAAGATAAAATGGTAAAAAAAAGAACTCAGTAAAATATGTTCATAAATCTAATTTGTGTGGAACTAAAATTATATCTTTATATATATTAATAACAGGGATGGTGGTCCTGGGAAGTTCACCTTGAATTAATGCATGCTAATGTGTAATGTATGCACAAAGATGACAGAGTTAATAAATATTCATCATCTTATTTCTGAATATGAATTGTTACCTAAGTATAGTAAAATGTTCATTTATTGCTGATGTGTTAACTGGGAAAACTGGCAATATCTACTAAGGCTGAAAATATGCATATCCTATGATCTAGCAATTTCTAGTTATATATCTAACATAAATGCACACATTTTTATCAAATAAATACACAATAATGTTCATAGCAGCACTATTAACAGGCCAAACCTCCAACTAAGCCTAATGTCCATCCATAGGCAAATGGATAAATTGTGATATATTTATACAATGGAATATTACACATGCATGAGAATAAGCGAATAATAAACACAATATTGTGGATGAATCACACAGGCATTATGTTAAGCAAAAGAAGTCAGACACTAAACAGCACATGCTAAAAGATTCTATTTATATGAAGTTCAAGAATAGGTAAAACTGATCTATGCAGTTAGAAATCCAAACAGGGTTATCCTTGGGGGTCAGGTAGAAACTGGAAGGGAGCTCAGAGTAGCTTCTAGGGTTCTAGGGATGTTCTATTTCTTCTTCTGGGTGCTGGCTGGTAGATGTGTTCACCTCATGAAATTTAACCAGCTATTTCACTTATGCTATATGTACGTTATATCAATATGCTTTACATTAAACTAGCAACAAAAATATACAAATAATCATTTAAAATATAATAAAATTGGAAATTTCCAAGCTTAGAGAGAAATAAAGTTTAGCAGACTTTATCAGTTCAATGGAAAGCAAGTAAACACACAAAGCAAATAAAATATTTTGTAAGAGATAATAATAATTTATTCATTTATCCAGCAAATGTTTACAGAGCATTTACCAGGTTCCTGAATCTGTTCTAAACACTGAGGATATGTATCAAGGAAAGGAAATAGAAAGCGCCAGAGGGAGGCAGAATCTATGACGGGGTGCCCAGGGGAAAACTCACTAAGAAGGTGACATTCTAAAAAGACTTGAAGAGGTGAAGTCTTGAATCCAAAAGGAGAAAGTACCAGACAAAGTGCAAAAATTCTGAATTGGTAAAGAGTGAGCTACATAAATTCAAGAGACAGAGCAGGGTTAGTGTGGCTGAGTAGAGTGAGGATGGGGACAGTGAAGCAGAGTAAGAAAAAAAGCCAGATTATATGGGGTTCTGAAAGAAGTTGCTGAGAGAATGCACATGGGAGTAAGAAAAATGAAAGATGATTATAAGGTTTTTAGCCTAAGGAAATGGAAGAGTTACCATTTACTGAAATAAGAAATACTGTGGAAGAAGCAAATATGGCAGTAATGACAATAAATATAAATGGATTAAACTCATTTGTTAAAAGAAAGAGTTAATGGATTTATTCATTTGACACATAGTACAGTATTCTCCCCTTATCCAAGGGGGATGGATACGTTCCAAGACCCCCAGTGGCTGCCTGAAACTGTGAATCATACCAAACCCTACATATACTATGTTCTTTTCACTTAAAGGAAGCATTTTACAGCTTCTCGTTGGCATGTCTGACTTGCCAGCATCACTACTCTTGCCATTCGGGGCCATTATTAAGTAAAATAAGAGTTACCTGAACACAATCACAGCGATACTGTGACAGTTGATCTGATAACTGAGTGACTAATGGCGGATAGCATTTACAGCTTGGATACACTGGCCAAAGGGGTGATCCACATCTCAGGCCATATGAAGCAAGATTTCATCATGCTTCTCAGACCAGGAACAATTTAAAACATATGAATTGTTTATTTCTGGAATTTTTCATTTAATATTTTCAGACTGCAGTTGACTGCAAGTAACTGAAACCGTGGAAAGCAAAACCATGAATAAGGGGATCTATTGTAATATGATGTTCTTTCTTCTATGAATGTGTATATATTTCTGAGATAATTTATATAAATGCACCTCTTTCCTTTAAATGTCAAGTTTCTTTCAGTTTTCTTGGAGGGACTCTTGAGGCAAAGAGATATAACACTTTAATATGTGAAAAAATGAGGTGTACCTAATTAGGTAACAAGAACCATCTAAAGAAAATTAAGGGGGCAAACTTATTTCTCTACTCATTTTGATATGATTTTTATAAACTTATAAAGCAGGTTCAGAAATTTCAAGTTACTCCTCCCTTAGTAAACATTTGATAATGGTAATATTACTATTATTATTTGTAGGTATGATAGCCCATTCATCTTATACGCACTAAAATGGCAAGTTTTCACCTTTAATATTGTACTGAAACCTCATATTAAATTTTAAGTAATCCTCTCCAGCTACTTTGTATACCAAGAGTAGATCCAATCACGTTAGATCTACTTAGGTGAACAGCATAGAAAAAGAGATTTTGAAACAATGGAACTGAACCCCTTATTATTTTTCCCTTTTGGGGGCTTGAGAGAGGATATTTTTGTTAATTATATTTCTCTGTCCATGGCACTCTATCAAGTTGAAAGACCTTTCTTTTAGTCTCCATTCCCCACTCTCATTCCCCTTCCCTCTCCCTGGTAACCATTTCATTTGTGATTTGTGTCCCATATTTGCATGTATTCTTAAGAAGTTTGTATTATTGGGGTTTTTTTCTCTGCATGTATTCTTACTTTACATAAATGAGATTGTGCCATAGATCTCATTCTTTTTTGTATTTCCTCACTCATCAATCTTTCAAAGATCTTTCCATGTTGCTGTGAGTATGTACTTTATTGCTTTCAACTGCTGCTTAGCATTTACTGCAGACACAGTCAGTGCTCCACTTCTGTCCTTACCACATCAGTGCTCATCTGTGAACTTACAAATGCCTGCACCTGCATTTCATTGCCTCAGGGCTTTCTCTGGCCTTCAGAGACCACATTGCTGCCCACAGCATGCCCAAAGAGCTAAGGATTTTATGCCTCCTGCCTCAGTCAATGACTGACCAGAATTGGTGTATAAATTCTACAGTAACCTCTCCTCTTGGCTGTATAGTATTCTAGGCCAGCCTCCAGAATTTCCCCAAAGGGGAAGCTCCAGAAGCTGGTTGCTGAATTAATAATTCAGTCTTTATTGGCGGCTGCCTTTCCTTTCATTTGGCTCTTCTCCAATCTCCTACTTGTTTCCTACACATCCCAAAAAAGTAGCCTGGTCCCATGCATGGTCTGCTTCTAGGTGATTCCAAACTAAGAGAGTATTCCATCCACTTCATTGTATTAACTTATTACCCTAGTGGTAGACTCCAGTGATGAACTTCAGATAACTTCCTCCTCAACACAATCATCCTCAGACAAGTCTCCTTATGGACCTAAGAGATCATTTCTCTAGGTTACATACACAGTAGCAGGACTGCTGGGTCACATGGCTCATACATAATTAGACTTAACACTGCTAGATTCCTCTCCAAAGTGACGCACATGATTTTCTAGATCTTTCCATCTCTGTCAGCCCTACTTTATCCATCTGATAAGTGTTTGAGGCTTATTGATGTTTTAGTTTGAATATATCTGCTGACTAATGAACTGGGATCTCTTCATAGGCTCTGGGTCTCCTGTTCTGTGAACTGCCTGCTCAGATGCTTTTCCTATGTTTCTAATTACACTTCATTCAGGCTTTTCTCGCATTCTTGGAATCATTTCCTTATAAATTTAGACATTGCAAATATTATCCCCCAATCTGGTATCTGTTAACTTTGTGGATGGTATCATCTTTTCAACGGAAATCTTTCGTTTTGATCAATTATTCAATTAATCTATTATTTTCTCTTTAATATGTGTTTTGTGGATGTTAAGTGGTCCCTTGTCACTTCCAGGCCATAAAGATACTCTCCTACATTATCATCTATTACCTTTAGAGTTTCACACTTCACATTTATGTCTTTGGTTCTTTTGATCACCCTTACTTATGACTTTAAAAAATTCCTAAATATTTGTTACCTTATATCTATACAGATTAATCAACTGCACATTATTAAAGGATAAATGCAAAATAAAAGAGAATCAACAGCAGCAGCACAACTTGTTCTCAACATTTCGATTCGTACAACGTTTGAATTACTCTTATCCCTCTTTGAAGGTCACAGTTTTGAGCCTAAGTTATGCCAAAACTACTAGATGACATTCTGGTTTCCCTGGTTTTGATCTCTGCTGCTAGGTGAATTACTTTCTTAAGAAGGACACTTTTTTCTTTGACAAATTTGAGGATTCTGGGTTACACATTTTGATTATTTTTTCTCTATTGCCTCAAATGCGGCAACTAGCTCTCTTTCTGATATTCTTCTGAACCAAAGTGCAAACTATTTCCAAACATGGAAAATGAGCTTCGTCCACTTGCTGTCATTGGGTTAGTCCATCAGACCAGCTGGATTCTGGAGGTGTGCTGCAGAGCACAGGATTCCCACCTCTGCCTACATGGTGGCATTTTGTGGGACCATTGAGTCTCCTCTATTTCTAAATTTATAGTTCCAATGACAGAAAAAACAGACACAGACACCCGAGCAACCTGTTGATCTTGCTTTCATGGAGCTTACTTCAGTCTATTCCTTTCTGTTAAAAAAAAAATAAGCACTTTTAAAAGATTGTTTTTAAAGTGCTAGAATTTTCTTTTAAAAGTCCTACCAGATTTCAAAATAGATCAGCCAAGATACAGTAATAAATATTAAACAGACACAATAATACAAGCTCAAAACTGTGGACAGTTTAAGGTGTTTAATATGGATGTTTTAATTTTTTTAAATAATTCAAGTATCTACGAAACAAAATAGCAAGTAGTTAGAAAGTTAAAATAACAGAATTACATTTAAGTGCTGGATAGAAACTTAGACCTCATCTACTCAAGTCTATCAAATTGCAGTTACAGTGAGAATCACTGTGGGAGCTTATTAAAATAAAGATTCCTCGCCACCAGCACCAGAGATTTTGAATTAGTTGGGGTCTTTATTGGAGACTAGGCTTGTAAGTCAGCTCAGTGTCTTTATTTAGTTAGTACAAACCACCTACCTTATAAATGAGAAAACACCAGTAAATAAAATGCACCCCATGGCAGGACTGACAATTTCCGACCCAACACTCATTCTGTCTTTCTGACTCACTTGCAGGTAAAAAACCCCCTGACATGTAAGAGTCATCACGTGACATAATCCTTTTCAATGAGATGCAACAGAAGCTTCTGGTAGGACTTCTGGAAAAAAAAATCCCTAAAACATGACAAATTTTAGCTTAGTAAGCTCATTTACTTTTCCCTTATTCTTTTTTCTTTTTTACCAAGCACCCTTCTCTCTTTTCCTGCTTAGAACCTAAAATTGGTGATAGCTCCAGCATCCATCAAGTGAGCATGAGAATAAGCTCTGAACTATAGGGAGAGCCAAGCAGAAAGATACAAGGAGTCTTGGTGCCTGATGACATCATGATGCTACTATAACAGCCATGGACAGTCTACTCCCCGGGTTTTTGTTGTATCAGAGCAGCAGGTGATCACAATTTCTCATAGATATAGACACTTATAATTTCATTTGTGAAATTATACATCTGTATGTATGGACATTGTGTATATATTTGCACGTATACACATAGGCACACACATAAATACACTACCAGTGGACGAGAGCAAGGGCTAAGAGTATTAAAAAATCTAAAACATGAACTTCCATGGCCCTTAATCCAGGGACTCTCAGAGAGAAGTGGAAGAGAGACAATGTATTATTGAAAGCTCTGGTAGTTGTATTTAAGAGAGAGGCAACTTAAAAGTCAAAAGTTCAAGGATGAGCTTGTTTAAGTCATGGCTTGATTTAAGACCTTGCATAGTATCATCAGGATGCTGTTTTTCCTTCTCACTTTATCAATCTGCTTTCCTCTATCCTTTGGCACACAATGTCTCAGGGGATCAAAGATGGCAACCAGCATCTTCACACATATATCTACTAAATTAAAAATCCAAGGAAGACAGAACATGCCTATTTTTTCCCCAATAGTTTCAGGAAAATGTTTGTGACTAAGCTACATTGGTCTCAATAAGGTCATGTCCACATATCTGAACAGATAACTCTGGCCAACAAGATCTAAACTGGCCAGGTCTGGTCATGCACCCACCACTGGAGTCAGAGGAATGAATTGGCTCTACCCAAACAACATGTACTGAGAGTGTAGAAGGAATTGTTCCACAAATAAAAGTAGGGTCTCGTTATCATGAAGAGTGTATGGGGGAAAGAGTGGGTGGGTATTGACTCTGGGCAGATAAAAAAAAAAACGATGTCCACCTCATCACATCTTGATCATTCTATCATAAGCTCAAGGTAAATAATAAGATGGGAAGACCACAGACAGTTTTGTCCAGAAAGACTCCATCTTGTGCCTCTTCTCAAATGGTACTAACTCTTATGATTCTTGAATTGTAGGTCTGATTTACCACTTATAAATATGAGTTTCCAAACTTTGAGAATAATCATTGGCAGACGCATCAGAAATACTAGACGATAAGCTCTAGAGGGAAATTGCTCTGACTTATCTCTCCTTAATGTACTTTTCAGTGTGGTGATCTCATAGTCTTCCATGATGGCTCAGGGTAAGAGATCAATATAAGAATCTAAAATACTGTGCTCAGAGTACGTAGGTATCTGTGCATGTGTGTGTATCCAAACATAATAAAATTATATGCTAATGGATAATGTGTATATGTGTGTGTATAAAATCTGGGACAATAAAATACTAATATATATCTACCACTCTATTATTATATTACTAGCACATAGTACAGAGCCGGAAAAACAGCAGAAACTGAATAAATATTTGATGAGTGAAAGAACAAATGGATGAAAGCAACTGAGGCTGAATGTCTTTGAGTGATCTCTCCAAGTTATGTAGGTGATATAAGTACACAGGAAAACAATCTGTAAAGTTTACTTTGGCAGGTTAGAGAGCTCTGCTTTCCTAACTCAAACCCTGACTCAGCTGACAAGATATTATAAATAAATCACCTTAAAGGTTTTCTCTTTTTTTCCTCTTAGGGAACACAGTGGTAAACAAAAACATTTATCAAATACTGAGTCATAAATATCTAGGTAGCCATATTTTGCATTAATGACTCAATCCAACCTTATCATTATAATGCTTGAATAAGTTCAATAGAAGGATAGAATTCATAAAAAGGCAGAAGAGAAGTAGCAAGACAAGGTACTTTAAATATAGATGAATAGTGCCTCCTTTTATAATTATATTTCTCACCAGGGCCACGTGAAAGACAATAACATACAGGAAGCTATACTTCTGCCAAATGTTGCAAAGGGCAGTGCATTACCATCACTTCCAATTCATCCTTCTAACAAAGAATTACAGTGGTACACACAGATCTAATCTGTTCCTTCTAGATGTTAGTTACTTAATTTTAATACTCATTTTCTATGAACTATTATTTATGTTCCTTATTTCCTTGTAGATTAACTTCTCTTTTCTACAAATTTAAATTTAGAATTGTTAAAGTAGGCATAGCATCAATGCGATATTTAAGTAATATAAAGAAACAACATTCTTTTCTTTTCTATCCCTATTATGAGATTGTGATCATTAACTCAGATTTTATCTCCATTTATTTCATGTATTAATGCTACTGGCTCAAGTTTACTGCTTTTCAACACGGAGTTTTAGAGGATGATGAAATCTGAAAAATCAGAATACTCCTTAAAAAATTACCAAAATGATCAATGAGGCAGAATTACAAATGTATTAAAAAGACAAGAAAAAATATAAATGTGTGTGTGTGTTTGCTTGCATACATGCATGTAAGGAAAAGAAAAAGAAACTGAGTGCAAATGTATTTTCTGAAAGGGAAAAAGAAAAGTGATCTCTTCTATATGATGAAATTGTGATTAAAAAGCGTATCCTCTCTTTTAATTTTGCTTTCCTATTTTTTTTGTAATAAGTGTTTACCATGGAATTAAGAAGACAATATTTCTAACGTAACATAATGTAATATTTAGTTCTAAATGTGTTTTGAATTTCTCAATAGCCTCATTAAAAAAAAATCCTTCCTGGTTTTATCTTGATTTCTTTATTTTTTAAAAATTCTGTGGCTAATGAGTTAATTAAAAGCGAAATTGTTGAAAGACAAAATATGATGACAGAACATAATGGAGTAGAAAACAGACTCAGGGAAAAGAAAAGCTGTGGGACAATAACAAAAGACCCAAACTTTATATCTTTGAAACAATAGAAGAGAAAGAGTTTGGGGCTGAAAAAGTATTTGAAGCAATTATAGCTGAAAACTTCCCAAATTTGGCAAACACAAATGTATAGACACGAGAAGTTGAATGAACTCAAAACAGAATAAACCTAAAAATATGCAGGCTAAGACGAAATGTAATTAATCTTTTAAAAAATGAAGATAAAGAAAAGATCTTAAAAGCAGCCAAAGAGAAAGGATGCATTACCAATAGGCAAAGAACAAATTGAATGACAGTAGATTTCTCATCTGAAACCATGGAGGCCAAAAGGAAGTGTCACAATATTTTGCAAGTGTTGAAAAGAAAACTTGTCAACAGAATTCTATATATGTCAAACTATTGTTCAGGAATGAAGGGGGAATAAAACCATTATCAAATAAAAGAAAATTAAGAGAATTTGTTAGCAGATCTTTCTTTAAAAACTGACTACAGAAAGTTCTTCAAATAGAAAGAAAAATGATAAAAGAAGGAGTTTAGGAGCATCAGGAAGGAAGAAGGAACAACCAAAAGAGAAGAATTATGGGCATATACTGTAGACTATCGTTTTCCTCATGAGTTTTATAAATCATGCTTGAAATTAAAAGAAAAATTATACTACTATGTAACACCCAAGACAATTATATTTAAAATGGGGAAGATAAAGGACTTAAATGGAACCACAACACATCAAATTTGAGGGGAACAGTTAAAGCAGTGCTGAGAGAGCAATTCACAGCACTAAGTGCTTATATTGTAAATGAGGAAAGAGGGGGCCAGACCAAGTGGTTAACTTTTCACGCTCTGCTTCAGCAGCCCGGGGTTTCACTGGTTCCGATCTCAGGCATGGACATGGCACCGCTGGTCAGGCCACGCTGAGGCAGCATCCCACATGCCACAATTAGAAGGACCCACAACTAAAATATACAACTACGTACTGGAGCGATTTGGGGAGAAAAAGCAGAAAGAAAAAAAAGAAGGTTGGCGACAGTTGTTAGCTCAGGTGCCAATCTTTAAAAAAGAAAGAAAATGAGGAAAGATTTCAAATCAATAACTTAAGTTCCTACCTTAGGAAATTAGCAGAAGAAGAGCAAAGTAAACCTAAAGCAAGTAGAAGAAAGGAAATAAAGATAAGAGCAGAAGTCAGTGGAACTTGAAAATAGGGAAAAAAACAGAGAACATCAATGAAGCAAAAAACTGGGGCTCTTCAAAAAGCTTAATAGAATTAAGAAAGCCATAGTACCAATTACAAAAATAAAAAGAGAGAAGGCATAAATTACCAATATCTAAAATGAAATAGGGACTATCATTACAGAGTCTGCAGCCATTAAGAAGATAGTAACAGAATACCGCAAATAACTGTGCTCATCATTTTGACAACTTAGAAGAAATGGACCAAGTCTTCAAAAACTGGAAACTACCAAAATTCAGCTAAGATTAAATGGACAATCTGAGTAACCCTGTAATGATCAGAGAAATTGAATTCACAATTTAAAAACTCCCAAAAAAGAAATATATAGGCCCACTTTGTCTCAGTGGAGATTCACACCAAAGGTTTAAAGAGGAATTAACACCAATTTTACATAATTTATTCCAGGAAATAGAAGAGGAGGGAATACTTACTAGTTCATTGTATGAGGCCAGCATTACCCTAATACCAAACCAGACAAAGACTACAAAAAGAAAAAATTACATTGAACTTGACTCCAAGATCCTCAATATATTAGTAAGCCAAATTCAACAATATGTAAAAAGAATTATACAGCATAACTAAATGGAATTTATTCCAGGTATGCAAGGCTATTCAATATTTAAAAATCAAGATAATCAATGTAATCCAACATATCAACAAGCTAAAGATGAAAGGATCATATCGTTGTATCAATTGCCTCAAAATTAAGCACTTGACAAATTTTGATACCTATTTATAATAAATAATCTCATAAAAATAGGACTAGAGGGAAACTTCCACAACGTGATAAAGCACACTTACAAAAACCTGTAGATAATATTACACTAAAAATTGTGAAAGACCGAATGCTTTCCCTCTAAGATCAACTTCAAAGGAAAATTTCTGTCTCATCACTATTACTCAACATTGCATTGGATGTTCTAGCCAGAGTAACAAGGCAAGAAAAAGAAATGAAAGCATGCAAGTTATAAAGAAAGAAATAAACCTATGTTTATGCATAAAGGACATAAAAATCTCAAAAAATTTACAAAATAAACAAACAAACCAAAAACCTCATAGGACTAATTAGTGAGTTCAACAAGGTCACAAAATACAAGATCAACCCACGAAAATCTATCTCAGTTCTCTATACTAATAATGAACACACAGAAACTAGAGTTTAAAAACAATACAATTTACATCACTTCCAAAAAATGAGACGTAGATATATCCTTAGAAAACATATATTGGATCTGTATGCTGAAAGTTACAAAATGCTCATGAAAAAAATCAAAGAAGACCTAAACAAATGGGGAGACAAACTCTTTTCATGGATTAGTAGACTCAACATAATGAAGATGTCCACTCATCCCAAACTGATCTATCTTGATTTAATTCAATTCCTATCAAAATCCCAGCCAGGTTTTGTATACATAGGCAAGATTATTCTAAAGTTCATATGAAAAGGCATAGACCCTAGAAAAGCTAAAAGCTTCTTGACAAAGAACAGTGTGGGAGGAATTACTCTACACTTACTAATTCTTACTATGTAGCCAAAGTAATCAAGACAGTGTGATATTAGTTGAAGGGATAGCCACATACGTCAATGGAGCAGAATAGAAGACCAGAAATAGACGCCTACGAAAATGCTTGACTAAATTCTTACAAGGGACAAAACCAGTTTAACGGAGGAAGGTTAGCTATTTCAACAAATGAGCAAGTGGACAACCGTAGGCAAAAAGAAAATGAACTTAGACCTAAACTTCACAACTTATACAAAAACTAACTCAAAATGGGTCATGGACTTAGATATAAACATAAAACCAGAAAACTTTTAGAAATAAAAATATAGGAGAAAAGTTTGGGATTTGGGGCTAGGCAAAGAGTTCTTGGACTTAACACCAAAAGTAAGATCCATTAAAGCAAAACTTGACAAATTAGACCTCATCAACATTAAAAACATTTGCTCTGTGAGAGTCCGTATGAAGAGGATGAAAAGACAAGCTATAAGATGAGAATACATATTTGCCATCCACATAGCTGATAAAGGACTAAATACCTAGAATATATAAAGAACTCTCAAAACTCAACAGTACAAAAAAAAATCCAATTAGAAAGTGGACAAAAGGCATCACAGACCAAAGAGGATATATAAATGGCAAAAAACCAAGCACAAGAAAATATATTCAACAGCATTATTTTAGGGAAATACAGATTAAAATCATAATGAGCTATTACTACACACCTATCAAAATGACTAAAGTGAAAAATAGAGACAACGCCAAATGCCAGAGATGATGTAGCAAACCTGATCACTCATACATAGCTTTTGGGAATGTGAAATAGTACAGACACTTTGGAAAACAGTGTGGCAGTTGCTTAAATCTCTACATATGCAACTACCATATGACCCAGCAATTTTACTCTTGCACATTTATCCCAGAGAAATAAAAACTTATGCTCCCACAAAAACTTGTGCATGAATGCCCATAGAAGTTTTATGGTAATAGCCAAACCTGCTATCACCCCAGATGTCCTTCAACAGGTGAATAGTTAAACTAACTGTGTTACGTATATGCCATATAATACCCCTCAGCAATAAAAAGAAAGACACTACTCATACAAAAAACAACTTGAATGAATCTCCAGGTTATTATGATGAGAAAAAGAAAAGAAAAGAAAGCCAATTCCAAAAAGTCACATACTGTATGTGCGCATTTATGTAAAACTTTTGTAATGACAAAATTTTAGAAATGGAGGAGAGTTTAGCAGCCAGGGTTTAGAAAGGTTGGCATGTAGAGGGTGACCGGGTAGGCTGTCAATGAGTGTGGTTATAAAAGAGCAACAGGGGGGATCCTTGTGGTGTTGGAACCACTCAGTATCTTGACTATGGTGGTAGATACACGAATTTACACAGGTGTAAAATTGTGTAGGACTTTAGCCAAACACTTAAATGAGAGAAAGTAAAACTGAGAAATCTGAATAATATCACTGGATTAATTGGTGTCAACATCCTGGCTGTGATATTATATTGCAGCTTTATAAAATGTTATCTTTAGGGGAAATTTGAGGGCTCTCTTTGCATTATTTCTTACAACTGCATGTAAATCTACAATTATCTCATTTAAAAAAATAGACTATCCTTGAAGATTATCTTTGATGAAAACAGCTAAAATTAAAATCTACACTTTACATCATGGAATAGTTTTATAATAACATTGAGTGTTCATCTCTTTCTCTACGGATATCCATCTTTATGATACGGTAGGGAAACCTGAATAGTGTAGTGATAAAGATACATGAATTTGGAGTCAGACAGATAGATAAACTCTTCAGATTTCCACTGACTAGTGGTGTGACCTATGGCCAGTCATTTAGTGTCTCTGAGATTCTGCTTCTTCATTAATACGTATAAATTTTAGGCTTACAATATCTCCAGATTATAAAGATCAAATGCAACCCATTTCAGACAGATCATGCCAGGTGAAAAGCAGCCCTATTTTTATGAGGGCTCTGACACTTCTGGGATACGTAAACCAAGGACATTATTAGAGCGCATTGGAGGAAGGGTTCTTCATCTTAATATATCCTATTTTTAGTACTTTATATTTTTATAAGTATTTATTTTCAAATATATGATCCTAAGATGGTTTTAGGATATGTCCACAAATTCTTTTATGCCCTTCCCTTCAAAAGATGGAGCCTAATGCCCCTCCTCTTGAGAGTTAAAGAAATGAGATGAGACACCCCCAAGGCTAGGTCTTCAAAGAAATTCTGGATTTGGTCTCTCTCTTGGCTCACTCACTCCAGGGAAACCAGCTGACATGTCACGAGCACACTTAAGAAGCCATATGGACAGGTCCACATGGCAAGGTAATGAGAACTCCTTTCAACAGCTAACAAGAAACTGAACGTGTGACTAGGACAGCCATGTGAGAACACTGCGGAGGTGGATCTCCAGTCCCAGTGAAGCCTTCTTAAGACCGCAGCCCCAGCTGACCTGTAGACTGCAACTTCATGAGAGACTCTGAGCCAGATCTAGCCAAGCTCTCAAATTTCTGACCCCCAGAAACTAAGATTATATGTGCTTGTTGTTTTAAGCTGCTAAACTTTAAGGTAATTGATTACACAGCAACAGATAACTAATACATGAGCTCATTTTATTCTTCATGCAGCTCAGAAATGTTAAGGAATTCTAAGTATAGAGTTAGTAAAATACAGATCCAATGAATCCTGGTGTCCTAGCCACAAATAAAGTGCCTTGGTACTTCTTCCAGCTTGTATGAGAAACCTTCACTTCAGAATCCTAAGTCACCGTCTGTCTTAATCTGTTTGGGCTGCTATAAAAAATATATCATAGACCAGATGCCTTAAACAACAAAAATATATTTCTTACGGGTCTGGAGGCTGGCAAGTCCAAGATCAAGGCACTGGAAAATTCAGTGCCTGTTGAGTGCCCATTTCCTGGGTCATAGAGAGTGATCTTCTCACTATGTGCTCACATGGCAGAAAGGGCACGGGAGCTCTCTAGGGTCTCTTTTATGAAAGCACTAGTGCCAATCATGAGGGCTTCACCTTCATGACCTATTCACCTCCCAAAGGTCCCACTTCCTAATACCATCACACTGGGACGTTAGTTTTCAGCATATGAATTTTTTGAAGGGGGCACAAATATTTAGCCTAGAGTATTGTCTTGAAGAGAGGCAAGTGATGCATCTAGCTTGCATTTGTTGGCAATTGGGAGAAATAACACCCTTTAGAGCCAGACAAAAGTGGCCTTACCCTAGATCCTATGTTTTAGAGGGTCCTTGTCTGGCCCTCTTTCAGCCATACCTCTCCCTTCAGGGTGAAGAATCCAGGCAGTTATGGAGATACACCCACCTGTAGCCTGCATCCCCCCTTCTGGACAAGCTCTTGGTACTTGGGCCACCTGTACATGTCCAAGGCGTATGTGGGCTTCCTCCCTGCTCTACTCTGAAGGCAGACTGCACTGACAGTTTGTGCACCTGGGTCCATGGAGTGGCCAAGGGCACCATCCCCAAACCTGTGGACCAAGCCTGGCTGTGCATGTGAAGCTAGGCAGGGAAGGAGGACAGGCTACAGGTCACAGTTTGCTTCTCTCTGTACCACTACGTTTCAGCATGGGACGTCAAGGAATTTACAAGGAAGTCAAGGAGCATTTACAATTTTATCTTGGTATTCCTAGTGAATTTGAAGGTATATTTATCAAGCTAAGAGGGTAGAACAGTGCATTTGACATTTTGTTAGCTTTATTTTATAACTTTAAAATACTTAGAACTATGGTATGTGGGCCTCTGGGTATATCATGTAAGGGACTCTTTCCTTGGGCCTCTCAACTACGAGTGGCAAGTCTAGGCAGCCAGCATGTATATTCCCTAGACATAGGGACCAAGAGACCAACCTGAAACAGCCACCTGAAACACCTAAAGGATTATATGTTATTATGTAATCATGTAAAGGATTAATATATAATCATTCCAGCAAATCCTACATCCTCCTAGGGTTCTCATCGATAATTCTAGATTTGGAGATTCTGGACATGAAGGAAGGATGTGGTCTTCTGAGTTCTATAGCACACAAATCCAGTTACAATAAAGACCATAATAATTACCGTGTCTCAGGGACTATATTAGGTGCTTTACATGCACTGCATCATATAATCCTTATAACAACTATGTAAGTCAGGTGCAGTTCACCTCATTATACAGATGAGGAAGTCAAGGCTCAAAAAGCATGTCCTAGATCAGAAAGCTAGAAAGACACAACACAATTCTGTCTCAGTCTAAGTCCCGTGATTGTAACTACCACTCTTCAAGGCAGTAGATCTATTTGGAGGTCTTTAGGGTCACATTCCCCTCCGTGCTGGATTAGAGGAATAGTTTCCTTTGAAAAGGCCACAGCACCCTAGGGAGACATTTGCAGCAGAGTTGATCTCAAAAATCTATTCCAACTAAGAGTTTATCAGTTTAGCCTATTAACCATTACTGAATTTTTATGTTATTATAGAAACGCTATTTCTAAGACGTTATCAGTTCTCGACATCAAATCAAAGAAAAGGGAAAAAGTCAGTGAATCAAGGCTTTAGAACATCAGAAGAAAGATATGAACCAAATATTGGATTTTAGATATCAGAGAGAAAAAAAAATCTTAAAGGAAAACATAAGGAAACTGCATGAAGCTATGAGTCTACAACCCAGTCTGACAGTTTTATGTTGCACCATAATTTAACATGATGGAGGAATGCAAGATGTAAAGTGTTCATATTAAAATATTCATGAATAATAAAGTCATCTTCATTTTAGCTGGTCACATATTCCATTTAAATTATTTTATGGTTTTCCAAATGGTGAGAAAGGCAAGAACTGGATGATGTTAATTCAAAAGAAACTGCTTTAGTTGCTTAAGATTTAAATAATTCCCGTTTTGTGCAAATTGAAAACCACTGATGAGTAAATCAAGGAAGGAAGACATTTATAAAGGAATGAAACATCACTCAGGAATGATCATATTCTAGTTAACACTTCATGTAACAATGCACCTTGTAAGGGAGTTGGCTGTATATTTTAGTACACTAGTTTGTCAATTTTACAGAGAAGATAATATATTTAGCTGCTAAAATACTAGCATTGTATAAATGTCCTAGCGTCTCCATCTTGGAAGTACATGCCCAACAATCTTCAAAAACATATGTGTATATTAATTTGCCATTGAACAAATAATACAGCCCTATAAAAGAAAGCCAAAACTTTTCTTTCCTAGCTTTGCCTTTCAGATAGAATAATATCGTGCCATATCATCTAGTATTATTACTTACATAAAATTTTCTTCCAGGATGAAAATACAAGGTGAACGATAAGTTTCTTTCTGAGCTGGCATCCTCACCACAGAAGATAAACCTTTAATACACTGTAAAATCACAAACTGCCTAACGTAATAAATTTCTTTTCCGGATAGCATTATCTTTCACCTACTTATTTCTTCCATCTTTCATCCATGGAGTTTTACATCATTTTCACATTGTATACAATGAGCCAGTCACACTTCATAACTACACAATCTTTGCCCTTGACAAATCCATTAACCAAAAAAACTAAGACCGTGGCTTCAAGCTGGTCATCATTTGTTCTCTTGGATATAGTACACACGTGAGTTCCCACCCACAAGTACATGCATTCTATCTAATTCTATCTAATCTAGGTTTATTTGAGTTTGTAGCTTTTGTCCACTTTATTTTACATTCTATTTCTTTTAGACAGAAAGTATGTAGAAGAAACCCACAAGCTTCAAAACTTTATATATATAAATTCTTTTCAGTTTGCCAAACTATTCTGTGAAAACATTTTTCTCCCCAAATCCCAAAGTAAATTTTTAAATGCTCATTTGCCTTCAAGAACTCCTTAGTCTGTCTTTCAAAAAACTCCTTCTCTTTAAATCATTAAACAGCACATACTTCCAACTATCAAACATAAATATATACATTCATATACACATATACATATGCATATTATAACCAGGAAATTCACCTTCTCATTTCCTAATGCAACTCATTCCAAATTTATCTGCAATTTAAATCAACAAAGGTTTTTTTGCTTTTTTTATCTAAAGCCAAACAAAACACAAGACAATAAATTTAGAGTCTCCAGCTTATATTCCAAAACATTATCCCGTGAAAGATGACAATGAGGTTTTGCTCCTTTAGAGAAAGAAACCAATCTCGAAAATAATGCTCTAGGAAATAGCTTTTCCCTGAGATTTTCTTCTTTATTTTTATAAAGGAAAAAGAATACAAACAGAGAAGGCGAGCAAATCAAAGGGTAAAAAGCTTCCACGTTAGGCACACTTTTCTTTTTCTGTTTAGAAAAGAAAAGTAGTTTTATCTTATACTGCAAATACTGCAGAATGTTAAGAAAGGCATTTGTTCATCCTCATTTTTTCCTGAAATTTTTAAGTGTTCTTTCTAAGGCTTCGTTATTACTTAAATAATCATAATAAGCATTACCACAACCAAGATTATATTTAGTGAACATGAAAGAGGAAAAACTGCTTGAACTGATCTTGAAATAACGGATCTTGAAATGATCCTTGAAATAACCGAATTTTTATATTTAAGAGAAATTCAAACCCCCAACAACTTCCTCTATATTAATTTACATCACATTAATAAATTACATTTATAATCAATTAATCTCAACTGAAAATGCAAACATCTGTCAAGGACAATTTATCGTTGTTTGTGGATAGGTAATATGAAGTGGATTTTGCAAAAAATATAGCTGCATTTACATCTTTTCTAAAATCATGAGAGAAATAAAGACCAGCTTTCATTTCATTACCACAAAATCCAGAACATTTTCAGAAATGCTCGACTCTTTTTCTAACTGTGTGCTAGAATGGAACCTTGTTTTTAATAGTTCTAACATTTACAGATTCTAGGACTTGGAGTCAGACAACCTGAGTTCAAGACCTAGTTCTTGGCTGAGTGATAAAGAGCAAATTATTTAATATTCTAGGCCTGCCCCCTACCACATAAAATGGGCTTTACAGGGTTTCATGAGGACTAAATGCTATTGTACATGTAAAGCACTTTTGCTGTTAGTGCCATTGAGATGCTTCCGACTCCTAGCGACCCTGTGTACAGCAGAACTGGACCCTGCTCAGTTTTTTAAGCCATCCTCTCACCTTCTGACGCTCTATCAGACAATGCTCCACTGCTATCCATAGAGGTTTCATGGCCAATTTTTTGCAAGTGGGTGGCCAGGTCCTTCTTCCTCATCTGTCTTAGTCTGGAAGCTCTGCTGAAAGCTGTCCACCATAGGTGACCCTGTTAGTATTTAAAATACAAGTGGCATAGTTTTCAACATCAACAGCAACACGCAGCCACCACAGTATGACAACCAACAGATGAGAGATGGGTGGTGTGATTCCCTTGCTGGGAAACAAACCTGGACTGCAGTGGTGAAAGCACTGAATCTTAACCAGTAGACCACCAGGGCTGGCTATAAAGCACCCAGCAACACCCATTCCTGGCTCACGATATGTCTTCAATAAATAACACTTGCTGCTGCTGTAGTTGCTGAGGTCCTGAAACACTTGTTCTTTCTGTCAGGTACACAAAGACTCCACTGGATGTACTCCAAAAGATATGTTTGTTTGATTGGCCAAACCAGAGCATCGATTGCAAAGACAAAAGAAACATGTTACTCTCCCCCTGTGTTCGCCAGTGCTCCTTCTTAGCCTTCACATAACTATGCAAAGTGGGCACTAATGTAACCTTATTTTGGACAAAGAAATATATGTGAACATGGTCACACAGCTCAGTAAAGAGTAGAGCTTAAATTTCTATCTCTGAATCCCATGGACATTCCTTTCCACCATGGTATAAACACACATATGAAATTGGGAGGAAGGGGGAAGGAACCATCAGATCCTCCTTTTCACCAGATTCATAGACATGAAATAGTAAAACACTGTTGGAAGGTTTGTCCCCATAAACTCTGTGAGGTGAGCGGTACTTGACAAGCCCCTCTGACAAATTCATACATATCTGAGAATCTTGAAGGCTCTCTTAAGCTCCTATTAAATGCAAACACTTTATTACATAATTCCTGAGGAAGAGTTAGTTGACTGTTGTCTGAGTGTGATGGGCTGGCAGAATGGAAGGCAGAATTGGGAAGTGGAGGGGTTGAAGGTGGGACAAGAAATGGAAGAGAGATCCAAGATGGAGACCCAGCAAAATAGTAAATGAGGAGATAATTCCCATGTATTGAGTACTTATTAGTCAGATATAAACATGTACTTTATAATTCATCTTTAACTTGGCCATAGTGGACTCATCAATTGCTACTCCTTATTATTACTAAAGTCATCTTCTGTGGGAAAAATAGTAAAGAAATTACACTGGCTTAGAGAATAGGAATTCTGCATTTTTGTCAAAGTTCTGCCATTTAGTACCTATGTTACATGAAGCAAATTACTACATAGATCTGCTTCAGTTCCCTCACCTGTAACAATTGCCTTTCTTTCTACAGGGTTGTTATGAAAGAAAGCTAGAGTATAAGCACACAGGAAAATAAAAATAATGCTGGGTTGATGAAATTATTCTCATGCAACAACCTCATCAAAAAATATTTGGCAAGTAACCCTTTATGCAAGGCACCATTTTACTATAGAGTAACCAAAGTAAGCTAAATGTTCATTTTGGCAGGAATTACATGTAACAAAATCATTATTATTCATTACCACTTATTCTGAATTCTTATACAGAAGCAAAATATGGTGCTACTAAGATAGGATTCTGAGACTATTCTAACCAAAGTCACACATTGGTGAACTCCTAAGCCTAATGCACTTGCCAAGTGTGTGAGGCCCAAGTTTCCACTTCCAATTATGCTGTCACCTGTGGGTGAAGAGTCACATACACTTCACTTCATCTCTGAATTGATCGGAACTTGAAGCCAAGCCTTAGGTTAATGCAAACTTGAATGGATCCAGTTGGCAAGCTCAGTATTTGTACACCCTTTCATATTCACAAGAGACTTATTGTTCCTACTTGAGTTCTAGCCTAAAAGAACAATGGGGAAGAAATCTACTTTTAAAATCCCAAAGAAAAACATAATTAACTGCTGCCAAATTTTGGCTGCTGTTGTAGCCTACAGGGCAGATATTGCACTGAGAAAGAGTCTCAGTAAATCCCTTGGCCCACACCAGTGTATCCCATTTATCAATGCAGTGAATTCTTCCTCAAAGTATCTTAATCATGAAATCATACAGCAATTCCATCCAGGTCTTCCCTCTAAGCTCTCATCAGCCTATCATTTCTCCTATCAGTTATATCACCTAGCTGTGCAACATGCCTTCATTTCCAAAGCCCTTTCCTGCAAAAGCAAAAGCAAAAAAAAAAAAAAAAATCTAAATTGTAAAATTTACGCCTATTCACATTTATGTTCTGACAATTTCTTTCATATTTTTAAATTTTATTTTTAGTATGTGTGTGTGTGAGGAATATTAGCCCTGAGCTAACATCTGTGCCAATCTCCCTCTATTTTGTTTGTGGGATGCCTCCACAGCCTGGCTGATGAGTGGAGTAGGTCTGCATCCGGGATTCGAACCTGCAAACTCAGGACACCAAAGTGGAGTGCACGAAACTTTAACCACTTGGCCACAGGGCTGGTCCCCTAATTCCTTTCATTTTTAATGCCTTTGTCTTTGTCCTTTGCAATCACTGCATTTCTTTAATCTGTCACTTTTCTTGGACTCTGCTTGCTTACTTCCATAAACAATATCAGGAAAAAAATCAGTGAAGTTGAATTTGATGTTGGGTCAATGAGGATTTGAATCTTTTATTTACTACCGTGATCACAAAGCATAATTGGCTCCTTCAAATTACACTCATAAATTATCAGCTATTATGCCTTAGTGTATTGGTGCAAAGGTTGATGCTGAATGAAGTTTTAGAGGGGCAGGAGAATTAGTAATTTATATGTCACATGTGGTCACAACACACCTGCTTGTCACTTGCTTGAGTAGCTACAGAGGGATGGAGAAAAGGAGAGCTGAAATACCCTTGCGTTTGCCATAACTTTCCCTTGCAAATGTTGTGATGCATCCAAAACCTAGCTCCTGAGGTCCTAGACCACTTTGCTTCGTTAACCAGCTACTCAATTTTCAATTTTCAGCTTCAGAGGACCCAGTTATTTCCCTTTAGGAAACAGAAAAATTGTGGCCAAGTAACGAAACATACTCATTTTTAGGCACAGAGATTATTTCTGTCCTCCTAAGGTAAATCAGCAAAACAAAGTCCATAGACACAGCCACAGGCTTTCCTTTTGTCCATAAGCAAGCGCATATTTATTCCATTCAAGAGGAGCAAGGTGAAATTAACTCATGGAATATGGAAAAGGGCTTATTTAAATCTATTTTCCTCACTAAGCCCATAGTTCAGTGTTTATGAAGACTATTAAGCCAAGGACTCATTATTCATTCTGCAGGTAAGCCAACCCTTAGGTGTGCAACTCTTTCAAAATAATGATAACTTCTCTGCATTGTAAGTGGAGAAAAAAATTAATACATACAGTCATTGATGCTAGCACCAACATTAAATTTTTCAGTGAAAATTTAACCAAAGCCGGACGGAAAAAGACACGCCATAGAGTAGGAGAATATATTTGTAACTCATAAACAAAGAAGCCTCATCCAAAATATAAGAATAAAAATAAGAAGATGACAATCTAATAGAAAAAAATTGACAAGAGAGTTGAATAAGCATTTCATAAAAGAAGAAATCCAAACAACCAATAAACAAATTAAAACTTACCTAACTAGCAAGTTCGAAAATAAACACAAACTTGCAGTGAGCTATCAATACACACCCATCAAATGGGCAAAAAATTAAAGTGTCTGAAACTGCCAAGTGTTTGTGAGCACATGGAACAGAGAACTCTCATATATTGTTTGTGGGGTATAAACTGCACTTTTAAAACCAATTTAACATTATCCATTAAAATTGATGATATGTACACCCTAAGACACAGCACCAGATATACACCCTAGAGAAATTCCCATAATTTGTACAAGGATCCAGGGCAGAAGGTCAGTAGCAGCACTGTGCATGATAGTGCTAAAGAGGAATAAGCTAAGTGCCCATGACAATAGAGGGAACATAGAAATTGTAGTATGTTCATACAAAAGAACACTCTATAGCAGTGAAAATAAATGAGGAACAGCTACACAGAACTATATGGATACCTCCAGGGTTATATTGCAAATATTTAATAATTGATATGACATTGATTTTGAACAAACAGGAAACATACTAGGTATTAACAACTCATACAGGTTTGCTGGAAAAAGATCAATGAGCACTGGATAAGTCTCAAGAAATATCATGTAGCTCAAAAGAAAAAAAGTATAAATACTTATATAGCATATCATTGTATTCAATGAAGTTTAAGAGCAAGTAAAGTACATTTGTTTAGGGAAGTATAATGACTGGTAAAATTAAAAATAAAAGCAAGGAAATAATTTCCACAAAAGGCAGGATAGTGACTACTTAGAGGGGAGAGAGTGGCTTAAAAGGAGATAAGACGTAACTACCACATGTATATCTAGTCAGGGGGCTTTTATACAGCTATTCTCAAACCTGAGATGTTCATTTTTTATGCTATTTTCTATACAGAGAAAATATTTTACAATAAAAACATACAAACAAGCAAAATAAAAGAAGAAAACCAAAGTCGTATATACATTTGTGGGCATTTTCTTCAAGCACAGGGTGGAAATATTTATTGAACCATCAGAGTTTTAGGCTGACATTTGTTTTTTCAAGATTTTCCAAATTGTTACCCAATTCATACAATTGTGATTGCCTTCACACCATTTCATTGTCCCAGCTCCTTCAGAACTTGATGTTGCTCCTTCCTCCTGCACTTCTTCCCGATCCAGGCAGAGGCATCTTAGTAACCAGTGTACTGGCACAGGCCAGGAGTAATTCCTTCACTTCTCACTGCCACACTTGCCATCTCTCCTGTGAGTCATCCAGCCTCAAAATCCATCTGGGACGTCTACTTTATAGGGCCAGCTGTGGTACTAGTCATAGCCTGGGGTTCCCCAAAGCAGATACTAAGGTAATTTTGGAGGAGAATGATTCAGATAACATGAATGAGAGGCAGGAGGGAAGGCCAATACAAGAATCCAATACTAAGGGTGGCTAATACCTAATCCCGCAGGATGCTGGAGGATAAAAAGCAGAAGCATTAATCCATTAGCTCCTCTCCCTCATTCATCAAGAGGGACCCAAGAAGGGTTAACTCCTTCACATCTCTAGGTTGCACATGCTTGAGTGTTGAGAAGCTTCTTGTGAGCTACCTGTACCAGGGCAAGAGTCAAGAATATGAAATAAGGGCCTGAGCTGATGCTCTCTGAGGTTGCCCTTCCACAAAGCTTGTTGAAGCTTGCAAAGGAACTGGTCACCACAAGAGTGTTGGAGTCACTGGTAGTGACAAACAAGTGGTGTCTGGTACACTGGTATAAATCTGTGTAGGAACTTCCCAGCATCTATTGACTGTCTTTCATAAGAGAATCTCCATTTCCTTGAGGAACCCTTCATCCTCCAATTTCAGCTCCTGTGAATAGTTTGGGGTTGAAGCCATACCAAGCTCTAGAGGTGAGCTTATGAAGCAGACCTGGCCATTCACTTTCAGCGAGTCCCACCTGGGCACTTTTGTTGGAACTGTCAAGAAAGAGGAGGTTTTCTCATGGTAAAGCTAGAAAGATGTACACCTGGAGCTGCAGGAGATTACCACATGGAACTAGGCTGCCTGTGAGCGGAGGCAACACAGTGGAAAGGTAGGTGCAGAGAATGAAACAGAAAGATTTCTAATAATATGTTTTAAGTGTCTGTATACGACCAGGCCTGAAGCCAAAACACCTTGACTGTTTCTTTAAACATGAGCCAAGTAATTCAGGTTCTTCTCTTTTTCCTTACCATTTCTTAAATACCCCAAGAAAAGCTGTTGTGTCTAAGATTTTTAAAAATTTGTTTTCAAATAAGAATGAGACTTGAATTAACTAATTAAAGACTTGGATGTAAGACCTAAAACCACAAAATTCCTAGAAGAAAACCTAGGTGGTAAGCTCCTTGACATCAGTCTTGGCGAAGATTTTTTTGGTTCTGACTCCAAAAGCAAAGGCAACAAAAGCAAAATAAACAAGTGGTATTACATCAAACTAAAAAGCTTCTGCACATCAGAGGAAACCATCAACAAAATGAAAAGGCAACCTACTGAATGGGAGAAAATATCTACAAATCATATATCTGATAAAGGTTAATATCCCAAAAATATAAAGAACTCATACAACTCAATAGCAAAAATATCCCAAAAAATTCAATTAATAAATGGACAGAAGATCTGAATAGTTATTTTCCCAAAGAAGACATACAGATGGCCAACAGGTACACTAAAAGATGCTCAACATCACTAATCATCAAGGAAATGCAAATCAAAACCACAATGAGATATCACCTAACATCTGTTAGCATGGCTATTATCAGAAAAAACAAGAAATAACAAGTGTTGGTAAGGATGTGGAGAAAGGGGAACCCTTGTGTACTATTGGTGGGAATGTACACTGATGCAGCCAGTATGGAAAACAGTAAAGAGGTTCTTCAAAAAATTAAACATAGAACTACCATATGATCCAGCAATTCCAGTTTGGGGTATTTATCCAAAGAAAATGAAAACACTAATTGGAAAAGATTTATGTGCCCTTATGTTAATTGCAGCATTAGTTACAATAGCCAAGATATGGAAACAAGTGTCCATTGACAGATGAACGGATAAAGAAATGTGGTGTGTATATATATATATGTGGTGTGTATGTATATATATGGAACACTATTCAGCCATAAAAAAGAAAAAAATCTTTCCATTTGTGACAACATGGATGGATCTTGAGGGCATTATGCTGAGTAAAATAAGTCAGACAGAGAAAGACAAATACTGTATGATCTCACTTATACATGGAATTTAAAAGAAAAAACAAAATCATAGCTACAGAGAACAGAGTGGTGGTTGCCAGAGGTAGGGGCTGGGGGCCGGGAAAAATGGGTGATGGGAGTCCAAAGGTACAAACTTCCAGTTATAAAATAAATAAGTCATGGGATGTAATGTACAGCATGGTGACTATAGTTAATAATACTTTATTGCATATTTGAAAGTTGCTAAGAGAGTAGATCTGAAAAGTTCTCACCATAAGAAAAAAAATTCTGTAACTATGTATGGTGATGGATGCTAATTAAACTTATTGTGGTTATTATTTTGTGATATATACAAATATTGAATTATATTTATGTCAACTACACCTCAATAAAAAAAAAGAATGAGATTTGAAACTTAATAGGTCGTGGATGAATTTGTAAAGTTGTTTTTGCACAATTATCGTAGACATCCAGTTTACATGTGTAAATTCCTGGTCTCTTTAACGATACCTATCAGATTCATTGGGACAAGGAGAACATCTCAAGAGACAACTCTGACTTCCTAGAAAAAAGGGAAATGTAATAAAATGTATTCTAAGGACTTGAATGATTGAAAGCCTAACATAGGGCCTCAAGGTCTCTTCATAAGTATTTCTTTCACCAGCATGTATTGTCTGAGAATTAAAGTCCATATCTGCTTGAAAAACATTTTTTTCCCCAAACTTCAGGAATGTGCAAGGCAAAGCAAGGCAAGGACAAGTGTATAATTAGCTGGAGAGTGCTTTCTTATTTTCTTTAAAGGCACCATAATGCAGCAGAGATTCAAGTTCCTGTCTGCAGAACATGGGGCTGTTAATATACCATTCAGATGCAGTAGTTCTCTTGGCTGACAAGTCAGTTTGATTTTATTCCCTCTTAACAGTTTTGATTTTCTGAAAATTATGATGGAATTGACTGCAGGCAGCTCTGTGAATTCATTACGTGGCATTAACTAACAAGAGGATTTGTAAGAATAGGTGTGGCATTGACTGAACATGCTGGGGAAAGAGAAAGATGGATAAATGGACAGAGATAGATGTGATACATACACATTAATAGATACATTTACACAGGAAATATATGTTCACAAATTAAAGTTCACAAATGGCTTTTCTTATTTGTCTCATTTAAGGTTTGTAATCCACTCCTGAGGTAAGAATTTTTATCCAGATTTTGGAGATGGTTAAGTGACATTAACCATTGATGGAGATTCAGAAATTAAGCAGAATAAGAAACTCTGTTTTATCTTTTTTCTTTTTCTAATGTTCTTTCCACTCCAACGGAATTGAAGTTTTTGTAAATAAAGGAATGATGTTTTGATAAAAATTGGCCAGGATTTTACACTTTCAGCTTTCTGTGAATTCCTGTTGCACTTATAGTCTGCACTAACCAACTTATCAAAAAAATTTTTTAAAGGTTTTGCATCCTCGGATTATTATGCAAAATTTCAGATCTTGTATATACATCTACTAAGCACTAATCATCTTGAATTATAATTAGCTACATGTACTGGACTTCTGGTTGACCACACAAAACCCATTTTGTCTGCTGCTTCTTTTTGTTTTTTTTTTTAAAGATTGGCACCTGAGTTAACAACTGTTGCCAATCTTCTTTTTTTTTTCTTTCTGCTTTATCTTCCCAAACCCCCGTACATAGTTGTGTATCTTAATTGCAGATCCTTCTAGTTGTGGGATGTGGGACACCGCCTCAGTGTGGCCTGACGAGCGGTGCCATGTCTGCACCCAGGATCCGAACCCTGGGCTGCCTCAGCGGAGCGCGCGAACTTAACCACTTGGCCACGGAGCCAGCCCCTTCTTCTTTGTTAATACTTGTTCAAAAATCAGGTAGTCATGGGCTTCAATGGTGGTTGAGTCCCTCTGCAACACCACACCAAATTCGCTAGGTGAATTTTGACTGCTGAAATTTTGACTCTTGAAAACAAGTTAGTTTTCTATTGCCCTTGTTAATGATGGGTATAAAAATGAGCATAGGATAAAATTCTGACCAGTGAAAAATGAGGGAAGTCTGCTGGGAGAGGTCTGATCATTTTTATTTACTTTGCAAAAAGAACTTCAGACAGTTAGGACCCATGATTCTCCCTCTCCCTTCTGGCTTTTGGATGCCGTTGTGTGAAGATGTTATGCTTGGAGTTGCTGTAGCCATCTTGACGCTATGAATGTAAAGCCTATGAAAAAAGACAGCTCATTAAGTATGACTGAGAGAAAAGATGAAAAAAATATGAAGCATTGCTCTCACTTTTGAGCTGCTGGATTTTTTTCCAACTTGTATTGTGCACAAAGTGCACAGATTTTGTTTCTTGCAGCCAAAAGCATCATATTGGAAACATTGTGTATATTTTTTGTAACAAATTAAACTTTGAGTAACTTGAGGAAATAGACTACATCCTTCTAATCTTTGTAACTACAGTGCCAAGCATAGAGTGAGTTCTCAAGCATTGCTAGCTAAATGAATGCATGAATGAACAATTTTCAAAATAGTGAAAGAAAGAAAGAACAATTGTGCTGTCACTTTAATTTTGGGCAAATAGCTAAATCAGAATTTTTACTGTAGAAGGGTTTAGAGAGGTAGAAATGCTGAGAATATTTGTTCCATAGGATTAACACTTAAACTTTCTCAAGTGTATAGTAATGGAGGTTTACGAATTCCTATAGAAGCCACTGGAAGTCTTTGTGTGTAAGACAGGGTATGATTTACACCAGCGATTTCTGTTGTGCTCTCCTTTTAGAATGTCTGTTAATACGGGTCATCTGCTAGAACAAGGGCATCACTTTGTTCTCTAGTCTCTCTCTCATCTATAGGAGAGCTCCTAACATGAGAATGACATCTAGAACAGAGAATGAAATAAAATAAGTGAGTACATAGATGACTTTTAAAAAAAAAAGCTACCAAATGATTGATAAGTAAAAGGAATTATTTGGAAGTTTCATTTTTAAGTTGAAAAGAGAATTGAAACAAAAAGAGATTCAATTTTCCACACGGTCAGGGGCACTGTCTGAGCTCGAAGTGACCGCCCCACTCTCCTTTCTTCCTGTGCCACTGAATGGGGGCTGACTTTCCTCTGATAAACTTTTCTGATGCCTTTGAGCTGTCAAAGCAGTTCTGTCAAGATTCTTGAATAGATCACACATCATGATTTCATTTGAAAATATATACAAACATAAAATGGGTCTACTTGCCAGAAAAATTTAAATTTAGTTTGTTACAATGTTTTTTATGAAAGAAAGTTGTCTCCCACAAGAGATATATCTTATACATTGTATCCCTCATTTTGAGCTAATATTTAATCTATAATTTATATTTTTTATCTAAGTCTATCATCTTCAGTTTTTCAAAACTGTGATATTAATCAAAAACAGAGATGCAATTTCCTGCATTTATTCAATCACAGATTTGATCCTACAGTGACTTTAACATGCATATTACTACAAGCAATAGAAACTAACATTGGCTATCTTAAACTTAGACAGATTAATAGATAGATAGATAGATAGATAGATAGAAATAGACAATAGATAAACAAGATAAAACAATTTATTGGAAGGATAAGGGCATCAAGGGAAACCTGAATAGTCTGTTTTGGAAAGGACAAGAATCAAGGCAACCCCAGTGTCTAGGTAAGCAGAACTAACAGTCATGACTTTAGGGCATAATCTGAGGAAGAAATTAATTCCAAATATGTTTTGTCCTTGGGATTACTCACTCAGGATTAAAAGTCCAGGAAACACAGTTTGGATTTAGATAAAGAAGAGCCAGTCTTTTTGTGTCTATTACTCATCTAAGACAGCCTGCAATATAAAAGGGGTAATTCCTCAAGCAAAAACTATGGAGTTATTACTAAAAAAACTTTAAAAAAGGGCAAAGGGGGTTGATCAGACCTAGTGATAGAGAGCTTTATAATCTAACCACCAGAATTCCTGCATTTGAAATTCATGGCCCAGGTTATAGCTTTATCTTGCCTTCATTCCATTCATTAATATCTACTTACTATTCTTCTGACTTTAGATTTTGGTTCCTATAGGATTGCAACTCACACTCTCTCTAATGTTTGACACTTGCTACTCCATGTAAATCTTTGCCAGGCCTAGCCCAACAGCAAGTATCTTCCACACTAAAACATTGGAGTCTAGATTACTGTGGCTCAATAAAAAAGGCCCATGGAAAAAGCTGTTCATATACCAACCCTTTCATCAGATGTGACAGGTGCTATGATAGGAGGGGATGGGGCACAAAGATGAGGGAAGTAAAAGAAACACCATTTCATCTCTCATGAAGATTACCCTTGAGTGGTGGAGACAGACATTAAATAATAACTCACACAAATGAATGAAAATGATAACTGTGAGTAGGGCTAAAAAATAAAGTCCACTGTCGTATTCACAGGAAGACTTGATTATGTCTGCAAGGCTAGAGAAGATTTCCTTGAAGAAGGAACAATTACAATGGGATCTGAGGACATAACAGAAATTAAACAAGTAAAAGGTCAGGGAAATGGTGGCAAAGGAGAATGCGCCAAGCAGAGGGGCAGGTTTTGCAAAACCCCTGAGGTGAAATGGAGACCGACCTGTTCAGGGAAAAGAAGAGTGTCAGGGAGGCTGAAGGGCAGTGACTGTTGTGGGGAGGAGGCCTAGGAAGTTTGGATTTGTTTTGGATTGGTATGAGATGATCTCGGAAAACCAGGCAGGTACCAAACAAATCAGGGCTTTATAAGGGATTTGATCTTTATCCAAAGAGTAATGAAAAGCCAATGGAGTGTTTTAAGCAAGATCAAATTTGGAAAAAAAAAAAAAATCTCCCATCTACTGAGTGAAGAATATGTTGGAGAAAGGCCAGAACGGTGTTGGTGTTCCGACTAGGAAGCTGGGGCAGGAGTCCAGGCAGCGATGACGACCGTCAGGTTATGGTGATAGAAATGAAGATATGGAAAGAAGATATACTTTAAAAACTAGTTAAGAGTTAAAATTGTCAAGATATTCATATGTTGGATATGGGGAGAAATGGGGAGGGAAGAGGAAGTGTTTCTTGTGTTCCTACCAGAAAGGATGGTGGCACTATTCACTCAAAGAGGATGCAGTGGGAAAGACTGGGATTTGGCAGGATTCAGACAGGGATTGATGGATTTGAACATGCTGATTTTGAAATGTCCTTGAGACACACAAGTGAAGAGGTCTAATAGGTGACAGAGTATATGGTTCTGTAGCTCGGAATAGAGATAGAACAGTAGATGCAAATGTGTGAACCATCTGAAGACTCCGTTGTAATTTGACATATTTTAATTATTTTCTCATGTCAATCCCATTTGAAGAGGTCTGAAAATCACAGTAATCTTCAGAATTGTAGGTTCTAACTTGACAACGAGATTTTTTAAATGTAAAGTAATATAATGGAAAGATGGCAGCATTTGGTGTCAGAAGCCCTGGGCTCAAGTCTCAACGATGCCTCTTAAACATTTTTGTAATCTTTGGTTAATTGCTTTATCAGATTATATCGTTTCCTCCTCCATAGTGGAACAATAATGATACCTCCCTCTGATCACGGTTCTAAGGAATAATGTGATGACATTCATGATGAGGGTATATGGAAATGCTTTGTAAGCTGCTACAAATATCTGACCTTTTTTTTCCAAACTCCTTCCACTATGTGTGTATGTACAGTCTACTCGAGGCTTAACATAAACCATCAAACAAGCACTGGCCTTTGAACAGTCTCAGACTAAGTTGGCATGTTAGACTATTGCTGGCTCACTGGTTATCTGAGAGTTATGCAAAAAAAAAAAAAAAGTCCAACCTCAGTTCCCTTTAATCAACACGACTTCTACATCATGGCTCCATCCTTTCCAATTAATTATTATGAAAGATAGAGAAAAGACTGTACCAACATGGGAATTCAGTGGTTGTAACAAGTGTTTTCCATTTAATTTCTTATCTTGTTTTGAATGGCTAAGCACTAAAATGGGTTGTGAAGCCTTTTTTTTTTTAAAGAAAAAAATCTGTTTTACCCCGTTCCTCTCTAGATATAATAGGTACCATCTCTCCACCTGCAAGATGAGAAGATACTCTCTCTGGGGGAACTGGACATAGTCCAACAAGTCTATGAAATAGTTGCAGGTTAAAACCATAGGAAACAATTTCAGGGGGCACTCTATCAACGTTCTAGAACGATTTCTGAGAGCTTACTTTATGATTTTGGAGAAAATCATCAGAAATGCTAGAAGAATGGAATTAAATGTCACTTAACTTTACAGATGTGTGACAACACACCTAAAAATTATTAGTCATTAAGTCACATTCAATAGTGAAATGGATATCTTAGTTCAGAGAACATTTTAATAAACACCAACTAGGAAAATTTCTGACCAAATATCCCTCATATGTCACTGTATTCTTTTACTAACTCCACACTCAGACTTACAAATAAAATTTGGATTCCTCCATAGTGTAGCTATCATTATTTTCCATTTCTACATGAACAATAATAACAAAAACATCAAAGTAAGCAAAGAATTACTATTTTCATTATGTACTATTATTAATTTTTAATAAGTATATAAATTTATGTTTGATACTTTATTATAATCCAGAATCTAGTGAGAGCTGATTATTACAGTTTCTGATTGGCTCACTTTAATATAGCATCTATTGAGGAGACATATCTACTGCTCAAAAAACGTTTAAATGGAAGATGGAAAACACTGATAATTTTCATCATTTCAAATAAGTTACCTTGACCAAGAGACCAAAGCTGGAATCACCAGTAATGAGGTATGCCAACTTCATGCACCTCCTAATGTGGAACACTAAGAACACAACACTATTTTCTGTGGTATTCTTGCCAGTGGAACCTCAGTCAAATCACAACAAATCCTTAGACGAGCCCAAACTGAAGGACATTGCACAAAATCACTGGCAAGTACTCTTAAAAGACAAAGTAATGCCAAGACAAAAAAAGACTGAGAAACCGTCCCTTATTGAACGCGACTGAGAAAACATGAACCCAACAGCAATATTGGATCCTTGATTGGGTACTGGGCTGGAAAAAATATATGACTGGGACAATTGGAGAAATTTGAATAAGATCTGCAAATTAGTTAATAATATTGAATCGATGTTAACTTTCTTATTTTGATAAACTATACTAAGTTTATGTAAGATAACATTTGGGAAAGCTGCGTAAAGGGCATATGGAAAGACCCATGTCATATTTCTGCCAATTTTTTGTTTACATTTTATAAACGTAAAATTATTACAAAGTTTAAAGTTTTTCTAAAGTTATGTTTTAGGTTAAAAATACAGCTTAGATTTTATAGATATACGTTGTAAAATTTGTTTATAAATGTTAACTATTTTAGAAACTGTTCACTTCATTAAATCACTTCAGTAATTATTGTCCAGCATAGTATTATTTGCCTGGAAACTTATTTATTGTAGACTTTGATTTGTCTTGTGAATTATTTTTTCGACAGAATTTTTGTATTTTGAAGTAATAATTCCTAAAAAAAGTTGAAATGTGGCATCATTCTTTGTAATAGTCATTCTCATAATAGTTCAGATTTGATAATAAAGTTCTCTTTTATTAATAATAGACATAGTTTCATTTTTATGAAAGAAGAAAGGAGATAATGTTTTTTAAATAATCACAAAAGACTTACGACCCATACATGCTGAGAAATGACTTATTGTGAAAAGCACGAAGGGCTTCAGGACATGCTACACCGAAATATGGCACCTTGGCATATTGAATATCTTAAGCTGAAGGAGCTGAGAAAACAGTAGAAGCAGGACGGTCACTCTGACCTTCCCCCACCTCACCCTTCTTCCCTGAAAGCAGGGAAATAAATCTCCCATGTGAGAGGTACCCTCCCTGGACCAGGAGGTAGGAAGACACTCATCACCGGAGACAGAATCTGGGACTGAGAAACAAACAAACCTTGTTAAACTAACCCTTATCTTCCTAATTACTTCTTCACCACTTACTACCCCTAGTCCAAACCCCTTTGTCTTGTCAATCCTTCACAAATTTATTGTTCCTTTGTCTAAAAGGTACAAAAGCTTCCTGTTCTGGTCACCTCTTTGGGACTTCACTGTCTTGTGAAGGTTCTCATGTACATGTAAAAATTTAATACAATTTGTATGCTTTTCTCCTGTTAATCTGTCTCTATCAGTTCCAGCCAGGAACCCTAAGAGAGTCAAAGAAAACTTTGTCTTTTTGTGGAGGAAGATTAGCCCTGAGCTAACATCTGCTGCTAATCCTCCTCTTTTTTGCTGAGGAAGACTGGCCCTGAGCGTACATCCGTGCCTATCTTCCACTACTTTATACGTGGGACGCCTACCACAGCATGGCTTTTGCTAAGCAGTGCCATGTCTGCACCCGGGATCTGAACTGGCGAACTCTGGGCCACCTAGAAGCAGAACGTGCGCACTTAACCACTGCACCACCGGGCCGGCCCCAAAGAAAACTTTTTCATCCTCTACAAGCACAAAGAAATTAAGGGACTTGCCCTGACTCACCCACCTGGTAAAAAAAAAAAAAAAAAAAAAAATGCCAGGGCTTCCAGTCAAATCCATGACTATAAGCTCCACTTTCATCAGACTTCCTAAGATGCCACCAGTTTTCCCAAGAGGCTGCTTTAAAATATGATCTTTAACAAAGACTTCACTTTTCATCTTCTTAGTGAAGCCCAATCCTAGGACTTCATTCATCCCACTCATCACCAATCACATTCTGTCTTGTTGTTGGAAGTCTACGTGTTCTCCATTTACTCACAATTAGAGTGAAGGGAGGGTGGAATGGACAGTCGCCCTCAAAGACTGGGATCCCACAGGTCTTATTTCATAACTCTGTTACGAAATGAAGTATCAGGCTGAAAGGAACACGGTGTAAGAAAATCATAATAGATGGAAGCCAAAAAATAGTGGCAGAAGCCACCTCTAGCCAGGCTGGTACAGTGGCTCCCCAAATTGTGCCATATGATACTATTCTTTCCACTCTGCTTAAGTTTCCTCCCTTCCTTCCCCATTTACTAGTTGCTACAACGAATCGCTAGACTTGCATCTTCATAATTTCTCATGTCAAAACTATTGCTTTCTGAGCACTGTCTTATTTAACAAAATAGCATGATTCCAAGGTAAAATAGATTCCAAGGTAACTTTGGCATAACTGGATATTCTCAGGATGCCTACTTTTTGCACGAGGCCAATTTCAGGATGTTTTAATATTAAGCAACAACAACATTAAATTAGCAAACAGTTATCAACATATACCTGCTTCTGAAAGCATTGAAGTATAATCTGGATTTTATTGAAGATGTCGTTAGAAGACTCGGAGGAAGTTAACCTGAACTCACAATGGCAAAATCCCTTATCTTCCTCCATTAACTCCCCTCCCAATATTCCTCCTCCAGTCATATCTTCACCTCCTCTTCTTTCTCCCTGACAGTTACTCTCTGCCCTGTCTCTCTACACAGCCCCACACACCAAAGTTCCTTTGCATAATTCAATCATCTGCCCCGATAGCTCAAACCCAAACCATTTTCTTGTTCCTCAATGTTTCTTCCCTGCAGAGGCCCCCATTTATTTCAACATAGAATTTTTATCATTAGATTCAAGATCATAACTCACTTTAAAATAGCAAGAGTAAATCCATTCTTTTAAGACTGCTCCTGATTTATGGTGTAAATTTTAGCCAATCAGTCAAATATTGGTTTCTGAATCTATAAAACAAAAATGTAAATTCTGGTACTTTCCAGTAGATTAACAGATATCAACAGCTCCTGATTTTGTGTTCCCAAGGCTGAAGTTGCCTTTTGAGTTACAAGAGTATGCAAAATGGCAGTTGGTGATCCAGAAGAAAACTGCAGATGGTTTTGATCCTTCATTGTTCATTTTTCAAAAATTAAATGACTTTAGTTTCGTAGATTTATATGCAGACAGATTTCACATCAACACAGAATTCTGGCTTCTCTTTAAAAATCTGGAAAACACTGGTATACATTCTATACATCATACTCATCGGTGCTTGAGGAGGAGCTGCCATCTTTCTACTGGGCATCTGATCTTCAGTCTCCACTCCTCCTTACTGTCTTCCACCTGGCCTATGTCTCTCACTTTCATCACCTGGCTGGCTCAAATAGCCATTTAAGCTTGCAACCCTAGTCTAGAAATAGAGATTCACATGAGATGGTCAAATCATTAGAGAACTACTTAATGTTAGTTAGTGAAGACTCCAGGGAGGGGTATTTGTGAGAGAAATCTACATATTTACACAGAAATAGAGGCACGTGCTCATGTAAATTTAAGCCAAATAATACGTGATACAAAAATATATTACCATATCCTAAAGCAACGGTGCATTTGCCACCTTAAGTTGAGTGTTATTTTTACTTTAAATAAAAGCTTTATGTGAAGTAATAAAAGCCTCATAAATTTAATTTTTATTTGGGTGGAACATTAATGAACTCCATAAAATGTAAAATAGCACAAAGGACCCTGAATATTTTAGACGTATTTTTTTCCTCAAGTTCAAAATAATTCTGCTAATTAACATTTTTTAATCTGAAAAGATTATTTAGAGGGTTAGAAAAAAAGAGAGAAAATTATTAGGACTACAGATCTCTGATACTGCATTTCATGGATGTTCTCATAACAAATTAGATTAAAAGACAAATAAATCCTATGCTTCCCCTTCAAGAGAAATAGACTTGTGCTAGTTACTATGGCAACTACATACAATTCCAACTATTAACTTTCTTATTACAGGAAAAAAATCAATAATGACTTAGATTACTTAAGATAACATATAGCTTTGGAAGACACCTGTTTATTTATTCAATATTATTACAAAAACTGCTTTACTATGAAAAATGGAAGACAGATACTTTTTTAAAATGAATATGCCAAAAGTGAAGCAAGTGTTAGCAAAACCAGCCAGACTGCCCACATCATGGCTCCAACACGTGCCTAGACTAATTATGCGTAAAACATAATTCATTCTGGGCAGTCACGCTAGCTGTAATTGTGCATGTTATGCTCATAAAAACATATCACTAACCTTTGCAATTTCCTTTAAAATTAAAACAGCAGTTAACTTTCTTTCAGGTCGACTAAATGTTTCTGCCCTGGCTATTCTAGAACCGGGTTAGCATACTAAAACATAAATCAATGAGGGCTTTTTCCTAGAAAGGCTGTCCAGTGAAATATTATTTATTTATCATTTGGGATTTATCTAAACAATTGTTTGACCCACATGACACCCAGGAACAGGTTTGACTCTTGCGGCTTTTTGTTTTGTCTCTAATTTTTGTGTCACGGATTTGAATGCTATGTTTTACAATTGAGCAAACAGAGCATCAGGAGTAGTTGGAGGGGAGGAGCAGAAAACACAAGCCCAGTTCCCAGAAACAGAACATCCTCGTCTCTTCAAAATAACCTTTATCTATTCAGTTTGTATGGCCCCTGATGACACAGCCTAAGATCTCAGTGTCCCACATAGGTTTGTCTTTGCTTTGAAGGAAAATTGTGTGATGGAAAAATACCTTCCACTTTTTATTCTAACCTCATTCACTTTATTAATCAGAAATATGTTGGGGTCTTTTTCGTAAAAAAACAAAAGACACCCTCAGTCCAAACACTGCCTCTATATACCTTCATCCTCTCTTTCCCTCAAAGCAGCGGATCAAAAAGGAAATAAAATTATTTGGCTTTTTGTTTGTTTGTCTGTAGCCAAAGGACCGAAATGAAAATGAAGCTGCATGACATCTGCTGACCAAAAGGGTTGGTTTTATCCTTCACACTGAAAATGGGCCTCATGCTTTAGAGGTGAAAAGAATGTGTTATATTTTTATCTCAGTCCTCTTGTTCCACTCACCGAACAATAGCATCAAAAATTTGGCTTGATGTGTCAAAAATTTTACTCTTATTTCAACCTAAAATCAGTAAAGTGCAAGACATAAAGGTACAGCTCAGAATGTTTCATGATTCTCTGAATACTCAGATCTGGGAGAGCCGTGGCTATTTGCATTATTTTTTCATATAGATGATGGTAAGGCATTGAAGGAAACCAGAATATGCCACTCCAAATATACCGCTTTGACATATGGATTATTTTGAATTAAAGGCACTTGAGAAACAACAGGTGCAAGAAAGACACATTGACCCCTCTTTTTCTTCCTGAAAGCAGGAAATAAAACTCCCATGTAAAAGATACCCTCCCTGTACCAGGAGGAAAGAAGACATTCTCACCAGCCCAGAGATGACACCTGAGGAATCTGCAAAGAAATCTTGCTCCGTTAGTTTCCTCCTGTATATTCACCCATAGTTTACAGCCCTTGGAAGGCGAAAACTACTTTCCTTTGTCCTGTGATTTCGCTACAATTGTATTGTTTTTCATTGAAAATGCGATATAAGCTGGAATTCTAAACTGCCATTTTGAGCGACTCTGGGTTTAGGTTTCTCCTGTGTGATGTGCGTTGCTTGTGTTAATAACCTGTTTGCTTTTCTCTTGTTAATCTGTCTTTTTTGTTACAGGGGTCTCAACTAAGAAGTCTGAAGGGTAGAGGAAAAATTATTTTTTACCCCTACAGGATAAAAATAAGACTAATGGGTGCCATTTTAGCTAACTTCCTGGATAATAGCATTCATGCAGATGCATCTGACATCACCATAAATAGAGACACCAGTAGAGTGGCCTATTAGAGAATGAAGAAGCTGACCTATAGTTATTCCTACATTCACTGAAGAAACTGATCAGGTCAAAACATATCCTAGTTTTTCCATTCATCTCCATTGGCTTCATAATCACTTTACTTTCTACATTGCCACTATGGTCCCCCAATCTCTTATTTATCCATCAACTTCTTTCTCACTGAACCCTCAAAAGAAGAAAATCAAAATAATTCTTAGCAACTATCTGGACACATTTCAACAATGGCTTCTGCCACATTAAATATAGTTCTACAAATGAGAAAGTCAACAACAACCACATCTAATTTGAAGATTAGATATGAGTGGAGAAACACTGTGTTCACATCTCCATATTGGACTTTGACTTTATTGAATCTGTCGTCATTAGGTCATCAAGCAGTGTTTAGCTGGACCAAGCCTGCTCCACGAATGGCAGCTTCTAATGGATAGCAATAATCAAAATGACAACAGCATCTTACGTCCTTTTTCACGACCATTCAAACCATTTCCTTACATACAGCCAGTGTCTCCCTGTTTTCCAACAGATATTGAATGCTGACAAATACATAATTACTTTTACAGGCAGCAAATATTATTTAGTGCATTATTGCTGAAGTTGCATACCTTACTGGATGCATTTTACCAAGGTCTGACATAAGCACTGAGGAGTAGAGACTTTGATCATGTTTGTTTGACAAGGTAACTTTATGGTAAATTTCAGTTAATACATCATTTTCCAGATGGTAATACTCTTTCTCCAAATGGTTAGTTGATTTGCCTTAGGTAACACAGCTATTTTGAGACAAAGCTCACCCTTCATCTAATTGATTTTGCCTTCAGGAGACTAGAATTCCCACCATTCACTTGAAGGCTACGGGTTTTCAAATGGGGCAAATATTTACATTTGTTTAGATGAGTCTATTCTAGATAGACTGCTGATTCCCAAAGTAGCCTTTAGAAGCTTATAAACTGTATTAATTCATGTCCAAAATTTATGAGCTGATCTCATCTAATGACATATAAATCATATCAAATACATTTTTACTGATCGCTTTTTTAAATTGTCATTGTTTGTTTCAAAAGGGAATTTAAATTCCATGCTGAGTTCCACTCATCAATTATACATCCTCAAGTTAGATGCGATTATTCCCAAAGCAATCACCTTGAATTGCCATTTGTCTACAGCTCTGAATATGGTCATCACCCTCCTGGTTTTGGATGGACTGGGAGAAAGCATGCCAAAACAGCTTGGGACATTTATCCATCTTGTGCAGGATAAAACAAAACAAAAAATGAAATAGGATGTCAAAATTTGGAATATTTAGTTTGGTTTTTGTTTTGTTTTGGTCACTGAGAATGCTAGTTTCTTTATTCTCCTTCTATCTTGAAATCTCAGAAATTCATTTTTGATATTAAAGCTTTTTACTCTAATGAACAGAAAGTAAATCACAACAAAATGTGTACGTGCAATAGCTATTCACGTAAATACATACACTTTTAATCTTTTCATTTATTCTCTTCAATTAGTAAATGAGGACCTGTTTTAATGTTATTTATCCATATTTCCTGCATGATATTGGATACATAATCACTTCACTTAGATTTATATGTTAACAGGGAAAATGTAACACCTTCCACACAGTAAAATTAGTATTTCTATAAAGAATTTGGAGAAATGTATTCCTTAAAGTCTTTGTGCCTAATCAGAGACCCCCAGACCACATCTCTCACTCATCATCTCTCTCTCTTCCCCTCTCCTCTTTCTTGCACACACACACGTTACTTCACTGTATATTTCCTAGAAAAGCTATAATGTGGAATATTGTCTTCCATATGGAAGCACAAATACTCTATGGTTTCAAAAGTAGTAATTGTCTCATGACTAGATTTTTGTAAGAAAGAATTTGGCTGAGTCAAGTACCATGATATAAAATGTTCTTCCATTTCAATCTGCAACTCAATGTTACTAAGGAGGACTTTTGTATAATTATTGCAAACAAAACTTACCTGTAGCTAATTATTTAACCATTGTATTTCAGGCTGTGTGATGTTAGAAATGCAGCTCTTTCTCCTACTTCTACTTTTTCTCTCCTTTTCAAATCAATGATACACAAGTTATTCACTCATCTCAAGTTTTTGTATTTAAAGAAGAAACACTTGATTCTATGCAGGAATTCTCTTTCTTCAGTCATGTTTTATTACACATTTATCAAGGTTAATTTTTTCGCATCAATTGATTTAAACATTTTCATTAGCATTCAACATTTCAAAAGATTACACTGAGAAAAATGACCTATGGGTCAGATATCCAGAAACACCTTTGAATGATAAAAATACGAGCAGGTGAGAAAACTTGAAAGCAGTTAATCTAAAAACACCAATTTCCAGCTTTGCAATGGAAATTCAATCTTCTGCCAAAAATTAATTTGATATTTCTATAGAAACAACCTGGTGATCACCTTCCTCTCTTATAGGTGCTATGATGCACATGTCCATCGACTTCAGATGCACTTCAACACACATAACAAGTGGCTGGTCATTTTCCTAAAGGGGGAGGAGAAGAGTGAGAGAAAAACAGGAAAGGGAGGACTTTAAAAACAACTATTAACACATTAACTGCATTTTTTATCCTTCATAAAAATTTATCCATTGAAAACTGAGCGTTAACTTTTAGAAAGGTGTTTTTTCTAAGCTGTTCAAAGATCTTACGGAAGTTAATCTAGGAATACTCCAATTCACAGGATGAGAAAAAATGCCATGGAATGAATGTCGTTACTATGTTGAGGTAGACAAATGGCTACAATTTCAGAATCTTACCAATCTCTGAACTTACACCTCCAACATATGACTCCAGAGAGGATACCTGCTTACTTCCAGGTATGCATCCTCCTTGTATCCTTCAGGCGAGCGCCTGGCACTGCTGATATTTGGGACCAAATAATTCTTTTTTTAGGGACAGTTCTGTGCACTGTAGGATGTTTAGCAGCATCCTGGCCTCTGCCCACTAGGTGCCTGTGGCACCTCCCATCCACATTTGTAGGAACCAACAATATCTCCAGATATTGCCAGTGTCTCATGGCAGAGAGGGACAAATTTGTCCCCAGTTGAGAACCCTTGAGCTAGAGGAGGAAAAAAATAACAATTAAAAAAATAAAAATCCTAGAAATTATGTTTATAATATGTGCCTTAATTTAGGTCCCCCAGAAGATAACCCTAATGTAAGGATTTGAGCACGTCGTCTATTTGGGAGAGGGTCCCAGGAAATGCTAGTAGAGGAGGGAAAAAGTGACACAGAGAAGGAAGAAGCCAGTAGGGTTAGTTAAGGAGGAGATTACTGCTGTATGCCACTGGGGCTTAATCTTGCCAGGATCCCTGGGAGACTGTGAAGACCATGCCTAAGTTTTGTCCCCACTGAGAGCTAAGGGTGATGAGGTATTTGTTCTTCAACTCCCCTCCCTAATTGCTTGCAGCTACTCCCAAGATCATTGGCTCTCTGGTACTTTATGCCTGCCTCATGGTGAGCTGTGCATACCCCGTGGCCAGAGAAAGTTCTCAGGGAGAGTGACAGGTGTCTGCAGCAGAAACTACAGCATTGGTGCTCAAAGTGTGATTTCTGAACCAGCAGCATCAGCCTCACCTGAGAACTTATTAGGAAGGCAAATTCTCCAGCAGCACCCAAGACATAGAAGAGGAAATTTGTAGCTGAGGCCCGGCAATCTGTTTTAACACGGCCTCCACGTGATTCTGATGCTGGCTCAAGTGTGGGAAGCACTGGTCCAGGGCAGTTACTCCCCGAGCAGTCCTTTCAGAATGTCTGGAGATATTATTGGTTGTTCACAACTGGGAGAGGAAGAGTACTACCGGCATCTGGTAGGTGAGGCTAGCAATTCTGCTAAACATCCTACAATGTACAGAAGATCCCCCCACAAGAAGGATTTATCCTGCCCAAAATGTCAACAATGCCAAGCTTGAGAAAGCCCGGTCTAGAGGAACGGAGAGTGATGAAGAAATAAGGGTGGGGCATCAACAGTGTCTCTCATATTATGAGTGTCACTTTCTTGTGTGTTTGTTTAATTTTCTTCCAAGTGCTGTTGTGTTTTCAATATTGCAAACATTAGCAAACATCCAACTAGTCAATGTAGCTGCCATGTACGCACTGCTGCTGCTCTTGCTTCTTTTCAATCTGGTAAGCCACTTCCACTTATAAAGCCTCCTTTTCACCTCTCCTCCACTAGTCTCTTTGGAATGACCTTTTCTCTTGAGGAAGACAACCTGCTCTTCCAGAAATCCCTTATCTTTCTTTGCTGCATACAGCTAAAATGGCTGTCACCATCCCAATGTCTCCTGTCACATTTATCCATGATTTCTAACCTAAGGGCTCCCTTCAGAAACACAGGTTCCCTTCCCTATGAGCAGGATGCTGTCTAATCATCAAATCCGCTCCGTTTCCAGCTCCTATAAACCTCACAAAAGGTGGCAGGATTAAGATCTCCTCTCTGATTTTAGTTTCTCAGTTTCAGGTGAATAAAGTTGCCATTAAAATACTCTGGTCTCATCCAACTTCATAACAAAGCATCATAAATATAATCATAATAACTAACATGCCTTGGAATTTACTTCAGGGTAGCACATTCATTTAGAATGTATATACCCCACATCATGGATGTGTTGTCCTAACTGTTGCTGTAAACAACCAAAAGTCAGCATCCATTCTGTTTCAAGCTGTGTGTGCTAATTAGTTTGTGAACTGTAGTAGGAAGAATTTTAGCTCCCATGACTTTGCCTCCCAGTGTTACCTCTGTGACTGTTACATGGCAAAAAGTGCTTGGCAGATGTAATAAAGGTTACTAATCAGTTGATCTTAAAATAGTTATAGCATCCTGGACCATCCAGGGGAGCCCAACGTAATCACACAAGTTCTCACGAGCAGAAATAGAAGAGGATGTCAGGGAGAGTCTGCAGAAGGAAATCAGAGAGATGCCAACTGCAAGAAGGGTTCGGATGTGCTGTTTCTGGCTTTGAAGATGAATGGGGCGTAAGCCAGGGAATGAAGGTGGCCTTAAGAAGCTGAGAATGTTTCCCAGCTGACAGCCAGCAAGGAAATGAGGACTCAGTCTTACAACCACACAAAACCAAATTCCTGCAACAATGTGAATGAGCCTGGAAACAGATTCTACCCAGACACTTCAGATGAGAGCCCAGGCTAGCGGACACCTGACGCCTTAATTTCAGCCTTGTGAGACCCTAAGCCAGACCACCTAATTAAGCCTACCTGAACTTCTGACCTCAGAACTATAGGGTAATAAAATGGGTGTTGTTTTAAGACACCAAGTTTGTGCTTTGTTATGCAGCAATTAAACGCTATTGTGCAAACAGTATTTCCCTTTATGCTCATGGCAACACTACAAGGCAAGGTTTTCTATTTCCATAATTGAGAAAAACAGAGGCTTAGAAATATTGAACTTCTTGATCAAGGTTCCACAGTGGAGAAGTCAGAGAGTTGGGGTCAGAATTTAGACCTGCTTGTCACTAAAGACTGTAGCCTTACCAACAATTCAATTCTGCCTTCAAAAGGCAAGCTATCAGAAGTTAAGAACAAGTTGTTTTAACTTATTGATTTATTTGGTGATACTCCCTAATGGATTTGAATAATTGAGTCATTCACGCTAAGATTAGATGAGACTAGTCAGGAAAAAAATAATCCATAAGTCACATAGGCATTAGAATAAATGACTTCCATTAGGTTTTGGGGGTACTAAATGCTATATAAACTGGTCTGGAGAATATGATTGTAAGATAAAGTTTGTCATCTAGTTGAAATGAGCACAAACAGAACATTTGCAAGTATTTATTTCACTTAGTACAAGATAAGAAGAGTATTGATGCTGGAGTAGACTTCATGGTGGTGGGCTCTTCCTTTCATTCTTTCCCTCCCCCTCTCAATTCTAACACTAAATTAATTCTTTTGAAAGCAACAGACCCTCTCAGTACAAAGTCAACATTAAGGACCTCCCCACAAAGACACTGCAAACGTTATGCAATGTTGGATGGTCTTTTCTTCATTTTTCACGTTCTTATCTAAATCAGCAGTGAGGCACAGCAGGTTTCATGAGGCCTTCTGTATAAATACAATTGTACTTAACTCAGCGAGAGAAACTTGAAAGTGAACACATTAAGCACTACACACTTTTATTTCACATATAATGCCATGAGAAAAGGAAAGGCTACCAAAAGAGGTTAAAAAAATGAAGATGAATAAGTAAAATATGTTCGTGACAGGATAACAATCTGGGACCAGCTGCTGCTGAACAAGCATTTATTATTACCATCCATCTGAGGTTTCGTAGAAAATAGAATTTCCAGAAAGGCACCGAACAGGAAATGCATATCTGATAATCAAATATGCAAAGCTGCCGGCTCCTAAGGATAACGCTTTTCCAGAGAAACACTTGAACCTATTTAAGAAACATTTAAATAACTCAAAGCTTGTGTTGGGATAAAAGGAACAGAGCTCAGATCCATAGATAAGCAGACTCAGAAATAAATTCTATATTATTTTGGCAGAGAAACCTGCTAGTAACTTCAGGATCTCCCTAGTTTGTCCTAAGCCTGAAAGTTTGAAAGTATTTTTCTGGTGAATTGACCCTTTCTCAGAATCTATACTGCCACCCCCTTGGTCTGAGCCATCTTCATCTCCCACCTGGATTGCTGCAGACCTGCAAGCTGGTCTCCTGATTCCACCTGTGGCCTCTCTGTGACCTGGCTGCAATATACCAGCCAGAGCAATCCATTTAAAATGTAAGTCAAATCAGACCATTTCTCCTCTCAAAACCCTCCAACCCTCCATTGGCTTCCCATTTCATTCACAGTCAACGTCTAAGTCTTCAAACGCACTGTGATCTGTCCCGCCTCCCACATCCCTTGCTTCCCTGACCTCAGTCCCTACTACTCTCCCTTTAATCTCACTCTGCTCCAGAGTAGTCTCTGGTCTCTTCATTGCTCCTCAAACAAGCTAGGCAAGCTTCCACATTAAAGTCTTTGCATTTGCTGTTCCTACTTCCTGCAAAACTCTTCCTCCATACCTGCATGATTCTTTCTTGAAATGTTCATATTTCTTAAAGCAACCTGCCCTCCCACTCAGGTTGAAAAACACATTCTATCCCCCTACTACACCTGATCCTTCTTATTCTGCTCTATTTCTTTTTTTACCCCCTACACCCTCCATCACTTTCTACCTTAACATAATTCACTTAGTAGGTTTACTGTTGATGGTCTCCTTTCTTCCGCTAGATTTGGATGTCCAACAGGACATGGCTTTGCCAGTATCTAAAAAAGTGCTGTCCAGGAGAAACACAATGAGAGCCATAAATATAATGTAAAGTTTTTTGGAAGCTTGATCAAAATATTAAAAGGCAACAGGTGAAATTAAAGTAAGCTATATTTATTATATGTAATAATATACATCTCTAAAATATTGTCACTTCTACCTGTGACCCCGGCCACATTTCAAATGCTCAATAGGCACATATGGCTATTGGCTCCAGTATTGGATAGCTCAAATCTGGAACAATCCTGACACATAGTAACTTCTGAATATGTTGGTTTAATTTACTGATGTTCAATTTGTTGAAAAAATGAATAAATGAGATTCCAGGGGAGTCTTGTCTGAAGTTAGCTGTCCTGTGGTAAGTGATCACTGTTCTGTCCTCATCTTGGCCCAAACTTCAGCATGAGGGAATTGGTGTTCTCTCTCCCTCTGAAGCACATCACTTGTCATATTGAGATTTAAGTCACTACAAGAGGTTTCCCTTCCAAGTCCCAAGTAACTTCCCCAAAGACTTGCAATTCTTATCTTTCTTGGTGCGTGGATGCCTTCTAGGAATATGATGAAAACAATGAACCCCTTTCAAAGATAATACATTCACACACACATACACACACACAGAGGACACATTTTGCACACTATTTCAGGGGCTTCATGGAACACTGGTTAAGAACCCTCATGATAGCTTAAGCTAGCAGGTAGGTTTTCAGGATTAATTCACTTAAAATGACCCTCAAAGCTCGAATTCTTCTGAATCTCTAAGCCTACAGCCCAGATAATTCCAAATCTGTGGAGCTCTGAGCAACCTCATCCAATCAACCCTTCCTCTCACTTTCCACCTTCCCACCTGGGATTAAGTAAACCCACATATATTTTCCTCAATGTTTCCTGACTCTTCCCATTCTCTCAAACTTGATTTTAACACAATTCTTCCATTTTCAAGTCCCTGCTACTGTTTTTCAGCTGATGAGCTAATATTTACAGATATATATTCAAAGTTGTGTCCTCTTTTCAGAATAAATGGTTTTCCAAAATATATACGAAGTGGGGCAGCTGGCTGTTCATCACAGATGGTTACTTCTCCTCTAACTTTCAATGGGCTCTGTATTTTCTGCATTAATCTTCCTAACAATGTATAAATTGGATTTGCATTCAACAAGGCCACATATAGTGCCTGAAGTCTGCAACTACTTATCTTTGGCAAGTAGGAAATACTATAAATATCCTTGGTGTGTGGAAAGCACACGACCACACAAAAAAAGGATACATTCTTATTTTCTAAGATGTATCTGGAGCAGATGCTGTCTGTGCCCTATCAATAATCCCCAACACTTATCGAGTCAGGGCCCACTCTTACAACTATGAGCCCATACATTTCTTTCCCTGAAGAATTTTCCTTTCCACTGGAGCCCATTTTGCCATATGCACCATAGCCCAGAAGTGTTGGAGAATTAACCCTTCAATTAATGACTCATAAGATCTGGTGTACAACATACAGGAGTGTTGGTGTATAAATCCTTGCCCATTGGGTGGGATAACTCAGAGCTGTGTATTTCATCCTACCTCCTAGAGTTTCCACAGAAGCATCAAGTTCCATTCACTTACAGTGGTCGCTGACTTGAAATGCACCTTTTAGAGGCTGCCTTCTCTCCCCTTCCCTTCCACACTTCTCCACTCTTTCAGCATTTCCTGGGATCATATCCCAGGAATTTTCTTATCTAAAATTTGGCTTCTGGAGGAATCCAATCTAAGACATGTCCTCTGCCAAAGGTCTCCATGAGACAGTGATACAAATGAAAATTATTTAGTGGTCTAGAAATAAACACTGAAGTCAACGAATGAACTTAAGTAACGGGATAAAATCTATGATATTTGATAAACTGATCATGTCTTCTGAATAATAAGAAGTAACAATTATAACAATAAAAGGTACAATACAAAAATTTGTTGTAAGGCACTTGTAGAGAGAGGATATTGAGCTGCATTCAGTGAATCCATATGACAAACTCATTGTCATTGTTCAAATTTAGAAGTAAAGACAGGCAACTTCCGATTCGACAGTACCCACTCAGTGTAGATCATGGGCAAAGCACAGGATAGGTGACGAAATATGAAACGTTAAGTACTATTCAATTTAACTATGGTTATTATAATCATTGTTAATAATAAGAGCAGGTAACATTTGTTCAATGCCTATAATACACAAAGGATATTACTTGTTTTATCTCATTTCGTCTTCCCAATAAACATATGGGATAGAGAATTCCATCCCCAATTATTAACTAAGGACACTGAAATTCAGAAATATTAACACACCCAAATTTAGAGAACAAATAACTAGTAGACTTAGGAAAAATAACCAGATATATTTGACTCTGCAGCATTTTGGTAGCTTAGCATCCATTCTGCCTTCTGTTCACAGTCATTTGGCAATCTCTCTCTCCTCCATTTGTAGTCAGTGCAATAGGTGTGGGACCTTCACGGGGAGAGCAGGTGATACAGTCTCAGCCTGTGTGATTGGTTTGTGATGAACTGGAGTCAATGAGGTGCCATGGCACATTTGCTAGGACATCTGAGAAAGGAACTCTCATCTTTCCTGAAGGATTTAAAGCTGAGACGAAATAAATTTTGCAAGTGCTAAAGTGATACGCAAACATGAGGAGAACCAGATGCAGAAGAGATTGAGGAACTATATCTTGCGGGGACATCGCTGGAGCCTCTTCTCTGAATTGAGTGTGATGCTACTCAACTTCCTTAGTATCACAGTTGCATGACACAATTAATTCCATTACTACTTAATCCAGTTTTAGTTTAGCTTTTCTGTTTCTTAGAATTGAAGGGAAAATGACTAATATTGAGCCCTAAATTCACTCGCAATCACAAGCCTCATCTCTAGAACTGTGTGACCTCTTTCAAACATGCAGTGTACAAGATTCTGTACTATTTTGTGAGGATGTTATTACTTTTACTTTTCTTTCTTTTAACATTACACATGATTTTCCCTGTATGGGAATCTATAGTTTCATGGTTTTTCATTCTGTACATTTGCAGATCTTTTTAACAGACAATGCAAATTCATTCTCCATTCTACCAGAGTAGTTTTTATTGAAAAGGACATATATTCTTCCAATTACTATAGCTTCTGCCCTTGCCCTCATACAGTCTTTTCTCAGCATAACAGCCGGAGAGATTTTGTTTTGAAAAATGGCAACAAAATGAGATACCACTTCACACACACTAGGATGGCTATAATCAAAAAAGCAGACAACAGCAAGTGTTGGTGAGGATGCGAAGAAATTATAGCTCTCACACATTGATGATGGGAACGTAAAATGAGGCAGCTGCAGTTTAAAATAGTTTGTTGGTTCTTTAAAAAGTCAAATATAGAATTACCATGTGACCCAGCAATTCCACTCCTTGGTGTATACTTAAAAGAAGTGATAAAAGGTAATCAAACAAATACTTGTACATAAAGGTAGAAACAACCGATGAATGGATCAACTGATGACTGGATAAACAAAATATGGTATATACATACCATGGAATATTATATAGCCATAAAAGGAATGAAGCACTAATACATGCTATAACTTCGATGAACTTCAAAAACATTACGCCAAGTGAAAGAAGCCAGATGCCAAAGGTCGCAAATTGTGTGATTCCATTTATATGATATTTCTAGAATAGGTAAATTCATAGAGATAGAAAGCAGATTGGTGTTTGTTAGGGCCTAGGGGGATGGGGAGTGGGGAATGAGTGCTTAATAGGGATAAGGTTTTCTTTGGGCCTGATAAAAATATGGTGGAACTAGACAGAGGTGGTAGTTGTATAACATTGTGAATGTAGTAAATGCCACTGAATTGTTCACTTGGCTAATTTTATATTACGTGGGTTTCACTTTTTTTAAAAAAGTGGGGAAAAAATAGCAGTTCGAATCACTCAGCTTGTCAAATCTTCCAATGGCTTCTCATTCCACTCACGGTAAAAGATGAAGTCCTTACCGTGCCCTGCAAGAACCCACACAGTCTGATTGTCTTTACTTCTCTGCAGCCTTTGTGTTCTACTCTTACCCTTTTCATTTCACATCTGCCTCCTTGCCATTCCTTAAACACTCATGTCTGCTCTCTCCAACTGCCCAAGGATTTCATATTTTTGAGTTTTATTTTTACTTATTTATCTGTTTATTTTTTATTGCGGTAACATTGGTTTATAGCATTATACAAATTTCATGTATACATCATTATATTTCGATTCCTGTGTCGATTACATCATGTTCACCACCCAAAGACTAGTTACAATCCATCACCACACACATGTGTCTAATCACCTCTTTTGCTCTCCTCATTCCCTGCTTCCCCTCTGGTAATCACCAGTCCAATCTCTGTGTCTACATGACTGTTTGTTGTTGTTTTTATCTTCTACTTATGAGCGAGAGCATACAGCATTTCACTTTCTCCCTCTGACAAATTTCAGTCAGCATAATACCCTCAAGTGCCATCAATGTTGTCACAAGTGGCCTGATTTCATGGTTTCTTATGGCTGAGTAGTACTCCATTGTGTATATATACCACACCTTCTTTATCCACTTGTTCCTTGATGGGCACTTAGGTTGCTTCCAAGTCTTGGCTATTGTGAATAACGCTGCAATGAACATAAGGGTGCATGTATCTTTACACATTTGTGTTTTCAAGTTCTTTGGATAAATACCCAGCAATGGAATAGCTGGTGTATATGGTAGATCTATTCTTAATTTTCTGAGGATACTCCACACTGCTTTCCATAGAGGATGCACCAGTTTGCACTCCCACCAGCAGTTCCCTTCGCTCCACATTCTCTCCAACACTTGTTGTTTTCTGTCTTCTTAATTATAGGCATTCTGATGGGAGTGAGGTGATGTCTCATTGTGGTTTTGATTTGTATTTGCAAATTTTGCATAGTTAATGATGTTGAACATCTTTTCATGTGCCTGTTGGCCACCTGTATATCTTATTTGGAGAAATGCCAGTTCAGATGTTTTTCTCATTTTTTAACTGGGTTGTTAGTTTTTTTGTTGTTGAGATGTATGACTTCTTTGTTCTTTGTATATTTTGGATGTTAACCCCTTATCTGACATATGGTTTGCAAATATATTCTCCCAATTGTTAAGTTGTGTTTTCGTTTTGTTGATAGTTTCCTTTGCTGTGCAGAAGCTTTTTAGTTTGATGTAGTCCCATTTGTTTATTTTTTCTGTTATTTCCCTTGCCTGCTCAGACATGGTACTTGAAAATATGCTGCTAAGACCGATGTCAAAGAGTGTACTGCCTATGTTTTCTTCTAGAAGTTTCAAGGTTTTGGGTCTGACATTCAAGTCTTTAATCCATTTTGAGTTAATTTTTGCATATGATGTAAGATAATGGTCTACTTTCATTCTTTTGCAGGTGGCTGTCCAGTTTTCCCAACACCATTTATTGAAGAGACTTTCCTTTCTCCATTGTATGGCCTTGGCTCCCTTGTCAAAAATTAGCTGTCCAAAGACATGTGGGTTTATTTCTGGGCTCTTGATTCTGTTCCATTGATCTCTGTGTCTGTTTTGGTGCCAGTACCATGCTGTTTTGGTTACTATAGCTGTGCAGTATATTTTGAAATCAGGGAGTGTGATACCTCCAGCTTTGTTCTTATGCCTCAGGATTCCTTTGGCTATTTGGAGCCTTTAGTTCTTCCACATAAATTTTAGGCTTCTTTGTCCTATTTCTGTGAACAATGTCGTTGGAACTTTGATAGGGATTGCATTGAATCTGTAGATTGTTTAGGAAATATGGACATTTTAACTATGTTAATTCTTCCAATCCAAGAGCACAGAATATCTTTCCATTTCTTTGCGTCTTCTTCAATTTCTTTCAATATGTTTTATAGTTTTTAGTGTACAGATCTTCCACTTCTTTGGTTAAGTTTATTCCTAGGTATTTTTCTTTTTGTTGCAATTGTAAACAGGATTTTATTCTTAATTCCTCTTTCTACTACTTCATTTTTAGTGTAGAGAAATGCATTTTTGTATGTTGATTTTGTATCCTGCAACTTTACTGTATTCATTTACTATTTCTAAAAGTTTTTTAGTGGATTCTTTAGAGTTTTCTATATATAAAATCATATCACTTGCAAATAGTGAGTTTCACTTCTTCCCTTCCAATTTTGATCCCTTTTATTTCTTTTTCTTGCCTGATTGCTCTGGCTAAGGCTCCTGATACTATGTTAAATAAGAGCAGTGACAGTTGGCATCCTTGTCTGGTTCCTGTTCTTAGAGGGATGGATGTCAGTTTTTCTTCACTGACAATAATATTAGTTGTGGGTTTGTCACATATGGACTTTATTATGTTAAGGTACTTTCCTTTTATACCCATTTTATTCAGAGTTTTTATCATAAATGGACGCTGTATCTTGTCAAATGCTTTCTCTGCATCTATTGAGGGGACCATGTGATTTTTATTCTTCATTTTGTTAATGTGGTGTCCCCAAGGCTTTTAAACTTGCAGTTCCCTCTTTCTGGAATATTCATCCTTCAGATGTCTGCACAGCTCACTCTTTCCCCTCCTTTGGGACTCTGCTCAGCTGTTACTTTTAAAGTGAGGCTTTTTCTGATCAAAATATTTAAATTGCATTTCCTCACTGACAGTATTGCCTACTCATCTCTTCCTTCCTTTATTTTCCTGAAGCACTTATCACTATCCAATACGTTAGATATTTGATATATTTTATTTCTTTCCCACTCCAGAATGTAAGATCCATGAGGACAGGGTCTCTCTTCTGTTGTCTGCTGTGTCTCCAGTGCCAAAGCCAATGGCTGGCACATCGTAGACAGTCTAGTCATTCTACAAATACTGACTTCCTTCTAGCTCTATGCTCAATGAATCAGATGCTCTAGTGAGGGAATCCGACTCAATGCTGAGTTAGATGGAGAAAAAGGCAATTGTGCTGTGTTCCTTGTGTGGCTCATCACTTGGGCTGAGTGGTTCTGGAGTTGGCAGTTAAAGCTGCATCTTTCTGTTCAGGGCTCAGACAGTGGCTACCTTGGGGGCCGACTACTGTAATGAGTTTTGAGAATCATTCTTGGAAGCTCAGAATAGAGTATGATTCTTTAATCTTCCCAATCATTCTATCAGATATTTAAGCCACTTAATGAATCCCTTGGTGCTTAATCTAGTAAGAACGTATGGATTCTGTTGTCTTTGAATGAGAACCTGACTGATATAATATGATACGGGTAGAAGAAAATCATGTAGCTATTCTGCATTCAGTTTAATAAACTGTCCCATTTCTCAATTAGGCAAATATCTACTATCTCAAGAGTGCTTGCTGCTAAATATATATGTATATTTATATATATAATTTTATTTATATATTTAAATTATATATAAATTATATTTTTGTATTTATATTTTATGTTTATATATTTATATTATATATGTTATTTTAATGTATAAATTATAATATATAATATATAAGTATATATATTTATACATATAATTTGATGCAGAGAATTTCTGCTCCCTGCACCCCTAGGTTATAAATTCATTACTTAAAAAAAAAGTGTGCTGAATTATTAAAATATCTATCCCCGAAAGTGAGTAATTTACTTTCTTGCGCTAAATAACAGAATTGCTATCCATGAGCAGCACTATTTGTTAGTTCTAAATATTCTTTTCCTACATTTCCGTATCAAGCAACTATTGTTGCCTAACCAAGAACCACGGTATCTTGGTGGTAACAATAAGAAATTATTTACCGCATGTCTCTGGGTCAGCTGGTTGGTGCTGGCTGATCTGGAAAGAGATGGTCTGAGGGACCCAGAGCTGGCCCCTGTCACTTCTCCACATTCCATTGGCTAAAGCAAGCATCATGTATGTCCAAAGGTCAAGAAGTGGAAAACACACTCCACCTGTTTTTGAAAGAATTTCAAAGTCTCATGGCAAAGAGCAAGAATTTGGGAAGGGATGAAAAATTGGGCCCAATGACTCAACCTATCCCACCATCTCTAGCTTCCTTATTAGGAGATTCAGAGCAATCAGAAACGGTCCCTGATTTTATTATTAGTTTTATTATTTTTAATTTTAAATAATTGGGGAGATACATTTTATAGTTCCTGTTTTTTAAAAAGTAGCAGTCAAAATCCACTTAACAATTTGTGAGTTTAGTTTTTATAAATTATTTACATTTACATTATAAGGAAGTTGATAGAAACTCCTTAATACCACCAGGGAGTACATTTCCCTCTTCTTTAATGAATACCTTTACCCAGCATGTAGGTTGAGTCGAATTCTGAGTCTTTCTCTTTCAGGAAGCCACAGTAGATGACCATACATCTATAAAATGTGACATTTTAATCAAGCCCCAAGCTGTTGGCTAATTACCTTCCACTGCACTTCAAGGAAAACCAGGAGACGTCAGGTTGGTGTAGAGATGAGCACAAAATTGTCCTTAGTCCTTCAGCGATCATCATGAGTACCATGGTATCAAATTACCCAGAAAAGAGAGAGTAGTAAATCCCTCTAAAAGTCATATTTCCAATTTTCTTTTCAATTTCATTTTGGAGTAAATTTAGACACAGGTTTATTCAAAAGCTGACATTTTCTTTCAATATGTCTTTTCTGTGCAAAAAATATGTATAATGGATCTACTAGCAGCACTGGAGACCATTAAGCTACAGAAGCATGAAATCAACTAGAAATTATTATTTTAATTCTATGCACTTGTGCATAACAGAATGAACACTGCGCCAAATAGACCTTCATCGGGACTGTATCTAGTATTCTACATGCTAATGGGGCTTGAAGTTTAGAATACAGATGTGTGGCGATGCAACCAGAGAGATGCACTCAAAATCAAGAGATCAGTTGCCTATTTCCAGAGAATTATCAGCTGCTGAACTAAGAAGTGAGGCAACACATTTGCCGCCCCTCCATTGTCACTTGGCTTTTCTTCTTGGTGATGTAACTGGCCTAACTTGACCTGGTCTTCTAAGGACATAAGATGTGAAATACTCAAGGGATACTGTTATTCTGTTAAAACATGAAAAAGGTAACTGACCAAAGGTGCCAGCCATTCTTTCAGCTCAAGGAAGCAATAACTGAGTTTTTGACATCACTCTGGCGTATATTTTTTCCACAAGGTAATCTCACTTTCCACTGAGCTATTTGCTGCTATGAGTAACAATTTAAAGTGAGAGGATGGTGAAGAGTAGCAAAGTTATTTTGTATTTTATCACTTTTGCGCCTCCTGAAAAGAGAAGGGTCAGTGTGAATAGCAAGAAGAATTGACAGTGAAGTGAAATCACTGTGGCGCTTACCACAAAGCACCTGCTAGAAGCAGGCATGTTTATCTTCCTTAGACTCGTATCACATTTGAAAATGAAAAATATCACAGGACTAGAAAGGCCTTCAGAACATACAGTATCCATTCTTTTATTCTAAGGCTAACAGCAAAGAAACAAGTAGGGGAGTGAGTAAGACTTGAACTGTAATTCTGCAATTTTTCTTCCTACACCCTGGAAAGCGCTTGATTTAAAGAAATTACGGTGTTCTGTGTCATTTACTAACTGAATGTCTCAGAAAATCTGCATTTCTGATATCCCCCATTCTATGTGAAAATCTGGTCATAAAGAAGATAGGTTAAGAATATAAGATTGTCAGATAATTATTTATCCTTTTTTCTTTTTCCCTGCCAAGGTGAGGACTCCATTTAAGTCCTTCTTCTTAGGGATATTAGATGATTGAATGATACATAGATAAATAGAAAAACATCTTTTTAAAACATTGCAATCAATAATTTTGATAAAGAAAAATCATTGTTCTTTCTTTAACTCAATCGTATTTTTGAGGATAGGCAATATATGCTCCAAAAAAGAAGATAACCGGAGAATGCATGTATTTCCCAGTTCAAGGTTGTTAAAGCTCATTTGAATTTTCCAAAGGGATTCATCTTGCTAAGACTTTTTCTGAATAACTTCATTTAGAGATATACGAGATTACAATGGTATGATTTTCGGTCTTCTAGAAAGGATGTTCAATGACCTTGTCCCTCACTTTTCAGCATCTCAAGTATCAATTCTCAGCAGAAGCACTCAACTAAAATTAGAATCCTGTAAATTTTGCCAAATAACAACAAAATGATGTGTGATCATCCTGTTAGGGATAACACGCTTTCCCGAGTTACCATCAGAACTGAAGTGAGTTATGCGGGATGTGCTACACTGAATTATAAAGGTGATTCTAAAGAATAAACTTTTCCAAAGTTATAAGACACAAGACTATGAAAGCAAATCTGCTAAGCTATCATTTTGGGGGATTAAATCAAATAGTTACCAAATAGCATTACAAACTTTATAGCAAAATAAGCTTTTACATTCATATCCTTGAATTCACTGATTAAACTTCTTTCTCTTTTTTTTTTCTGGAATGTATGTAAATTTATAGTTTTGTTTATCTTAAGAGGAAGTGTGTCAAGCCAGGATTTATAAACTTTTTTCAGTTTTAGATTTCTGTCCAATTGTTAAAGAAAAATTGTGCTTATTTTTTTGCCTAAGCACTCAAAGTTATTTATAATGCTATTCACTATGTACTAGAAGCTATCTAAATTGTGCTTGAGATTTCCAAAGGCCTGATCTAAAATGGAAATTGCATTCAGAGACATAACACAGAATTACCATGTTTTTAATAATTTACTAAGCTAAGAAAACCCAACAACCAAAACCCTTGGATACATCCTGGAAACTCAACGAGTCAACTATCAGGGTAGTTTTCTATTTCCATTTGCAAATAAGCGATGTGAATAACAGTTAATCCTTTCTGTAATGACTGCATCCTTGACCCCATCAGTTATTAAAAAGCTAGAGAGACAGCTGGAGAAAGCAGTGAAAGGGGCTGGAATTATTTGGAAGAGACTTTCCAGGCTATAGTCTTAGGATAAAGGCTGAATTATAAATGAATCTGAGAAACGTTGCAAGGTCCCGCCTGTGAGTCCCACGCTGTGCAGTATGCCTGTGCAAAGGAAAATCCCCTTTGAAGAGATTAGCAGAGGTGGTTTGTATGCGATCACAGCAGCCAAGAGGATGTGTGACTCTTGCCTAGCTTAAAGTGGATTAGCAAGACTTAAAAGAGGGAAAATTATTTTGCGCAAAGCTCACCACGCTTTTGGAAACATAAATGAAATCACAGTCCTATGAACTTAAATCTGACTTCTATTAGTTCAACATGGTGAAAATCCCCTTCTAAAAGTTTAAACAAAGAAGGGACTGTGGCTTGCCAATATTCACATCAGCTAACGACTGTTACACATTTGAAAACAATTTCGTAGGATTTTATTTTATAGGCTTTGGATTCATCCACATGGATGTCACTTTATGTATTTTGGGAGATAATGTGGTGAAATACAACACTGGGTAGGAAATAAAATAATTGGATTTTGTTCCCAATTAGCCACTACCTATCTGGGTGACCCTAGATAAAATACTTAACTTTTCTTAGCTTTTGTATTCTTATCTATAAAATGGGAGAATGTGCACCTCACAGCCTTTACAATTTTGCAGGGTGTATCAATTATATTGTGTATCTGAAAGAGTATTAAAAGCAATGAAGTATTCTTTAAGTTTTAGGTATTACTATTATTCACATCTTTGGTTATAACTATTGATAACTTCTATTGTTATTACATAATAAAGTGATGAATCAAAGTATTATTTCTCTGAAAACCTTTGATTCCATAACAACAAGAGGAAGACTAAAGATGAGTTATATATGACAGAACAGATCACTGGAGTGCTTGAATGTTTTTTAATCCCCTTCTTCCACAGCAAAATTTATCATTCCATCTCACTAGATAATTTAGGTTTCCTGTAAGCCATCAGACCTAACTTCATTTTTCACAAACATAAGAAAATAAAAGCTATAGCATATGTTTAATAGTTACCCATGGACTATATATCTTTTCACAAGAAACAAACAGTGTCTTAAAAAGTCAAGAGAGCCCACAGGGGGCATTTGTCTTTCTTTACTTTTATATTGGCCTCCAGATGTCCAGCATTTGGTGCATTTTTTTGCCAATCTTTACCAAGAGAAAGATACTTTTCAGCAAACTATCAAAGTCATTAGATTATAGATATGAGTCAACCATCTGTTTTTATATCCTCTTTTTCCTCATTGACTTTTGACAGGTGCTTAAAGAAAGAAATATTTCAGAGCCCTGACATTTTTGTAAAAAGTAAAGAGGCCCATTGACCAAGTACTAGGACAATCTTTGGTTAAAGGTTAATCTCAGCTTTTAGCATTTGGGGATTCCAAAAAACAGCACCTGGTCTGTTATGCTATCACTTTACCAGCCATGACGTTTCAATGTAGGAGAATCTTCAATTAAAAACGAAATCAAACAAAAAACAGAACAAAATACACTGCAAGGGAAGTTTATTGGATGAGACAGAAGACAGCAACTAGAAAAAATTGTACATCACTCGACCACTGACATTCTTCTAAAATTATAAACCTTTTGACCTGATTCAGATTTGCACCTTAGATATCTGTACCAGTTACAAAGCAGAAACTATTAAGAATTCATATATTCAAAATGGAGGAATAGTCAGCAGGAAGTATGGCATAAAATCTAAGCAGGAAAATAATACACACCACATTGATCCTTTTCATTCACTGTCTCAATTAGTGATTGAATCTCAATAACTTCATGTCCATATTTCTAAGGACAGACAGATATTTAGGGAGGTTAAGTAACAGAGATGGAATTTGACTCCCAAAAGTCTGAATTCAAACACTATTCAGACTCTCATAGAATACACCATGATGAAACAAACAATTTGACCATTTTTACCAACCAAGAAATAGCTTACAAATATCAAGATTATAAATACATTTATGACACATTAAATGCAAAAATATAAGACCATAATAAAAATGTAGAATTTAGTACGTACAAATGGCACTTGATATTCCTGAAATATTAAAGTATATTATAATATAAATATTATAGCATATATGTAGTATATTACAGTAGAGTCAGACATTTGATGATGCAGTTTCTGTCTAGTTCTGGACTTAAAGCAGATGTAGAATCATTGGATAACTGCTGGAAATCCTACATCTTCAAAGAGAAAAGCCATAAAAATCTGAAAGAAGAACCTTTTGTAATGGATATTTGAACAAGGCCCACCAACTCAAGTAATACCTGTTAATGGCATATCACCCATTGGACCAACGTAAATCAGGCCCAAGGCCTTTGTTCAAACTAATGAGAAAGCAACAACCTCTCTTTTTCAACAGGTTTATACAAGAAGACAGAGGCTGTTTATAATGACCACATGACTCTGATAATGATTTAGCAGATTTGAAAAACAAGGAAGAGAGCAGGTAACAATGATATCCTACAGCACCTGGATCCAGCTATGCTTGAAGACAGAAGATTTATTCCTAGGTTTTTGCATTAGATGAATCAAATAAATTCACTTTTATGTCTAAAATAATCTGCATTGTGAGAGGATCTTGAAGTTCTTCAAAACATGAAGATTCAGTTTAAGAATTTCTCCCTAATAAGAATTGTTTAAAAAATGGAATGGACAAGTGTAATAAGTTAGAAATGCAAATGCCATAAAATAAAAGAATAAATTTGCTCTTTGGAGTAAATCTAAGATGATTTAAGGACAAACAATGTAATATGGCAGGAAGAGCTTAGGTACAATATATCATTATGAGAATAGAGACAAAAGAAAATACAAAAATACTTTTTGAAAGAAAACCAATGGATGCCAAGAAGAAATAGATTAATAATGAGTAATTTTTTCCCAACACTTAAGAATAGACAGTTCATCTTTGAACTGAAGAGAATAGAACTAAAAAGGAAAAATACAAGGAGTAAATACGATGGCTGCCAGAATAGTAAAACCTCCAATCAAAACGATGGCTGCCACTTATGTTATGTTAAAAATATTCCCATATAATCAAGATGGAGAGGACAGAACTGACAACACTGTAAGATGTTTTCTGCTTTGCTCCCAAGCCCCTTACTCCATAGCCATGGGATTTCAGATTAATGTCATTGACGACACATTGTTGGCCAGCAAATTTTGGAGTAAAGTTATCAGATATGAATTATATCCCACGCCGTTGTGGTCAAAATACACTGCAGACTAAATGTGCCTCAGGGAAAAAAAAAGCTTTTCACAAAGATTAATAAGCTCCAAATTTAGAACTTCCTAAATAGATTCACCTCAAATCATAGTTATCTCATATTGCCACATCCATCCACAGCATGCGATTTTAACCTTTACATTTGTCTTCCAGGTCTTATCCTGTCATTTGATATTCCAATGAAACCCCCAAAGTAAACCTCAAAAAGCCAAAATTCTTGACAGCTGTATACCAGTTACTCTTCACTCTTTCCATTCAGTCAAAACCATTATTTACCAAGGGCTAGAATTGAGGCTAAGGTCTGAAATCATGTTCACTAAACAGAAATAATCAGTCGATTAATTCAGAAAAAAAGAAAAACAATTATAGGCAAAAGAAAAGTCTTTTCCAAATGGACATCCAAAAACCAACCTACCTCAAGCTAAAAAGTTTTGCACTCTTGAAAATAACTTCTAATTCTGTTTATCATCGTGGCCATATAAATGATCATAATAGTTTCTTACAGAGTTCTGATTTACTACTAGGTACTGCTTTTAGCGTTTTACATGAAGTAACTTAAACACTCACAACAACCCTATGAGGAAAGTACCATTATTTCCAGTTTAAAAAAAGAGAAGACTGAGTTACAGACAAGGTTACACAACTTGCTAGTGCTCACATGGCTACACTCTGCATTCTACAGCTGAACAGCTCTACCATCACTCCACAGCACAAACAAATACTCATGCAATGCGTCTCCTGGGCTCTGTAAAGAGAACCCACGTGTTTTATTCAGGTTAATTCCATGTTGTATGTACTAGACGGTACTAACCTGAATATATCCTTGGGGTTTATAATTGTTTAAAAACAAACTAAAATAAAAGATGGAGGCAAGTGTACCATATATTAAATGCTAGCAAGTTAATTAAAATTAATATCAGAAACATCATTTATATGCAAAAGTTTGTATGTCTTTTTCTCTCTCATTAGCACCAGCCCCATTGAACTTCCGAATACATCTGATTATTTTTGCAAATTACAGCCCATGTCTATTTATGAAATCATTCTCTGTGTCGAAAGAAAAAGACACATTCTCCAAAAAAGTTCATACTCAGAGTAGACGGAGTATGAAGGTTATGGGCAGCTAGCAATTCCATGTCTGATAACATTGCGAGAATACAAACCCCAATGATGTTATAAGCTGCCTTTACTTCTACTGCTTAGATCTGATTATTTATATAGACATAAAAATATATGTGTTTAATGCATGCAAAGAAAAATTGAGTTCTAAGCAAAAGATGCACTTTTTTGAATGATATTTAACAGTAATCTGATAAATGAGTCATAAATATTACTTGAATTTCAGTGTTTTATGAATCAGACTGGCCCCTCCCTTCTCTAAAAGCAGGTAGACAAAACTCACGCCTGCAGAAGGTTATTTGCTATGCAGGCACTGAATTATCAACTCCTTGCATGGTTAACTAGTGGGTATGATAATTTTTGTCCAGGAATCAGTGCCTGGTGCTTGAAGAATGCTTTCTCTCATTCACTCAATAAGCATTTATTGAGTGCCTACTATGTGTCTGGTACTCACCTAGGGGCTGGTGATACAACTGTGAACACAGCAGACACAGCCAAGAGACAATCAACAAACAATTAAATAGGAGAATAATCCCCATAAGCAGGAACTGACTTAAATGTTATGAAGATGTACTAGGTTAAATGGTGTCCCCCCAAAATTCTTGTCCACCTGCAACCCATGAACAAAACCTTATTTGGAAATAGGGTCTTTGTACTTAATCAAGTTGCATCTAATCCAATCATACCAGATTATGGTGGGCCCCAAATCCAATATTACTGTAGATCTTATAAGAAGGGGGAAATCTGGATACAGAGACACGATACACAGGGAAGAAGGCCATTCCAAGACAGAGGCAGAGATTGAAGTGATGTGTCCACTAGCCAAAGAACATCAAGGGATTGCCAACAACCACCAAAAGCTAGCAAGAGGCAAGGAAGGACCCTCCCCTGGAGCCTTCAGACAGAGCATGGCCCTGCCATCACTTTAATTTGAGACTTCTAGGTTCTAGAACTTTGAAAGTATAAATTTCTGTTGTTTTAAGCCTTCAGTCTGGAGTACTTTGTTATGGCTGCATGGGCAACTTCAGAAGGCATGAAGGAAATAAAGAGATGAGTGTAACAGAAAACATTGTGACAAGAGCTGTTAGGATAAGGTGGCTAGGGAAGGCGCATTTGTGAGAGGCTGATTTTTAAGGAGAGACCTGAAGTATGAATCAGCATTATGAGGAAGACGGAGGGCAGAAGTATGCCAGACACAGGCAACAGCAAGAACCAAGGTCCAGAATCAGAAAAGAGCTGCAGGAACTTAAAGGAGGGTAGTGGAGGCCAGACGAGAGACAGACAAAGACAGAGACCAAGAGATTAAGACGGATGAAAAGAAGAGGTAGAAGAGAGGGACATGGGACAGAAGAGACCAACTCTTTCCTAGTCTGAAGGAGCATCCACCCTAGTGAGGAGCAAAACCACATTATTAATAGCTCTAATTCATCGTAGGCAATAATAAACACTAAGGAATACATAGCGTTCAGAGAGAGGAAGCAATTATCTCCCTTTATGAGAACAGTGAAAGATTTGCTGACAAAGTGCCATTTGTGCTAGGTTTTAAACATACAAATATAACTTGAGTATTGCCTTATGTCAGATTCCCTAAAAGTGAAGCCTGAGATGGGGATTCTCATGCAAGAAATTCATTAAGGAAGTGTTCTCTGGGGAGGGCGAGAAGCTAAGGAAGGATGTGGTTTCAGAAGATGTGTAGCCTCATCCCGCAGGAAGCAAGAGAGTGAAAATTGCACAGGAAATCTCTTTTGCCTGAAGGCAAATAGCTGGGCTTTTATATCTCCTGCACCAACTAGTCACTGGCTCTGGGTCGAGTAGAAGCTTCATTCCCAAGCCCCTTCCTGGAAAGCAACTTCTATTGCCCAAGGACAACCCCGTGAACAACAATATGTATGGGAGCCCTTGGCAGCCACTCCTCTGAGGGCAAGGGGCATCAACTAGAGATGTGCGAATACGAGTTGGTCACAGAATTATTCCAGGGGTAAGAACAATAAGGACCAAGACTTTCCTATTCAAATTGACTCCAGCTGACTAACCTCATACAACGAATAAGGAGAGACGGGCCAGACCCACAATGGGGGTTTCTGTAGGCAGTCTCTACTCACTTTCTCATCTCAGCTTCACTCTTGCTACAGTCCACTTCTATTAAAGGATAACGGAGAAGAAAAAAGAAGAAAAGCTTCTCTCCTTACTGGAAGGTTTCAGGATGAAGCAAATCAATGACAAGAATTTTTAAGTTTCGATGTTGAGAGTAGATGCTGGATCAAATCACATAGTGGTTACTTCTAGACAAATTTCCTGCAAGACAAAGAAAGCAGCTTGGTTTTGTCTCTGTCCCAAGAGACAGCTGAATGATTAGTCACTCCATCCTCAGAGATTACAATATTTGTCCCAATTTCCCTTCAATGAATCCTTGAAGCATCTATTTTGTTCACTTAACTTATGGACATTGAAATTTACTTACATCCAGAGGACATCATCAATCCCAGGGGAAGTGAGTTGCAGAAGAGTAAAGATGATTTCATTGAAGTGTTTTGCCAGAGTAAGAATCTGAGTAACATTATTCCTGATACAGAGCCACACCTGTAATATAATGAAATAAAAACAATGCCACCGTGTTTGAAGTTTTTCACTTCTAGATTTGTTAATGTAGTCAAAGAAATACTGAAATAATTTTTCAGAAGAATCTATCACATATATTCGTGGTATTAACTTGAGTGTATCCTTTGGGCTTTGATATTCTATTGATGCCCCATGGAAACCATATATGTGGATACACAGAGAGAGCGAGTTAGTTTTGATGATAATGGGGAACATGGGACTGAAGGAAATGTGTGCAGTAAAGAATTGTAATCATAGGGTGATAGGGTAGTTCAATCCTTAGAGGTAATTACAGAAATACGTTGATTCACAGCATGAGTACTGGTTGTTCATTAAACCCAAGGGGACTTCTGGGTTTAGATCAATAGCAAATTGGAGGAAAATCAGAAGTAGGAGATTTATTTCTTAAAGTCACGTTAACTATTATTGCCTTCTACAACTTCAGGGCATTGTCTGTAACTATTTTAGCTCATATGACTTTTCCCTGCACTTAATGGGAGGGAACTTTCAGCAGAATAGCCAACTACTATTATCTTTGCATTAATATCAACACTGATCATTATGCTATAATTGTTGGCAGTTTTCATCTTCTAATAAATAATTTATAGTTATTTTTCATACAAGAAGTTATAAACTACTTCTTATAGTTAAAAGCTTACCAAATTATTTTAGTTTATTTTAGAATGTCACCAAGATGAAAGATAAGATTGATTGTAATGTTATTGCTAACCAGTTTTTTGCTAATGCTTCCAGTTTGATCAGCTCTATGTCTTTTTATGCGCTTACCCATGCAATTCAAAAATCAGTTGCAGATACATGGAGATTTTAAAGTTTGCTTTAGTTGTAAAAATTATTGAAGAGTATCAACTATATATTTTATATATTTCAAATGTATCCCTATAAAAGTTATTCAGTGAGAGTACACCAAAATTTATATAATGAGAACACTTATAGACATAAAGTACTTGCCCTGAAAACTAGGCCATTAATTCTATAACAGGCTATAGAAATATGGAAATTTGATAAATAACATTTAATCATTATTCAAATATGTAATTTATTTCTTATTCTGTTCATAAAATGTAATAGCACTAGTCAGATAAATATTTTTCATTTTTAGAGAAACATTGGGATTATTTTGTAGCTTTGCCCACATTCTTAAAAGTCTTTCTAGCTCTAGCTATTCTGTTCTGGCTGAACTAAAAATTATATTAGTTATATGTGGTCTAGGCATGTAAACACTTATAATGCAAGGGCCTATCTCTCAGGTAGTATTAAAAAGCCTTTAATAAATATAATCATGCAATTTTTTGGTTAAATTGTTACATTAAACAAATATTGATGAGTTTATTCAGCATCTTTGTTGAGAGGCAGAATAACAGTTAAGATAAAGGGGCTAGAACCTTCAATTTCAGTTCCATTCAGTGCTCCATCACTTATTCATTCTCAAGGTATTTAAGTTCTCAACTTCAGCATCCTCGTTCATAAGGTGATGAAAATAATAGCACCAAGTGTACATGATTATTATAGAGATTAAATGAGATCTTGTATATAATGTGTTTGGACCAGTGTCTAGCACATAGTAAGTGCTCATTTAATCTTGACTGTTATTACAGAGTTTAGCCAGTGCTAAGTACAGAATAATAAAAATAGTTGTCGCATTAGTTAACAATCAGGAGAATGTGCACAGGTTAATATCCTGAAAATATAAATTAACATTTTCTAGCAAAGACAATCTAACAAAATGGAAATTACCCAAAATTTAAATAACATACTCCAAAAGAAACAATAACTGGTTCATTTTTCAAATAACTTATCAATCTTGAAGTCTCAGATAGTCTTCTTGACAAAATTACTTTAACACCTTCATAAATATCCTGGCACACTTTAGGTCAAAACTCTTTCCTCATATTCGCCTACCATATTAGGACTTGAAATTGTCTACAATCATAGAATTTATATATTATTTTTACTAAAGTATAACAGATATACAGAAAATGGGAAAATTGATGAGTGTTCAGTTCACTGATTTTTCTCCAGAGTGAATGCCCGCATGTAACTACCAATTAGATCCAGAAATAGAATTTTACCAGCACCCCTGTAGCTTCTATCAGGCCACCTCCTGGTTAGTAGCCCCTGAAATTAATCACTATTCTGACTCCTATTGTCAGCAATTAGTTTTCCATATTTTTCCATTTATATAACTGGAAGCACACAGTATGCACTCATTTGTTTCCGGCTTCTCCTGCTTAATATTATGTTCATGATCTACATTCATCCACTTCGTTGTGTTCATTTTTATTGTGGGTAGTATTTCACTGCATGAGTACATAACAATTTATTTATTCATTCTGTTCTTGATGCAAAGTCAGGTTGTCTTCTAAACTTAGCTATTACGACAATGCTGCTATGAACATTCTCATACATATCTCCTAGCAAACATATGTATGCAATTCTGTTGGGTTTATACCTAGGAGTGGAATTACTGAGTCAGAGGGTCTTGGGGAATCTCCGAGTCAAACTGCATATATTTAGCTTGAGCAGATACTGCCAGAAGGAATCTACTTTAACAAAAATGGGACTTAGTAATTACTCATTTTACAAATGGGGAAACAACAACCCCTGTGGTTAAGTGATTTGTCAATGTGTCTAAGAAGTACCAGTCACAAATGTGGGAGTAAAAGCACATTGAATACCCACATGTGCCGGGCCTGTGCGGTGTTGGGGAAAAAATGGCAAAAGAAAAAAAGGAGCCATGACCTCTGCTTTCACAGAGCACAGAATCTAGTACAGGAGACAAATATAAAATAAAAAGTCAAACTTAAGAGTTTATAATTATAGAAGAGTTCAGTGCTCTGAATAAAAGGAACATGATCCTAAGACATCATCTAACAATATCATATGTTCTAAACTAGGAGTTCAAAGAAATCTTCCCTCGGGAAACAAGTTGAAGCTAATATTCAAGGAATGAATAACAGTCAAGTAGGAAAAGATGGGGCAGAAGGGTCTCTTCCAGACATAAGAAAAGTACGTACACAGCCCTATGATGGTGAAGAGAATGGCTCTTATGGCAAGACCTGAGGAGGCGGTGGTGAGGAATGAGTCCAGAGAGACAGGCAGAAATGAGGATATACTTGGCCTTTAGCCACTGTTAAGATTTTGAGATTCTTTCCTATGAATAAGAAGTCGCAGAAAGATTTTAATGTGGGGATGGGGACAGGCACACCATGCTGGTTGCTATGTAGGGAATAGATTGGACAAGGGCCAGCATGAATGCAGGGTACATAATCACAGAAGAGATGATACTCTCTCAGACAAGGGTGATGGCAATGGAGAAAATGAGAAACTGACTGATTACAGTGATAATGTAGTGAGTAAAATCATCAGCACTTCGTAATGGATTGGATGGGGGCCACGTTAATAAAGAACACATCAAGGATGACTCCTAGGTTTCTGGTTTGCTCAACTGGATAGATGAGTAACTTCTTCACTCGGGGGAAAAAAGTCATCCTAGCTGTTGAGGTAGCTAAATATAATGTAGCTTTTCGTTTTTTTTAACTACATTTAAATCCCAGAATTGAATCCAAGGACAAATTGACTGAACTGTTTTTTGTCACCTTTGGAAGTGCCGATTCTCCTCCTGACACGGACCCAGATGCTGCCAACTTTTTACATCTCTGGCATCCGTCTCAAGTCTTCAGTCTTTTTAAAGCTATTGATTGTGAATTTCAACATGAAACATATTTTTGGAGGTGTTTAAAGATAACATCTGCTGTATGTGCATATGAAATAGATCAACGGTAATAACCCACTTGCTATCTACTCATCAATTTGAATGCTATTGAGACATCATTATGAATTCCTTCTCATTTCATTTCCTACCATTACAAACACTCCACGAATTTGTTCTGAGTTTAGTTTATTATTGTAAACCTAATGAAAACATTTCATCTACATGGAGCTGTCACAGAGAGATCTATTAGTATTTTGTTTGAATATAATAGTGGGTAAGAAATGCTTAACTGAATATATCTTCATAAACAAAAACGTTTCTAAATCATACATCTGTAATTTGGGATTCATTTACTACACACCTTGTCATATCAAAGCTGTGAGTAATTCATATATTGTTCTAGTCAGGAACTATGTTTTGGATGACTAAAGACTCTTTTTACCAAGTTGGAAATTCATGAGAAAAGAAGAGTTAAACATACATTTTTATTTCCCTCTCCTTAACTCCATTTTTCCTTTTTAAATTAACTCTGCATATCACTGCCAGATTAATTTTTCTAAAAGTACATTTTGTATTATGTCATTGAATTACTTAAGGACAAAAGATGCTTTCCCACCACACACTGCATGAAACTGCTTCACGTCTAAGGTCTTCCATAAATTTTTCTTACCCTAAAAACCCAACTTCAGTTCTCTCTACTTCTCAGAAGGCTGGCTGTACCATAGTCAACCAAATTTCTTTGTCTCCTTTCTCCTTTGAAGACTGAACTTTGTGCACTTCTCCCTCCCACCTCCACCAGCTCCTGAAAAAGCCATCACCTCTCCAAATACTACCCACATCCTGAAGCTAAGATTAAATCCTACCTCTTCCATTAAACTTTCCCTCATCATCCCAGCTCACAGTGATCATTCACTTCCTACTTACTCAATTACACTTATAACTAATGCAAGTTGGCTTACGCAATTAATTAATTGGTCTGTAGGGTAACATTTTTATCATTAATAGATATCATTTTCTCTAAAGGAAAAGACTTCCTTATATATTTATGTGTCTGTATCAATGCTGCCCATGTAGGCTCTCAATAAAGAGATGGTCAACTGATTAATTGATCGACTGGTTAGAACACTTTGAGCTGTTTATTAAACACAATTCTGTAATTTGGGTACATTATTATTTTCAAAGTTGTAATCATCCTAGGGGATAGAAAATAGTCCATTTATGTTGTCTCATCTTTCCTTGTAATTCTGACCTGTAATTTTGCAGCAACTGGAGAGAAAGCCAAAAAGGAAACCTAAAATGAAAGTAACTGAACCATTTGGAAACTCAAAGTTATTGAAAGAAAAGCTGTGGAGATTAGTCACACTCTTCCTGCAAATCTGAGGCAGCATATGGCTGAATATTTCCTCAAGAAACTTGCTCAGTGAACTCTGTAACTGAATATAAGCACAACAAATGTACATCAATATGTCATCCAACAATTACCATCGACAACTGTAGGATTATGTACAACTCTAACTTTTCAAAACTGAACATCAATTTAGGAATGTGTATATGCAAATAAATATGATATGCATCTTAGAAAGTGTTTATATGTAATTGATATTAAGGTGTATGTGAGATAGCTGTCTATATAATACATTCACCTATTTGCCCAATACTTATATATTGAGCACCTGCCACGTAACAGGAAATATACTAGCTGCTAAAGACACAATAATGACCAAGAAAGAAAGACATGAACTCTGGCTCATGGATCTTACAGTTCAGATGCACAGAAAGACAAATAGTAAAAACATAAATACAAAAAGGATAAATCGGGATTATTTCATTTACAGGAAATAACCAAGTGTCATCATAAAAAATGACTGGCAGAATCTGCTGAAAGGTCCCTCTGAGGAAATTAAATTTAACTTGACCCCTGAGGGATGAGAAGGAGCTGCCCATACAATGAGACCAATATTATTTTCTTTACTAAATATGTTTGTAGCAGTTATGGTGAGACATAAAACAAAATTTTATTTTATGAGATCATAACCAGTTCCTGTGGTCCCAGATCAAAGGCTGTTCAACAAGGAGATTCTGTGATATGGGCAGCTGATTATTTGTTGTTTGTCAAAGTAATTAGAGATACAATTTTAAGAAGAAATATAATAGAAATTTTAAGAACAATATATAAATCATTATCCTCATAATTCTCTTTTTCTACTCAAATCTCTGGCTCTTCTCCAGGGCCTCCCTTTTCCTTCTGGCATGTACCTTATTTTTCTAAAAATGACCTAATGATTAAAGGATCAGTAAGATTTATCAAAAATAACCAGATTTGGAGTGAAGGTGTTTGCGTTCTGGTTTAATCTTCATCCTTCAATGGCTGTTGGCTCTCAAAAAACTCACCTCCTCTTGAAAGAACTGAATCTCCTCCCTGATACATTGAGAACCTCGATCCTCTGAAGTTTTCCACCCATGCTCCTGAAGACTCTAGGATTTCACAGAATGCCTCAAGGACCACCCAGCTGGGGCAGAAGAAGGGGATAATAGGCATATTAGGGCAGAAAGAGCTTTATGCCTCTTCCTCCTACTGCAATAAAGTAAATTCTGACACATGTATTTCATATTTTGGCATGCTGAGTGAGATTTAATTAGAAGAATGGGTTCTGTGTCTAAAGTGACTTTGTAAACCATTGGATTAGTTGATTTGGAGATGCCACCTCCAAATAGAAGTTTAAGAATCCATGTTTTTCAAACCAGGATTAAAATTATTACCGTTTTCTTAGAATGAAATACAAAAGAACTGGAAATTATAAGGTCCAGCTGTTCTAACACAATTAGTTTAAGTCACTAGTTAAATTATTTTAATTAAATTATTAGTTTAAATCACTTTTAAACAAATCAGTCCCATTTATCTGAAAAAATTAGGGACATAAAAGCAGAGGAAGTTCAGTGAACAAATGATTGCATGCGAGAAACAAGTTATACTTCCCAATGGGCATTTGTGCACCATATACAGATACTTCCATGCAATGATTCTGTGTCCATCCTGGCCACCCTGGGTGTCCCTCAGGTCACTGTTACCTTCAGCTACATCCTCAGAACACAACATTGACCTGGCTGACCCTACACTGAACTGAAACAGTTTCACTCTGTATTTCCATTCTCATATCTTAAAGGCTCACTCAGATGAACTGTATGGTTATTTATGTGACATTAAAGGCAGGTACAAATTGTGATTAAAATTATATAATACTAGATTTGCCCATAATTCCTTCCCAAAATATGTGGGGGTGTCTCATTCCTGTAATGAACAGACTCTCATGACCAAGTGGTGCACACATTCCATGAGAATTCACTTTTCATAGGGTCTATTTTGACAGAAGAGATCAGTATGGCCACTTCCAGTTGGTGAGTTTCTATTAGAAAAAAATGGCAACAATTTGGAAGGAAACTATTCTATAGAAACGATCCATTTTCAGCAATATTAAAAATATACACATATTTCCAATAAAATCCTTGCAAAGAAAGATCTAATAGGCTTTTGAAATAAAGCCAGTTTCATACAAGGTACTTGCTGTGAAGAGTGTCTTATTGTTACACAACATTGAAAAAGAAGGAGAGAATAAGACAGATAGGAAAGAAAATAGGAACTGTTTATCTTTAAAAATTGAATTACTAACAATGTTTTGTGCCAATTTATTCTCTGGAAAATATATAGAAGGTGCATTTTCCTCTCTACCTCAAGTGATAAAGTGTTCATCTGAAAAAGTAGAAATGTTTTAATATTTCACATGAGCCCTTAAGAAACATCCTTTCTTCAAACCAATTTTTTTCCCAGTTGGCTTTAATTAAGTTTAGAATAGTGTACCTAGATACTAAAAAATGAATACAAATCAAATTACTGTCTAGACCAACAAGTTCTAATATTACCCCTTAAGGCTGTATCCCACTTTCAATGTGTTCATGAAAAGTTTCCCCTAAATCAAATTTCTGATAATCAATCACACTTTAAATGCACTAGAAGAATTTGTTATTTAAAGGACTCTCTTAGAGTGAACTGAACAACTAATAATCCTTTGAGGTAACACACAATCTTTAACTGCTTTACATACTGTATAAATCTGTCTTCACACTTAACAAATCTGCTTAAATAGCGGAGCACCAGGACGACGCAAATGCTCAAATCTTTCAATGTCATCTAGGAAAATAGTGACGGTTAAATTGTAAAAGGGTTATTTACTCCCACCCTCACCATCAGCACCAACACTCCACAAAACTGTCCAAAGTTATCTGCTGCCAATGCCCCCAGCCAAAGCCCACCCATAACACAGCTGTGGTTGAATAAGTTGGGTCTATTATCCATGGCAGTGAAAGACAACGCTTGACATGGGAACCAAGGGCCAACTCAGTAAGAGGTGTTGGAAAGGATTTGTCATAGAATTCGGAATTGTGTTAAGTGATTTGGAGGAGAGTTCATCTCAAGGAGGTAGGGGTAATTCTATGAATGAGTATATTAATAAATCTCATCTAGAAGAAGGAAAGACTAAATTCTTCAGCTTTAATGGGTAAAAAAGCAACAGTCATGCATATCATAAAGGACAGGGCAGTGTTTGGTATTTTATGGTTTGGACAATGTTCATGCTTAGCCTGTGTTCAGACATGATTACAGAGTGGTCTTATTTTTGTCTTGATCCATCATGCTCATGGAGTTACCTTGTCTGATGTTGATATTCTGTGAAACTGTGTTCCACAGGGTAACACTAAGGCCTGACTGTGAACATCAGGCCAGCTTATTGCAACACAAAGTTCTAGCTGGATGTCAGGGGCTGCTTTTCTCTTTCTCAGCGCAAATGTGTTCAAATTTCAGCTTGGCATTTTGCTATTTCCCGTGGGGTCATATTTGAATCATTAAGCTTGTATGTTTAGTTTACCTGAGTAGGCTATCTAACTCTCAGTAGGCTTCCAAAAGTTTTTAATGCATTAATTCAATAAATCTGAACTCATGCTATGCATGTAGTGTCCATATGTTTTTGATTTTCCAGGACACCCTGATTTCAAAAATTCTGTAGCTGGTTTGGCCTACATACTCTCATTTCTCAATTTGAGGCTTGTAATTTATAGTCACTCTAACTATACAGCCATTAGTCTCTAGGCATCTTAATTCACAAATTACCAAAAATTCATTGTCAAAATCCTTATTGCTTTTAATGTTCACTCTTTTGTCCAATTTTAAAGAACCCAATTGCCTAGTTCACAATACCATGTTATTTATTCAATATTTGTTGATTGAACATTTGTTGTTTATTGAGTGCTATGTAGCATGTGCTATTCCAAGTGTTTTACATAAAACAGCTAATTTAAGCTCTGAGCAACCCTATCACCCCAATTTCACAGACAAACATGGTACTTTAGAGACACTGCCCATTTCCCCAATTGACAGAAGAGATGTGAGAGTGGCAGATTTGAACCCAGATAGTCTAATTCCTAAACTCATGCTCTTAAGCACTATAAAATATTGGGCCATGTACGTTGGGAAAAATGAAAAATTGTAATATCTCATCTCTGAATTCTGATATCCTAAATTTCTACATACAATGTTGTAAATAACAGACACAATAAAATACAAACAATTTAGAGAAAAGATGAAGCATGTTTGAAACTGATTACTTAAGGATCTTCCTAAAGGAAAGAAGTGAGATAGATTTTGAATGTTTCTAATTTTGACATAGAAAGATGGTGGAAGCAATATTTTAGTTAAATAATGAGATGTCATAGAAGAAGAAATCATCTCTTTGGGGGAGCTCAGCTAGAATAATTTAGCTAGAGTTGGTAGGGGAAAAATGGGGACTGAAAAGATAGCAGAAGATATTGCATAGCAAGTAGTCAAACTGTCTGTACAAGTGAGAGTGCACTGCTTCTGAGCTGTGGTTTTGTTTCCTTCAAAAGATGTATATGATGAAGGCAGTGTATTTAGAAGATTAACCCCACTTTTCTACAGAACAAATTTTGCTTTGAACAACTAATGTGTGGGTAGTTGGTGTTAACTTTCAAATAGTCAGAGCAAACAGTTCTAGAAGTGTCCATCTAAATGGCAGTGGTAGCCACAAGGCCAAATAGCCTAAGGGAGAAAATAAATGAAAGAAGGCCTACTCTCTAAGTCAAGACAGAAAAAATGCAGCCTAATATGACATTCTAGAGAAACGGTTCTCAAAGTGTGGTCCCTGGACCAGCAGTATCAGCGTGGTCTATGAACTTGTTAGAAATGCAAATTAGTAGGACCCACCCCAGATGCCCTGAATCAGAAACTCTGAGGGTGGAGTCCAGTGAGGCTTGTTTTAATCAGCCCTCCAGGTGATTTAGATGCACTTTAGGCTTTGAGAACTTTTGCCCTAGACATTGCTACTCCAGTTGTGATCAGTGTCATCAGCGCAGGCATCACCTTGGAGCTCATTAAAAATACAGAACCCCAGGCTCCACCCTAGATGTACTGTATCAGAATCTGCCTGTTAACCAGTTCCTCCAGGTGACTCAAGAGTACGGTAAACCCAGAAAGTGTGCTAGGAAGTACATTTTCTGGATTCTTCTCTGATTGGCTGTTGTGCAAGGACCTTTCTAGGTACCTTCCTTGAAAGGAAGGAACTTTCAAGGTAGCTAATAAGGCAGGTTAGTTACAATCACTGTCCTCCCTAGACTGTCTGTATACTCTCATTTCCTTCCCTTTCTACACTCGAAGTCCAGTCTGACATTCAAGTAACAAGTTCCATGTGCGTAATTCAGGAAAGAAGTGCTGGGCCTACATTCTTTTGCTGAATATAAATATCTCAAAATATTTGTCTTTATATCTCACTCTCGAACCATTATGTAATCATAGTGATTCCTGGTTACAGGAATAATTATAATTATTCCTGGTTATAGATTCATATCACTATTTTTACTATTTTCAAAATTCTGACCAGTCCCTCCCCCCTCTACACACACAGATATTGAATTAGACTCTTTGGCAATCAATCCAGTAATATGCATTACTACAGACACCAGCATGGAAAACCTTTACTACTTTAATTTTTTACAAAATATTGCTTCTGGTCCCAGAACTCAATAGTGGTACAGTCTCAGAGTAATTTGGATTTCTTGCCCAACACGATTGCTTTTCGTAGAACTTCTTTGGGATTCTACAACACATTCCACCATGGGCCACCATTTACATTTTATTTAGAAGCCACTACCCTTGGGTGATTGACCTATCATTAGCCTAAATAATCTTTGGCTGACATTTGTCATCTGTTGCTTCATAAACACATTTATTTTAAAGAAGCTTATTCTCACTCCTCCATAGTCATCTTATGTAGATGATTTTTCAAAGTGAATTTCTCTCTCCCGCTTGTTATTTTGAAAAGATGGCAACGACATCCTTCCTTTGCTAATTAGTCTATCTAAACTTTGTATTACTTTCTTGAGAAGTAAATTAATATTATATCATGTGTATCTCCCCTTAGAAAAATGACTAAGTAGGTGATCTGTACATCATTTACCCCAACTTAACTTGCCTAATTCTTCACTTTTTCCTTTGTCTGAAAGTCAACCAATAAAAGAGTCATTGTGATTAATTAGTCCTTCCCTCAAACTACAAATAACTCTGAGAACTTTATAGACAAATTGTCATTCATATTTTTTATGAATATGTAAAGGAGCACTTTTCCTAAACCCTATCACTGAGCCAAAGAAATTGGGAATTTAGATGTCTTGATAGAAATGGAAAACTTCTGTGACTCCTTTTAATAATGTCTTTAGTATCCATTACCCACACTTACAACATTATAAAGACATTCCAAGTTGTTGTTTCTCCATTCTGCAGCCCTGCGAAAGATACTTCTTTTTTTTTGAGGAAGATTAGCCCTGAGCTAACATCCGCTGCCAATCCTCCTCTTTTTGCTGAGGAAGACTGGCCCTGAGCTAACATCCGTGCCCATCTTCCTCCACTTTATATGTGGGATGCCTACCACAGCACGGCTTGTGAAGCGGTGCCATGTCCACACCTGGGATCCAAACCGGCGAACTCCAGGCTGCAGAAGTGGAACATGTGCACTTAACCGCTGCGCCACCAGGCCCTAAAGATATTTCTTAAGACTTTCCATGTCTAGATCCAGCTAGACTTAATCACCTAGTGGATTCCAGATCAGTCACCTGCATGAATTGAATCCAGCAATACAGTGCATCTAAAGTTCTCTTACCTTTGTTCCCCTCACAGTCAAGAACTGAAACCCCAGAGCATTACACTGGAGAACTCGAAAGAGAGTGAGTAGAATGTAATTTTAGTCTTTAGTCTGGGAGAGAAAATAGAAGACAGTGGGAGACCAATGATGACTGTCTTCAAGCAGCTGCAGTAGTGTCTTCATTTCTGTTGCTCCAGGGGGCAAAAGCTACATGACAATATGCTCATTATGCAATGAGTAGAATTCTTGCATTGGAAAGTGGATTGATGAGCTTAAACGTCTGTCCAACCTAAGACTTTGGGATATGGCCTGGGAACACAGACAGCGCTTGGTTTATGGCATAATTATCCTAAGCCATTTGTGCACTCATTCAAACAAATATTTGCGAGGTGCCAGGCATTGTGCTGGATGCCAGTGGTGCTTTAGAGTTCACAAGAGACAAAGTATTTGTCCTTATAAAACCTATTTTATAGTAGACACGCAACATACCCTACAGAGAGAAACATATAAATTAACACATGAGTACAGATTGTGAGAAAAGCCATGAAAGAAAAAAACTGGCTTCAGAAAGAAAGAAAATTAAGCCCATCTTAACAATTACTTAAATTTTAACTTAGATGATTAAATCATAGGGTTAATGAAGTCAAACAGGTAAATTTTCTTATTTCTATTTTTTTTTTTTGCTTATGTTTTCACTTTTTAACTTTGATTCACAAATATAGATCATTAACATTGGGATGATGGAGTAGTATAATATAGAGAAATCAATCTAAATGTCTTCATTATTAAAAAAACATTTAGATATTAGATTTGCTGAAAGACTGATTTAGAACATCAGCCACCTCTAATTCAGCACAAATAATGTATCCCAGGACCATAATATCACCTCCTCAGAGCTCAGAGTATCTTAATTCTTATTCAAGAAATTTTTGCTATATCTTGGCAGAGAACTTATACAGATAATAATTGCATTTATTTCTGGTTTCTTGAGGGAGATTTCATTCCATGGAACACCAAGCAAATGACTTAATACAGTTTTATATGATCTTAAGTATGATACTTGCATTCAAAGTATAAAAGCAACTAAGCAAATTCCATATCACAAAGTAGCATAGGCAATTTAGTTGGATAAAGCACAGGCGAACGGATAAAGTCTACTTTAACAAGGTTCACAAATCTTTCACCTAAACAGGAGAGAAAAATAAAAACAGGAGAGAAATACACCCCATATATTTCTGACCAGCACAGAGAAGCTTCTGTGAAATTGATTGAAAGGGGGATTTGGACCTACGAAAATAAGATTCAACGATGACAAAAAACAACAAGATGCAACCAGAAAATCTCTTGTGTCGCTTTAAATAAAAGCCAACAGGTCAAGGTGGGATTGTTCTATGAGTCAATCTAAACCAAGAGTTTATGTTTAAACACCAATCATGAAAAATATTGTGCAATTTGAAGAATTCTGCTTTTCATGATGAAGCATGTTACCTACAGCTTTAAAAAGTCCATAGAGTTCCCTTGTGTCAGCAACTTATAAATGTCGGGGGTTTGTTTTGTTTTGAAATTTCATGACCAGGTTGAGCTTTTGAGGAATAAATGGTATCAAAGAAACTGTTGCTTTAAATCCTCATTATTCAAGCATCTGAATAGTCATGATTAATTTACCTCCCACAACATATTTAGATGAAAGGAAAAGAAATTGAGGCTAATCCATGCATCTTAACTACATAACGTGAACACTATCTCAATTTATTTGAAATCCAAATATTCTCACCTGCAAAATGAGTATAACTTAGGATCAAACATAATTTTATCTAAGAAAATGTTTCTTTCCAATCGAAATATTTGCACCCAAATCATGTAAGCTTCTTTCTCTTCATTTTCTATGAACATATTGCAATTTTTCATACAAAGCTATTTTTTAAAGTTTTCCTTACTTTATTCCAATTTATCAACCTCTATAAAATTCTTATTGATTTTCTTTGCATTTCTGTGTATTATGTCATATCAGAAAATAATTTTCTCATTTATGTGACACTAAAAATGTTCAGCGGTATTTATTTGAAAAACATTACATTAGGATTATTTAATTTCCTTCATATAGCTATAACTCTTTCCTAGAAAATAATTATGACCATGTTTGTCTTATTATATTTATTATAAATAGGATGAATTTCTATCCTTCCAAGTGAGGAATTTAATTTTAATAAATTAAAATATATTAATTTAAATAACGTGTTTACAAAAAATTCATCTTGCTTATCTTGTTAATTTTTAACAAAAAACAATGTCTACTTCAGATCTGAAGAGTGCACGCCTCAACAAACAGAGAATCTGAATGTTACTGTGATAAAGAGAAGAAATAACTTGTCTCTAATTATGAAATAAGAGCTCTCTTTAAGTCAAAAGATTCAAACTCATGACCTTTGTAGTTTCATGGTAAATAAGTTTAACTTGTCACAAAGGAAGGATGGAAGGAAGGAAGGAAAGGAATGTAAGAAAGGAGGCTTCGATATAGTCAGTAGGGAAAGTAGAAAGGCTTTTAAGACATACAAAATCTCCACAGTAAAATGTTTACTGCAGTGTTTCTCAACACGTTATACATATTACTTAGGTTGAAAATAAACATTTTTATTTTAGTAATTATTTATTATAATACCAACTAGAAAATCAAACAGTGATTTTTAATGTCTATTACTGCTTAGGGTGAAGCTAGAATTATTTAGGTAAAACCATGAGTCACATTAAGTAAGTTATTAAATAAATGATAGCTTAGTTGCTATGGAAGAAACCATGAAGATAGCCACCAGTGACTAAGGTTTAAAAGAGTTTATGATAAATCTGTCCTTCAGAACTGGGATGAATAAACTGGAAAATGTGTCAGGGAGGAAATAATAGCTATCTTTAAATATTTTCATGGAATTAGTCCTTTTTATTAACTTATTCAACGTCAAGGGAAAGCTGATCATTCTGTAGATACTGGGGGAAAAAAGGTTGAATTTAATTGAGATACTTTTCTAAAATCAATTTAAAGAATGATGAGTATCTAGAAAATAGATTGATCTATCCATTTTTCCATCAACAATCTGTCCAGCTATCAATTTATTTTCATATTTGTAGAAGAAGGTATATTTATTTTTAGGGAGAAAAGGAGCTTCAGCAGAAAAAAAGAAGCTGACAGAAAGAACAGAAAAACCTGCAATCAGACAGACTTGATGACTCACTAGATAAAGGTATCAAGAGAGCCAGGTCTAATAGATTTCAGGCCCAGGTGACTGGAACAGTTGGAAAGACATCGAAAAAAATGGGGGAAATAGAGACATTCCTTCAAATTTAACAAGTAAGTTGCTTTATACATATTAAATATTTAAAACTCACAAACGTTAATTTTTGTATGTGTATGTTTGCTGTGCATTTTAAATTAAACATGAGTTAGATTTGCAAATTACAATGACAAGCATCAAATAAATCAATTTTCTATTAACTTTTTCAGTTCACAGCTTTTGCTGAACTAGGCCCAATCTGCTCATAATCCCAGCTAATGATGTTTTTTATAACTTCAAATATTGTACTTTTTAGTTCTAGGATTTCTTATAGATTCATCATAGCTTTTTTTTTTTTTTAAGATTAGCACCTGAGCTAACATCTATTGTCAATCTTCTTTTTTCTTCTTCTTCTCCCCAAAGTCCCCCAGTACATAGTTGTATATTCTAGTTGTAGGTCCTTCTGGTTCTGCTACCTGGGATACCGCCACAGCATGGCTTGATGAGCAGTGCCATGTCCATGCCCAGGATCTGAACCAGTGAAACCCAGGGCCACTGACGCAGAGCGTAAGAACTTAACCACTCGGCCACAGGGCTGTCCCCCATTTTTAGGCTTTTTATTCCTTTCCTAAAGATACCATGCCTTCACCCATTATGTCTATCTTTTCCTGTAAACTATTTAACATATTAATAAGTTATTATAAAGCTTTTGTACATCTGAGTCACCTTTGGATCTTTTTCTATGGTCTCTTTCTTCTCTTCAATATGGTGAATCTCCCTAACTTTTTCATATGGATAGTAACTTTTCTATTACTATTGTATTGAAAATTGAAGATAATACTCTGTAGAAATGCTACATTTTGTTAGCTTTCTCAGAAGAATTTTTTTTCTAGCACACATTTATATTGTTTATGAATCACTTTAATCCTGTGCAATTTTTATTAGGCTTTATTAGGTCAGGGCTATTTTGGTTTTGCCCTTGATCCTCAGGCATGGACTTTACTGTAGATTTTACTCCGAAAGTATGACTCCAAGGAACCCAGCAGAAAACAACAGATAAAAGGTTAAATTCTTTTAAAACTGAACCTATGGTGTAAAGGCCCATCTCAAGGGAAAACTTACAGAACAGAAGTATAAATAAGGATACAGCAGGAAAGAGGCAGTTTTTTATACAAGGAAGTCATTCACCCATCAGGTGTTTGTAAACAAAATAATAACCACATATTTACACACACATACACACTCACCCACATACACACTTACATAAAGCCTCCAGAGCACCTGTACATAAAAAATGTATTTCTTCCTTTTTTCTGTATGTTTAAATAGTATTCTGATATTTAAAATGTCATAAACATATAAATGCATTGTGTTAGATATTTATAAATATTTGTTTTATTGCATAACATTAGTACTCATGAGACAACATAAAAGAGAGAATGAAAATAAATATAAATCTACATGTTTTAGATTGAGTAATTTTGGATAAGAGATTTTTTTTATATTTAATAAAATTATTTACCAGAAAACCATGTTGATTGTTCTTTAATATTCTAAACAATTTGAAATGTCTTCCTTAGATACTTTAAATATTATCATGAAATTTACATTATATTTTGGTGTTTCTTTCTCTTTTTCTTTTTTTATTTTATTTTTGCCTTTTTAAGATCTTGGACATTGTCAAAAACAGTTAAGGCGTAATAATGAATCGACAATTTGAGGATGAATGAACTTATTCATTTAATTCTACCATGTTGAAAATACTACTGTTTTAAACCCTAATCATGGAACCAAAGAATACATGGCATAGGAAAATCTAAAATATAGAATATTAACTAAAGCACACAGAAAAGTTCCCAAGATAGAAATAGTTCTGTCAAAATATCTGGTTGTTAACTCAAAGATAAATCAGAATCAAAGACTGGCAGCTTAATTTTTTCATGGGAAAATACTTATCTCCCTTAACATTCTGTATTTGCAAATAGCAGGACTTTATTTGTAATAAGAAGGCATTTAGGGGAAAAATAATGGGATAACTTACAAGCTTGAAGGAAAATTGGCACAATCAGGGCTCAGAAAGTCTAGAAACTACATCCAGATCTAGAAAATGGGAGCTGATGGGCTTTCTCACAGCAAGCTGGAGTACCTGGATTGGCAGTCTCACCAAGACTGCAAGAAACGAGGAGAAACAGTTCCCTAAAGGAAAACACACTTGCAGCAAACAGAAGAAAGTGAAATGGATGCAGGTTAGCACAAACCATTAGGTACCAACATCAGTATTCCAAGATAGCAGGATAATATTGCTAAGATTGTATTAAGGATAAAAATGTAATAGTACAATTTTGCTTTAAAAAATACCAGGAATAGTTAAAGCAAAATATTCACCAGCATAGTCATAATATGGACAGGTAGGAAATGTCCAAATATCAGTCAGTGGAATTAGATTTTTTCTTTTGCTGCAGCTGCAACAACTAGCTAAATTATTCAATATGGTAGTATGGAGCTGGCAATATGGAGACATATGAAGAACAGAGAAAGACTCTGCTCAGCTCTCTAACTGCAAGAAGAGTGGTTTGAGTTGTCAAACTCCTGAATTACAAATTGCAATTATCCTTCCTTTAAAATATTAGAACCAGTTTTCTTTGATAGTTTCTAAAATTAAGGCCAAAATTTCTGTTTCATTTTTGGTGAGGTAATTTGACCATGAAAGCAATAAACTCCACAGATGTGTTCATTAACATTCTTTAATTAAATGTACTAGAAATCATCTTGAGCTAGCTTATACAGATACAATGGGAATTTATTATGAAGATTCAAAGTATTTTCCATTTTCCAAGCGTGAGGATGTAGTAAGCCCACAGAAAAGGATAATAAGAAATGGAAAGGTATCTGGAACATAGGAATTGTTTTATCTCTATTTTTATTTTTCTCTGCACAACTATCCATTCTTCTTTTTACTACTGATTGATAAATAAGAGTTGCATCATAGCACCTTTGGAAAGAGAGTATGATTGGCCTAGTGTGGGTCAGTCATTCTTTCTTGGACATGGTCAAATGTGTCCAGGACAATAGTCTTTTATTTCACAATTAACTGTAGCATCACATTCCAATAGATAAAACTATTGATAAGTGGGCTATAATGAGCCCGAAAGACATTGGAAAAGCTACCTTGTTCAATGAATATAAGCTGTATAAACTTAAGCTAACTTGCACGTGTGTTTTTCATTTCCTTTTTTTTGTTAGAAATTGAGTTTGAGTTTAGAAAGACGTAAAGATAAAGGAAAATGTTATAATCAGAGAGAAATTTGTGACATGGATCATGAATTGAGAACAGTGAGATAAGGAATTGAGAGCCTGGCTGGGGAGATTACCAAAAGGGAATCACTGTGAAGAACAGTGTGGCCAGAGTGGCCTTGCATCCAAGAAGAATAAGGTTGGTCATTGAGGACGAAGCTCAGAGACAGTCACAGCCAGCCTTCAGGGTGAGTCTGTAACACCAGCAATTACTGAAGTGGGACTAACCCATCAAGACTGAGCCAAGAGACCAGACCTCAAGGTCACCAGCCATGGACTACAGTAGTAGAAAGAGCTGGCTGCCCAGGAATAGCGCTCAACTAACTTCACCCTACAGACACCACCAGTGAACACACAATACCAGATCAGTCATCCTGGGGAGGATATCAATGGTAGGTCGAACCCCAGTCAGCTCTTGCCCATGAGGCACAATGAAGACCTCTCACTTATGTCCAAATGCCAGCTTGGGGAAGGCTGCAGGGGACAGGTGAAGCAGCGCTGAGAGGAACCTGACTGCTAACCTGACTGAATATTTAGACCTGAAAGGTATTGTTAAAACTGGAAGATGCGGAGATATTGCTGATAGACCAGAGGTTCCACCAACTGTCTAAGAAGAAGAGTCTGTGAAAAAGTTTAGATCAGTTACATAAAATCATTAAGCTACGATTTTTGGGCACATCTGAGTGTGTGTATACTTTTACAATCCAGTTACTTTGGTAAAAGCTTAGCAATTTGGATATAAAGTATAGAAAGTAAATCTAATTTAAAAGAGGAGAAATTAAATAACAGGAATTGGAAAAGACTACAAAAAGGTCGTATCAAACATAAATATGTATAATGGGAGACACAGGAGCGTCATAAGAGAGACAGAGCTGAGTCACATCTTACACGGTCAGGTGAGATGACAATGAAGGGTAGTCAAATTCACTCCTGAAAATCCTTGGGAAGGCAACTGTTTTGTCCCCTGTATCACTTCTTAATAAGGACAACGAAGGATGTCTTACAAAGCCCTAAGACTAAATTTCCACAGATTATCAAATACATTATAAAGCTCTCCATTTCCATACTAAATATCTTGTAAAATTTTTTAAAAACGAGGGAATTTGCATTTTTTGCATTTGACATGATGCGGCTGCAAGTGACTAATTAAATTTAAATTTTCCTTTGGTTTGTTGGATCAAGCATGCTCACCAACTGTTGCAAACAGAGAAAATGCATTATAGAATTATTTTCAATTGTGAAAATCTATTACAAATACTAATTTTACACTTACAAAGGTTGAATTTGTGTTTTTTGTAGACATTTAATTAAATACTGACTGACTTTGCTTTTTCAACTTTCTGAATATTGAGGTCAATATATTTTGTTTCGAGGGTCAAATATTTTCAGAGGGCTTTGAATGACTCGAAAGCCTGAAAACAGCGTGCTTCAAAGATAAAGCAGCATTGAGTCCTGTGCAGCCAACATTAGAAATAAGAACAGTAACAACCACCACAAAAATTACTGTTTCTCGGTTGAACACCTCATGTAATATTTGGTTTGACTTTGGGAGCCACATAGTGAAAATATACATATCTCAAATACCAGAATCAAATACAACAGGGTGAAACGGTCAAACTAAGCTACACATGCAGGAAACTGGGATCATCTTCAGAACAGACACCCCACACCTCTGCTCACTTTGGGCCCTACATTTATCGACTAAAACAGTTGGCAGACTCACCTGCACGAGTTACATGGTTGGTTTTTCTTTAGCTTCTCTCTGTCGATTTCTCTCTCCCCCGAGTCTCCCCATTGTGTACCATATAGGTTATGCCGGGACCCCAAAGTTCAATCTGAAGGGCTGCGAGAAAGGCAGGGGAGAGCACACACTCAAGAGGAAGGTGTCAAGGATAGTTCATAAAGAAGCTACTTTTGAGTTTGGCATTAAAGAAAAAGTAAAATTTTAGCAATATTCTTTTTTTTTTCCTAGAAGAGTTGGCATTCTTGGTGACAGAAGAGCATAAACAATGGAATAAAGGCAGCAGAGGTTGAGTATTTTTGAAGAGTAGCAGAAATCAGAATATGTTCAGAATAGTAGTAAGAAATAAGGTTGGAAAAAAAGAGACAGACACATACCACGGAGATTTTTTCCTAATGTTATTCCATACTGTTTGGAGGTGTGTTAAGGACAGACGTTCTTCATCGCCTCTTCTGCTGCCTTGACACTGCTCTGAGTTCCTAACTCAAAGTGTGGTGATTTATTAAGGCCAGTAATGACTACTTTCTGCATTTCACATTCCACACCGCCTTTCCTCGAAAGTTGCCTAATTAATACCAAGCCTCATTTCCACATGTGTTGCTCTACTCATTTGACGGTGTTTGCTCGAGGGCGCTTTGCAACTTGCAACAGTGAAACTGGGAAGTAGCAGAAAAGGAGAAGAGGAGCTGTCACTGTCAGATGCACTGAAAAGTAAGATCTGAGGATCATGTGCTACCATCAGCTGTAACTACCTCTTCAGTAAGAGTAAGCCAAAGGAGTTCCCCTGCTCACCCTTTCTAAATAACCTTTCATACCTTCTGACAGGGCAATGTATAATTTTGTTTAGGGGACAAGGGCTTTTTTAAAAAGTAAAGGATGTTGCTAATGTTGGATAAAGTAGCAATAGTTCTTACATTGTCTTTTAAACCGTGTCTGTTTGACTGCTATGTTAAGGAAATTTGCTTCTATAGTTTTCTTCTGTCATCAAAGAAGAAACAAAGGACCTCTTCTCTGACCTTTGACCACTACAAGAACAAATAAGTGTTACCTAACTGTTATTGAGCCCTTACCATGGGTCAGTTGCTGTGTTAGATGCTTGTATGTTGAAATATTTTATTTAATCCTCATACCAACTTCATAGATTAAGTAGTATTATCATCCCCATTTTATAAAGGAAAATCTTAAAGTATAGAGGTTGGGTAACTTGCCAAATGTCAGAGAACTAGTAAATGTTAGAGCTGTCATTCAAACTCATCATTTATCATCCTTGTTCTATTGCTTATAAAATATTCCATTCGTATCAATAACACTTGGCCTATTTATTTTCCATAGCACACACTTATGCCCCACGGTCTTGTGGAAGTTATGTACAGTTTGTAGTGTACTGATATCCAGAATAACCAATGCATACTATACCTTATGCACATTTCCTAGGACTTGAACCATATTTTCATAGTTTTCCCCTCATCTTGGAGTTCTTAGTTTTGTATCTGCCTATGTGACAGGTCACCAGAGAAGTTATGCTATCACATTCCCCATAACTGTTTCTTGATTAGAACTCAAAGTCATAATTTTAGTTCTGGGGGCAATTATGGTCTGCTCCACATTCATGTCCACCGAGCATTCCACAGTGAAAAATGGAGAATACATACAGAGAGTGGCCTATGGCATCTGGAACTATAGATTCATTTATTTGGACCAAAATTACACTTTGGTTAAATTCCCTGAGGATATTTAATAGGTATATATTGTGCAGATTAAAGTAGGATGGTAAAATAAAAAGAATGGAGGATGTCAAACCAGGCTGTCTGAATTCAAAGCTCAGTTCCCCATTACTGTGTCATTTGTATAGATCGCTTTTACCTCCCAGAGGTGGAATTGCCTCACCTAGTGAATGAGGGTGACTATAATGCCTGCCTCACAGACCAAGTCATTGACCAAGTCCCAAAATAATCCATTACACATGCAGTATTTTTTAAATCTGTTTTTTAACTATAATTTTTAAAGTAAGGATAATGGATTACCAGCTCATCCTAACTTTCCAAATCCAATATATTGATTAGCCATTTGCTAATAAAATGCCCTTAGGATATATGGTTAGTCATAAATATGCCAGTTAATTCAACTGAGACATCTGTCCTATGTTGTCCAATAGAGTCGTTCCCTCTAAAAGACTCCCAAGGAAAATACTGTTTAATAACAGAGTCTTCTATTTATTTTCAGAGAACTTCTTTTTATTTTGTGTAAACATCTTTGCAAGAGGATAAAGCACATTTTGTTCCAGTACTTCATGATCTAAATTGCGATTCATTCAAAGCATTGTGGAGCAGAAAGCATAGCCCCATTGACACCCCAAAAGGTATGCATTTAACTTCCAAGAAACTTATCACATTTGTTCTCTTTAACTGTCATTTGATTTTGCTGCTGTAGACATCTGCTACATGGCTCTTTTAACTTTCCACCAAGGCAAATTACTGGAAACCTGGGTTACTATGGCAATGAGGGGTAGCCCCCATTGTTTTTCCATGTCAGTCATCTCAGCAGTGTTAGTCTAGTGGTGAGTGCAAACCAGTAGGGGAGTTAAGACCAGCATACCTTTGCAAAGCTTTAGACTGTGAATCCTGGGATGGAACTGCTCAGACGGAAAGGCCTGTTTCCATGGCAACAGGAGCAGCTCCTATTGTTTCAGTTTGTCACTCATCACAGCAATGTTTGCCTTGGGAGACTGTGCTAAGCATTTCTAGCAGCATTTTGTTGTGGATTCAAGAGATTGGATGGCAACGCTGCTATGGTTACCAGGGTTTTTGTCTTAGGGGAGATCCTAGAATAAAGTAATCTCTCTGGTTCCAACAGAAATTTTAAATAACTAGCAGTGGAATAAAAAAAAAAGAAGTTGTGATAACTAACTCCTTTTGGGACAAGGATAAAGTCTGACCTCCTTTTTTTTTCTTTTGGTGCTTGTGCTGATGAGGTGGTGGAATTGAGAAGTGGGAAAGGTTAAGGATGATTAGAACAGGAAATAAGGAGAACATAAAATGATCATTTATCATTTCTTTTAAAAATAAGAAGAGAAAAAAGGATGGCTCAAAGAAAAATGTATAGCAAATATGCATATATTCAAGGAGTTCCTTTTATCAGTCTCTATATAACTTAATTTAAATTAATTTCTCCCCACACTTATAAAAATAATTCATTTTCCCAGCAATACCAGGACCTCTTCCCCAGCACTGATAACTTAGGATGACAAAGGGATATATAGGAGAAAAATCTTCGAGCTAATCATTTTGGGAGATTTTATTTGCCCCTTATTCCCACTCTTCATGGGTCCCAACATTGATGTAAAAAAAGAAACAGCCATTGAGAATTATGGAAAAGGCCACAACCCATACTGCGATCTTTTCTACAATTATATGGTTACAGTTACGCCTCCAGAGTATCAGATTACCGCAAACTTGAGAACCATAAACACAAATTTATTTTATAGCAAATTATTAAAAGCACAGGAAATAGTAATACAAACACTCAGAGATGAACACTGTTACTTTGATTTCATGATTTCATCTTAGTATTTCTCTTATCTCAGATCCTCCAACGTAAGTATTGAATCAAGTGCACTACTTGTATTATTTCACTTAAATTTCACTAAAACCTTCTGAGAAAATTAGTATTATTCCTATTTTCAGAGGGAATTAGTATTATTATTATTAATTATTATTATTATTATTATTAAATTAGTATTATTCCTATTTACAGCTAGTTGGCAGAATTATTTGAAATTAGACACTGAGTTCCACTACTACATCTATCTGAGGATGGAACGTTCTCTTTTTTTCAATCTCCCCAAATCAGAATCACACTATATGCACTACCTTATTATTTCCTGAGCCTGAGCGCCCTGTGAATTATCAAGAAGTTGTCAATAACTAGACATTATTTTAAATGTCTAGAAACAGTGATACTTTCCCCCTTCATTTGTGGACTTTGACAAATCTTTTATGTTTATATGGTTATAACGAGTTCTTTTGATCTTCGCAAACATTTAATAAACAACCAACTATTCTGTGATAGACGCTTTAATGGGTTATGAATATATATGATATGTGCTGTTTTCTCAGAATATTCTTTTCGGACATATAGCATAAGATACTTAAATATATTTAATCTTTTTGCCTAGAAATGATATAGATGCAGCCAGGGTTGATGGGGCACAAAACACCAAGGAGACATCTGGAGAAGAATCTATGATTCTGCCCATATGGCGGGGACAGACTGCTCGCCCCACTGAAATGTGAAGTCGGCTCTAACTCTCTGGGGATCTGGTTCAACAACGTATGTTCTCCATAAACTGTATCTCTTAATTCCAGTACTGAGATTAAGTAGAATTGGTCTGTTAAAAAAACCTAGCTCTCCTCTTTTTTGTTTTTCGGGATTTTAGTCACATGGCAGTAATGCGTTTTTTAAATGCTTTCTCCCATAAACTTTATTCCCAGCGTAAATACATTCAGAGCTTTTAAAAGAACTTAGCTTGAAATACAAGGCCATTTTGCAAGATGCAGTCAAGGAATGTACAGTACAGGAGGTGTGGTAATTGCAGAAATTGAGAAAACAATTTCAACCTGAATAGACAGCTTTTTAAAGAAACTGAATGCATATGTGTACGCACATGTGTATATCCATAATCGTATGTGTGTATAAATATATACCCAGCTACTGCCAAGTTTTCAGAGCTTAATCAGGAGAATAATGAGAGCTTGTATTAGTGCCTTTTACATAAGTAGCATTCTGCAGCTATTTTTTGAATGCATGAATGAATGAACGTCAAGAGAAAAAGATGAATATCACTTGACTGTTTTAGTTAAAATGGAGGGTAATTATCATTCTTAATTCAGAGCTTAGGATTTTCATGATAATTTTTCTTTACTGTATTTCTCATTTGCTTAATATTCTAGTTGCTTTTACATTTTATAATTAAAAGGTCATTATTTTCTTATAAACAACTAGATTCAAGGTCTATTTTATGCCTTGCATACATTTATTCTTGAGGTTGGCAAATTGTCTACTCTTGCCTACTATCAGGTGTCATCTTCTGGGAAAACTATAGGTTTATCCTTTCATTCAAGAAATATTTATGAAGGTCTTCTCAGTGCACTATGCTGGGTATTGATGGAAGGGGGATGGAATGGTGGTGGGGAGATGGACTGGCCATGCACACATCTGTGAAAGTTCACCCAGAGTATTTTGATTAAAGGTCAGTGCGTTTTAAATTATCTTCATTGATGAATATATTAAGATCAATCAAAAGTAAATATCTGCTTTTTAAAAATCAGCCTAACTCATAACTTCCAAGAATCAACTCAGGTCATTTGACCACCCACAAACATTTACTGAGCATCAATTATGTGAGTCAAGTTTTACTGTGCAGAATAGAGACGTGAGTCATAGAATGTCTTCCAGAATATGAATTGTTCCATGACCTACCTAGTACGCCACAGTCTTGACTTTTGACATTCCATGTGCTTGGCAGAACCTTTCTGCCCTTGTTCTTCTGTGTGATCTTTATCTTCAAGAATCGACTAAAAAATCGTATTCCCTTGATGCTGTCCATGGTATTTTGGTCTCCAAGAATGGGTACAGTGCCCTTTCTTTGCATTCCCATAGCATTCCAACCATAACTCTATCATGGAACTGACCAGGTTGCTTTTTATTCATTTATTTTTTTGGTGAGGAAGATTGGCCCTGAGCTAACATCTGTGCCAATCTTCCTATATTTTGTATGTCGGATGGTACCACAGGATGGCTTAATGAGTGGTGTATAGGTCTGCCTCCAGGATCTGAACCCGCAAACCCCGGGCCACTAACACAGAGCATGCAAACTTAACCACTACACCACTGGGCTGGCCCCGGCTTGCTATTTTTAATTAAACTTTTTATTTGTAGATAATTTTAAAACACATATGCAGTTATCAGAAATAATACAAAGAGATCCCATGTACCTTTATTCAATGTCCTCCAACGGTAAAATCTTACTATAGTACAATATCACAACCAGGATTGACATTGATACAGTCAAAGTATAGAACATTTCCATTAGCACAAAGATCCCTGAGATATATAACCACATCTGTATCCCTCCCACATCTACACCCCCCACCCTGCCAGCCTTAACCACTGGCAAACAATAATTTGTTCTCCATTCCTATAATTTTGTCATTTCAATAACGTTATATAAATGAATCATAAAGTATGTAATCTTTTGAGATTGCTTTCTAACTAAGCATAATTCCCTGGAAATTCATCTAGGTTGTTGCATGTAAGAATAATACGGATGCACCACACATTGTTTAATCATTCACCTGTTGAAGGACATCTGGGCTGTTTCCTAGACTGCTAGGAATAAAACTGCTATAAACATTCATGTACAGGTTTTTGTGTGAACATAAAATTTCATTTCTCTGGAATAAATGCCCAAGAGCGCCTCTGCTGGGTCATATGGTAGCTACATGTTTAGATATTTAAGAACCTGCCAAGTTATTTTTCAGATTGGCTCCACCATTTTACATTCCCACTAGCGACGCATGAGTGAGCCAGTTTCTCCCCATTCTTCTCTGGATTTGGGGTGGGTCTATTGTTTATTTTTATCTTAGTCTTTCTGACTTAAAAAAAATGTAAACAGACCATCACAATACAATATGAGAAATGTTAACATAGAAATAAAGACAAAGTTTACAGGAAATGTAGGAAAAGCTCCAGTCCAATCTTGGGTGGGGATTTAAAGAAGTCTTCTGAGAGAAGAAGCTAATTAAGGTGGAATTTAAAGGATTAAGTTTCTCCATCCAGGAGAAAAGATAAAGGAAAAATCTTGCAAAAAGAAGAAGGCATATGTGTCAAGCCCAGGGATAAGAGGGAGCACCAAGATGTATTCACCTTCCTACCACCAACTCGGCCCTGCCCCAATCTCCACCGATGAAATTCACAGATGAGGAAATAGAGATTCAGAGATTTTGAGCAACTCAGCCAAAGTTGCACAGCAAGTAGGTACGGGTCAGAACTGGAATCCAACTCTATTTAATCAAAATCCATGTTCTTTCTGCTAGATCATATTTTCCCATAAAATTTCAGTTTGAGAGCCTGGAATTAAAGCCTCATGAAATTGTTTCAGATTCCAAAAATTGTGAACTGAGAGGAAAAGTATTCTTACAGAGAAATGACATCCTGAAACCTCGTCTGTTATCCTCACCAAAGGGCACACCAAGGGAGTGAGATCATTTAATAACTGAGTTCAATTAATCCAAAATCATTCTCTCTCCAAACGTAAAGGATGCTTACTCCCCGGACCCTTCTAATTTACAGAAAGTGCCTACTCAGAGTAAGTTTCTGTAGACATAATGGAGTTCACTTACAACGGCATTTGTTCTAAAATATTTTTCACAGCAAAGAAAATATATAAATGCAATCTTTTAAGTTAATAGCCATTAAGGGAACAATAATAACAACAATAAGAATGGTGTACAGGCATTCCTAATGAAAGGAAAAGAAAGATCTGGTAGACCAGAATCTCACTATCCTATAAAGGCCTACAGGAAAAATGTGAATAAAAGGATATACACATTTTTCCTAATGTGTAATTCATGATTGCCCAAACTCATAGGTGTATGTTACATGAGATAGGGTAGTCTGATTTGTTCCTCATCCCTTTGTTAATTTTCAGGCCAACAATTTTAAGATTGGTAGGTTGGAGGAAGAGGGTTGCTATAATATATGTGACCATTCATTAGAAATCACCTTAAAGCAGGAGCACTCAGTGGGGGCCATTTTGCCCCTCTGGGGACGTTTGGAAATGTCTGGAGACATTTTTCGTTGTCTCAACATGGGGTAGAGGAAAGTGCTGCTGGCATCTAGTGGGCAGAGGCCAGGGGCACTGTTAAACATCCCATAATGCACAGGACAGTCTCCCGCAACAAAGAATTTTCTGGCCCAGAAAGTCAATAGTGTTCAGGTTGAGAAAACCTATGATAGTGGAAAGGATAGCCTAAAAGGAAGAATTACATAGGGATGATTGAATAAAAATAATGTATTATATCATTAGTATTATGCATGATTTTTAATAAAACTGGACTCTTCTCTTCAAAGATGGCATTACATACATATCTAACTGTATACATATACCCGTTGGACCAGCAGCCTATATAGCTAAGTAAAAACAGTACAGTAAAGACCTACATAAGGCATGTTGCCAATTCAACCACAAAGAGAGAGATAAATGTGTGATTGGAAAAGTATTTGCGAAACAATCTGCAGCTGTGTACAGCTAATATTTAATTGCTCATCTAGAATATATTACCCATCAGGCAGAACAAAGGTGGGTAATTTGCTAGGATCCACTGAGATGATTTACCAAATTATTGCATAAAAATACACTTAGCTCGGGGCTGGCCCCGTGGCCGAGTGGTTAAGTTCGCGCGCTCCGCTGCAGGCGGCCCAGTGTTTAGTTAGTTCGAATCCTGGGCGCGGACATGGCACTGCTCATCAGACCACGCTGAGGCAGCGTCCCACATGCCACAGCTAGAAGAACCCACAACGAAGAATACACAACTATGTACCGGGGGGGGGCTTTGGGGAGAAAAAGGAAAAAATAAAATCTTAAAAAAAAAAAATACACTTAGCTCATATTAGAGTTATGACACTAACCAATCAAACCCAGCATATTCAAAATTAATAATGATTTGTGTGTTTTCCATTGTGGATTTTAGAAAATATACTACAAGAGAACAAAGCAAAGTTAGTAGAGAAATCTCAATTGGAAACCAGAAATTGACGTCTGAGTGCTTCCAGAACTACTATAAAGATTTCAATAAAGTTTGGTACTCAAAATTATAACACGTAAAAATGTCAGTAATAATTTTAAAAAAGGAACCAAATTGGTTATTGCATTAGTTACCTATTATAAAATTATATATTGATATTAGAGTACAGTTTAATTTGAATAGAAATTTAATGGTTTTGAACTGCACCTTGTTGGATCTTAATAACAACATCTACAAAGACTTGAATTGGAGAAAAATCTTCTGATAGTTGACTTTGCCATCAAATGAGCACCAGAAATTTACCTCTGGTAAATTGTATCAGTGCTCTCAGTTCTTCACTCCTGTCCTGCACTGGAATAGCAGACTCCATGCCCTTTGTCACATGACTGTGCATTACCTCCCACGAATGTGGTAAGAGTATATTCCCACATTCTATTGATGTTGGGTTTGGCCACGTGACTTGCTTTGTCCAACAGCATGTGGGCTAAAGTGAGAGAGTCCTAGCTACAAGCTGAAGGCATTAAAGGCATTTCATAATTCTGCTCACCTTTCTGGCTTTCATGCCATTTGCCATTAGAGAAACATGCCTCACAGGGTTATTCTCTAATAGAGACATAGAGCTGACCCACAGACTTGAGAGCAAGAAAAATCTCTGTTGCTGGAAGCCAGTGAGACTTTTGAAGTTGTTTGTTAGGCAGCAAAAACTGATTATTATGCTTGCAAATGGGCTTTCTAGCAATGTTTACACTACGGATGCTTTATGTTTATCTCCCCAGAATTTGTTTCTCTGATTTTCAACTGGAGACCCATCCTCACTCCACATTGTATAGGAAGGGGTCCCGGGGTGAATCGAGTCCTGGTGTTCCTCTGGTCACTGTGATTTGATTCAGTTATGGACACATGATTTTAGAAGGACCAATGAGAATAAATTTTAGGATTTTTGGAAGAGCTACCAGAAAAGAATTTCACTGTTTTCTCCTAGTTTAGGCTACTGCAGACAACTGCTGACACAAGGGAAAGCCTAGGGACACCTAGACTTAAGTCAACAATGTCAAGAGTAGAGTCAAGAGACAGAAAGAAACAAATCGTGATGATACGGCCCAGTCTCTGAACCCAGCTATATGGGAAGACAAGTGTAGCTCTAGATTTTCTTCTTTATATGTGTTGACAATTTCCTCTTATTCCTTAATCTAATTTGAACTGAGTTATCGGCCACTGACCACAGAGAGATTCCTAATGGAAACAGCATCTCTGATTTTAATTCAAAGGATGCAAAATAGAGAAATTATTCTTTTTAAATACTATTTTCCTTTATTTGAACTGAAACAGCCATTCTGTAATGTGTATAGAAAGAAGAATTTATAGGCAGAAAGAGAACAATTATAAAAGCATATGAAAAATACATGCCTAAATCTCCTTCTATTCTTATAATTTTCTTGTAAAAGTGAGCATCATTATGACATAATTATAGTTTATCCAAATCTCAACATAAAATTAACATTTCAAAGATATAATAGAATTATAATATTTTTCCTACAGGATAAAATATTTTATCAATTCAGACTAAATTTATAATCTTCCAAACTTCACATGAAATATAAGAGACTAAAACTCTACTAAATTTAAAGTGAACAAATTTAATCCCAGGTTTATAAATAAGACACAAAAAAACCCCTCTGATGACAGAGAGAATAAAGTATGTCTGTCTTAAAGTCAAGTCTGTATAAATCTATTTTTCTAGATAATGTAGGTAAAGTGTTTGTTCTGTAACTGAGTAAAGGAAAGTTATTTCTATTAGTTAATCAGATTGCCTCAACTCAGTGAAAAGTTTTCCTTGGCGACCATCAGTAATGTACACACACTGCCTCAAGTGGCTAAGTGATTCATAATCAGATTATCAGATGTTAATATTTCACTTCTCGTGGCTTAGCTACTGCCTATATTTTAGAAAATAATATTCTGTTTCCATGTGATACATGCTCATTTTATACAATTTGGAAAACACTGAAAGGTACAGAGAGGAAATAAAACCCAGCCACATTCCAAACACAAGATATTTATTACTGTTAGCATGTTATTATATTTCTCTCCAGTACTTATTGTCTAGAATTATACTGTTTATATAATTGTGTGCCTCACTTTCTTTTTACTTATTATATTTGAACATTTTCCTACGACAATCATTTATTTAAAAAATCTTTCAATAAATTCTCATATAATATATTATACATATATTATATACATACATATATATATACATACATTATATATATAATATAATAACACAGGAAGCACTGTTTATCAACAGGACCTAGTTTCATATGCCTGACCTTGTCCTGAAAAAAAGTCAATCCTAGTTCCTCTAAGACAGTGCTTTTTCTAATCAGAGGAATGTAGGCGTGAAGGTAGAAAGGTGAGGGTTCATTTCTCATCTCACCTGAGCATGAGAGGCGCTACCTTCTTTTAGCTGGGTGTCCAAATGTGTTGTATTTTCCTTTATTCTTCTCAGGGGCTTCCACCGCCACACTAATGATTTGCATCCATAAAGCAAATGACCTTTGCTACCCAATGTCTTTTTTTCCCTTTAACTTGGGCACGTTACTTTTTTCCTTTTAAATATTATATCCCAACTTGTTAGTACACTAGTAATAATCTCAATCTTCAAGCAATTACATCCTAGTTTTATTCAACTCACCAGAATACCTTGTTCTTTTCCCACTCCATTTATATTGTACTTTAATATAATTTCTTTTATTGGGATATCAGTCGCTTGCTGGATGCATTATGAAACTCCACATGGATGTATTATGAAAGCAATACTTTCTAGCTGGGCTCAGCTCTGCCCTAGTTTTGCTCAAATATGTCATATGGGGGAGAGGGGAGGGCTCCGCCTTTAAATCTGGAAAGGCAGTGACTAGACTACTGTTCACTGTCCCTTTCACCGAAAGGAAACTAAAATACACTTGAATGTCACAGTCCTCTAGGACCACCTAGAACTTGATTTCTCAAAATAGAACCTATAGTCGATATCTGCATCTGAAGCAGCTCAAGTGCTTGTTAAAAATGCGGACTGCTATGCCCCACCTGAACTTGTTACTGAAGTGAAAATTGCAGAGGCAGGACAAAGGAATTTGCATTTTTAACAAGTACTCCAAGTAATTTGTGTGTGTATTAATATATATATTAAACACTATTGTTCAACAAATAAACGTTCCACACCTGTGTGCCATTTCCTATGCTTATTTTTGGAATATAATCATACACAGAAATAGACATAATCCAAGCCCTCATGAAATTTCAACCTAGTGGGGAGACAGATATTAGTAAATGTCGCACAAAGGAACACAGAATCTTAACTGGGACAAGGGCTATGAAGGATAGAAAAATCCAAAATATGGATACTTGGCCTTGCCAGGATTCAAGGAAAGTATCTCTGAACTGAAGCTCAAAGCTGAATAAAAATTAACTCAGGAAGAGGGGGAAAGGAGGTTGTGTTCCAGGCAGAAGGAAAATGACGTCATAAATCATGGGAGAAAGGAGCATGGAGAGAGAGAGACTGGTACAAGAAGCCCAGGATGGTGACAGCACCAGGGCAGGGGGAGCCAACTGTGAGCAGCTAGATTGGTGGCAGCTGCCAGATCACACTGAGTCTTGCAGACTAGCTCTGTCCTCTCTTCCTGCAAATACAATGGGACCCCTTGGTGGGCTTAAGCGGGGAGAGACACTGGCAGGGTTATAGCTGAGATTATCTTTATTGACCCTAGAGCTGTGCTGTCCAATAGGAGAACCCCTAGCCATATGTGGCTATTTAAATTTAAATATAATAAAATTAAAAGCTCAATTCCTCATCCACACCAACTACATTTCAAGTGTTTAATAGCCACACGTGGCTGGTAGCTACCTTTCAGTCAGCACAGATATAGAATATTCTATTGGCAGCACTGCTCAGAATGTGGTCTGCAGACCCCAGCATAGGGCGCCTCCCCTGAGAGCTAGTTAGAAATTCACAATGTCAAGCCCTGCTCTGCACTCTAAGATGATTCTTAGATGACCTGTATGCATATTAAAATTTCAGAACCATAATTCTAAAAGGTAATTGACCATTTAATGGAATGCTATTAATAATGTGCTACCTTCAATGGGGTGAAAAGCACCAATAAACTTCCAATATAGAGAATAATGACTGAAGAGATGCCAATATTGCCAAGTAAAGTACCAATTTGGGCCTCAATTTCATGAGATCTCTACAAGTCCCTTTAGGAACTCAGTGAAACGCACGCACCACCTGGTTCAAATCAAATGCTTTACATTTGGGGAAAAAAAGATTGTCTTACAGTTCTTTCCAAAGATGATTTCGAGGTATTCCCCCGCTGTCCTCCTGTCTCATCCATCCCCCTGTATTATCCTTTCTAACTTCTTGCTGTTATGAGTAGGATTGCTACATATCATACCAAAAGAATTCAGGTTATGACACAAAAAGCTTAATTTTGTTTTTTAGGGTTCCCCGTGGAAGACTATAATGTGTGAAATGTTATTTGTTAGATCATTAAAAGAAACTAATGAACTCACTGGCTTCCTGAAATTGTAGTGCTATTTTTCAGGAGTATGGCTGCCTATTTATTTTTAACTGTACTATTATCATACAAATAGATCAACCTGTGGTTGTTACCCATTTCAGACACGCACTCCACTCCACTTTTATTGCACAATCTGTTACATGACAAAATACCTGAGGAAGCTCACCAAAATCCCAGACTTGTAAACAAAGCATTACAACATATGTGAGGAGAGAAAAAACTGCCAAATAGCTAGTCTATACTAAGGTTTAATTTTGAGCTAAAGAACAACTATAACAATACAATGATAATAATCTTAAAATGAGCACTAATCTATAATGAACACTTACTAATCATTATGGACTGACTGTTGGTGTCCCCCTCAACTTCATCTGTTGCAGCCCTAACCCTCAGTGTGATGGTATTTGGAGACGGGGTCTTTGGGAGGTAATTCGGGTTAGCTTAGATCATGAGGGTTGACATAGTGTTTCCTTGACCAAACTTAGCCATGCTTCTCTAAATCTTCTTCCCAACTAGGCCTCCAATTTTGCAATAGCCTGTCCACCTTCCCATTGTGCAATTTTGCAAGAATCCTGCTGAGTCAGTTTAGCCAGAATTCTCCACCCTTGATATCTGATCACACTCAATATCTGATTGGATTCCTCATCGCCCTCTACCTCCCAGGTGATATCTGATCTCCTTGGCCTGCCCTCAGCAAGAATCCTGTCAGATCAACTTAGCCAGAATCCTTCCTTACCGCCGATGTTTCCTCTTAGTAATTTTCCACCCACACCCCCACCCTGCTCCTTGGCTATAAATGCTCACCACCCCTTGCTGTATTTGGAGTTGCACCCAATCTCTCTCCCTACTGCAAAACCCCATTACAGTGGTCCCTACAGCTATCCCAATAGTCCTGAATAAATAACACCTTATGGTTTTAACAAGTGTCATGATAATTTTTTCTTTAACAGGGGGTACCCTCACAATGGGATTAGTGGTGTGATAAGAAGAGAAAGAGATCTCTCTCTCTCTTTCTGCAGAATCATCAAAGAAAGGCCACCTGAGGACGCAGTGAGAAGGTGGCCGTCTGTAAGCCAGGAAGAGAGCTCACCAGAAACCGAACTGACTGGCACCTTAATCTTGGACTTTTCAGCCTCCTGAACTGTGAGAAACACATTTCTGTTGTGTAAGCCACCCAGTCTGTGGACTTCTGTTATGGTGGCCCAAGCAGACTAAGACACTATGTGCCAGGCCCAACACTACACACCCCATAGATATTGTTTCATTTGATCTTTGCTTACGTTACTAAGCTAAAATCACTAACATTAGGGGGGCTGGCCCCGTGGCCAAGTGGTTAAGTTTGCACACTCTGCCTCAGCAGCCCAGGGTTTCATTGGTTCGGATCCTGGGCACGGACATGGCATCGCTCGTCAGACCATGTTGAGGTGACATCCCACATGCCACAACTAGAAGGACCCACAACTAAAATATACAGCTATGTACTGAGGGGATTTGGGGAGAAAAAGCAGAAAAAAAGAAGACAATTGGCAACAGTTGTTAGCTCAGGTGCCAATCTTTAAGAAAAAAATAAATTACTAACATTGTAAACCCTTTACAAATGAGGAAACTGAGGCTCACAGAGGTTAAGTAGTTTCCCAAGGTGACTCTGTAATTATTCCAAGGTCATCTCACATTTACTTTTAATCCAAGTCCAAGGAAACCCCATGTAAAGCTTCAAGCAATACATATGTAAACTAGCAGCAGCTGTGGTACCATCTAAAGCATTCCATGTTCTTGAAAACAGTGCTAACAAGTTTTGACAGCTATGTTAAACTATTACCTGCATTTAAACAGATGCTATTACTTTTACAGGAATAATTAGGCTGTGTGTACAAAACAAACACATCTGTGGCTATTTCCTGTTTTTATCCACAAAATCTTACTTATTTGGATTGACGTAGCACAGACAGGATGGCCTGCTAACCATAAATGCGCTTCATAAGGGAACTCCTGTATGGATAGGAAACCTGAATTTGAGTCCTTTTTTGTAACTAATTCTGTGACCTTGGGCAGGTCACTTTCTCTCTTAAGACAAAGTGTTCTCTTGTGGGGAAAAAAGGCTAATTTTTAACATTCACCTCAGAGTTAACACTCTGATTTTGTGTTCTCAAAGAAAGCCTTATGGAGAACTCCAGTATCTCAGCTGACTGCTTAATTTTTTTTCTTTTTTGAGGAAGATTAGCCCTGAGCTAACATCTGCCACCAATCCTCCTCTTTTTGCTGAGGAAGACTGGTCCTGAGCTAATATCCGTGCCCATCTTCTTCTACTTTATATGCAGGATGACTGCCACAGCATGGCCTGCCAAGCAGTACCTAGGTCCACACCCAGGATCCGAACCAGCAAGCCACAGGCCACTGAAGTGGAACGTGTGAACTTAAATGCTGGGCCCCTAAAATGTTTAATTTTTATAACAGGTTTAGGTCTTGCCACAGGATTACTTTGAATTTTGATCCCTAGGGTCAAAATGTAAAAGAATAAGAAAAAGAAAGAAAGAAAGAAAGATCAATCACATGTACTATTCTAACAATGAGCTAAAAATTTTTAAAAATCCAGACATCGATCAGCTGATAGAATCTGTGGTGCTGACAAATGTAAAATAAGTAGTTGTACGGGTCAGGACTCATTCAATTACAAGTGACAGAAATCTATCTCAAAATGGATAAAGCAAAAAAGAACAAAATATATTTATTGATTGACACAAATGAAAAGTTCATGGGCGGGTATGGCTTCAGGCAAATATCTCTGCCAGCAGCTCCAGGCTTACAAACTCTCAGCTTCTCGTTCCAAATAAAAAGTCCCAGAATTAAATCCCATTAGCCAGAAGAGGGTCACACGCCCATATGCGAATTAGTCCTATGGCCACGATAGGTTTTATGCCTATGCTGTGAACCAGAGATGAGGGCACCTCACTCTTAGCCACGTAGAAACCACAAGGAAAATTCAGGTACCAGAAGAATGGAGAATGGATAGTTGGGAAGCAAAAAACAGTCGTCATCCACCTTATCAAGCAAGATATTGATGTTAGCAAGATAATGGTAAGTGACTGACTGGTTTCCCCATCTTCATAAAGATAATATAATAATAGCTATAAATTATCGAGCATTTCCTACAGGCTCAGGATTGTGCTAAATGCTTTACACACATTATCTACTTTATCTTACATGCAGATGAAAGAGGCTCAAAGAAGTTATGTCACTTACACGGAATCCCGAAAGCTCATAAGAGGCAGGGCTAAAATACAACATGGATTTATCTGACTTCCCAGCTCATGTTCTGAAAAGTCTTAACCACTATGCTGCTTCTATAAGAACAAACTTGATATCTTATTTTCAGAGAGCACAGGAAAATAGAAGCTGCAAAGTAAAATAATTTCACAACATGGCTTCAAAAACCAAAGGTGGTTTGCAGCAACAAGAGTACAATAGAACATGGTTTACTGATAAAGGCCAGAATGGATCTGTTACATAATGAGTATCACAATGTTTTAAATAATTCAGTTACCTTACTTCCAAAGTACCATGGTGATCCAAAAACTAATTTTCAGGATATATACGTATATGTATGTACATGTGTGTGTATACATACACATAATTAGAATTCAATGTTTCCAAAAGAGTTATTAACACTCAGAACGTGTAAATCTGTGAGAGCCATCCACAACTCATACTAATTATATCAGAATTACTAGTTATATCAGTTACTAGTGATAGAATTATTCTAAGTCATGCAGCTTGGGATACTGTGACATCATTAACCAATCATTTGAAACTTGGTTGTTCATAAGACTATAACCCACCAACTTCTGCAGCCAGTGATTAAGTTGCCACAACGGCATGACTAGCTAAACAATTTTCTATAATAGGGATTGGCAAATGATGGCCTGTGGGTCAAATCTAGCTGCTGCCTGTTTTCGTAAATAAAATTTTAATTTGAACATAGCCAGGCACATTCACTTACATACTGCCTATTGCCACTTTCGCATTACAATGGCAGAGACAGCTGCTACAGGGACCATCTGCCCCCAGAGGTGGAAAATATCTAGTATGCAGTCTTTGACAGAAAAAGGGTGTCAGCCTCTGTTCTAGAATATGGCATACACACTACAAGGGGAATTTGAATTTTTAAAGGGAAATTCCAAAGACCCAGAAATTTTTCTCCTATTTTGTAAATAATAGGGAAGGAAGCTAATATTTTATGAATAAAGATGGAATTTCTAATGCTATAAAAAGAAGATCACATCATACCTCAAACTGACCTTTGGAAATGCAGTACTGCAGTGTTTACCAGGCCCACTGCTCCAGAACAATTGAGAGGTCATCCGGATGCCAGGAGTGTGCTCTCCTGCTTTGGGGCATTTTACAACTTTATATTCTCTTTCTACTTAGGCCTTTAAAAGAGGAGTTAATGAGCTGGAATCTTTTCATTTCTGCTCTCTGGGTCAACTGACATTTAGGAGCTATAACATGAACTTTTTTCTTTAAAAGTTTACTTAAGACCTTTTAAACCTTAAAACCTTCCTAAACGGGTTCCCTTTCATTGGTTTTTACTAAGCATATCTTGTTTCCTTCCCACTAAATCACATTGACCCTGCAGTCGTATATAAATTAGACACAGTCAACCCTTAACAGGCATTCACAACACCGTGTGGCTATGGAGGGACTTTGCTTATCCACTTGTCCTTTGAAAGATTAACTGGGCACTTGGCCTTTATTGGTCTGTACTTGGAATTATTGTATTTCATCTGTTTTCCTTAAGCAGCCTGGGCTTTCGATAAAGAAGGTATTTGCTTGACAGTAGAGCATATTGTATCTCCCCCTGATTCTGAATTAAACTCTAGGAATAATGCCTCCGGTTTTTACACACAGACTGATTACTCCAACCTTCCCTGACTGGATGGAAAGAGGATATTCTGGATGCAAAATTCAAGGCCTGATCCTTCATCCTCAACTCTAGACTGCATAGGGAATCCCTGATCAAATTTCCAGCAGTTACATGTCAATGTATTAGGCGTTAGGGTATACCACTGAGAAGTCTCTCTAATGGTTTGCAAGTTGCTGGAGAGATTTCACTTGTGCTATTTAAATAAACTAGTCATGTCCCATTGTGCACCGTAATATCTCACTGTTGGCCACACAAATCTTAGAATTTTCATATTTTCAACAAATTCAAGAGCAAAGACGTGAATTTAAAAATATACAAGAGGAGTTCACCCCAAGCCAGAACAGAATATACCCTCCACAAAGGAGGAACACTGTTTTGGTTGTAAAAAGACCAAATGGTTACCAGAAAAGCAAAACAAACAACAACTCCTAGAACATGTTTACATTATCATGAGAAAGCTGTTGACAAGGAAAACAAGATTGCAGGGTGGGTGAGAAGACCACAACTCTGAGTTCAGATCTTACTAAGAACAATTCATTCATTGTTGTCTGCTGCTCCACTTCCAGGGGGAAATTAACCTCCCTCTCTAAAGTCTGTCCCCTCCAAAAGAGCACTGGCGTCAACCCTTATATCTGTAAATTCCTCTCCTGGAACGTCAATTCTCTGGTACTGAAACTGCTAAAATGCAAAAAGAAATGCTTGCACCAATCCTGTGGTTACATATATCTTGATACGACTGCCTTAAGGCTTGCTTGCAAATACACCAAGTGTGTTCGATACCGGTTTTTCCCTACCAAGCATCCATCCAAGGAGAAGACCATGTTACCATGAGGGGATGATCTGTTCTAACGTCAGCGTGTCACTAACAAACCAGCTGGAACCAAGAACGGCAGGTCTTTCTCTATAACCATTAGGAAAGATGAATCGTCTTTCCACTGAGGATGCCCAGCTGCTCATGGTAGGCCTGGAGCTGCAGGTATACTCGTACCAAAAAGGGAGAGTCGGTCTGAGAATGGACTCAGCACAGAGAGCAGAGCTAGGAGACTCAGAAAGACAAATCCCAAATGGCATCGTTTGAGTCCAAGGGGGAAGCACTACCTAATGGAAGAATCATTGTACCTTTTAAGTTAGTTGTAATAAATTCACTTTTTGCCTAAGCCACTTGAAGATGGGTTACTGTCACTTGCAAAAGGATAGTCACAAATACAAGACATTTTTACAAATGATCAAAACATAGCAAACTCTATTATGATATGTTTATCAGACATCAAAATTTTGAAGATATGTGATACTTGACAGGAACATTTTGATATGTGAGGAGGAAGGAGAAAGAATCTAGACGAGTAAGCAGAATCCATAAGCTCTGAATGGAATGCAGAATAGTCAGGCACCCGGAAAGAGAGGGTGGTGGGCTGGTGATGGGAGGAGCATTAAAAAAGTGAAGTGGGGGCTGGCCTGGTGTCACAGCAGTTAAGTTCGCACATTCTGCCTCGGTGGCCCGGGGCTCACAGGTTCGGATCCTGGATGCGGACCTGTGCTTTGCTTGTCAAGCCATGCTGTGGCAGGCCTCCCACATATAAAGTAGAGGCAGATGGGCACAGATGTTAGCTCAGGGCCAGTCTTCCTCAGCAAAAAGTGGAGGATTGGCAGCAGATGTTAGCTCAGGGCTAATCTTCCTCAAAAAAAAAAAAAAAAGTGACGTGAGTGGAGGTGGTAGACATACTTTCATCTACTTCACCACCACATTTGGAGTTAGGAATGATTTAGCAAAATGCGAGATCTACAGTTTTATGTAGCACTAAAGCTAAAATACTCCAGCAAAACTATTTCTCCACTGATATTACCTCTGACATGAGCCAATATGTTAATATTTATTACATATTTTTTACCTTTTTAATAAACATCTCTACCACTTATCAGATCAGAGCTTCCCAACCACTTTGCTGAGCTACTGATGGCCTCATGCCCTCTGGATGAACAAGTAGGTCCTGGCGCAACCAAACCCCTGGGCAAGTCACTGTCAACCAAGAAAAGCCAGGAACAGCACCAGTGGGAATCACTACCCTCAAGTGTGTTTTGTTCAAGTCATTTTTACCTCCCTAAGACTTAGTTTCCTCATCTGCAAAAGAGAATAGAATATGGAGTTTATACACTATAGAGATTCGTAGTGAAAATTACAATCAAGAAAAAATAACATGAAGCTTTACTGTGTGGTGCCATAATATAGTAGGTAAGAATTAAATTATAGCTGCTATATTTTCTCTAAACAAATTTTACTTTGTTTGCCAATTATATTTGCATTTGTCTGTAAGTACACATCTTTCAGACTGAAATTATTTTTCCCTAACAAAACATATACATGAAAGAACCTATAAAAAGAAAAGCTTTGATTTTTCAGAATCCTATGTTGTTGTCACTGTTTAAACACTGGAGTTTCAAAAGAAAAATACTTGGAATCATGTAGACATCTAATTAACCCATCCTCCTAATCAGGTAATTAATTTATAGCAATTATTCACATTGAAATTAGTGGACGCCACAGTAAAACAAAATTGGATTTGAGCAGTAATTTAGGCTATAGTGGTTTTTTGAGTAAATAATATGCATACATGAGATATATTAATAATCTACTTAAATTATGAATTCCTTTAGAGCCTGTTTATGTCCTAATTTCAAAAATGTATATGTCAATCACGCTATTTAACAATGCAATCATAAAGGTCAGTGTACTTTTATAAAAGCTGAAAGAGGTTGAAAAGATTTGCAAAAGGTATTAGCCTCACCTGAAAGCTAGCATTTGGGAGTCAATGGAAAACCTGCGAAGCTGTGAAAGCAAACACAGAAAGAAGTGCCTATGCATAAAATATTCAGTAAGATAATAAGGCAATATGACACTGGTGAACTGGAAAAAGTGTTCTGCAGAGTGCATATGGAAGAGAAGAACAAAAGATATTTCAGTGGGCTGAAGATTTGTGACTTTATTCTGGGATGAATATAGTAAAAATCAATGAAGAAAAAAATTGAACAAAGGCATAAAAGAGACACTATGTTTTTCTGATAATGAGACTAAATATAAAGATCTTGCTTCTTGTCCATGTGTCCTCTTCCTCTTACCCCGAAACCCACCCACAGCACAGTCTCTACCTTCTCGTTTTTATAATGCACTTTCTGAAGTTGAAATAAAACATACAAACAGAAAAATGCAGAGAAACTTACAATTATTTTTGAAGCTTATATACATGGACTCACAGAATATCTATTCTTTCTTTTGGGTTACTTTCACCAAATATTGTGGTTATGAGATTTTTTCCATGTTGTTACATGTAGTAGTAGTTGTGATTGCTGTATATGTATAGACCTCAAATTTTGGTATTAAAATAACACTGTTATAAACAGCCTGGACCAGTCTTTTCTACTCATTTCTTTTTGGAATATATCTAGGAATGGGATTGCTGGGTGAAAGCTCTGCGCATCTCCGCCTTTAGGATTCCAACCCGGTTGTGCCAACTTACTCTACTACAAGAACTGCTTGGAGGTTTCCATGGGTCCATAACTCCCTCCCTACTTAGGATTTATCATGTTTGTTTCATTTTTAATTTTAGCCACTCTTATATGTAGTGACATCTCATTGGGTTCCTTTTTTATTGAGCCCTAATATACATGCAATAAAATGCACAAGATCTTAAGGGTTCAGTTCAATGAGTTTTGACAAATTTATTCACCCATGTTCCCATTATCCAAAGCAAAATACAATATCAAACATTTCCGTCATCCCAGAAACTATTCTTTTGTCTTTTTCCATTCAATTTCACACTCCCACCTGAGGTATTACTGTCCTGATTTCTATCACTATAGACCTCTTTTTGGACTTCAAATAAGTGAAATCCTACAGTCACTTAATCATTTATGTCTTCTTTTGCTCAACATTGTGTGTTTAACATTGTATTTATAAGATTTGTCATGATATGGCATGTATGATCACTATTCATTTCCTTTTTACGGTCAAGCAGTTTCCATTGCATGAATATACCACAGATTGTTTATTCCATTCTTCTGTTGATGAGCATATTTGAATTGTTTCAAATTAGGGTATATTTTGATGAGGTTGTGATGAAGATTTTTATAAATCTTTTCATGGACATATATTTTTATTTATCTTAGGTGAATACCTAGAATGGAATTCCCCGGTTATGGGATAGATTGATTGTATGTTTAACTTTATAAGAAACTGCCAAACAGTTATTCGAAGTATTTGTACAATTCTACATTCCCATTAGCAATTATGAGAGTTATAGTAGCTCCTTAACCTAGCCAACAATTAGCGTTGTCATTCAATTTTATCCATTCTAGTCGGTGTAAAATGACATATCATTGTGGTTTTAATTTGGATTTTTCTGATGATTAATGATATTGAGCATTTTTTTACATGCTTCTGCTTTTTGGTCATTCTTTTGGGAAGTAGCTTTCCAAAGTTTTATCCTTTTTATTGATTTGTTTGTCTTTATAACATTGATTTGTAGAAGTTCTTTATATATTCTAGATAAAAGTCCTTTGTCAGATTTATGCATTGTAAACAGTTTGTTTCAGTCTATGACTTCCCTATTCATTTTCTTAGTGGTTTCTTTTGATAAACAGAAGTTTTCTTTTTAATATTGATAAAGTACAAATCATCAAGTTTTGTAATGACTAGTGGTTTTGTGTTTTGCCCAATAAATCTTTGCCTACTCAAGATGACAAAGACATTTTTCTATGTTTACCTATAGAGATTTTTGGTTGTAGATTTTTTTTTTTTTTAAAGATTTTATTATTTCCTTTTTCTCCCCAACCGGCCCCCCGGTACATAGTTGTATATTCTTCGTTGGATTCTTCTAGTTGTGGTATGTGGGACGCTGCCTCAGCGTGGTTTGATGAGCAGTGCCATGTCCATGCCCAGGATTCGAACCAATGAAACACTGGGCCGCCTGCAGCGGAGTGCGCGAACTTAACCACTCGGCCACGGGGCCAGCCCCTTGGTTGTAGATTTTATATGTAGACTTTTGATCTATCTTGAATTAATTTAATTTTGGTTTATGGAGTGGTGCATGGACTTGATCCAGCATTATTTGTTAAAAAAGACCTTCCTTTCCCATGGATTTAATTTAGCACCTTGGTTGAAATAGCTGACTGCGTATATAGGTCTACATCTGGAATCATTATTTGGTTCCATGATCTGTTTGTCATTCCTTATATTAATACTACAGTCTTAATGTAGAGTTCCACAGGCAGCTTACTTAACTAATTAATATAAGCTTAATTAATGTAGCTTACACGGGTTCTCAAAAGCAGATAATGTATGTCTTTCAACTTTGTTCATTTATAAAACATTTTTAATTTCTTTGCAATTCTATTTTGATTTTAGAATCAGTTCATGAATTTCTTCAAGAAATCCTGCTGGGATTTTGATAGGAACTAAGCCAAATCTATATAAATATAACTATATTTATAGTTCTATTGAACTCTGACTGCTTTAAGATTTATTATTTATCTTTTGTTTTCAGCAACTATGGCATACCTCAGTATATTTTTCTTTGTATTTATGCTACAGGGGTTTGACAGCATTTCTTGAGTCTCTGCTGTGAATTCTCTAACTAGTTTTTAAAAATTCTTAGTCACAATCTTTTCAACTATTGCTTCTGCCCGATTCACTCTTTCCTCCACTTCTCAAATCACATATTTGGTAAACATTATGTTCTTCTCTATATTCTCCACCCTTTTGGAGCTTCTTCCTTCAGTTTGGATATTTTCTTTTGACTATCTTCCAACTTATTCTTTCTTCAGCCGTATCTAATCTGCTGATAAACTCAACCACTCAGTTTAATAAAATCATGACTATTGAGATCTTCAGTTATTTTTAAGGCCTAGAATTTACAATTGTTTAATTTCCAGTTCTCTGCTAAAATCCTCCATCTCATCATTTAATGTCTGAAGATATTAATTAATGATATTTAAAAGTTATGTGTAATAACTCTAACATGTGGTTATTCTCTTGGTCAATCTCAGTTGTTAGCTTTTTCTCTTGTTTTTTTTTTGGCCAGTTCTTGAGTTTTTGTGCCTGATTATTTTTTACTGTTTGCCAATGTCGTATAGGAAATTTATATCAATCATTTGAAGCTTTGGCTAATGTCATCTTTCTCCAGAGAGGAATTATTTCTATTATTATCAAGCAGCTGAGTGTATCACTGTAATCCAATTAGGAATTCAGATGATTTTAAACTGGGCTTCAGTTGTTATGAGAGACGGTCTAGTTCACATTCACTATCACATGTAGAATATAACACCTTTAGATACCAACTGAAAGGTTGGGGTACTTACCAGGCCCTTTAATTCCACATTTTCCCCCAGCTACATTCCCTCAGTCAATGTTTTGTTTTGTTTTGTTTTAGCTTCTCAACCACTGCTTTAGCATTTGGCATTAATTTTAATGGAAAAGGTAGCTCTAGATACTGAAATAACCGCCCTTGGTATTCCTCATTTTCTGGCTCTTGGTTCTTTAACTTCGCAATGCATTGGTATCTTCTTTTATGCCTTAAAGCAGATATTTTTCTAAATATTTTCCTAGCTTATTTAGTTGTTCTCAGCAAAAAGGTTTTCTGAAGTCTCCTACCTAGTCACAGGTAGAAGCAGAATTTCTTTATCATCTCTTAAAAAGTGAATTTTTATACAAGTTACTGAACCAGTTTTCCAACATATTAAAATGTCATCTTCTCTGATAGACCTAGAAAAAGCAAGGTTTTCCTAATATAGATTCAGTTCACTGATGTCTGAAATCATTAGTTGGGATATGTCAATTTTTAATTTGTAATTATGGACGTTGGTTGATGATAAGGAAAAATGCAACTCATGAGTCTAACTTACTGAGAATAAAGAAGGGTGCTCAATTAAATGATGCTCAGCTTTACGTCTGAAACAGGTATGCACAAAGCATACCCAAACCAGCATAGCGAAAACTGAAAAAACTGAACTGAAATTTAAACTACCACCCACAAAAGACAAGACATATCTTACAGTCTGAATGTAACCAGACAGACTGCCTCCCAAAACAAAACCATCCATATTCCCAAAAGGATTATAATAGAAATTACAATCTATACAACATAACGTTAACAATGACCAGAATACAATCCAAAATTAATTGACATGGAAAGATCTAGGAAAACGTGACTCATTTTTTTTTTTGAGGAGGAGGAGGAAAAGCCCCAAAGGTGACTCATTTTTGAGGGAAAAGACAATCAACAGATGCCTAGCCCAAGACGACCCAGATTTTGAAATTATCAAAGACTTCACAGCAGCTGTTATGACTATTACTGTTTGCCATAACTTTTATAACAAATACACCTGAAATGAATACAGAGATAGCAAATATCAGCAGAAAAGTAAAACTATAAAAATTAACTGAAGGGGCCAGCCCAGTGGCATAGCAGTTAAGTTTGTACTCTCTGCTCTGGCGGCCTGGGGTTCTCCAGTACAGATCCTAGGCACAGGTCTATGCACCTCTTATCAAGCCATGCTGTGGCAGGCATCCTACATATAAAATGGAAGAAGATGCACACAGATGTTAGCTCAGGGCCAATCTTACTCAGCAAAAAGAGGAGGATTGGTGGTGGATGTTAGCTCAGGGCTAATCTTCCTCAAAAGAAAAAAAAAATAACTGAATGAAAATTTTAAAACTGAAAAGTATAATATCTTATGTAAAAAGTTCACTGGATTGGCTCAATAACAGAATATAAATAACAGAGGGAAGTGTCGATAAACTTGAAGATAGATCAACAGAAATTACTCAAGCTTAAGAACAGAAAAAAGAAAATAAAAGATTGATAAAAAAATTGAACAAGACGTAGGGACCTGTGGAACAACAGTAAAAGGTCTAAAGTAAGTTTTATTGTTATCTCAAAAGTAGACGATAAAGAGATTAGGGCAGAAATGTACTTGAAGAAATAACATTTGAAAATATCCTAAATTTGGTGGGATACATAAATTTATAGAATCTAGAAACTCAGTAAATTGCAAACAGGCTAAGTTCTAAGAAAATCATGCATAGATACATAATAATCAAGCTGTAAAAAAGCCTAAGATATTACAAATAAACCTAAACACATTACATAGAAAGGGGTTAACAATTTGAATTTCTCATCAAAATTCATCAAGAACAGAAGTCAGTGAAACAACATCTTTGAAATGCTGACAGGAAAAACAAAAACATAAAAACCTTCAACCCGGATTATATATCCAATAAAAATATCCTTTAGGAATGAAAGAGAAATAAAGACATTTTCAAATCAAGGGAAAACAAAGACAATTTGTTGCCAGCCAATCTAAACCAAAAGGCAAAATGTAAGGAAGTTCTTCAGGCTGAAGGAAAATGATACTAGAGAAAAAATGAAATCTTCAGGAATAAATGAAGAGATTGGGAAAATGGTAAGAAAATACATCTTAAAAAAAATCAAACACAGATTTTGATAACTAGATACAAATATGAAAGCCTTAAATTAGATTTTTGCCCCTATCTATTGAGATTGCTCAAATGTTATTTTACTTTCAATTTATAAATGAAACCATCAATTCACTAGATGTATGTAGTGGAAGCTGCATTGTGCCATCCAGATGCTTCCTTTTAGGGCAAAAGTACTCATTCCCCAGCAGCCAGGACTTGTTGGCTGCTAAAGGCTCACAGGTGAGACATGCTAAAAAATTGCCCTCATTCAAAAGGAGTTGCCCTACCCACATTGTGCCTCTCTCCCAGGGTCATCCACACTCAATGACTGCTCTGTGTTGCGGTACAAAAGCCCAACTGCCTGGCCTCAATTGGGGAGTCTGAAGGGTCCCTGCAGCTCCACAAGTCCCCGCAGAATCAGCAGATAGCCTTTGTTGTAACCACATCACAGAGCAACTTTTCTCTCTGCGTGATCTCATTTCATCATTCCCTTGTAGGCATTCTTCTAAAGAGAGCTCCCCACAAAACTTGTACATGGAAATCTCCGTCTCCTGGTTTGTTACCTGGGTAACCCGACCTGAGAGAATTTATCATACACAGAACCCCTCTTAAGCTGAGTCCTTTGAAAAAACCTGTGAAAGATGAGGGGGTGAGCAAAGAACAGACATCACAGAAACTTTCAGTTGAAGACGTTTATTTCGATTGTTTTTCTCAGTAGGACTGGCTAAAGAAAACACACTCATGGGTGGACTCCTGTTGCAAGGCAAGGGATAGTGTTGAGATCTGCTTTCTGTCTAGATTCCACCATCTCAAAGATCCATGTATGGGGACATGCATCACTGCCGCTTTGTAGTGCCAAAGATAAAATAATAGAACACTCTTAGAAAACAAAGAAATGAGAAAATGCTCTCATAAGCCATAAAGTGCATACAGAACTAGGAGCTGAGTTATCATAAAAGCCACAGCTATTCACTGGCATTCACAGCAAATAGACCAAATCTTTCTTTAGAGGCAAGGACATGTTTATGCTGGAAGAATCATCTCAAATTCTTTCCTTAGGTCAAGTACATTAAAAAAAAAAAAATCAGATGAACACTCTCAATCACTCTAAAATGCTGAGGATTAAAGGTGTTTTGGTTGAGGTTTTTGCTTATCCTATTTCTACCATTTGGAAAAAATTCCAGTCATTCTTAATAATCCCTTTCATTATAGAGCTCCCTAGAGTTTAGACTACACTATTGTACACAGTATCTCATTTCTATTTTTATTACCCATGTAGTACATGATTATTGTAGAATTATGGAAAAATACTGAAAAGCAAAGAGCAGGTAGCCTATAGGTAATCCTAGTATGATGATAAATGTTGCAGGAGACATATTTCCTTTTGCCTTCCTAGTAGCCTTTCCTTCGAAAAAGCACACTATTTTCCTCTAGGAACCTCCAACCCCTCCTCCCCCAATTCAGTCCCAGTGTGGATATGACTTACCCTACTCTTTACTCAAAAAAGAGTATTTGTCTCAGGCCTAACTAATCAAATCCCCAAACGACTGACATGAAGCAATACAGGCCAATGAACACTGGGACATCTGAAACAGCAATTGGGAAAGATGTACTGTTTCATTTCCTTTCCAGCTGTGGATGCTAACGTGGTAGAAAATGGGTTTGCGTATGGCCATCTTTGCCCCAACGTGTGGTGGGCCTGCCTAAGAGGAAAGCTAACACATATAAAAGCAGAGTTGAGGTGAAGCCTTAGAACTCATGACATTTAAGCCTTTCTATCCAGTTGTACCTGAATCTCTTTTGAATTTCTCAGTTTGGGTGAGCAGTCACAGCAAATAGACAGCTGTTTTTTCTTAAGCCTGCTTGAATTTTGTTTGCATTACTTACAGCTGGAAGAGCTCTAATAATACATAACTGTTCATACTTTGCTGATTATTTTTTCTTGGCTATATTTAGATAGATATATACAGTTTAGCAGATAACAGAAAGACAACAAAATTGGGAAATACTTCATTTTTATACAGAAAACTCTCCCAGCATGGCAGGCAAGGAAAATACTATTCATCCTATTTTACAGATAAGCAAACCTGGAAACAAGGGACAAAGTTAAAAAGTCATATTTTGAACTGGAACCTGTACCCTGTTAACATTGGTCCTTCTTTCTTTTCCTTTTGGTGAGGAAGATTGGCCATAAACTAACATCTGTTACCAATCTTCCTCTTTTTCCTTGAGGAAGATTGTCACTGAGATAACATCCGTGTCAATATTCCTCCATTTTATGTGGGATGCTGCCACAGCATGACTTGCCAAGCAGGGCTAGGTCTGTGCCCAGGATCCAAACCTGCGAACCCTGGGCCGCCAAGGTGAAGCGTGTGAACTTAACCACTATGCCACCTGGCCGGCCCCCTTTTGGTATTTTTTTTATATTGCATAACATTGTCCTTCAACTATCTCATCATCCTAACAATTTATTTCCTGAATATTAATAAGGATTACCTACCATGTGGAGTAAAAGTGGAGGAAGAAAATATGAGTTTATGAAGAACTTAATCAATCCTCAAAATTAGAAATCTAGAAAATAATGATATTGAAAAGAGAGCCAGGACCTGCAAGAATGAGGATAAAGGTTTAAAAACATCCATTCCTTCATTCAACATATATGCGTTTTGTGCTTCCTCTGTGCCAGGGCCTGGGTCAGAACTCTGGGTATGTAACTGTGATCAGACCCTAACTGGTTCCTGCCCTCATGGAGTTACAGACAGAAGAAGGAGAGGAACACGTGCAGGTACGTACACAAACGACATGAAAATTTCAACTCTGACATATACGATGTAGGGGAGATATTTGGTGCTAAAAGAGTTCATAACAGGGCAATTTGATGTAATGAGGAGAGTAAAGGAAGGTCCATGGGGGGAATAAGACGTAAACTGAGATCTTCAAGATGAGCAAAGCTTCAAGGGGGATGGAAAAGTATTCAAACTGAGGCAACAGCAGGTGCAAAGATCCTGTGAAGGGGGAGGGTCTATGAAGAATATGTAAGACTATGAGAAGGGTTGTGAGCCTGGGCTAGTCAGAGCAAAGGGTACCATGACCAAAGGTGGGGCTAGCTTTGGTTTTTTCAAAACTTAGATTTGTATGATTAGGTGTTAATTTTTCAAAATAGACTTACTCTATTTTCTCCCAACATATAAGTAGACAGACATTTTTTTCCATGCAAATTAGCTTCCTATTGTTAACAAAAATATTCCTAAAGAAAGAATTCTTTCAGAAGAATATAACTGAGTTAACATTTTCTTCCTTTGCAACATGTAGCCTGACTTTCTCTTGCTTCAATTTAAGCTATTTTAAGATAATACCTTTTCCGTGCTGATCTTTCCTAGAATTATACAATTTAGTTGTGGAAGAGAACTTAAAGATAGTCTAAAACGGTCCTTTAATATTAAGGATAGAAAAACTAAACCCCCACCCCAATGTGATTTATACAAGGTCACCCAGTTGAAATGGCACAAGTGACTAGTTATTTCTCAGAAAACAATTTTTGCCAAACTAAATCCCAATTTCTATATCTGACCATTATCTTGTCAATCCTTTAATCCTTTTCATTGACTCTCCCGTTTTCCCATATCTTTGTTAAGCTGTAGAGCTCAAAGCATGTCACATAGTACCTAATGACAGCGTACTGAAATAAAACACAGTAGGTTAGATTCCTGCAGTTTTTCACAGTACATCCCTAAAATAAGTGTGCCTAAATGTTACGAATGTGTGCGATATTACTATCTGAACAAGACTATAAATTTTCTTACAGATATGTAAAAAGTTCTGTCTTAATACAACCACAGTTGACTTTGTAAACTATGTATTAGGAGGTATAGACTTTTCAGATAATCTTTTATTAGGAAATAGTCAAAACAGTACTTTTGAAAAGAGATCATAGATAAAACAGCGACAAAGAAATAACATTTGTAATTACACAGTGAAAACTATCTGTTATTAATTGTTGCAATTTTCCTTTTCTTTGATATAAGTTAAATATTTTACAGTGAATTATCTAAGAATTAACAGATTTATTGATTGTTTGGGAATTCACATTTGTCATATATTCAACCATTTTCCCTTGTTCTTAAATCTTTTTCAAAATCAGTTTGAGAGTTTAAATCTGCACTGGTTTTTACCTATCATTTGTTTATTTTATTTTTTTGGTAATGAAATGGATTAAAAATTCTGAGCAATTATAAATGGAATCATCCTTCACTTACTACAAAGTAATTATGCCTAGAAAAATATTGCTTTTGAATAAAGTGTCACAGAAGAGATAAAGTAACCTAAAAAGCAATTCCTTCTCCATATTGTACACAAATTAATATATTTATTGTAGTAATATAGGCATTTAATAAAAATTTGGAGTACATAAAAATGTACAATGAAAAGCAATCATCCTCCCAATTCCACTATTTATACCAATTTTCTTTGTACCGTTGAGTAACAGTTTCACTGTCTATTTCTTGTGCCGTCAACCTCAGTGACTGCAGCAGTTCCGTCCAGGAGGATGGCGTGACCACCCTCGCCCCTCTACTCCATCCTCTCCCACTACTTTTCATCTTCTACCTTTTCTCAAATATCTCTTTGCATATTTTAAGGTGAAAATTAACATATTCTATATTCATAATTTTTGCCTGAGCTTTTGTATAGATTCATTAATAGAGGTGAAAGTCAATAAGCTGTATCAACATTATGAAGGTCTTAAGGTCATTTAAGTCTTTGCCAGATGGGGAACTTTTTACTTTCCTGGGCCAATATTATGATGTTGAGTAGCTCTGAGGAGAATATTTCCAGTTTAAACAGAAACCCTTTTACTTCAAACCATTCCATGTATTAGTTTGCTTCACATTTGGATCATGATTTTGCCAAACAAAATTTGATTTTTCCTGGACAATCTAATTGCCTTTCCTTTTTCTTCTTGACCAAAAGCCAAAACAATAAAAAGCCTCACCATAGATCCAGTTTATCATATATCTATTGACAAAAATATCACATATTATATAAGGTATTTTTTTCCCAAATATAGAAATTCCAAAGTGTTATAATCTGCTCCAATCTAAGATTAGGGTCCCCTGGCCGGCCCAAAGCTATTAATCTAGAACTCCTCTTCTCTCCTAGGCTATATTCATACTTTCCTGGATCTCATGAGCTTTGTTTTCTTCCTCATTTTGCTGGAGTATTTATGAAAATCCTAAGAAAAGATACACAAGTGGTAAATGTTAAGAGTCTTGGACATTTTAAATGTTCCTAATTGATTAATATTTCACATGGGTAGAGTATTCTTGATTTAATATAGTTTTTTTCCTCAGAACTTGAAAGGCATTGCTTCATTAACTTGTATCATTCCAAGTTACTGCTACTTGCCTACTTTTCTTTACTTTGTATATATCCTATCTTGTTTTTTTTATTTTTCTACTTAATTGTTTTAGGATCTTCTCACCATTCAGGACATCACATAAATGTGATTAGGTGTAGCTCTTTTCACATTCATCAATGAACCCTTTCATTTTAAAGACTCATAGATCCCTTCCATTGTGGAAGATTTTCTTGTGTAATTTCTTCGATGGTTTTCTCTTCTTTATTTTGCTAACTCTCTTTCCAGGGCTCTAACTCAGATGATGAATGTTGTATAATACTTCTCTGTTACCTCCCAAGGAAACTACCTACACTCAAATTCTTGTCTCAATTTCTGCTCTTGCAGGAGACCAAATTAACACACCATGTAACATGGAAACAGACTTTAATTGCTTCACATATTAAAAGTATAAATAAAATTAGCCTGGTTGGGCAAGTAGGAACGAAGCAACATATTTGTATCTTAAGTTAATGATTTTTAAAACTTCTATTTTATTCCAGTTTTCACCTGAAACTATACAGTTTCTTTCACTTTTCTGAAAATGATTATCAGAAATCAGAGGCAGAAGATGAAGAAACTTCTGCACTACTTTTTAAAATGAAAAAATAAGAAATTAATCTATATTTTTTAACAACTGGTGAAGAAGTTCTGGGTACAGGGTTGAGGTGGAGGACTGCAAGAATAACACAAAGTTGCCATTCTCTAATGCCCTAAAATAAGCTGCCACCTGCTCCAAATAAATAAATTAATTAAATAAAGAGCAAAAACAAAACAAAATGAAAATACAAACAAGGAAAAGGGGAGAACTTTAGAATAAGCTTGAAGAACTTGTAGAAAAGAAAAAAAAAACAACAGAAGATCCTTTAGCAGATAATAGTGACAATAGGAGATAAGTTACTTGATTCCTAACACTGATCTCACCTTTTAGAACTAATGAGTTAACAGAATCCCATGATTTCTCACTATAAATGCTTCCCTAAATCTGGAATGAAACACATGAATGGGCATCCATTTTATTTTTCCTTCCTGTTCTGAGGAGTAATGGAATCTGAAAGTGAACATAAGGAAGATAACAAAGGGAATGACTCAGTCAACTAAAGGTTCCAGGGTTACCTGTTAGATTGAGGAAAAAATTCCAGAGCCCAAGGGTAGTCCTTCCACGAGAAAAGTATCAGCTTTCCAGTTAGACAGTGACATCTGCTTCAGGACGTGAACTGAAATCTCAAAAGCAGAGCATACACCCTCCACTGAATTCTCCCCCTCACCTCACCTTCACGACCCTTATCCTATCATCCCCTCGCAAACTGCGGGAACAGGGTTAAGATACACAATCCTCAACCCCCATCTCTAGCTCGGAGAGAAAACAAACTAGTGTCAGATATTAGAGGAGGAGAGTCAAGATTCATTCATTCTGTGTAACAGCAAAAGAACCTATGGGCAGAAAAGCCTAAGCATAACCAAGATGAGAGAAACAATTACGGCAACAATGTACATAGACCACAAAGGAGGGGAGGGAGGGAGGAAGGGAGGGAGAAATAAAAAGGAGGAGAAGTGGGACGTAATAGGAAAGCAAGTAATCCAATTCAGAAAAATTAAAACCTCAAAGAAAAAATAAAACTCCTCATAATTGCTTCACAATAGAGGACAAATTAATAAGAACATGCATTCAATAAAACAACACACAGCAATAAAATAAATGACAGTATGAGATGAAAATCAGATTGTGGACTCCCTACACAGAAACACTGAAGGGCAAAATGGCATCATCCTCATAGAGCTAATAAATAAATTAAAAACAGGAAGGAGCCAACCACAAGCCACACTGAAAATTGAATTGTTGACATAAAAGGAAGACTTCAGCAAAGTGAATAAAATGAAAAAGTCAAAGGGATTAACATTAGAGAGACATTATTTGGCAGAAAACTAAAGAAGCCAGCAAAGGAGATGCAACTATATAAGGAATTTTTCTTTAAATGAAGAAAAACTACAGATTGAAATAACCCATCACGTTTCAGAGAAAGTTGATGTAGACATTTCACATTGGAAACAGCCCAGTTAGTACCATAAAGATAAAGAAAGAATTCTTTGAGCACTAAGAAAAAATACCAACCAACCTCTAAGGGAGAAAAATCAGGCAGGCTGGCTGTCGATACCCCTGTGGCAAGATTCAATGCCAGAAGGCAATAGAGCCACATCTATAAATGTCTGAGAGAAAGCAAACATAAACCAAGAATATTATCTACACTGAAAATGTCATTCAGTTATTTGAAAAAGCACAGTTGTGAGTGGGGAGACCTGTGAGAAGACCCGCATCCTAACTGTTCATGATAGGGAAATACAGGATAAAGAACATGAACCTGACCACCTAATGCATTTTATCGTCTCCTTTTTAAACCCAAAGGATCATTTATGATGTACTTCTTGTAATGAAGAAACATTTATCTGAATTTCATTTGTTTACTCAATTTTGAGTCTTTCTTTTATTAAATTTAAAAATTAAACTTAATACTTCTCAATTAAAACTAGCAGGGGCCAGCTCATTGGCGTAGTGCTTAAGTTCACATGCACCACTTTGGCAGCCCAGGGTTCACCAGTTCAGATTCTGGGAGGAGACCTATGCACCACTTATCAAGCCATGCTATGGCAGGCACCCCACATACTAAATAGAGGAAGATGGCCGCAGATGTTAGCTCAGGGCTAATCTTCCTCAAAAACAAATAGCAGTAATTATATGATTTCTTTTAAATCTCTGACTATCTATCTGTCTATCTATCTATCTATCATTCTATTTACCCTTCTACTACATGTAAAATATGAAATGATAGTCACCTAATGTTCACAGTGTGGATAGGGTTTATAGTTTATTCTATTGTCATTATTTTTATTTTGATCTTACAATCACTTTATAATCGTTGGATTATTTTATTCTCTATATTGAGCAGGTATGATTTTAACAAAATAATCGAATAAGTTAACAGAGACAGAGAAAGAAGAAGAAAGAGGGGAAGGGGGGGGAAGGAGGTAAAGAAAGCAAACAAATAGGCTAAGATTTCCACAGCCATAGAAAACATGGATGAGCATTATTTTATTATACACACTTTTCTGAATTTTATAAATATTCAGAAGTAGTTTTTTAACAAAATCAATATTTTTGAAATTCTGCTTTCAGCAGAAAATTCTTCTTACAATTACGCTTCCAAGAAGCTCAAGAGACAGCCAAATATTTACAAATATATAGCGCTAAGAGTCAGTAAGCTAACCTAAAAAGCTAGAAAAGCGCTTAGGAGAAAGAAAAGGAGTTAAAGACATTGTTTTCCCAACTTTTTCATCACAAAATTGATTAAGGCCTGGGTTGTACATGTTTTAAGCAGCAATTTTAATGTCAGAGAGACGTCAGTTTTCTCATCTGTCCAGACTGATTCTGCTTTACCTTCACATGAGCTAAGACACGGAATCCAGCCCCTTCACTGGTTTCCAAAAGAAATCTGAAAATACCAATTTCTTTTCATAAATTTTATGGCCTTTACTAAGATTTGGGGGTTACTAGATGTACTCAAATTACATTGCAACATATTTAACTTGAAAGACATCACCTCAACTTTTCTTCTCTTTAAAGTTCCCTCCTTCGGTGCTTTTGGCAGTGGATTCTTCTTTAAAGATTGGCACCTGAGCTAACAACTGTTGCCAATCTTTTTTTTTTCTGTTCTGCTTTTTCTCCCCAAATCCCCCCAGTACATAGTTGTATATTTTAGTTGTGGTTCCTTCTAGTTGTGGCATGTGGGACGCTGCCTCAGAGTGGCCTAACGAGTGGTGCCATGTCCACACCCAGGATCCGAACCAGCGAAACCCTGGGCCTCCACAGCAGAGAGCGTGAACTTAACCACTTGGCTATAGGATAAAAATCCATGTCCCAGAAGGGCATTCTTATACAAGCTTCTACTCTGGGATACTCCTTAGGTAATTAAAATCTCTCTCCTCATTATAAAGCATAGCTCTTCAAACATGGCCCAGGTCCTACCGCCATGTTTCCATGCCCAAGCTGGCCACTGCAGGGAGCCACCAGTTAACTATAAATTTATTACAGTAGTCTTATGCCCTTGGAGACTTTTAATATACAACAGAGCAATTCTATTGGTTCATTTTGATTTCTTACTTGTGGTAGACAAATTCTAAGATAGTTCCCAAGCTTCTTGACCCTTGTTGTACACACTCTGAATAATTTCCTCCCCTTGAATGTAGGTGAGACCTGTGAATACCATAGGATAGTCTTTCCCTTGATTAGGTTATACCATACAGCAGATATGATGTGATAATCGCTCCCATGATTATCCTATGTTACAGAAGACTCTGCCACTGGATATTAATGAGAGCTCCTCGTGCTGATTTTGAAGAGGTAACCAGCTACGTTGTGAGAGCAACACATGGCTAGGCTTTGAGGACAGCCTCTATGAGCTGAGAGTGAAGCCCAACCAAGTCAGCAAGGACTTTGAGCCTTCAACCTCAAGGACCTAATTCTGCCCCAAACGAGAGTGATCTTGAAAGAGGAGTCCAAACCTCAGATGAAATCGCAGCCCCAGCCAACATCTGAATTTCAGCCAAGTGAGACCCCGAGCACAAGACCCAGGTGGCACGTATCTATACTCTTGGCCCACAGAAACTATGAGACAATAAATTGGTGCTCTCTTAAGCTGATAAATTTCTGGTAACTTTTACAAATCAATGGAAAACTAATATATTTGGGAAAATGAGCAAGAATAAGTAAACAATAAAAATCAGAATATAGAAACAAGTGAACAAATATATGTAGGAAAAAGTAGACAAAAATTCAGTAAAAATACAGAATATTCAAACAATACTGTCAATCGATTTGAATTAATTTGTATAGAACATTATTACAGTCATCATGCACAAAATACAATTTTTTCTTCACGTTCTCATGGAGCATTCACTAAGATTTACTGTGATTTGGATCATAAAAAATGTTTCAACTTATTTAAAATAAATGTAAGAAGATTGAGTTTAAAATCAAAGAAAATTTTAAAAAGAAACAATAAAAATAGAAAATTAATGAATTAATTAAACAAATAATAGATAAATTAATAGTCAGAAACTGAAACTTTGAAAAGACTAATAAAATTGATAAACTCCTAGCATGATGGACCAAGAAATAGAAAACACAAATGACTCAAGTGAGGAATGGAAGAGGTGGCATCAGAACAGATCCTGCAAATATGAAAAGGACAATAAGAGAATACTATGAACAATATTGTGCTAATAAATTCAGAAATCTAGATGAAATAAATGCCTTGAAAAATAAAAATTACAAAAACTGTCACAAAAAGATACCGAAAATCTGAATAGCTCTAGACAAAGTTGAGTTCATAATCAAAAACCATCCCACAAAAAACTCTGGCTCTAGATGCTTTCACTTATGAATTCTCTGAAGCACTTAGGAAAGAAATAACACCAATCTTACGTGACTCTTTCAAATTAAAAGTAAGAAGGAACACAACCCAATTTGATTTACGAGATAAACGAATCCTGACATTAAAACCTGACAAAGAAAATAAAAGTAGACCAGTTATCACTCATGATCATAAACACAAAATGCTTCAAGCAATACTAGCAAATAGCATCGAACAATATATGAAAAGATAATACATCATAAACATTTAGAGTTTATCCCAGGAATACAAGGTTAATTTAACATTAGAACATCAATCAATGTAAATGTTAACAGACAAAAGAAGGAAGAAAAACAAAACATCCTTATAATAATTCGAATGATAAAAGCTTTTTAGCAAACTGGAAATAGAAACTTCCTCAATCTGACAAAAAGCACCTAAACCTGTACGTAATGGGGAAAGATTAAAGGCTTTGCCCCTAAAACAACAAACAAGACAAGGACACCTTCTCCCACCACTTCTATTCAACATTGTACTAGAAGTCCTAGCCACTAAAATAAAACAAGAAAAAGAAATAAAAAGCATGTGGAATGAAAAGGAAAAATTAAAACTTTATTATTTCTTTTTTTTTCTCTGAGGAAGATTAGCCCTGAGCTAACTACTGCCAGTCCTCCTCTTTTTGCTGAGGAAGCCTGGCCTTGAGCTAACATCTGTGCTCATCTTCCTCTACTTTATATGTAGGACCTCTACTATGGCATGGCATGCCAAGTGGTGCCATGTCTGCACCTGGGATCTGAACCGGTGAACCCCGGGCCGCTGAGAAGCGGAACGTGCACACTTAACCACTGCACCACCAGGCTGGCCCCTAAAACTTTATTATCTCTACATGACATAATTTTGTACATACAAAACACCAAGAATTTCCAAAAATACTAGAATTAGTGAATCCAGCAAGGCAAAGGATATAAAGTTAATCTAAATTCAATCATAGTTCTATCTTTATTAGTGAGCAATTGGAAAATAAAATTTTGACAAAATCACTTGCACATCAAAACATCAAATACCTAGGAATAAATTGAGTAAGATCCCTATACTGAAAACTACAGACCATTGTTGAGGGAAACCAAAGATGATCTAAATAAATGGAGAAATGTACCATGATATAGATTAGAAGACATCAATGTCTTTTCTCAACAACTGGTTGAACTAAATCCCAATCAAAATCATAGCAGGATTTTTAAAGAAACTGACAAACTGGTTCTAAAATTTATAATGAAATGCCAGCAATCTGATATACCCAAAGAAATCTTGAAAGAGAAGAACAGTGTTGAAAAACTCTTTCTACCTAACTTCAAGACTGTGGAGGAAGCTATAGGAATAAAGACAGTGTTCTATTGGTATAAGTATGGGTAGATAGATCAATGGAACAGATTAGCGAGTACAGATACCCACACATATTTTGCCAATTAATTATTGACAGAGCTTCAAATCCTTTTCATGAAGAAAGGACAACCTTTTAATGAGTGCTTTTGGAAAAGATGAATATCTGTAAGGAAAAAAAATGAACATCAACCACTACCTTACACCCTACACAAAAATTAATTTAAGAAGAATCATTGATTTAATTGTAAAATTGACAGTCATGAAGCCTCTTGAAAGTTTCTTTATGATCTCTCAGGACACATAAAACAATAACCATAAAAGTTTTTTTAAAATGGATAAATTGGTCTGCATCAAAATACACAATTAAGAAAATGAAAATGCAAGCTACAGACTTGGAGAAAATATTTGTAAAGTATAAATCTCACAGAGGACTTATATCCACAATGTGTATAATATAAACTGCTGCAAATCAATAATAAAAAGAAAAACAACCCCAAAAAAGGTGCAAATGTCTGAATGTCTGAATAGACACCTCGCAATAAAAGATGTACAATGGGTCAATAAGAAATGAAAAGATGTTCAACACCATCAGTCATTAGCAAACACAAACTGAGTGCAGAATTAGATTCCATTTTATATACACGTAAATGGTTAAATTTCAAAAGACTGACAATAACAAATGTTGGCAAGCAGGTAGAGTAACAGAAGCTTTCATACATTGCTGATGGGAACATAAAACATTACAACAACTTAGAACATATGCTTGGCAGTTTCTTATAAAATTAAACATATCAGCACCCTATGACAACCCCATGACACAGAAATTTCACACTTAGATCTTCACTCAGGAGACACGAAGACATATCCAAAACTGACTTGTCTAAGAATGTTCTTAGCAGACTTGTATATGATAGCCCAAAACTAGAAAAGATCCAAATGTCTATCTTCAGGAGAATGGTATAAATAACTTGTAGCATATTCATACAATGGAATACTGTTGACAATAAAAAGAAACAAACTATTAATATATGCAACAATATGGAAGAATCTCACCGTTTTGTTGTGTGAAAGAAGCCAGACACAAAAGAATATACTCTAAGAGCCATTTCTACGAAGTCAAGGCACTGGCACAAGTAATCTTTGGTGATAGAAATTAGAATGTGTGACTTCAGTGAGGAGATTGACCAGAAAGAGGCAGGAGGGTACTCAAAAAGTTCTTTGCCCAGTTTTGGGTGGACACAACTGTTAAAATGCATCCAAATGAACATCTGACATCTGTGCCTTTTATTGCATGTGAACTATAACTCAATTTTAAAATGTGAATGGGATCCTTTCACAAATGTTCAAGAAGTTATTTTTAATGTTCTATTATTAATTTTATTTATACATACAAATTAATTTTCTTCTTAAAAAGCATTTCTGGTACTTAACAAAATGCCCTGTCTGGAACAAAGTGCTGGTATGATTCTGCCAGATAGAAAATAATGTTATCATTGTGTCCCATTACATGTTATTATATGGATAGATGATTTTATGGAGCCTAAATTACCCGTGTCTTTAGTACTAATTCTGACAGCCACAACAATGCAAGTAATTGTATCTATCACTTCTTTAACGGCTTGGGGAAGTATTAGGCACTTGATGTGTTGTCTCAGGTACTCCTCACAACAACCTCATTTTGCCAGTGAAGAAAATAAGGCTCAGAGTAGTTACATAACTTGCCCAATGCTCATGGTGTATAATTCCAGCCTATTTTTGAAGACAGATCTAATTGCACAGCCATTACTCTGTCTGGTATACAACACTGTCACTTAATTGGACTAACTTGACATCACTTCTTCAATATAAAGAACTTTTATTGATACTCTTAAATTATTACAGATTGTTTAGTTCAACCAATTGCTACCAGTCAGGATTTAATTAGAAATAAAACTAGCACTCTCTCTCTCTCTCTCTATACACACACACACACACACACACACACACACTACTATATGTGCATATAGCAATTATAAAATATAAAATTATATTAATAAAATTATATATGCATCTACTAATAATTATACAATATATGACAATTTTATATAATAACAATTTTACAAAATAAAAATAATATATTCTGACAGCAATGATAATATCTCTGGGGATTTGCCCTTACTCAACTGTGGGAGCCGGGTATGCAGTCTCTATAAGGCTGTTGTCTTGATGTCTGATGCAGGCAATTTGGAAAAGAAGATTGTAAAACTGGGGAGATCTAACAAGCTGAGACCCACAAGTGTGAGCAGGAGCCCAGGAGGACTGGCAAAAATCTGCACCAATTCTTGTTGTCTTTGATCTTGATGCTGTGAGTGTCCAGCAGAAGCCAGGACCTTTTATCATGGTGCTAAAAACATGCACCTGGCCCAAAGTCAGAGGAGGTGAAGGAGGATCCCGGGGAAGACTGAGCAGCTATAGGCCCATCTGCTGCCTCATACCAAGAGGTGAGCCAGAAGATAAGTGACAATATTCCGAAATGGCTGCTGCTTCGCTTCTGCCCCTCAGATCGCCCACAAGAACCTCTCTCATGGTGCACGCGAACTGGAAACATACAAGAAAAGGAATTCTGAGAGATGAAGTTTAGCCTAGCCACGCTGACACTTTATAAAGCTACCATGAGCCATTTGCACATGAATTCTGCCTATAATCAGGTCTAGCCAATTAAAACATAGTGTAGAACTGAAGAGGGCATGTTTCCAGAGTATGGTATCTTACTTGAGTGTTTAGCTGTGTGATCACGGACAAACTACCAGAATTCTCTGGACTGGGAATTCTCACACAGAAAATAAAGATAATAACAGTACCTATTAATAACATTTCTGTTAAGAGTAAGAGAGAAGACACATGTCAAAGAAAACAGCTTAGAACAGAGCTTGGCACATGACAAAAAAATCAGTAAATGTAACTATTATTATTATAGAATGAACAAAATCTCTGAAATCACACAAGTAGAATCCTATACTTTGGTTAAGTTAATCATTACAATATCTTATCATTGTGAACCTATAAAATTATAACAGCATGTACCTCTGTAAACTTAGTATACACATATAAATGTAAATATAAATATATATGCTTATCAAATTGCTGAAAATATGCTTGTAGTGGTAAAAGTTCAGTGTAAAACAGACATTTATCAAGTAAGTCACAGTGCTAATAAATCCTATTTAATAGAAGAAACTAAAAATAGCCTATCACATTACAGTGCTTCTGTACAGGATTCATAATAAGAGCAGGGCTTTGCACTTTTTATATATGTGTGTGTGTGTGTGTGTGTGTGTGTATAACATTGCTGTACAAGTAGAGTGTTCCTGGTCTCAGTCTACTTAACAATTACATTCTATAACACAGCAGTTGATATATGACATTTTAGATAAAGAGGGAAGAGAATGCTCAGCTGAGCTACAGCTAAGTTATTTAGTAGTTTGAGAAATAGAAGGTGAGCAAATCACTTCTTTTTTTTTTTTTTTTTTGCAGGGAAAGATTTGCCTTAAGTTAACATCTGTTGCCAATCATCCTCTTTTTCTTTTCTCCCCAAAGCCCCAGTGCATGGTTGTATGTGCTAATTGTAAGTCTTTCTAGTTCTTCTACATGAGCCACCACCACAGCAAGGCAACTGACAGATGAGTGGTGTGGTTCTGCATCCAGGAAGTGAACCCAGGCCGCCAAAGCAGTGAGAGTGCTGAACTTTAACCCCTAGGCCATCAGGGCTGGCTTCTGAATCACTTCTTTATCTTCAGTCTGCATGTCCAACCACAACATTGGCCAGAAAAACTCACCTGATATTCCATGCAACCCAGCTACCTAAGCACAAATGCCTGCTTAACTGTGTAATGATTCAGGAGAATGGGATCCACCTTTATTTAACTCTATACAAAATACATTTATCCATGCACAAAATCCTAAGGAATCTAAAAGAGAGCTAAGAAAAATAATGTGAGTTTAGCAAGGGCTCAATCTACAAGGTCAAGGGGCTGGCCCTGTGGCCTATGGTTGTAGTTCAGCATGCTCTGCTTCAGTGGCCTGGGTTTGGTTCCCAGGCACGGACCTACACCACATCAGCAGCCATGCTGTGGTGGCAACCCACATACAAAACAGAGGAATATTGGCACAGATGTTAGCTCAAGACGAATCTCCCTCCAGCAAAAAGAAGAGAATTGGCAACAGAAATTAGGTCAAGGAAAATCTTCCTCAGCAACAAAACAGAACAAAACACACAACAAGGTCAATATGAAAAAGTCAGTTGTGTTTCTGTGCACTAGCAGAAACCAATTCAAACTTCAAATATATATTTTAAAAACACTATTTATTGAGGACTCTACAACTTAGAATGCTTATAAATAAATTTGACAAAATATGTTCAAGATATGTACACTGAAACTACAAAATATTGCTTTAGAATAATTATAGAAGGCCTAAATAAATGGAGAATTAAACCATGTTGATGGGTCAGAAGACTAAATATCGTTAAGATGTCGATTCTTTCCAATATAGTCTACAGATTCAACAATTAAATCAATCAAAATCCCTGCAGGATTTTTTGTAGAACTTGACAAGCTGATTCTAAACTAGTCTTTTGTGTTAGATCCTATAGAATGCAACAGAGTGTTACAAAGCATAGCTACTGAGTGGGATAAACTTGGACTTGAACCTGTAACTATGCTCTTTACTGACTGGGGGACCCTGGCCTGCTCAGTTAAAGTCTCAGAACTTGAGTTTCCTCATTTGTTAAATGGGAATACTCTTAGCACCTACCTCATAGCTTGTTACAGGACAAACAAAGTGCATAGCCAGCATGAACATGAATATTAGTTGTTATTATAGTTGTTGTTGTTGTTGTCTTTATATCTGAATGGTTCCTGGTAATGTATTTATTACACCATTTCCATCATCATGAAACAATTTGAGGTTGTATAAGACTTGTGAAGGTAGATATTTCACTTGATCAAAACACTATATAAGCCAAAAGTCAGAATACTTCTTTATCAAATAAAACATTCAGATCTAAAGCTACTTAAACTCTTATCCACAGAGATTTCCCCAAATTGCTAAATGTGAGCCAATAAAGAATTCTTTGTCAATGAATATCTTATTTTCTCTTATAACTTTATGTGATTCTATTATAAAACAGAATCAATGTTATCTTGGAATATATTTTCAGATGTATTCTAGTTCCCAAATCACTAGTCTTTTATCCAAGATATGTCAGCTGTGAAATACATCTAATTTTATACTGAATTGAAGATAATGGGATAGAAATATATTGTATATGTCCTCACTCAAAATTAAAAAGAAATGACGATGGAGAGATGATGATGAGGATGATGAAGATGATGACATATAGATAGATACATCTTATTTTTCTTCAAGTAAAAATCTTCACTTGAAAATCAAATCCAGCAAACTAGTATGCAATGCTTTCTTTTCATGACAAAATCATTTTTCCCTTTCCTGAAATCTGTCACTTAGAGACTAGGTCTATCAAAGAAATCATTCCTCTTTGGAAGCCTGAAAATAACTTTTCCACCAACCATATACCTAATACATAGAGCAGCATGAGTATTTGGTGAAAAATTGAGTTTTCCTCCCCTTTGTTGTTCATCTTTCATTCCAACATGAATTTTTGTGATTAGACATTAAAGTTCCATATTTCATTCCAACATGAATTTTTGTGATTAGACATTAAAAATATGTTTCTTTCATCCCAGATGTAGGATAGAGAGGGAAAATAAATTTGCCTTAGAGTTAGGCAAATACCAAAAGCCACCTCAAATATCAAGTTAAAGACATTATCAAAATTAAAGCAGATGGGGAAATTAGTTATTTGTTACAATATTAAAAAATGTGGACATCTTGTCCCCTTGTTCTTACCATCACTTCCAACTCCACTCCACTGGAGCTAAACTAGATATTTGAAATCCATACTTTATGATCTCCTTTGGATTAAGGTGTTTAAAGCCAGCATTAACACTCAAATATTAATATTTTCTTAGATAGTAAGTGGATTAAATACTATAATCCATTGAAGAAGGCATGAATAAATGAAGGATACCCCATATTCATGGATAGCAAGATTCAGTATTATAAAATCTGTCTTCCTCAAAATTTATGTACAGTACTAATGCAATCTCTCAATGTCTCAGCAGTTTTGTGTGGAAATTGACCAGTGACTCCATAATATTATCATAATGCAAAGCCAAGAATAGCCAAGGCTATGGTTGAAGAAGAAAGATTAAGGATTTATGGTACCAGATGGCAATATACTTATTATAATTAAGACAATGTGGTATTGATGTTAGGATAGGCAATAGACCAACAGAACAGAACAGATTTGATAATCAGATCCATACATACATGCTCACTTTATTGGTAACAAAGGTGATAGTTCAATGCAGTGTAAAATAATTGCCTTTTTCAAAAGTGTTTCTGGGTCTAAGGGTATTCATATGGAAAAAATAAATCTTGTAACACTCCACAACTTACACAAAAATAACTGCAGATCTAAATATGAAAGCTAAAATGGAAACCCATCTAGAAAATAACATAGGAGTATATCTTCAAGATCTCAGGTAGTCAAAGTTCCCTTAACAAGACACCAAAAGAACCTACTATGAAATCAAAGATCAATAAATTGGACTTAATTAAATGTCTAATTTTATAAATTTAAAGATAGATAAATTGAATGGTGAAAAAGCAAGCCACAAATTTGGAAATGGTATTTGCTATACATCTATCTGACACAGAACTTATATATAGACTGTATAATAGATATATTGATATATCTTATAGGTATCTTATCTTAGAAATATATGTATCTTCAATAAGAAAAGTAAAGAAAAGCAAATAAAAAATCAGAAGAATACTTGACCTGCCAGTTCATAAAATGTATGTGTGTGTATGTGTATATTCAAGTGAAAAGCTGTTCAACCATAATAGTCATCAGGGAAATGTAAATTAAAACCACAGTGGAATACGATTATACAACCAAAGGCTAAAACAGAAAAGACTAACAATGTCCTATGTTGTTTAGTATGTAGAAACCCTAGAATTCTCATATAATGATGGTATGGGTGTAAATTAGTATACTATTTTGGAAAGCTATTTCCCACTACTTATTATATGCATACTCTATTACTTAGTGATACGTCTGGATTTTCAATTACCTGGAAATGCAAATGTTCATCCACATTAGAATAGATAAATAAACTATGGTATTATCAAACAGTTGCATGCTTTACAGCAATGAGAATAAGTAAACTACAATGACATACAATAACACAGATAAACCCCTGAGGCATAATGTTGAGCAAAAGAACCAGACAAAAAAATCAAACAGGCATTGCTCCACTTACAAAAAAATTTGAAAACAGGCAAAACTAATCTTGGATGTTGGAAGATAGGTAGTGGTTATATTTTGAGGGGAGGGGGATGACAGAGAAAAAGTATAAGGGGGACTTTTGCGGTGCTGGTAATGTTCTATTTCTTGATTTTGATACTGATAATACGGATGTGTTCATTCTTTGAAAATAGTTAAGATGCATGTTAAGCATTTTTTCTTTATGTAAGTTTTAAAAAATATTTACAAAGAAAATATTCACTCGAATTAAAAGATTTTAAAAGTGGCTACCTCAAGATGGTATATTTTATTTTCATTTGGTGTTCTAACCTACCTGAATGTGATTTGTTTTATCATATACAAATTTTATTTTTATATATAAAAATTTTTATATGTTTTATACATATAAATAAATATATTTTACATATAAATATCAATTTTTCCATGATCGAGAAATCTACATTCATCTCTGAGTTGTTCTCTCCCCCAGGGGTCAGCCTCAACAGTTACAATTGTATTATATACACTTCTCCCCTGGAAATGGTTCATTCATAAAGGGCTGGATGATGTGATAACAACTGGGCCAACTTCTGTGTCCCATTGATTTATAACAAAGAGATTGATCATCTGGTTTGCTAATACAACATGAACTTGAGAGCTCTGGTATGGACACATATGTGGAGAAACAGAAAACTGCCTATAAAGATGAATGCAACAGACAAGAGACCATGTTTTCCAAAGGGGAGAAAATAACTGAATGATCGCTTGATTTCCTGATGGCTCCTCAGTTCCTGGTTCTAGCCAGTCTTTGGGAAGTCCCTGCCCCTGGGTCCTATAAGACATCCCTAAGTCCAAATGATAAAGCATCCATCTGTGTTTATGAAAAGATATGTTATCAGACATAATGTAAGCTAGTTTTTCCGATAACCTGGAAGAGCCAAGAGGAAAGGCGAAGGAAGGTAGATTTTGAAGGAAGCATCAGTGGAGTTCAGAAAGAGGTCCTAAAAGCAGATTCTGCTTGGATGTAACTCTGTGAGAGAAAGAGAGTAGGGTTTGGGGAAGGATTTAGGAACCTTAATAGCAGGGGATTATGTGAAGGCATTGAGAGTTAAGAAAAGGAAGAAGGACTAGAAGAGAGGAACAGAGATTGAAACTAGGAGCAGTTTTTCGTAGTAAAAGCCCTCAACAAAGAACACAGTTACTGTTTTTTACCACTAAACCAGTGGTGGTTATACAAAAAGCATGCTTGAGACTCATAAGTTAGTAACGTTTTCAGTTGTTGACCATCATACAGCTGTTCGTCTCTTTTGGCAAAACTGAAGATCTGACTATTTAAGCATATAGGATAGTATCCACTAAATTATAAACAAAAATACAATTATATAATCAACATAAAGAAAGATATAGCTGCAAATTTAAAAAAACTTAAAAGGAAGATATTCAGATGGTCAGAAATACAAAAGCTATAATATAAGGTAAATAAGTTAATTCAGATGGCCAATTAAAGTGAATCCAGATGAGAAAATTATTTTAAAAAAAGATGAATGATAACACGAGCAATAATTAACTGGAATTTTAGAAATCATGTGAAAAACTAGTTACAAATTTATCAAACATTATATAAGCCAATAATCAAATATAGCAATCAAATATAGACCTGGTTTGAGAGAATCAACAGGAAAATTTCACTCTAGGTCGCGACTAGGGAAGATAAAACTAGAAAAGTGATAGCTTGCTAAAGAAGTGACTATTGATATTATAAGACAGAAAAACATTAGAAAAAGATCAGGGAAAGACAAGCTGGAAAAACAGTTGACAGGGTTTGTATGGCAATAACATCCCAAGAGCCAGAGATCAAAAGAACAGATGAAGGAGAAATGGATTTTAAAACACTCTGAAAGTCATTACCAGATACTGAGGAATCTGTAATCTGAGTTTCAAATAGGATCTTTTTCTGTAGGACCAGTAGTGAGGACCAGGAAGGTGAGGCAGGGCTGGGTTTGAGTGTAGGGCTCAGGCCAGGAGTCAACATCATCCTTCCAAGGCCCTTGAAAGACTGAAAATACAGTAAAAATGCAGAAACATTGTTTAATTATGGGTTGCAATGGTCTCTTGTGTGAGACAAGAGTAGTGAAGAGGGCACAGACAGGTTCAGATCCCTCCTTCTCTCTTCTTTTTATTTGGTGAGGAAGCTTGGCCCTGATCTAACATCTGTTGCCAGTCTTGCTCTTTTTGCTTGAGAAAGATTGTCCCTGAGCTAACATCTGTGCCAATCTTCCTCCATTTTTGTATGTGGGACACCACCACAGCACGGCTTGATGACTGGTATAGGTCCACACCAAGGATCTGAACCTGCGAACCCTGGGCTGTGGAAGCAGAGTTTGCGAACTTAACCACTAACATCAGGCTGGCCCCTTCAGACCTTTTTATGTCAATGGGCAAGTTATTCAGTAAAAGAGACTTGTCAAAGCCTGAACCATTCAGAGCACAGAAACTTTCTATCCATTCATAAATTTGATGCTATCTGGTCTTTCCAAATGATAAGAGATGTGTAGTTTTACAAGTCCTATAGGTAGAAGTAGATGTAGAAGGAGATTTGTCTTAAGATTTAAGGTCATGAGGGTTGGTGAGCTAGGTGGGTGAATTGGATTGTCAAAGTCAAGAGAAAAAGGACTCACCTAATGTAGATAATTTAGGGAGTCCCTTCCCGTAAAGTAGTCTCCCATTATTTTGTGTGGATTGATTCCCTGTAGGTGTCGATTTATTCCCACATGAAGGACAGAAATAAACAGGCAAATAACCAGCAGAGAAAGATGGACTAAATGGCTTAGAGCTGTGGTTCTCAAAGTTCAGTGAACCAAGAACCAGTAGCATCAGTCTTACTTGGAAACTTATTAACAATGCAGTCTCTGCTCACCTCCCTAGAACTCAGGCACCAAACCTATTTCCCTTCTTATATATTTGAAAGCAAAAACAGGACACAGAGTCACAACAGGGTTTGACTAAATGGAATCAGAATGCTCCCTGAAACTTTGACACCCATTTTACCAAATTTCTCTACTTAGCTACCACAGTGAAATTTCATCTTCTCCCTAAAAAGAAATGCTAATAATAAAGAACTTATTTTATCATTATTATACCATTTTAATTATAAGCAGTAATTACAGTCATAATTTACTGAACAGTAGTTAGGTACCACATTCTCTTCCAAGTCATCTCAATTTTCTACTATCCCAGAGTTAACCCATGTACATAGTATATGTATCATCGAAGATACACTGACATTTCTTATACTAATATGTATGCATTTGTTTCCATGTGAATTACAAAAATACTGCTTCCATTTATAGTTGTTTTTAAACACAAAGGTTAAAATATGAGTACATTTATAGAAATATTAGGTAAATAATAGATGATATGTAAATATGGCAACGATTGTGCAAGTATATATGGGAAACTACTATTTGGGAGAAAGTGCTTCCTATCAATCATCAAAACACTGCCATAAAACAGGTATTATCTCCGAAGATCAGAGACTTTCTGTAATTTCCCCAAGACCCTACAGCTCTTATGTCCACAACTAACTTTTAAACCCAGAGCAGATACCCAAATCCATGCCCCTAATCTTATGTTATACCCTCTGCTACAATTCCGGTATTATACTTCTCCCAAATATATAAATATATGTATCATTAAGAAGATAATTTCATTTCGACCAACCTACTCTGCACTGTATGAATAGTATTTTGATGTCCTCTCTATATATCCTATCATTATGCCTAGGTTAAAATTTTAAAAATTCTCTTTCTATTATGATGCATATTTCTACAAATTAGAATGTGTCTGCTTATTTGTATTATAAAACAAAATGAGTATATAGTAAAATGCTATGCACAGACAGCATTTTGTGAGATAGATATATATATATACACACACACACATACATTTGCAACAAGAGAGCAGCAAAAATCCTTAAATATAAACAAATTTGGTGGCATAAGGTGCTCTGCTAAACAACCAAGAAATCATACTAGATAGCATTTTCCTTGGGAGTGGGGAATCTTTGATGAACACATTGATTCTATTCATTGCAACTGAGGAATGAAGTGTTGGAAGGAGGAAAATTATGGTTCCTGTCTTCAAGTTTTCCATTAGTGAAAGACTGAACGAAAACTTTTAACACCCAATTGTAACTGTGTGAGTGTATGTCTGTTGTACATGTCTGTGTGGTGTATATGTGTGTACATCTACAATTTAGAGAGGCCAGGGTAAAGAGAAGAAGGGAGGAAAGAATGAATAAAATGTTAGAATTTAGATTCTCTTCGGAAGAATAATAACTCGCTCACGGTGTAAGTGATTTAGAGATGTGGAATTCTGCGGTGAGCAAAAGGAGTGAGCAGTTGCTACAGCGAACTTGGAGAGCAGATGTGGGATTTCAGGCTTTCATTACTTATTTATTGCATTTACTCATTTATTCAACAAATGCATAATGAATACCACTACAGTGTGTGCAAAGTGCATTGGGAGGTGCTGGAATATAAATAAATCCATGTCTAGAGTAAAACAGAACAGACTGTAACGGCAGGAAGATCTTTGGAGAAACAAACGGTGGTGAGCTTGATTAAAAACAAATATTTATAGATAAAGGAATTAGAAATGGGGAAAATATTTGTCCTCACAAAATAATGATGTCAATAACTATAAAGTGAAAATAAATAAACTGTGAGACAAACTACCTGTTTGTAATATGAGCCTTTGAAATCTCAAATGAATGCTGCAATTTTAACAGAGAAATGTTTTTCACACACCTAAATAAGCCTGTAGCGTTTGCTTTTAAGGTTACTCTTTCAGGAATATCCTAAATCAAATATATTAAATATACATTGTTTTCTTTTTTAAAGAGAAAATAGCATTTGTTAGTACCTTTCTGAGATAACCTAAGTTCATATCCTAGTGAACATTTAATCTTTCTAAGCATTTAGTTCTTTATATATAAAGTGGGTATAATAATCCTACCTACTGTATTTGTTTTCTCATCTGTAATATCAGTACAATAATAACAACTGAGAGGTTAAAGACAGTGTAGAATTTCAATGAAATAAACTATGTAAAGAATCTAGTTCAGCTCAACTAGAAGGACCTACAACTAGAATATACAGCTATGTACAGGGGGGCTTTGGGGAGAAGAAAAAAAAAAGGGGGGAAGATTGGCAACAAATGCTAGCTCAGAACCAATCTTAAAAAAAACAAAAAAAAGAATCTAGTTCAGTGCCTGGTACATAATTAGGCTCCATAAATATTAGCTAATGTTGTTATTATTATCCTAGTTAGCTTCGATCTATTTTTGTTCATTTTGAATACATGCTGAGAAAATTGGGGGACTGCAATCTATCCACTGCCAGGTAATTTAATAATAAAAAAATGGTATTATTATGTGAATGTGCATAGAATTCCAAAACCCACAAAATTAAGAAGTTACTTTTAAGAATAAAATTGGCTGAGAATAAGGAAACTAAAATTCCTTACAACTTATCCAACAAATCTGTGTAAAGTTAAGGTCATTTTGTGATCCCGTAGTCTCCAATAATTTATGGCAGTTTATATTATGGAAATTCAATGATATGAAAGTATAATTTGGAACTTTTGCTTCTGACTATGCAGGAGTAACTGGTATGAAACTTGCCCTTGGGGCCAGCTCCATGGCTGAGTGGTTAAGTTCGTGCGCTCCACTGCGGTGGCCCAGGGTTGGATCCTGGGCACGGACATGGCACCACTTGTCAGGCCATGTTGAGGCGGCATCCCACATCCCACAACTAGAAGGACCTGCAACTAAGATATATAACTGTGTACAGGGGGGGGTTGGGGAGATAAAGCAGGAAAAAAAAAAAGAAGATTGGCAACAGTTGTTAGCCCAAGTGCCAATCTTTAAAAACAAACAAACACACTTGCCCTTCTGCAATAAACAATTAGAAAACTTGACTGAATATTGGAAACAATTGTTTTCATAGATTTGAATAAGAAGCAGTGCAGGACTGGGATCCCTGAAGGAAGTGAAAGAAATGGTGGACCTTACAATATTCACAGCTTCCTACCTGAAGCCAATTTCAGAACATGGGCACGGGAAGGAGGAGCCCAAGCAAAGAATGGAGATCTTGATAAGTTGAAGAGACACTGACTGAAGTTTGGGGAAGCTAAATCAGATGTAATTTGTGGAACAAAGTACTAAATGAGGGGAAGCTTTAGAGCAAAAGGGCTCTAGTGGTCTTCATAGGAGGTTTATGGAATCTTCAGCTAAATACTAATCATCACTTTGAAAGGGAAATATTTCATCAACTGAAGCAAAACAAAATAAAACAGCTGGAGATCTATAAGCAGAACCTTCCAGAACTCACTCAGAGTAGTGAGACCTTGTTGAACAATGAGGCAATCAGAAGAGACACCAGAGTGTCACACCTTAATATGAAGACTAAACTAGCCTTAGTGTAAAGGTTACTATAAATATGCTCTAACAAAGCTTAAAAAGAAGGCTTTAAGAAGAAGCAAAAGAAAAAGGATAACCTGATCAGCAAATAAGTGAACTGCTTGACTAAAGAAGCTCCTACAGTAGATGTGCAAAGGAGTAGCAGACATTATGACCCATAATCAAAAGGAAAATCAGTCCACAAAAATAAACCAAGAAATGACATAGATAATGGAAATAGCACAGAAGGAATTTAAAACAGCAATTATAAGTATCATAAATAGGCTTACAGATTTAAATAAAAGCCTTAACATACTGAGGGGGGAAATAAAAGATACAGAAAAGAACCAAATGGAAATTCTAGAGGTGAAAAACACAATATTGCATATTTAAAATTCATAGGATGGCTTCACATCGTATGAGATACTGAAGAAGAGAAGATCAGTGGACTTGAAGTTAAAACAATAGAAATTGTCCAAATACGAGTACAGAAAACACAAAGGACTCAAAAATAAATGTACAGACTTAAAGATCTTGGAAGCCATCACTCTTGCCCTAATAACTAGAAAAAGCTAAACAAATTGAAAAATCAATGACTTTTCTTGGACCCATCAGTTGACCAAGTTTGAGGACAAACCACTCCTCCTATATCTGGAGAGAAAGGGGAATAAAATGAATGACAGCCAAGATTTACTTACTTGGGGCAGAAGACATAAACTGATTGGAATACTTAAGCGGTAATTTTAAAGAACTGCTGGAGGCTGAGTGTGGACTAATGTGAAAGTAAGAAACTCCTGTGGCCTCACTCAAGATCCTTGACACTTTAGTGGGCTTTACCTCCAGGAACCCAACTGGGGTCTCATGGTGAAGACCAGAAAAAGATCCTCTCATGGTTCTGGAAAGGAGAAGGAAAGAAGAATCACTGTGAAATGTGCTCAGAGCATTCTCTATAACAAAGGCATAGTCCTCGAGGGAAAAGGCTGTACCAGATTCTCCCAGCTGGTGGAAGGTCATTCTGGCCCCTTCCAAGTCTTCCTGTCTCCCTGTAAAGGAAGAAAAAAGCTATATCACTGGAGAAACACATGTGAAGGTCAAAGTCCAACCCAGAAATACAGGCCCACTAAAAGACAGATTAATCATAGGATTATGCAATGCTTCCCCTGACCCCTACATTGCAACCACACCAATAGGGCTCCACAGAATAAAAGTGGATTACAGCCAAAAGAGCAGAAAGCCACAATGTCTCTGAGGAGGAGTACTTACGGAAGCTGAAAGGCAACAAGAGAAGCCAAAACTAACACTAAAAGAATTTGAAGCCTCTGTCATGTATAGCTATAGCAAACATTAAAAACAGCCTAAGTCCTGGGTCATCCCCAGCGGCCTGGTGGTTAAGTTCTACATACTCTGCTTCAGCGGCCTGAGTTTGGTTCCTGGGTGCGGACCTACCCTGCTCTGTTAGCAGCATGTTGTGCTGGCAGCCCACATAGTAAAAGCAGAGGAAGATCAGCACAAATGTTAGCTCGGGGTAAATCTTCCTCAGCAAAAACAAAACAAAACAAAACCCCAAAATGCAAAAACAGCCCAAGTCCTAGCCGGATTAGAATAAATCCTCACATTAAAAGTCCCTTTATCTTTTTACTTTTTCTGTATCTATACGAGGTGATGGATGTTAACTAAACTTATTTTGCAATCATTTTGCAATACATGTAAGTCAAGTCATTATGCTGCACAACTTTACAGTGCTATATGCCAATTATGTCTCAATAAAACTGAAAGAAAAAAATAGTTGTACATAAAAAAATAAATAAATGAAAACAAAAACCTGTTTATCTCAGTTCTTACCATGTGATAGAACTATCCAGCTTTCAACCAAAAACTACAGGTATACCAAAATGCAAGAAAACACACAGTCTAAATAGACAAATCAAGCAACAGAACCAGACTCAGATATGACACAAATGTTAAAATTATCAGATAATAAATGTAAAATAACTATGATTAATAGTCAAGTGCTGTCATGGAAAAAATGAACAACATGCAAGAATAGACATGTAATGATCTGGGGTAACGGCAGAAAAAGTGGAGAAGTAAAGAACTCCAAAAGTTTTCCCCTACATAAAAGCAACTAAAAAATGGACAAAACCTGTCAGAATCAACTTTTTTTCAGAACTCTGAAAATGAACGAAAAGCCTGCAGCAATTCAGGGAGTGCTTATTTAACTCAGTGAATCTCAATAAGAACAGTAAGCTTTGTGATGTTTTAACATATCCAACTTTTTTCCACCTCCCACTGCACACCTACTCCCAACCTCCATCCAAGCTCAGTAGTGGCCTTGAAAATAACATCTTGCATTCTGGGTACCAGTGTCCAAGGGAGTACAGCTGACTTCATTTGCAAAGATTTGTCTTTGGTTGATCTGTCTGGTGGCTTCATAGAAGACTGGCTCAAAAGGCCTATTTTATCTTGTCTAACTCAGAACTTGCCCAGTGCTAAAGCCATCCAGAGAATATTTGTGGAAAAAAATTTCAGGGAAATATTTTAGACTTTGCTGCCTAAAGCAAAGGTAACAGTGGGGAAGATAAACAATAGGTTACCAAAATAGCTTGTGAGGAAAGGCTGGGAGATAAGATGCTTTGGGGAAGAAGGGCCTTGAAAAGTTCTGACACATTTCTGGGAATATGGAAACCAAATACATGTTCAGGGGCAGGTGCACAATCAGAGAAGACCTAAGAAGGTCCTAGGGTCTCACGTCTGGATAGCTTTCAGGATCTGCACAAGCAGGAAGGGAAAGCTAAGACAGAGCTGGAAACAGCCTGGCTAAGTATTCACGTACCTCTACATGCATGGAGCAGATCTGCAAAGACTGGAAGATTTTTCAATCCAGGAAATTAAAGAAATCTCTCTCCAATCATTTGCTGATTAAGATAACCAAACAGAGACTTTGATGGTCACAAAACAGCAAAGAACACAGACTTTAAAAAAATTAGTTCAGAAAAGTCACTAAAACAAACAAACAACAAGAACAACAATGATAAAAAGTCCTGGGGAGGGGAAAAAATCTAATTTCCAGAGGTACCACATTATAATATCCACAGTGTTCAGTTTTCAACAAAAAATTGCGAGGCTTCTAAAGAACCCAGAAAGCATGACCCATATACAGGGAAAAAAGCAATCAATAGAAACTGTCCCTGAGAAAATCTAGACGTTGTACTTTTAAGATAAAGAATTTAAATTAGTTATTTTAAATATGTTCAAAGAGCTAAGGAAACCATGTTAAAAAAAACTGAAAGAAAGCATGAGTATTATATCTCACCATATAGACTATCAATAAGGAAATCAAAATTATAAAAAGGAAACAAACAGCAATTCTGGGGTTGAAAAGTATAATAATTAAAATAAAAAAATAACTTTAGGGGCTCAATAGCAGATCTGAGTAGACAAAAGAATCAGCAAACTTTAGGAAAGCTGAACTGAAATTATTCTGTTTGAGGAACAAAAGAGAAAAAGTTTGAAGATAAACGAACAGAGCCAAAGAGACCAGTGGGATACAATTGAGTATTCCAACTAACACATAACAGAAGTGACAGGAGAGAAGAGAAGGGAAAAGAAAGAATCCTGGAAAAAATAATGGCCCCAAATTCCCAAATTTCATGAAAATATTCATCTATATATGAACAGATTCAATAAACCCCAAGTAGGATAAACTCAAAGAGATACACACTGAGATACATTATAATCAAGCTGTCAGAAATCAAAGGCAAAGATAGAATCTTGAAAACAGCAAGAAAGAAGCAATTTATCCATAAAAAAGATCCTCAATAAGATTAATAACTGCCATCTCACCAGAAACCATCACAGACCATGACCATGTATATAATTATATAAATATAGATAAAACGTAATATTAACGTATTTTGTCTGTAACTCATCTTTTTTCCTATTTGATTTAAAAAGATAACTGCATAAATAAATACAAATCTACATTGATGAGCAGACAATGTATAAAGATAAAATTTGTAACAATAACAGCATAAAAAAGGTGAGGAACAGAGTCACAAATTGGGTGTGGTTCTAGTACTCAGAATATATAAAGAATACTTATCATTCAACAATGAAAAGACAAATAACTCAATTTAAAACTGGGCAAAGATTTAAACAAACATTCTCCAGAGAAGGTATATGAATGTCCAATAAGCACATGAAACGATGATGAACATCATTAGTAATTAGAAAATGTATATCAAAACTACAATGAGGGGGCTGGCCTGGTGGCTCAGCGGTTATGTGCGCACGCTCTGCTTCAGTGGCCTGCAGTTCCCCGGTTTGGATCACATAGGAGCAATATTTTTCCATATTACGGAAATTAAGTTGGTATTTATCTGAACTAGATTGTTATAAATTAATATGTTAATTATAATCCTCAGGCAGCCATTAAGATAATAACTCAAAAATGTACAGTATAAGAAATGATAATACAATTAAAATAATATACTACAAAATAACTAATACTTTAATAGTGAAAGAGGTGAGAAAGCAATTCCACTCCTAGGTATATATCTAAGATAAATGAAAACATATGTTCACATAAAAGCTTGTACAGAAATGCTCATAGCAGTACTATTCATAATCGTCAAAAACGAAACAGCCCCAATTTTCTTTAACTGATGAATGCACAAAGAAATCGTGGTATATGCATATAATGGATCATTATTCTGCCCAAAAAAGGGGATGAATTACTGATCAATACTACAACACTGAAGAACCTTGAAAACATTATGCTAAATGAATGAAGCCAGATGTAAAAGGCTACATACAGTGTGATTCCATTTATATGAAATATCCAGAAGAGGAAAATACAAAAAGACAAAAAGTAGATTATCGGTTGCCAGGGAGAGGGAGATTGGGAGGTACAGTGTTTATTTTTGGGTGATGGAAATATTCTGGAGTTAGATACCTGATGCACAATATTGTGAATATACTTTTTTAAAACCACTGATTTATACACTTCAAAATGATTAAAATGGTGAATTTTATGTTAGATTAATTATATCTCAACAAATTTAAAAAAACAGACAGGTAACACAAGGGTAGAGATGAAAACTCTAAAAAAGATCAAAAAAGTAATGCCAGAAATAGAAAACACTGTAACGGAAATGAGAAATGGGGGTCAGACCACTGGCATAGTGGTTAAGTTTGTGTGCTCTGTTTCAGCAGCCAGGGGTTCGCAGCTTCCGATCCCCAACACAGACCTACACATTGCTCATCAAGCCATGCTGTGGCCACACTACTCATCAACTCATGTTGTGGGAACATCCCACACACAGAACAGAGGAAGATTGGCCGAGATGTTAGCTCAGCGACAATCTTCCTGGGGCAAAGAGAGGAAGATTGGCAACAGATGCTAGGTCAGGGCCAATCTTCCTCACCAGAAAAAAAAAAGAAAAGAAATGAGAAATGCTTTTGATGGTTCCATCAGTATACTGGCCACAGTCAAGGAAAGAATCAGTAAGTTTGAAGACAGGACAATAGAAACTAATCAAACTGAAATGTAAAGAGGATAGAGAATGGAAAAGAAAACATTTTATGGATTTATGATTTTAATATTTATATGGAAATGCAAAAGACACACATTACCCGACACAATACAGAAGAAGGTACATTACTTCCATATTAATGGATAGGGAGACTCAATATTAAGATGGCAGTTTCTCCACACTCTTTACATTCAATGCAATATCAAAGAAAATCCTAGCAAACTATTTTGGGAATATTGACAAATTGATTCTAAAGTTTATATGGAAAGGAAAAATCCCCAGCACGGCCCACACAATGCTGAAAAAGAACAAATTCAGAGGACTGACATACCCAAACTTCAGGACTTAGTGTTCACGCTTCAAGCTACACTCTTCATGTTTTGGAAGACACAAGAGTGTGACTGTGTGCATAGAAAACCTGAAAGAATACACAAAAAAATTAAACTACTGGAAATAATAAGTGAATTCAGTAAGGCTACAAGGTATAAGATCAGTATTCAGAAAAATCAATTGCACTTCAATATTTTATCAAGGAACAATTAGAAAATAATTTTTAAGTATCATTTATATTTGCATTAAAAAATCAAATTCCTCAGAATGAATACAATGAAAATTGACCAATGTCTCTACAATGAAAACTACAACATTTAAAGAAATTAAAGACCTAAATAGGTATATAGTTATACACTGTTCATGTTTTGGAAGACTCAAGAGTGTTAAGATATCAATTCTTCCCAAATTGAATATATTTCAATGCAATCATTGTCAAAATTCCCCCATCGTTTTTGATAGAAATTGATAAACTGATGCTAAAATTTACATGGAAATACCAAAGATCTAGAAGAGTCAAACAATTTTGAAAAAAATAAAGTCAACTTCAAAAGAACAGCAAAATTCACACCTGATTTTAAAATCTTCTATAAAGCGATGGTAATCAAGACAGTGTTGTAATGGCTATTGGCACAAGGGTAGACAATTTGAACAGGAGAACAGAATAAAGACTATATACGGCCAATTAAAATTTTGACAAAGATTCCAAGTCAATTGAGTGTGGAAAGGGAAAAACGTTTTTAACAAATGGTGCTGGAATAACTGAATATCCATATATGGAAAAAAAGAACATCAACTGATATTCTATTTCATATCCTTTACACCCAAAAAATAATTTATGATAGCTCTTAGATCATGTGAAAAAAAATAAATTTGGATGAATCTCAAAAATATTATGGAGAGCTAAATAAGCCAGACACACAAGAGTACAGACTGTATGATTCCATTTATGTGAAGTTGTAAAACAGGCGATACTGATCTAGGGTCAGGAAGCAAAAAGTGGCTGCCTGGAGGTGGACCCGAGAGGAATTGGCTAAAAATGGGTACCAAGGAACTTTGTAAGGTGATGAAAATAGTTTATATCTTGATTCACAGTGATTGAACAGGGCACACATTTGTCAAAACTCATTAAGCTGTACAGTTAAATAGGTTCATTTTATTGTATATAAATTGTACCTAGTAAATTTACTTAAAAATAGCATTGTGCCTAAAATTACAATAAAGTTAATAAACAAACCACATTTCAATCACAAGTTCTTATTATACAGACAACACAACTTTTGCTTAAGTCAGAGAAAGTTTCAAGGATATGGAGGAAAGCTTTTTTGGATATAGGTCTATCTCTTCAATGCCTGAAAAATTACCTTGCATTCTCAGATGAACTTCAAATGTCCAATGCCAAAGGCTGAGGCCCTTTCCAGTAGCTAGAAACGTTAAATCTTTTATTGCAGGTACATATTTTAAAAAGCTATCTAGTATTTCAGTGATTCATCCACATCATAGTCCAATTCATGAATGTTTATGCTGAAATTCATATATGGCCTAGGATTAAAAGAGAGGAAAGGAGTGAGGGAGGGAGAAAGAACATCTTAAAAAGTAGTGGAAATTAGACATTAGTAATATACAGTGAGTTTTATTCTCTGTCACAACTCTAAGTGAATGTAGCATTCTCTGTACTAATTTCTCATGCAATGTCCACCTTGAATCTCAATAATAGATTAGAGGAAATTAGCATATTCAAAGAAAGTTTGGAGGATGGAAACTAATGTGTGTGAAACTAAAAAAATTCCCAAGTGCATTTGACTCATACGTTTAATAATGTCAAGGCTTTGCATTGAGTCTGGCACATCGGAAGCACTTAATAAATGTTACGTCTCTTGGTGATGATAAAGATGGGAAAACGACATAGTGTGGTACTCTTCCTACCTCTCAAAGAGTAAGATATATAAATAAATAATGAGACAAAACATCTTTTGGTTTCTTTTTTTAATTTATTTTTCTAATTGCAGTAATGTTGGTTTATAACACTGTATAAATTTCAGGTGTACATCATCATATTTCAATTTTTGTGTAGATTACATCATGTTCACCATCCAAAGACTAATTACAATCCATCACTATACACATGTGCCTAATCACCCCTTTCACCCTCCTCCCTCCCAGCTTCCCCTCTGGTAACCACCAATCCGATCTCCATTTCTATATGTTTGTTTGTTGTTGTTGTTTTCTTCTATTTATGAGTGAGATCATACAGTATTTGACTTTCTCCCTCTGACTTATTTCGCTTAGCATTTTACCCACAAGTTCCATCCATGTTGCTACAAATGGCTGGATTTCATCATTTCTTATGGCTGAGCAGTATTCCATTGTGTATATATACCACATCTTCTTTATCTGTTTGTCCCTTGATAGGCACGTAGGTTGCTTCCAAGTCTTGGCTATTGTGAATACTGCTGCAGTGAACATAGGGTGCATGTATCTTTCGCATTCATGTTTTCATATTCAACTTTTGTTTTCATTATAACTGTTCTTTAATAGTATAAAACATGGTGGCAAGTTACAATGAAAACGAAATCGTTTTGTTTGTTCTTAAAGGACAGTTAGTCTTCAAATGAATGTTTCCTTGTTTCCTGGGGAGGAAGTTTGGAGAGATTCAGATAAAGTGGTGGCCTTTGTGTTGAACACTACAATGAGGATGTAGATTTTTTTTTTTTTAAAGATTGGCACCTGGGCTAACAACTGTTGCCAACCTTTTTTTTTTTTTTTCTGCTTTATCTCCCCAAACCCCCCCGGACACAGTTGTATATCTTAGTTGCAGGTCCTTCTAGTTGTGGGAGGATGTAGGTTTCTAAAAAAGGGAAGAGAGGCCAGTCCAGAGGGTAGGAAGACTGGACAAAGACACTGCACAGAGAAAACAGGATACATTTAGAACTCTTTAAGTATCGCACTTCGTCTATGGCATGGTGTTCAGGAAAGGGATTCCTACTGCTGCAATATCTGAAAGCTACAAATTTCTGCCATTATCTATTAATTAAGAGCTTATTTTCATCACTTCATGTAGTTTTTATGGCCCCCATTTGTCCCCTTCTTTGTTAACTAACTTGCCCAAATCCTAAAGCAAGTAAAGGGTAGAGCGATAATCTGATGTCTAAAGCACCCGAAAGCCCCCATTGGAAGACTTAAGAGACATACAGAAATGTCAAGGTTAGCGAGACCTCGAAGACTTGGGACGATATTGAGGCATGTGTTTAGTTCTGTGCTGGGTCATGCACTTGACAATGAAGTCAGTGAGAAATGGTGGTGTGTACAAGCTTTTGAGAAGGAAAACAGGAAATTATGTTCTGTTTTAAGCAACTACAAATTCCTATAATATTTCCAAATATATCTAATACTGGAGTATGTGTAGTAATTGTAAAATCTGCCAAGGACAGCTGAAAAGTCAAGGACTTTTTCTTAATACACCTGACAATTAGCAGAAGTTTAAACTGTTCTTTGATTTCTGACATTTAACTCTTGCCCTACAAAATGACCTCTTAGAGCTGAAAGCAGCTCCCTGATGGCAGTGGCCAAATTGTCCATGTAGACTCATGGTTCTCTTAGAATAGTGGGTACCAAACTCTCTTTGAAGTTAATAGCTTTAAAATATTGGCTATTAACCAGAATTTGCATGCACCGCTGGTGGGTGTCTACAATGAAACAACCACTTCAGAAGCGAGTTTAGCGGGTCCTCAAAAAGTTAACCATATACTAGCTCTAAGACCAAGTGTATTCCATTTCTAAGGATTTATCCCAAAAAGTAAAGCATATATGCATAAAACTTGAATAAAAATGGTCATAAACACTTCTTCATAATAGCCCCAAATAAGAAGTAACCCAAATATCCAACAAAGGGAGAATTGATAAACAAATTGCAAGAGAGTCCTACAGTTGAATACTATTCAGCAATAAAAAGGAATAGATTACTGACATGTGAATGAAGCTCAAAAACATGTTGGTAAGCCATAGAGATTAGATACAGAGTGCAACAACAGTTTGATTGTATTTATATGAAGTCCTAGAAAAGACAAAACTAATGAAAGAAAAACAGTTGACATGGCTGGCTGTGCGGTGAGTTGGAACAGGTCTTGACTGAGAAAGCTCATGAGAGAAGTTTCTGTGAAGGTGGGAAAGTTTGTCTATATAGGGTTCTGGATTACACTTGTATGCATTTGCCAAGACTTGCCGAACTTAAGATATATGCTTTGTAATTTATACATAATTTTAAAATGTTTAAAACATTTGCTATAACATCCCTTAGAGTCAACAGCTTTAACACGTTAATTACTTAAAATTTTAAAAATCCCTCTGGAATAAACTTTGGAGAAAACATATACTTTAAACTGACCAACTGAATTTGGATCTGGATATGGTCTTACTTCGTAATGTTTGAAATATTTTTAAAATACATAAGCAAAGATCAAGTTGCAGAATTAATGTGTGTGTATCTCCTTTTAAAATCCACTCACTCATACCAAAACCCTTTAATGAATGAGTGGGTAAAATCTGAAACGCTGCACATCAAAGTACAAGTGTGACCTCCCATCTGTGAAGTCCCACTTGAGCAGTGGGTATCAGGGGACAAAGAAGGATGAGAGGGGGTATTTCATATTGCTCAAATATTTCAAACAAATGTACTGATTTCTATCGGTATTACAATTTTCAAGAAAATTTTTAATGTTTATAGCACAAATAATACATTTTTAGGTTACTTAGCAATAGGATAACTATTTCTTCGAAAACACACATACACACTCACACACACTCATAGAGATAATGACAGGGAAAATTTTTAAACGATGTTTTCATTTTTTATTTTTAGTTAAATTCACAGTTCTTCAGGAATTAATTCTCAACAAGACTTGTTCCTTTGTTTTTAAATATACACAATGTACTACTGTCCCTTCAGAATACAGGAAAAAAAGTATTTTCTACCTGAATGTTCCTTTAAGATACAGGCAGTTAGTATTTCAAAATCACTTTTATTGAAGTATAAATTACGTACTAAATTGCACCCATTATAAGTAAGTGGACGCACTCATGTAACTCCCATCGCTTTCAAGATATAGCACGTCCATCACCTCAGAGAGTCTTGTCTATTGCTTCCCAATCAACGCCCAATCTAACATCCAGCCCTATTCGATCACTCGTTTTTTTTTAACTCAAACTTTTTATTGTGTCTCAGTTTATCTTTTAAGACTACGAATATTTCCTCTTTTCTATTGAGTTCATAATTATTTACAACACTGTGAAGTTTCAGTTGTACATTATTGCTTCTCTGTCCCCATATAAGTACTCCCCTTCACCCCCTGTACCCACCCCCAACCCCCTTCCCCTGGTAACCACTGAACTGTTCTCTTTGTCCATGTGTTTGCTTATATTCCACATATGAGTGAAATCATCTGGTGTTTGTCTTTCTCAGTCTTGCTTATTTCGCTTAACATAAAACCCTCCAGGTCCATCCATGTTGTTGCAAATGGGATGTTTTTGTCTTTTTTATGGCTGAGTAGTATTCCATTGTACATATATGTTCCTTATCCAATTGTTGGTCGATGGGCTCTTGGATTGCTTCTATGTCTTTGCTATTGTGAATAATGCTGCAATGAACATAGGGGTACACAGGTCACTTTGAATTGTTGATTTCAAGTTGTTTGGGTAGATACCCAGTAGTGGGATAGGTGGGTCATATGGTAGGTCTATTTTTAGTTTTTTGAGGAATCTCCATACTTTTTTCCATAGTGACTGCATCAGTTTGAATTCCCACCAGCAGAGTATGAGGGTTCCCTTTTCTCCACATCTTCTCCAACACTTGTTGTTTTTAGTCTTAGTGACTATGGCCATTTTAACAGGAGATCACTCTTGGTTTTTGTCACTATAGACCAGGCAGCTGAGCCTGCAATGTCCATAAAACATTAGGTATCTCTTTCTCCATTTTAACCATGTTAAATGATTTCAACTCAGAAGAGGTAAGAGGTATGTAATTCAGTTTCTTCTATTTCATCTTTACAAGACGGCAATCACATCCATGCATCCCTCCTCTGTGCAGAAATGTGCTGAAAGAAAACGATGGCAGCTGAATCTGAATACAGCATATGTTAGTACATTTGACACTCCTTTCTCTGTTCACAGTTCTTCAGCCTATGATGTTGTATCCAAATATGCCATTGACCATAAATGTACACGCATTTACCCAGAACGTACAAAGAAAATAAGCTCTTTCGTCTCCAGTCATTAGAAATATTCTTAATCCTGTTGAGTTAGTTTGAGGGAGGTTGGTAAAGACTTAGGAGGTGATAGCAGAGTTAAGCTAATATTTAACTGTTACATTTTGTGCAGAGAGATTTGCTTGAAGCTTCACTGAAGATCCTTCAACACACAAAAACATAAGGCTCTTTTCACCAATTCAGTTTTCAAAAGCAACTGATACAGAACTTAGACAAACAACAGAAACTGAAATAAAATATTTTCTTACCCCTTCAAAGAATTCTGTCAGAATCTTGCCATATGGATCCGTAAAGGATATGTAAGCAACTGATAGTACTCATACATCATCACCGCCACTTATGCTGACTTAGTCGTACCTGTTGTGAAAAGCCTACCCATTTACTTCGTACGGAATCAGCACTTTAGTCTGAGGACTCCTCTCTGTTACCAAACATTTGTAGGGAAAAAATGGTCCTTGGGTTAAGTAAGCAAATGGTAATTACTAGCACCTACAGGGCCACTGCATATGATAGTGGAGGTCTTCATGTGCCCAACGTTCTCCATAGATGATAATGTAAACAATGTTCCTTAGAGTTGTGCAGTACACAGCCTAAACAACCACATGTGACAGCCCTGTGCACATCCTCAGCATTTTGCAATAGAAGACGATCCACTAATGACTGTCATTTCTCCATTCTATTTTATAGGAGCTACTATGCTCGACACTGCTTTCACATTTCCCTGGGCAAATTTACAACTTTATGCAGAGATTGCATAGGATATGAGAAGTACAGTATTATCCCATGAAGCCTTCCAAAATAGGGTATTGCTACATTCACTAGTGAAGCACGGTCTCCTCAGGTGGGGATGATAACTGTGAGCTGCGATGGCATGGCATGGCATTGACCTGGCTGGTGCAGTGAACAAACTCAGCTCTGAAGCCAGCTCCCATAGCTCTTCCGGGGCTGCATTGCACTGTAAAGTGGCATGACTCACATGAAATGCTGACAGCTCTGTAGATTTATCTGTTATTTTAGAGATTTTGAAAAATCTCCTTTGTACTCTAGGAGGTCCAGTTAATTAGGCTTTTACTTGTGACATATGCATTACTATTGTCCTCCATTTGGGCTTAAACTCCTTGAAAACATTTAATACCATGCCAAGCATTCCTCATTATTTCTAGAATCCCTCGATAAAGTTTTGGATGACTGATTAATTGAGACACAGATCAAAGTACATATGTTTTAGTATCCCATTGACGAAATGGGTCATTATCCTATTGTACTAGAATAATGCACTACTACAAAATGAATTATTAATTATTAAAATATTGTGCAACTCAAACTCATAAAACACTTAAATTCACTTTTAAGGGAGAGAGAAAATGGTTGAAGCATGTGAAAAATGTTCTAGATTTGACAATTGAACCATTAACAACTTAAAACAGACATTTCTGGAAAATTAAGACTCAAAGCCAAACTGCTTTTTATTTTTGTGCACAGAAATATCAACAGACACCATAATTTTTATTACTTCTTGGCTTTCAAAATGTCGTCTCTATTATCTTCAATATTAGGCACCACACATCAGGGCTGGTAACAGATTTGAAAATATTATGTTAAAATTAAAGTGTGTTACTTGTATCTTACATTCATCAGAAGTAATGGAGATTACCATGCATCTAACCAAATCATCTTCTTTGTGTCATAAATTCTAGATCAACTTCTGTTTATACAGTAACTTTTAGGCAGTAAATTTCTTGATAGTAAAAAATCAAATCCATTCAGTATCATTACCTGTTTTCTCTCCAGCACAGTGGCAATATTCAGAGAAGGAAAACCTGAACCTCTGGGCTACATTCTGAAGGTTTTTCCACGCGGGACTAAATTAGATTGTATACTGTGGAAGATGGATTATTCAATGAAATATATATAAGGAAAGATCATGCCATCCTTTTACTTGTGACTCTCATATGTAATCATGGCTTCTCCAATAAATATATCTGTAAATTCTTGTTCGTTCCTGCGTTTCATCTCTAAATATAACACAGTTACTCTGAAAATACATTTATAAAATCAAACATTTATCAAACATTTACTGTAGGCCAGGAATATGTAAGCGCTTTAAATGTATTTTCTCATTTAATCCTCTCTGCAGCCCTATAAAATAAGTACTCTTAACATCTCCCCAACTCCACCCATTTTATAGATGAGGAAAGTAAAGCCCAGGAATTAAAAGTTCAGCTTGCTCATCATTAAAAATAATGACACTGAGGCTTGTTAATGTGACGCCAGAGCCAGCCTCTTAGCCTTTCCATACATTATTCTTTTGAAAGAGCTCATATATCCCACCACATTATCTCTTCCTTTAAAAACATAACTGCTTTGGAATTGAGTAGGAGTTGTGAAGCCATAGCAAAAGAGAGACATAGGTTTGATTCACAAAGTCTTTTTACTTATTTTCATATGTAGAAATTGGGAAGAAATTCCAAAAAATTATGTTTTAACTGAGAAATACATATGCAGCCGGTCCCTGATGAACAATGGTTTGTCTAACAATTTTTCGACTTTACCGCGATAGCATTCAGTGGAAATCATCCTGGAATATTGAATTTTGATCTTTTCCCAGGCTGGGGATATGCCATAGGATACTCTCTCGTGATGCCGGGCAGCAGCAGGGAGCCAAAGCTCCCAGTCAGCCACACAATCATGACGGGAAACAACTCATACACTTACAACTATTGTGTGTCCACACAACCATCTGTTTTTCACTTTCAGTACAGTATTCAATAAACTACATGAGATATTCAACACTTTGTTATAAAGTAGGCTTTGTGTTTGATGATTTTGCTCAACTGTAGGCTAATGGAAGTGTTCTGAGCACGTTTGGGTAGGCGAGGCCAAGCTATGATGTTTGACAGGTTACGTGTATTAATTGCATTTTTAACTTACAATATTTTCAACTTAATGATGGGTTTATCAGGACATAACCCCATTGCAAGTCAAGGGGGAGCTGTAATTAAAAGGCAAACATTAGCGATTACACAACAGAGAAGGCTTAAATAAAAGATGCATGGCCCTGGTTACGTTATTTCACCAGAGTATGCTTCATCACGATACTTGGGTCCTTGTTGTATCAGACAGTAATGGTGAAAACTCTAAGTTATGAGCTTTGTGACTATTTTGATGACTTCATTCAAGTAGTTTGGAATGATACAGAGACATGGAGATATGTCAATTACACAGAAGATAAATTTCAAATATTTAAGAAAGAGCTTTCAATACCAACTTCTTATCTCATGGAATCATATAAATTATAATCTGTAATAAGCAAACACTTTTTTCAGATAATTGTCAGATTTGGTTTTTTTAATCTACTCATTAGCCATATTGTTGGCACAGCAGTCACAGACATTAGATCAGATACAAATTCTGGCAACAACACGTAGCGTCCTTCATAAAATATTGCTATGTATCCAAATGCCACGTTACATAAAATTGGCGTACAGAAGTCACATTTTGCTAAGCTAATAAAATTGGTATCCAAAGGCTCTCATTTTTATTACAGGGAAACTGTGTATATTCCGCACTTGGAGAGCAGGCATGGCGTATGTTCTGAAATGGTTCCAAAAAGAGAAGGAATACAAAACCTTACCAATAAGTCCAGCCAAGAAGAACTAAACAAAGGATGTTAAACAAAGCAGGGATTTGCTCTTGCTGTCTGATAACTATTAGCCAAACCTGAAAAGGATGAAGGCCAAAGAGTCTGAAAAAGAAAATGAAAAGATAAAAGAAAACTGAGGGGAAATAAAGGAGAAAAACGGAAAGAAAACAATGAATGTAAAAAAGATAGCTGGTATTCATGGCCATTGGAGGTGTAGAGAGGCTGGGAAAAATGACCTGAACAAAAAGTAGGTGAAAGAGATGTCCCTAGGGCAGAAAATACCAGTCATGAAAGTATTTTCATATAATAATTAATTGCCCCTTAAAACTCCCTCCCCAAAATCTTTTTTTTATGATTTCCATTGAAGAATCAATATTCATAAAGATGACTCGGATTTTTGGGTTCTCTCAAGTAAAATCAAGTGTGTTCTGCTTCTTAAGGCAGAACAGAATACAATATATTTAAAGAAAAAATTGGATCCAAGTAGATAAAATTTAAAGTTATGCAAATTAAAAAGAAAATGCTCATTTACTTGGCACATCATAGAACTAATACATCCCAGTATAACCCTGTTGCTGAGATATGGATCTCATAATGTGTCATTTAGATTTTCTATAATTTCACCAATACCCTCAACTACAAAAGGAAAATACGTAACTTAAAGTGAGAAAAGTCTACCAATAAACTTAGAAAGAAATTTTAGTAGAAATGTTAACAGTATTTTTACCATATGGTATATAGACCATTTATTTTATTAAGGATAGTTTTAATGCAAATAAAAAAACACATAAATAATAAAGTCTCATACATTTTTTAAAATGACATTTGCTCATAAAAGTAGAAAAGTACTACATTCTTAAATCAAAAACAGTAATTGAAAGCCCAGATTTTATCTGATTCTTAAAATGACTTATCATCCATCCATAGCTGTACTTTCTTTTTCATCAGAATTGATCAAAAAACTCTAAAGATAGTAGCTGCTGGGCATTAATTGAGGAGCATGAGAAAGAATTCTTTCCTTCCCCAACACACCAAATATGTACAGTAAAAACGTCTCTGTCCCATACCTTTTTAAGATAAAATATTACTCCTTATGTGTGTGATTTGGCATGGAGCAGAGAAGGGAGGAAGAAGGGTAATAACTGAAGATCAGGAACCCAAAGGTTGAAGAAAGACTTAAATTGTGATATTAAACAGGAGTTGAAGCAAATGCTTAATTCTTGACCACCCTGCCATTTATCTCCAATCATACTGTTGGACAATCAATTGTGCTTAACTGTCATAATCATAGTGGTTGAAAGTCTTAAGTCTACCTGCTAAGCATGTACAAGAGAGCAACAGCTATACAAATATAACTGAATTTACAGAGAAAACTACATCATTGTTATAAATCAACTTGAATATATATTTTTTCTTTTTTTGCTGGGAAAGAGTTATCCTGAGCTAACATCTGTTGCCAAACTTCCTCTCTCTCTTTTTTTAATTTCCTCCCCAAAGCCTTCTCCCCAGTTCTTCTGTGTGAGCTGCTGCCACAACATGGCTAATGATAGACAAGTGATGTGGTTCTGTGCCTGGGAACCAAACCCAGGCCGCTGAAGCAGAGCTCACCAAACTTTAACCACTGGGCCATCAGGGCTGTCTCTTGAATACATTGAAAAAATAAATAAATAAGAGTGGTAAAGATGAAAAACTCTAAGTCATGCTAAAACTTATCTTTAAAAAAAAGATATCCTGGTCTTCCAAAACCTGACTGAACTATTCTGAATGACAAAAAGAGCTAACGCTTTTTTCATTTTCTGGCTGATAGCTTATGGGATGGTTTAATCATTTGCATGAAACTTTCCTTGTTTAATTGCAGCAGATGGTCTCGTTCTTTTCCACCTGCTGACCATGGAAGGTTCATGTGTAAAAATCCAAAGAGATGATCTTTTTTGTGATAGTTTTCAAACATAGAAAAAATATTTCCCTTGCTTGAAAATAATTATTTTCATGAATAAAAGTGAAAATACAGTTATTGCTCATAAAATTACTGTATTTCATAAAACCTAAGACACCATTAATTAGAACACAAACCAATAACTTACATTCCACTGAAAAGAAGAAAGAAGTTGCCAATTTGACTGATTATACATTCATACTACCTGAAATTTTTATTTTAAAATATTGCAGAGCTTTTTCAGACTCAGCTAACTTCTTTAACATATCACTCTTGTGTACACATAAAAAGAGAAATATAAGCCAAATAAATTGGGTAGAGTATGGATTTTCAAAACATTTTCACACTCAGAGTACAATTTTCCTGAATCCCTTTTCTACTCAGTCATCTATGTCCATGTTTTCCCCACACAGTATCATCCCCTGTGCCACGGACAGCACTGGCGGTACAGTATTTCTCAAAAGATTGCTCCTCGATGTCTTCAGTTTTTTCTTCTAAGCGGCCAACACACTTTTGATTCAGTGCTTTCTTGAACTTACACAAAGAATTAATGGATGGTTTCAGATCACAATCAGGACTCATACTCTTTCTTTAATGAGTTCGTAAATGGTGTGTTAACTGAAAGGTTGAGAGGTAGTGGTTGTCCCATCACACCACGCCTTAAATTCGAGTTTGTGCGTGCACAGCTGGTGAAAACTGGCATTGCACCTGCTGCCCTGTTGACAATGATTGTTACATCCTATTGATTAATTGACATACTCTGTTCTCAGAGCCACTAAATAAGGGAAGATATGTGCATCATAGCAGCAAAAAAACATGAAATTTGGGGAGGTCAACCTAGAACTTATTTCATATTTTTCAAATATACTTGAATATTTAACATGAATAATGTGAGTTAAATAGTTTCCTAAAATTGCCTCACATATGTCCCTTTATCAGGATATAAGTTTATTTGCACCGAAAGGGGAAAATGGTCAATCAAATATTGCATGCTACATAATTTACTTATTTATGATAACTTATGATTTATTTGCCATCTCCCCACACTAGCATGTTAGCCTCAGAATGGGGATCTTGTCTGTTTTGTTCACTGATCTATTCCCAGTGCTTAGAATAAGACCTGGTACATAGTAAGTACTTAATAAATATTTGTTGAAAAAAATGGGTCACAAAGGATTTTGATGATTTATTGTTTATTAGAATTCTTAGTTGTGCCATTAGTACTTCCCTTTTTTATTCCTTTATCATCACTCTTGTCATATCGTAGATTGTGTTTGAATAAACTGTGAAGTTCTGAGGTCAGGAAAGATGTCTTACTGGTATCTTTATGAGTAACGCATTTGCTCAGTGCCTATTGTGGTATCAGGCACAGTGGGGGCTCAATAAGCATTTGTAGAATTTTGAGCGTTTAGCTAATTATCACAGTTTAGTAAAATGTTATGCTAAATAAAAACTAAAAGAAAGTCAGCCAAATTAAGAGTTGGATTAGAGAAGGTAGGATTCATCAATGAAACCAAGATATTAAATACGTAAATCTCCCCCAAAATTCAATATCTATACTAGATTTTGAAATATTTCATGAGTCTTTATTGGTCACTAAATCATCAAATTGCCATTGCTAATAATTAACTTAGTGTACATCAGATTTTTATATTATAAACTCAGGTAACTATGTTTCATAGTCAGACATTCATTTTGGATGATGTTAAATGACAAGGATGCAAATTCAATTTAAAAGAGGATATGGCAGCTATGCACTGAACCTCCTGCAAGAATAATAATAAAAACTAACTGTAACAACACCTCCATAGAAGAGTTTGGTCTAGCCAGTACATTAAGTTTTTTCAATGTTTAATGTTTAAAGTCAACATTACTCAAGGGAATGTAGAAATTACTACATGGTAAGTCTAAATATTTCTAAAAGATGTAAGACCCCATTGTAAAATGTTTGAATTAGTCATTTTCCCTATCACATATTAAATCAATGGGAGAGTCAAAACTAAGACTCAAGAATCCCAATATTCTTCATAGCCACTTAGAAGGTAATGTTGATTTCTCTCATTCATACCATCCATTCTGATTTGCAAAGAGTCTTTACTACATGATGCAAACTGTATGTTTTTTGCAGAGTGAAAAGGGCTAGTTACAATAAAACATCCCAAATATTTATGCTTGAGACTCTTTTGCAGATGAGATATTCAAACAGTATCTAAGAGGGAAGAAAGATACTACATTTGAGTGTGTATGTTTTAAATTCTCCACTTAAAATAGGTAGTGTGTGGTGCATATGGTTTCCCTATAGGCCTTGATCTTCAGGTATAGTTGTTATTAATAACAGAAAGAAGTGCATTTTGGGATTGTAATTCTTCAAAGTGAAAGGAGATTAAATATATATATTTTGAACTGCATAATGTCAGTTTCAATTGAATTGCATGTTTAAAAATAAAGCTACCTCCTTCAGAATAGTTAAGCGTCTATCAGAAGGTAGCCTACATCCAAAAAGGGTATTATTAGTCATATTAAATAATAATGTTTAAGAGCCATAGCTCCAGTAAAGAAAACTAAAGACTGACAATTGGATATTTCATTAGAACTTGTCAAAAAACTACAATCAACTAAACATAATCATATATAACAGAGTAGAAATACGGTGTATAGAACAGATGATCAAGTCACAAAATATAAAACTTAAAATGTACAAAATATGAGTTCCTGCAGTAAATATTTCTCTTAATGATACAATTAAGTTGCACTCTGAGACTCAATGGAGAAGGCTCACAGGATGAAACATTTTGCATTGCCTTTCATGGGTGAGCAGAAGTTTAAAAGTTTGAACTGTATAAATATTAAAAGTTCTCTGCCACCTTCTAATACTGTTATAGCTTTACTCATTGTGAGGTGCAGAAAGTGAGAGGAAAGAATCAAATCAAGAAAGCCTATATTAAAAAATAGTGGTCATATTTGGCAGTGTATATACACTGTAAAAGTAAACATAAGTGTAATTCATGTGGGAGAATGTAAATGATCAATAACTAGTTCAATCAGGGAGCACTGAAGGAAAACAAAACCATCTTGTGCACTGAGTAGGTCTCAGGTGATCTCTGACTCCAAATTTTGCGGCCCTCCTTTCTCCCCACACAAATGGTTAGTCTCTCTATACTGCCCACTGATAAATGACAAGGAGTTTCCTGAACTGACTGGAATTTGAAGAGAAAAACAAAAGTCATATGTTCTTGAAGGCACAAGTAAAGCCCCAAGTTCACTCCTTGAAAATGAATTCATCCACCCCCACGTGCCTTTCGCTTTGCCACAAATTTCTCAAATCCAGTTCTGGTACTGCCAAGTAGTATATTTCATGAAATATGTGATAAGTTCATGCATCTGAGATTAGAATTTGGCTGATTCTCCTTTCAAATGCTAAATAAAAAGCAGGTTGATTGCTATAGCACTTTGTCAAAGATACCAAACAGAATCCATATATCACAAATGGAACTAGGGCAAACTCACGCCAGATTCACTGTCGAAATATATAAATTCATTCTTCAAGAAATATCTTCCCGTAAAACACCATTAAAACTGGTGCCTTTCATAGTCTTAGAATCTCTTCTGTAACATAATTGGCATAAACTATTGAATATAGTTCTATTGGCATCATCTAAATGTTTTAAATAACATTTTCTATGTTTTTAATTGCACCAAACTTCATCTTAGATCAACTTTCTATAAAATATTTATAAAATAACATGTAAAACGCGTAAAAAGTCTTTACCTAGTGTCCTTGCCCTTTGTTAATGCTCTATAGAGTGATATAAGTAATAGCAGTGAGGGGCCCACCCCGTGGCCGAGTGGTTAAGTTCGTGCACTCCGTTTCGGCGGCTCAGGGTTTCACTGTTTCAGATCCTGGGCGCAGACATGGCACCGCTCATCAGGCCATGCTGAGGCAGAATCCCACACGCCACAACTAGAAGGACTCACAACTAAAAATATATACCTATGTACTGGGGGGTTTGGGGGAGAGAAGGGAAAAATAAAACCTTTAAGTAATAGCAGTGAATAAAACGTGAGATAAACGCACACATATTATATTGTACCTAATCAAACTTGGAAGAAAAAAATAAACTTAAGCAAAAGAAAATGAATTGTACAGCATGGCAGTAAATTGTTGTAACTATCATAAAATCATTGATATTCTTTCCTGAAATTAAATTCAAAGTAAGTTGAAGAGTTGTTTTGGTAACAGGTTTTTTTTTTTTTTTGGTAACAGTTTTTGAGAAGTTGATGTAGACAGTTCATTCTTGTGTTTCAAGACTTAAAAAAGACCTGTAAGAACACGAAGAGTGGATTGATGCTGAAAATCTCAGCAGCCAAACTTAGCTTTTCAAGATTTGTCAAATCAAAGAACATCACTAAAAGATCTGATATACCTTTCTAGAAAAGTTATGACCTATCAGCAGTTATTCAAATAGGGTTGAAAGTGGTCTTTACCTGATTGGATAATATAAATCTTGAGACCATAGTAGAAAAACGACTGGGGAGGAGAAATAAATCCTTCAGGGATCCCATAAATCATGTAAAAGAGCCTTCAGCCCCTATGTATCAGGGCTAAATTTACACATTTTAGCACACTTTAATATAATGTGTGGACAGAGATGAATATTGCATTGGGGGTTGATTTATACTAGTTTGAGAAGTTTCTATAAAACTAATTCTGTGTTTCCTTATAAATTAGTACCACATACTTATCTGGAATGAGTGTTTAATGGAAAACTTTCATTAATATTTAAACTATAAATGTACACAAAATACGGAGACTTTCAAAGATTCACCATTTTCTACCTAAAATTTTGCCAATTCTTTTGAGTCTAATATCCTTCTCCAAGAATAAATCAAGTATTAATGTCAAGGCATTTCCAACAGCAATAGATCTAGATGTCAAGGACAGTCTGACATTCATTAATCCATAGTGAAAAGTGAAAACACAAAGAAAAACAGATTCTTTCTTGCTTGCCATCAATTTGATTAATCAAATAGTTAGACAGCAGCAGGACAAAAATTCTGAAACAGAGGCTAAATATCCATTTGTCCAAGGTACAGAGGAGGTTGGCTTAGATACACTGAAAGGCTTCATGATTCTATGATTCTAAAATATCACAAAGATTAAGAAGAAGAAGGATGAAAGAGTACTGAGTCTTCAAAAAGAAAAGGAAGAGTTTAGTAAAAACTCACAGCAAATAATTTTTGTTAAATAATTCTCACTGTGAACTCATGTTTTGTCATAAGCTTGCCATATCACGGTGGAGTAGCTGCTGTTCGTGCCTGCCACATCCTCTCGGCACTTATTTTGCCACACCAAAGGCTGCTTAAAATGAACATCCATGACTCTCTGCCGGAAGTCTTTATCCGGCTGTGGCGTATACTCAACCTGCGTGGAGGGCAAGCCAGTAGTGCCTAAGAGTTAAAGCCTCTGAAAGCGGCTTTCAGCCAGTGATGAAAGGGAGTCGGTGGCTATATAGCATAGCGTCCTCGCTCCTCCATTGGAATAACTTTGAGCCAAAATCTACCTGGTCTCCCAGGGTTCTCTAGTGGGACTTAGCTCCAGTTACCCACAGTAGTAAATATCTTGACAATGCTACACCACTGATTGGCTTCCTTTCTCCCCCTACCTCAGTTCCCCACTTCCTATGGGCATTCCCAGAGATCACTTCTCAAATAAACTACTTGCATAGGAATACTTGTATCTGGGTTGGCTTCTGGGAGAATTCAAACTCCAGGCAGACATATTAATTCTAGAATTAATCAAATAACTTTATACATGATTAGTTAAGTGAGACTGATTAACGCTGGACAACAAAGAAACTTGCTGGTTATTGAATAATAGGACATTTTATAAACTGTGAATAGAATAAGCAAATGACCAAATACTGAGATGTATTATAGAAAGGTTTTTCAGACTTGCCACTGTTGACATAGGGGGATGGATAATTCTTTGTTGTGGAGACTGCCTTGTGCATTGTAGGATGTTTAGCAGCATCCCTGGCCTCTACCCACTAGTTGCCAGTAGTGTCCTCCCTCCTGTTGTGACAACCAAAAATCTCTCTAGACACGGACGAATGTCTGGGGAGGTGGGGGACAAAATCATCTCCCGTTACCCCCTTTATGAACCACAAGATTATAGAAAGGATTTCATATAACACATCCAATTAAATTCACTCATTCATCTATGATGTATAGAATGAAGGCTATGTACCAGGCACTGTGTTAGTAAATTATAAAACACACACACACACACACACAGTTCCTGATCTCACGGAGTTCATATTCTAGTCAGAGGAAAATAAGTAAAACAAACTATTACCTCAAAGTGGGAAACTGTCCATAATTCTGAGGCATTTTCCAAAGGAGGCTGCAGAATGAATATTTTCTTTCCAAAAAAGAAACTATATATAACTATTTCAGAAGTGTGAGCGTATGACTGCAAATTGTGTATGATTTAAATTCTGATGAAGCAAAAGACTGTTAATTTTCGCAGTAGAAGTTCTGCCTCGTGGGAATAAAGGGTGAGATATTTGCCCTTGGTTCTTGCTTCATGCCTTCTGTGCTGCTGAAATACTGTGGGAGACTGAGCACATTCTGCTTGCTTTCATTACAGCAATTTTGTTCTTTTTCTTTCTTCGTTGCACACACTTTGTTCATACCTTCTGCCTACCTTCTCCCTGAAAGTTTTTTTAAGAGCATGCATGCTTCTGTTGAACAAATTTAAATGATTATGATAATAGCAAAACTTTAAAAAGCATTGGGAGGTGTTTTTTCTTTATTTTTAGTCCAGTTTTCTGAGAATTTCTATGAGATTTTCCCTCCTAATCTCATATAGCTTCTTCTCTATGAATCATATAAAAATTGTCTTCACCATGTCCTGATATGACAGTTGATATCTCTTTGTGCTCATGAGTCCTGCAGCTGTGGAATGCCTTATGCTGTGATCACCTGACACTCTACCTGAGGACTTCCTCTTGTCCTATGCATGGGACCCACAAAAAATAGAAAGTGTAGCAGCATTAGACTTCCTCTTGTCCCGTGCATGGGACCCACAAAAAATAGAAAGTGTAGCAGCATTAATGCCTCCAGGGTAACTGGCAGCCAATAATGGATGAGAGCTGGAGAATAACCATCCCAGCTTCTGACAGGTTTCCCACACTCCCTTCCACAGTTTTCCAGAGGTATTGAGTGGCTGTGTAACCTATTTATTGGCTTCCTTCCTTTCTGCTCTCAACTCCTCATGTCCCTATGATACCATCTAGGATCACTTCACCAATAAAGCATCCCAATGCATACTGCTTTGAAATGATGGGCTAAAAGAAAGACCACCATTTTGTGGAGTTTACAATCTAGCATGAACACTGGAAATTATTATATTATATATTATATAATGTATAGAATATTACTATTCTCTTCAACACTACATAGGGCCTGGAGTTAAAGGGAGAAAACCGGGCTGGAGATATAAAATTATAATATATATACATATTTTCTCCATATTGACTTTCATTTTCTTTTCCTTTTTGGGGAGAGTAAGGGTGGGGAAGGGTAATATTACAATAGTATTAAATAAAATACTTTGGTATTTCGAGCTGTCTTTTAATACGTTGGAGACTTTTTAATGCCATACTGTTCTCTTCAAAGTCAGAATTCTCATAATAAGTTCTCAGGGAAGCATGTAAGAAAAAACATAATTTGTTCAGCGGGAGGATAATCCTTCTTATTCACACTCTGATTCGATGAAAGCTACATTGGCACGGAATCTCATCACATTGATAGTTCCAAAGACAGAGAAGCACTTGGAGTGATTGTGTTTCTGCACAAACTCACAGCTGACATTAAGATTAAAATGCTGCCTGGTCCTCCAACATGTAGAAAACAGAAATTGGGCAGTTGCACCAAATAACAGCTGTATTTTATTGAAGTAACAGACTCTCAAAGTCCAGGTCTGCTGTTTAAAAGTTTACAATTGGATGTTTTATACAGGTTTTCAAAACCCTGTATGGGTTCAAAAACCCATTGTATGTGATTTATACAGTGCTATTTTGCTATTTTCAAATCTATGTAAATACAGTGGTGGGTGTAATAAACTCTTAATACATAATTTAAACCATTTTGTGCTCCTTTGAGCTAAGTGTATTAAAAGATGAAATGTGCACATAATTGTGTTTGCAAGAAGGGTGTTTTTAAGTAAAGAAACATTGACTAAAGGGATAATTTTGCAATTGGGAGATAAATATTTCTAATATATTTTCTTCCACTGAAAATAAAAGATTATATGGCAGCACAAAATTGATATGTAAGTTGTTTTGAACTAATAAGTGGTTTCTTTAGATAAAGGAACATTGTTTTAGAGCAAGAGTGTGTTTTTTCTTTCTTGTTTTATTTTTCTCTCACCTAGGTACTTCTCAGAATAATGCTGTTAAGTGCATGAACTAAAACACGTTGAATTACAAAGGATACAAAGAAAGCAAATTATTCTGAAATACGATTATCAAAACATTAATAAAACATATTTGTGACACAGCAATATATGCACTTTAATAACATATTTAATAACACGACCTAGCAGTGGTTCTAACAATGACCATAATTTCAAAATAAAGATGAACACTATTTCAAGATATCTGCAAAATGTGTAAGGTGAAACAAAATATCTGTAACTTCTCTTTGTGACAGAGTCATAGGTACTGCTAATACTATTGTGGTTTGCTGCCTACATTCTAATTCAAGGACAGGCTGAGAATAAAGATGTAATTTTGTATATTTTATCACTCAAATGCACAAACCCCCTAAGCTCCATCAGGAGCCACTTGAGAAGAATTCCTGTCTGGAAGTAACAATATGATACTGCTTGATACGCTAAAAGAGGCGTTAGGATCTGCTAACCCAAACTTGTTTTAACGAAGAAACGACTGGCAGTTTTCGATGTTGCCACAAAATAAGTTTTCATTATTCAACACTTAAGAGCTGTGGTAGCAGTTCAAATATCTACAGGACAGGCAAATTAATAAAATGGGTCAATAGGAGCACAGGAGTTGCGAAGAATATGGGAAACCAGAGAACTCAGGCTCTTTCTAAAGGAAATTCCATAAATTTGCCAGATAAAATGTCTTAAGGCCCAACTAGTTCAAGCGCCATCAATTTGTAACCTCTGAAAAGACAGTTTAAATATAAAAAATAGTTTTAAATATTTTATATATTTTGAAAGCTATTTGCAAGTATTGTCTTCTAGATTTACCACCTACCTATATTGCTACAGGTAAACAGATAATACAGGATAGGAAAATGGATGAAGAACAATCTATGTCACATGGCTAGTTAGAAAATCTAGGCATAAGAGCCAGTATTCCAGCTTCCTCTAAAGAATAAGCCATTGCTGAGACGTTGTGTTGGTGAGACATACTTAGGGAAAAAAGAGTCAAATTTAGCTCAGTGTATGAGCAAACAGTAAAACTTAACTTGCAAATGAATGCATTAGATAATAAGTTCCTGTGTGCTGAATTTTCTACTATATTTCTTGTGCTTAATTCTTGACTGATTATGTATTTCCGGTCTTCATAACAACTTTGCAAGGTAGGTGTTGGCATCAATATTAGATACTCACACTAGTATTAGACAAAAAGGAAGTTCGAGTAGGAAAGTCTCAGTGTCCATTGGCACCACATAGTCGAAACATTATCCTAACTATTCTCTCATGCATTCTTCCAAAACCAACGCCAAGACAGAAATAATCCTTTAATCAGAAGGTTACTATGTTCAGCTTTGTTGATTAAACATGTCAGAGAATCTTTCGATCTCTGCATCTCTGTTGACTTTAAGGATGTCAACTTGCACAGGTTTAATTTTACTCTATAAACTTTTTAAATTGATATTATATAATCCATACCTTATGGAAGACAGAAGCAAACCTATGGCAAAATTCAATTTTATTTAAAATGCTTTACCATTATTTATCTAGTTAACTGAAAATAAAATTAAAATAGATACATCTAAGCATCAATATCATTTAAGTAACTATTAAAATCTCCAATTCTTAATAATATACTATTTGAAAATGTGATGCTACTTTTACTCTTTTAAAAAAACAAATTTATACTGATGACACAGTTAATATAGCATTTTGAATTCTTTTTTCACGTCACATAGCTTTCCAAATTTTCCATCTCCAAATAATTAAAATTATTGGTATATATGTTCCATTGTAATTTAAATTCAAAATTTAATAATCTATGTTTTATTTGTGTTCTAAACTTTAGAAATGAGAGCAGAAAATAAGTTAATATTTACAAAGAAAATCCTGGAAAGTGCTAAATTTAAATGCTAAGCTTGTTTATGTCATTGCATGATAAAATTAACTTTTTTTGAAAAATTAGAAAAACAGTTTCTAATCTTTCACAAAAAGCATATATCACTGTCACCATAAAAATTAAGCTTATGTTTAAAAATCTGCTAGAATTTCCCACACACTTTCTTATTCTGTCTATAGAAAATTCATAGTTTTATTTCTTAAATGAAGAAAAATTAAGTAGGGCAATCAACCAGGGAGAAAGTAACTGAGATTTTATGTAACATGGTAAAGTAAAGCCTCTGTGACAAGGTGACATTGGAACAGGGACTGAAGGAAGCTATAGAGCCACACAGGAAGAAGGGTATTGGAAGAGGCATCCAGGTGAGGGCAGAATAGAAGTTGTCAGAAGGGCAGCACGCTTTCAAATATTTATCAACAGCTACTATGTATGCTCGTTACACTTTCTCACTGCTGTGAAAGTAGCAACTAAAACACACAGTTCCTACCGCCAAGGAGTTTTAACTTGAGCCAGGGGAGAAGTGTGAGAAACAGAAAAGAATTAGAAAACAATTCAAAGTAATTTCTCTCTCATAAAAAACCAATCTATACATATTTTTTAAAAGCACCATCTATTCCATTTAATCTAGGGTATTAAAAACAGATTTTTATATTACGAGATGATACTAAACCTTGCAATATCTATTCTCCTATAATTAAAAGCCATTGGTCATTTCCATTTAAGTCTTCTCTAATCACCCATGATGAAGAGTCTATGCTTTGTTTACAATTTTGTTTTTAAAACTAAATTACGTTTCCTTTCTTAGTAATGTAAAAACAGATTCTCTATCTGTAAATTAATTCTGACAAATCCTTTAGCAGACTTGAAAACATCAAAGTGACAAAGATGTAGGAGATTTCACATTTACAAAATGTTCTTTAGACCTCTTCAGATATTGTCATATCTCAAATTTTTTTAATGTATTCGTTCAATAAATACTTTGCTGTTTTGCATTATCATGCCATGGCATATCAGTTAACCCGATACCTCTTCATTACTGTGCCAACAATTTCAATCAGGTGCCAAATTTATTTCTGCTACAACTGAAGAGCTATCCTCTCATGACACATCTGTTAGATGGAATGTTTTTGATCAAAATGTGGAATATCATGTGGAGTGGAATAGTATATTAAATGAGCATTATATCCAATCAGCCCTAGAAATGACCATATAATTGTTAGAACAAAAAGAACTTAAGAGACTTAGTAGAAAGAAGACAGTAATTGTTAGATTGGCAAACAGTTGGAAACAGATGGAATCAACAGGTTAACAAGCATTTTGTACCAAAAAAAGGGATTCAGTTTAGTATCCCTTTAAGTGCAAACCAAGACACTCAGGTGTGCTGCTCCCAACACAAAATGATTGAGAACCAATGAAGAACCAACCATGTGTTAAGCTTTCTGAATAAAATTTGCACAGTGAAATTCTCTAAAGCTTCATCTATTCATTCAACAAATATTTAAATGTATAAAGTTAGGAAAGAAAATTATAAGCAGATTAAACATTATCTCTGCCCTCACAAGGCCTACAATCTAGTAAGGATATAAGCAAGTAAAAACATTATGAGAATGCTCAGTTCGGCAGCACTTATACTAAAATTGGAATGAAACAGAGAAGATTAGCATGGGCCTTGTGCAGGGATGGCATCCAAATTCATGAAGTGTTCCACATTTTTTAAAACTTGGCTCTCAAACAAAAGTATTATACAGGTGAAGATTAAAAGTGCTATAGTATATATACATATATAATACAGTATGCAAGATGCATTTTTATGCTGTTCACAAGAAAATCACTTTAATATAAATACATAGGTTAAAGATGAAATGATGAAAATAAATTTACCATCCAGATATTAATCAGAAAGTAAAATGTAGGGATGGCTATAATAAAAAAACAGGAAATAACAAGTATTGATGAGGATGTGGAGAAACTGGAACCCTCTTACGTTGCTGGAGAGACTGTAAAATGGTGCAGCTACTTTACAAAGCAGTTTCTCATAAAGTTAAATATAGTTACCATATGACCCAGTAATTGCATCCATAAGTATATACCAAAGAGAAATGGAAACATACATATGTGAAGTCCACAAGTGCGTTATTCATAATAACCAAAAAGTGGAAACAGCCCAAATGTCCATCAATTAATAAATGCACAAATCAATGTGGTGTATCCAAATGGCCCCCCAAATATGTCCAAGTCTTAACGCCTGGAACCTATGAATATGTTACCTAATGTGGCAAAGGGGACTTTCTAGATGTAAGTTAAGGATATTGAGATGGGGAAATTATCCTGAAAGGTCAGGGGGGCCCAATGTAATCACAAAGGTCCGTGAAATTGGAAGAAGTAGGCAAAGAATTAGTCGCAGTAATTCAATGTGAGAACTCTACCTGCTTTTGTTGGCTTTGAAGATGGAGGAAGAGGGCCATAAGCCAACGAATGTGGGCAGCCTCCAGAAGATGGGAAAAACAAGGAAATGGATGATGAATTTTCCCCTAGCCTCCAGAAATGAATGCAGCCCTGCCAACACCTTGATTTTAACCAAGTGAGACCTGTATTGGACTTCTAGTCCATAGAACTATAGGATATGTTGTTTCAAGCCACTACATTTGTGGTAATTTGTTATATAAGCACTAGAAAATAAATATATCATACAATGAAATATTATTCACCTACGAAAACAAATGAGTATTGATATACGCTACTACATGAATGAACCTTGACAACATCATGCTAAGTGAAAGAAGCCAGTCACAAAGACCGCATATTGTATGACTCCACTTATAGGAAATGTCTAGAATAAGCAAATTTATAAAAACAGAACGTAGATTAGAAAAGATGCTTAAAGCTGAGAGCGGGTAGAATGAGATTAACTGCTAATAGGTATGTGATTTCTTTTGGGGAACAAAGTGTTCTAAATTTAAGTAATGGTGATAGTTCCACAATTCCGTGAATATACTACAAAGCACTTTAAATGGGTGAGTTGTATGGTTTATGAATTATATCTCAATAATGCTGTTTGTAAAACAGAAAGTAAAAAGAAATTTGGGGTGACTATATTAATATCAGACAAAGTTGACTTCAGAACAAAAACATTACCAAAGATAGAGACATTACATCATAACAAATGGAGCAAATTACCAAGAAAACATAGCCATCCTAAATGGGTTTGCACTCAACAAGCGAGTTTCAAAATACATGAAACAAAAACTGATAGACAAATGAAAGGAAAAGCAGAAAAAATCAAAATAATAATTGAAGACTTAATTCCTCTATTTGATAGGTCTGTTTGCTGAAAAGACCTGGGAGGAATGAAACCCCAGTAGCAAAAAGCACACCTAGCATCCATATCTTGGTTTCTAAATACCATTTCCAATAAAAAGAACCAGTGCTCCCTGAAGAAATGACTGATTCCAGGGCTGGGACATGGAAAGTATAAGATGAACTTAAGAGAATTTTGTGCCAGACTGTAAGGAAGTATTGAAAGAATCATGGGGACATATCAAAACAACACTGGAGTCAGCTTGAAAGGACTACCACTAGCCACATCTGGGACAACTGAGCAAAAGAAATCATTATGGTAACTAATGATAACCCACAGAATAAAATAAGAATCTATAAGTCCATACTGATATAAATAAACGTAAGAAGACTAAACAAATAGAAGAGAAGGAAAAATCCTTTCTTAGAATAGAATTCCAATAATAAATACAAAAGTAATGAGAGAATTAGAAAATCACTATTTGTCAACCATTATAGTAATCATTTTTCAGGCAAGGACCATAAATAGATGCTAAAACTAGTGGGAAAAAGCCTAAAAGTATCTCATTACAAGATACTTATTAATTATAAAGAAGGAACTAATAGCTTTATAGTAAGAAAACTGCTAGCTGCCACCTTAACCAAGTGATCAAAGTTAATACCACCAGTAATTGGACAAACTGACATCATCACTGAGATACGATTCACTGAGAAGTATACTTCTGTGGTATTGACTGCCAAAATGCAAGACCTGAATTTAATCAAGAGGAAACATCAGACAAAGACATTGAGGAATTTTGTGCAAAATAATTGGCCTATACTCATGAAAAATGTCATTGACATAAATGACAAAGGACTGAGGAAATACCGCAGAAAAAGGAGACAAAAAGCTATGACAACTAATGTAATATGTTATGCCGGATTCAATACTTTACCAGCAAAAAAAGAAAAAAAGTTTTGATATAAAGGTCATTAATGAGACAAGAAAACTTGGATAAGGACCATAGATTGAAATATTGTGTTAACATTAATTTCCAGATTTTCATAATTGTCTGTGATCATGTAAGAAAACGTCCTTGTTTTTAACAAACATGTGCTGAAGTATTTAGAGATCATAAAAGTGCTGTGGACAGGGTGCTGCAGAAGCATATTTGAGGGACATCTAACCAAATTTGAGAGGGAGAGCCTTCAGTAAGAACTGATAACTAACGGCATTTTAATTTCCTGCTTCGATTATAACAAATTACCACAAACTTGGTGGCTCAAAACAACCCAAATTTATTATCTTAAGTATTGGAGATCAGAAGTCCAAAATAGGACTAAAATCAAGATGTCAAGATTGTGTTCCTTCCGGAGGCTTTACAGGAGAATCCATTTCCTCGCATTTCCAATTCCCGGTGATTGCCCACTCTCCTTGGCACTTTGCTCCAGACTTCCATTTTCAAAGCCCGCAATGGCTGGTTGAATCTTAAAGCTGTACCACTCGGACACTAACATATCTTTTGCCTCCCTCTTCCACTTTTAAGGATGCTTGTGATCACGCTGGTCTCTCCCCCCACCCCAACACCCGATAATCCAAGATAATCCCTATATTTAAAGACCAGATGATTAGCAGCCTTAATTCCATCTAGAATCTCAATTTTCCTTCGCCAGGAAACAACCTACTCACAGATTCCAGGGATTAGGATGTGGACATCTTTGATTGGCTATTATTCTGCCTACCACAAAAGAGCTTAGTTTTCCTTCTATATCAGGTATGAAACTGTTATTTATTGCAGAAAACCAATTCATGCTGGCATAGCAATTAAGGAAATTGTTTGGTTTATGTACCTGAAAAGTGCAGAAGAAAAACTGGATTTATCATAGGCTTGATATCTTCAAAGGACTAGTTTCTGTCAATCTCTCGGCTTGGCTTTTTTCAGCATTGATGTCATCCACCCTTATGATTTGATGATGATTATCAAAAGACGTCAGAGATAAAAATTTCTCCCTTCATATCAGCAACAGAGAGGATAGAAAAAAGAGAAAAAGGAATAGGAGGGATGGATTGAAGGCAATAACCGACAAACGTCCACTCTATCCTCGCATCCCCATTTAGTATCCAGAATTATAATCTTTTATTAATAGAGCTGTGAATAACCTAGACTATTCTAGAAGTGCTAAATTTTACCTAATAGCATCAAGTAAAGCAATGTGAAGTAAAGGAAATCGGTGGACACTAGGCTCATATTGCATGAGTTACTGAATCTTGAGGTAAAACGAACCAGGCATTGTTGTCTGCTCTGCACCAACATCCACTCAGTCTTCTATAGTCATTAGAAAACATGAAGTCTGGTTGGTTCTCAAATGCAGGAGAGAGAGAGATGGATAGTTTTGCTCAACATTATCAGATTTCTGCCTTATCTTTCATAGCAAATGTTTTTGCCTGCAGTAAATTTTCAATTTTAAATCTTTAATTTCTTTTTTACTTTCATATTAATGAAAAAGACTCATGAGCTACCTAGCTAGTTTTTTCTGCCCCACTTTATTTGCTTAAAATAAGAGACTTATAAGTAAAAGGCCTTCAGTGCCTCACATTTTTTGTTGAGCACCATTACACCCTACACCACTTTCCTTTTACAAAACCAAACTCCTCTCACAAGAGACTCAGTTTGAAAACAATCCAATTAACTAGCTTATAATAGGATCACAATTTTTCATGGCTGAAAAGTCAAGTTACATATAGAAGAACAAAATGGTCATTTAGATTCTTTATTACTTATATATGTATAAAGTTCATATATACGTATAAAAATTTCAGAGGGAAGTTTCTTTTTTTCTTCAAAGAGTAGCATGTTGCATTAGTTGTTTTCTTTGTTCTTCCTTTTAGCTTATAAAATCAACATTCAGTAAAATGACTTTTGTGTATATACAGTTTTATGAATTTTAATGTAGGCACATACTTGTAACTACCACCACTCTGAATATACAGAATAGTTCCAACACCCTCAAAACTCCCTGGCATCATTCCTTTGCAATTACATACTCCTCCCAACTTCTGGCAACCACTGGATCTACTCTCTATCACTATAGTTTTGTCATTTGGAAAATGTCACATAAATAGAATCACATAATATGCAACTGTATTAGATTCTGATTGGTATAACAACAGCAGACACTATAAAAATTACCACAAACTTCGGGGCTTAAAACAATGCAAATTTATTATCTTACATTTTGGGAAGTTAAAAGTCCAAATTCAGTCTCGGTGGGTTAAAATCAAGATGTTAGCAGAGCTGCGTTCCTTTTGGAGACACTAATGGAGAATCCATTCCTTTGCCTTTTCCAGTTTCTACAGGCTGTCCTCATTTCTTGGCCTGTGCCCAATATCAGATTGCTTTTTCTCCTTCTGCTTTTTCATCCTTACATCACCTTTTCCGCCTTCTGACCCTCCTGCTTCCCTCTTGTAAGGACCCCATGATTCCACTGGACCTAACAGGATAATTCAAGATCCTTTCCCCATCTCAAGATCCTTAACTTAATTACATCTACAAAGTTCTTTTTGCCACGTAAGGTAAAATGCATTAACAGGTTAACAGGAATTAGGACATAGACATCCTTGAGGGGGGCCATTATGCCAAGTACTACTTCAAGCTTTTGAGACGGCTTCTTTCAGCAAAATGCCTTTGAGATTCATCCAAGTTCTTGCGTATCTCAACAGTTCCTCCTTTTATCGATAAGCAATATTCTATTGTCCAGATTAATACAGTTTATTTATCCATTCACCAGTTAAAGGGTATTTGAGTTGTTTCACTTTAGAGAAATTATGATTAAAACCAACATAAACATTCCTACATAGATTTTTGTGTGTATCCATTTTTTATTTCTCTAGTGTACATACCAAGGAATGGGACTCCTGCATCATACGTGTAACTTTATAAGAAAGTGCCAAGAGTTTTCTAGAGTATTTTCTAGAGTGGCTGTAGTATTTTTGATCCTTATTAGTAATGTATGAGAATTCCAGTTGTTCCACATTTTCCTCTACACCTGATACTGTTAGTATTGTTTATTTCAGCCACTCTACTAGGTTGTAGAGGTATCTCGTAGCTTTAACTTGCATTTCTCTAATGGCTAATGATGTTGGACATCTTTTCATGCATTCATTGCCATTTTTGGAGAAGTGACTATTCAAATATTTTGCCCATTTTTTTAAATTGAGTTGGGTTCTAACCGTTAAGTTTTGAGAGTTGTTTACACATTTTACATATAAGTCTTTTGTCTCCATTTATAAATGTTCTTTCCCAGCATATCTTTTCACTGGCTAGGACTTCCAGTACAATCTTGAACAGGGGCAAGGAGAGGACATCTATATTAGTAGAATATTGCTGCATAACAAATTACTAGAAACCTTACTGCTTAAAATAAGACATATTTCTCCTGCTAAGTTTCTTTGGGTCGGAGTCTAGCATGGTTTAGCAAGTTTTCTGTTCAGGGTCTCACAAGTCTGAAATCAGGGTGTCAGCTGTGCTCTCCTCTGTAGATTTGGGAGCCCTCTTCCAAGTTCATTCAGGTTTTACCACAACCTGAATTTTACAACCACAAAATTTAGTTCCTTGCAGTTGTAGGATTGGGGTCCCCATTTCTTGCTAGCTGATGGCCAAAGCTGCTCTCAGAAATTAGAGGCCACCCTCAGGTCCTGGTCATGTGGCTTTCTCATAGCATGGCAGCTTACTTCATCAAAGCCAACAGGAGGATCCCTCTCCAGTCTTCTAAGACAGAGTCTTATATAACCTACTATCATCTTGAAAGTTACGATACTAATAACCTTTATCACTCAACAATAACCTAATCAAGAGAGTGACTACCCCAACATGTTTGCAAGTCCTGCCCACACTCAATGGACTATGGGGTGGCAATGTTGGGGCCATCTCTAAATTCTGCCTGCCACAAAATCCTTGTCTTGTTCTCAATCTTAGAGGGAAAGCATTCAGCTTTTCAACAATATGTATGAGGTTTGCTGTACATTTTGTTGAAATTATTTTTTTCTGCTTTATCTCCCCAAACCCCCCCGTACACAGCTGTATATCTTAGTTGCATGTCCTTCTAGTTGTGGGATGTGGGATGCCGCCTCAACGTGGCCTGACGAGCGGTGCCACGTCTGCGCCCAGGATCCGAACCCTGGGGCGCCACAGAGGAGTGCGTGAACTTAACCACTCGGCCACGGAGCTGGCCCCTGAAATTTCTTTTATGAAGTTGAGGATATTGTTTAAATTGCATTCTATTCACCTTGTTGGTGAGGGAGGGATTCCTGCCCTAGGGCTATGGGATGTTCAAACACAGGACATCCAACACTGAACAGGTGAGATCAATAGCAGTGGTTTATTAACCACTTATATTCACTGCATGGGGAATATACAATGCAGGGCCACTGGGTGTTGCACCTGGGAACAGTGTAATCAAACAAGGGCTGTGGGAGGCAGCGTTTTAGTAACAAGAGGGTCTGGTGACAGGGGAATGGTCTCCATGTGAAGATATGATTGGCTTGTTTGAATAATTACAAGAGTTGGCAAGAAACTGAAACCCACTACTCAAGGATAAGCAGGATCTGTGCCCAATCCCCTTGATAAGGAGGGTTGTCTGGCTAGGGGACCTTGTCCTCAGGAATAGAAGAGAGAATGAAACTTGTCCTTAGGCCATTCAAGGCCCTCCAGTCTCACCAGATGACAAAGCAGCACATAATGTTGGACCTTAATTTTAGGTCTTACACAACAGAAGCTTTCTTATATTCCTAGTTGCTGAGAGTTCTTATTATGAATGCAAGTTGAATTTTGTCAATTGCTTTTTCTATATCATTTGAGATGATCATGTAGCTTTTCTTATTTTGACTGTTAAAATATGATTAAGTTTATTGATTGATGTCCTAATATTTTAAAGCCTTGAAATTCTAGGATAAGCCTCATTTTGTCCTGGTGTATTATTCATTTTATGTGTTGTTGGATTGTATTTGCTAATGTTTATTGAGGATTTTACATCTGAGCTCATGAGGAATATTGGTCTGTAGTTTTCTTCCTTCATCATGTCTTTGTCTGGCTTTGGAATCAGGGTAATGCCAGCCTCAAAACAAAAAATTAGATGTATTCTATTTTCTGAAAGACATTTCAAAGAATTAGCATTATTTCTTCTTGAAATGTGTGGTAGAATTCACTAGTGAAATCGTTTGGGACTGGGTATTTCTGTTTTTGAAGGTTATTGTTGAAGGCAACAAATTTAATTTCTCTAATACATATAGCAGTATTTAGATCATCTATTTCACCTTGGGTAAACTTTGGTAGTTTATGGTTTTTAAGGAATGAGTCCATTTAGTCTAAGTTGGAAAATTTATGTTCATAGAGCTATTTGTACTATTCCCTTATTATCATGCTTTATGTCTGTAGGGATATCCTCTCTCTCCTCATAGTGATAATTTATGTCTTGCCAGAGCTTTGCCAATGCCAATGATCGTCTCAAAGATTCATATTTTGTTTCATCGATTAGTCTCTATTGTTTATTTTAAATTTCATTTACTTCTGTTGCTTTAATTTATTTTACTTTTTCTTTTCTAGTTTCTTATGGTGGAAGCTTCGAGTGCTGAGCTGAAACCTTTCTCCTTTTTAATATAAACATTTAATCCTATAAATTTCCCACTAAGCACTGTAGTAGCTGCATCACACAAAATTTTCCTATCGTGTACTTTAATTTCCATTCAGTCAAAAATATATTCTAAATTCCCTTGAGACTTCCTGTTTGACCCGTGGAGTATTAGGAAATGTATTATTTAATTTTCTAGTGCTTTAAGATTTTCCTGTTTTCTTTCTGTTAACGATTTCTAGTCTAATTCCACTATGATTAGAGCACACACTTTGTATGATTTAAATTCTTATAAATTTGTCTTATGATCCATAGTTTGCTCTATCTTGATTAATGTCCCATGTATACTTCAAAAGCACGGTATTCTGCTGATGATATCAATCATACATATCAGTTAGATCCAGTTCGTTGACGATACTTTTCAGTTGTTCTCTATCTTTGTAATTTTCTGCCTACTAGCTTTATTGATTACTAATAGAGAAGTATTGAAATCTCCAAATGGATTTGTGTATGTGTCTGTCCCTCCTTTCATTTCTGTCAGTTTTTGCTTCATATGTTTTAATATTCCATTGTTCAGTGCACACATATTGAGGGTGTTAGGTCTTCTTGGTGATTTGAACTTTATCATCATCCCTGTAAATTATTTTTGCTCTAAAGTCTCTTCAGAGCACTCTAATTAGTCACTTGAGCTTTCTCTCGTTATTGTTTGCAGGCTGTATGTTTTTCCATCTTACTTTTAATTAACCTCTATGACTATATTTAAAGCGAATTTCTTGTGGGTAGCATATCCTTAGATCATGTGTTTTCTACATTCTGAGATTCTTTTATTTGTTGGTTTAGGAATCTACATATTAAGTAATTATTGATACGTTTGGATCTAGGTCTACCAGTACTTTTTAAACAGCTTTATGTGTAATGTACATGTAATTTATATACCATAAAATTGGCTTTTTTTCTTTCATGTGCACAACATAGTGTTGATATTTACTTACACTACAAAATGATCACTCTGATGAGACTAGTTACCATCTGTCATCATACAAAGTTATTACAATATTGTTACCATTATTTGTTGTTGATGGTTCTCTGTTTTTGTTTCCCTTTTCCGTTTTCTGCCATCTTCTGTGTTGTTTGAACATATTTTGGTATGCCTTCTTAATGTATCTACTTTGTTTTTGACCATACAGTGGTTGCTTAACTTCTCGTAGTTTCCTTCCAATCAATAAATATATATATATATTTTTGAGGAAGATTAGCCCTGAGCTAACATCCATGCCCATCTTCCTCTATTTTGTGTGGGACGCCTGCCACAGCATGGTGTGACAAGCAGTGTGTTGGTCCATGCCTGGGATCCGAACCGGTGAACCCCAGGCCGCCAAAGCAGAACATGCGAACTTAACCGCTATGCCACCAGGCTGGTCCCCTTCCAATCAATATTTTGCCACTTCCAGTGAAGAGAGAAACCTTACATCATATAGTTTTCTTTATCCTTTTCCCCTTTATGTTATTACATATTTTATCTACAAACATTAAAAATTTCATCAGAAAACGTTATAATTTTTTCTTTCAACCATCGAATATATTTTAAAGAACATGATAAGAGAATAATTGTCTATAATTACTCAGATACTGACCATTTCTGTTGCTCTTTCTTCAGTCTTGTATTATTTCCCCCTGTCTAATGAAATTTCTTTAACAATTTTTCTTGGAGCAGATCTGCTGGCAACAAGATCTTTTTTTTCCTTCATCTGAGAATGTCTTTATTTCACCTTCATTCCTGAAGGATATTTTTTGCTGGATATAGAATTCTGTCTTGACAGTTCTTTCCTTTAATTACCTTAAAACTGTTGTGCCTGGGGCTGGCCTGGTGGCCCAGGGTTTGCCAGTTCAGATCCCGGGTACAGACCTACGCACCACTTGTCATGCCATGCTGTGGCAGGTGTCCCACATACAAAGTAAGGAAGGTGGGCACAGATGTGAGCTCAGGGCCAGTCTTCCTCAGCAAAAAGAGGAGGATTGGCAGTGGATGTTAGCTCGGGGCTAATCTTCCTCAAAAAAAAAGAAAAGTTGTGCCTCCATAGTTTTTGATGAGAAATCAGCAGTCACTCAAATTGTTGTTATGCTGTAGGTAATGTGTCATTTATCTCTGTTTGCCTTCAAATATATACATATTTTTTATATTTAGTTTTAAACAGTTTGATTATGATGTGTTTGGAAGAAGATTTCTTTGGGCTTATCCTGTTTGTGTGTTTGAGCTTCTGTAGGATTGTGTCACCAAATTTTGGAATTTTTTTAGATATTATTAGTTCAAATCTTTTTTTGTACGTCACACTCTTTCTAATGACATGTATACATTAGTCTCTTTGATATTGTCTCACGGTTCCCAGAGGCTTGGTTCAATTTATGATAATACTTATGTTTTTCTTTTCTCTCTGTTGTTCAAATTGGATCATTTCTATCGATCTATCTTAAAGTTCAGTGATTATTTCTCTGTCATCTGTATTCTGATTTTGAGCCTATCCAGTAACTTAAAAAATTTCTGCTACATTTTTGAGTTCTAAAATTTCACTTTGGTTCCTTCATATCTTCTGTTTCCTTGCTGAAACTTTCTATCTTTCCATTTGTTTTAAAAGCATTCACCGTTACCACTTGGAATATTTTTATAATAGCTGATTTTAAATCTCTGTCAGATAATTCCAACATCCATGTCATGTTACCATTAGTGTTTATTGATTTTCTTTTCCCAAATGAGTTGAAATTTTTCTCATTCTTCCTATGTCACATTGGATTGTATCCTGGACACTTCTAATATTATAATATGAGACTCTGAGTGTTGAATCGATCCTATGGTGAATATTTATATTTTGGCAGGTACTCTACCTGGCTGGGTTCAGTCCACAAGTTCCAATCAGCCTTTGTTATACAATTTGGATCTGCCCACATGTGCTCTACCAAGCACTCAGTCTGGGCCCTGGGTATGACATAGATAAGATCTCAAAGTCTGTGTATGCTATTTAGGGTCAAATCCAGGACTGTGCAGCATGGGATGAATACAAGTCTATAAACATGTTTAAGACGTTGCCTTCCCAAATTCTTCTTTCTTCATTCACTCTCCAGTACTTTCAGGTTCCATGAGTCCCTTTGGGTCTTCCCACCAAAAATCTGGGGCTTTCAGTTATCCTACTCTGCTATGTGTTGAGTACACTTGCATCAGGACCAAGCAATCAGAAGCCAATGAGAGAAAAAAACAAAAGAGAGAGAGAAGCAACAGAGGCCTCCCCACCCCTTGAGGCACCATCTCCTTATATCAGAGAGGAATAATTCTCATCCTTCAAAGTTTTGACTCCTGCAGGCTCCTGTTGCCACTGTTGCTATTGCTGTAGTGGGGTCATAGTCATAGAATTGCTTGGAGGCTGAGCACAGAGGACAGAGACAAAAAAACATGGAGATCTTCCCAACTCTGTCTGAGTGTAAGGAATTCCCTTTTCTTCTCCCTCAAACCAGAAGCAGAGGACTTCTTCTAGAGCTCTCTCTGACTCTATCGATGCCCATTTTGAGTTGAGCCTCATGGACTTCAGATGGGAAGGATACTAGATGGAGGAAAAATGGCAATCTTACCACACCTTCCTAGTCTTCTTCCTCAATCCATCTGGTACTATTTACTTTCAAAAAAATTGTGATATACATATTACATCATCTGCATTAATCTGCTAGGGCTGCCATAACAAAAGACCACAGACTGCATGGCTTAAACATCAGAAATTTATTTTCTCACTGTTTTGGAGGCTGGAAGTCTAAGATCAAGATGATAGCAGGTTTGGCTTCTCCCAAGGCCTTTTTCTTGTCTTGTAGACTTCTTGCTGTGGCCTCACATGGCCTTTTCTCTGGACATATACATCCCTCGTGTCTCTCCTTATAAAAAACACCAGTCCTGTTGGGTTAGGGCCCCACTCTCATGACCTCAACTTTAATTCCTTTTTTAAAGGCCCTATCACCAAATACAGTCGTATTGTAGGGTACTGTTACAATTACAATTACAACCTCAACGTAAGAATTTGGCAGGGAGGACATAATTCAGCCTATAATACCATCATAAACAATTGTAAATATACAGTTCCACAGTATGAAGCACATTCACGTTATTGTAAAATCATCATCACCATCCATTTCCAGAACACTTTTCATCTTGCGAAACTGATGTTCTGAACCCATTAAATAATAACTCCCTATTCTCCTCTCCCCTCAGCTCCTGGCAACCACCATTCTATTTTCTGTCTCTATGAATTTGATTACTCTACATAATTCAGATAAGTGGAATCATACAGTTTTTGTCCTTTTTGTGACTGGCTAATTTCATTTAGTATAATGTCCTCAAGCTTCATCCACGTTTTAACATAGCATGTGTCAGAATTTCCTTCCATTTTAACGCTCAGTAGTATTCCATTGCATGTATGTGCCACATATTTGTTTATCCATTCATCCATAGATGAATTTTGGGTTGTTTTCACGTTTTGGCTATGATGAATATATTGACTTTTAAGAGTCTTCAAATAACTTATTCAAGCTTGCTGTCCAGGTTATAATTGCTTTTGGTGGGAAAGACAGAGTGAGGTGTACTTACTCTATATTATCCGGAATAACAACTCACTAATTTCATTTTAATATACTAGCAGGACACTCATTATAAACATTACAGAAATTGTCTGATGGTATTTGATTTGAAAGGCAGCATTGATCTAAATATGTCTCCCACTTCTACTATTATCTAGAGGTACTTGCTTAAATTAAAACATCTCCATCTCTAGACATTTCTGTTTGAAGAAGCAAACAGTCTTGGAAAGGAGTAATACAAAAATTTTAATAAAATATTAGTCACTGATATCTTAGTATGACTTAATTTACGGGTTCTTTCTTCTTTATACTTAGTTGAAAAGTGAGGCATTGAGCAACTTACGAATAAATAACAACTCAATAGGCGAAAGCATAATGTTTCCACTCCCTCTACTTAATGCCTGCCATTATCCTCAAATAACATGAATTACCTGTCTATTTTATTTGAGATAATTATGTATGACAATAAAAAGTCTTTATGAAAAAGATATTTCTATCAACAGAACTACCTTAATTTCAATCACCATGCTAGGAAACTCAGAGCAATTTTTAGATCTCTTTTGGTCTTATTTAATAGGCATAAAAATAATGGTAAGACAGAAATTTTCCATAGATGTGACCTGATGATCCTGAATTGGAGCTAACATTCACTGGAATGGAGAATTGGCCATCCCAGTAAATCTAGTGTAGTTACTAGTGAATAGTCAATCCAATTATCTTAGACCTAAAAAGTTTAAATTAAGCCTCTCCTAATATGGAGATGGTTTCAATTGCTAACAGGATAATTGCACCTGGTTTCAAAGTACAGGCTGCAGTTTTCTTTTTTAGGAACTCATTTTTGAAAATAGAGCAATTCCCTCATGGAAGGATGATTAATAAAACAACTGAGTTTTCTCTCATCCTTGAATGTACTGCTGTATCTCATACTGACATAACTAATAATAAACAGACCTGTCCTTTTTGTTTACTTTCATGTGTTCCCACATTGTCTTACTTTATTATGATTACATTAGCAATTAGTAAAGGAGGAATGAGCACAGCATCTATTTATTACCATCAGCCTATTAATTTACATTGGAAATCCCCTCTACGCCTTGCCATGCTGCGCCATTCTGTGTTGAGCCTTCTGAGGTTTCAGAGAGAGCTCTCATTATCAAATTAATTCTGAAAGAAGTAAGCGTTCGCCCTTCCCATTTTTTCAGGAGAGACCTACTAACAGATGTTCTTTTATGTTATACACATACCTCCGTTACCCACTTTTACTCACCCACTACTAAGCTGCACGACTTACCTGCTTTGTATGATGCAAATGAAGTGAGAATTTGGAAAAAATGGTGTCATGGACTTCTTTGTACTTACTTTCCTAACCTTTGAAATTTTAATAGAAAGTAACCTTTTCTTTATGTTATGTTTAATTAAATCTCTCCCACTCTTCAAAGAAAACCACATTTTTATCCATGAGGTAAACTTGAGATTGCAATTGAACATTCCTTCTCAGTCAATAGCTCTATAATATTCTCAATCAGCAAATATAATGCCTAATAAAGCTGCGTTTACTGGGTGAATGTTTATTAATTGTGTGTTTACAGTGAAAACGACTGTGTCTCAAAATATATCAGTCTATAAACAATTTATTTTCAGGTTAAAAGTTTACATTTACTTAGATTTTATTTGAATATAAGCTACAGTACAATTATAAAGTTCTCTCTCAGTTTTTATCTAAAATAGTTTCACAGCTGTAAGTTCTTAAAAAAGATGCAAAATTCATTTTTCAATAGTATCAGTAATTTGGACAAAATACTTTAACATAGAAAACAAAAGTTATTTGCTACTCTGGTTGAAAACAGTCCAACTAATCTTTAAGGAATCACAATCTGCTATTTATTTCAGATGTGTATCATTGCAAAACTTTCACAACATATCTGCTTCTGCTCAGAAATTTGATGATCTACCATTTTATTGTGTTAAAAATGTTAGAATATTTTTTACTGCAATAAATACAATTCTCTAATAGTATTACTTCTAAAGAACAAAGCAGGTGTTTTGAATATTCTTATGATTCTGGGCTAACAATACAAACTGAACTACCAGACCCCATTGGTGGTAACTAATCTTGGCCATCCTCAGTAATTATTTTATTCTACTTGCCAAAGTCTATGCTTTACATCCTAACTTTTAAGGATAAGTAAGAATATTTTGGTATCTTTTATGGTCTTGCTTTGCAATGGAGACAAACCTAAAAGATCAAATAGGTTATATAAAGTGATTCACTCATTCAACAAATATTTAATGAACTCTTACTACTCCCAAAGCATTGTCCTGGGTAATGAAAATATATCTATGAGCAAAACAGACAAATATTCCTGTCTATATGGAGGTGCCATTCTAGCATGGGAGTTGAAGAAATATATCACAAATATAATAAACAAGCAAATTATGTAGGGTATAAGATGCTGAGTACTATAGATAAAAGGAAAAGTTAACAAGAGCGAGAAGTTCGTGGCGGGGTGGGAGCACATGTTTCAAGATTAAATAGACAGTCAGGGTTAGTCATTGAGGACAGGGCCGAAGGTGGTGAGGGGGTTAGCCATGTAGCTTCTGGGGAGGAGCATTCCAGGCAGAGGGGTAGTGGAGGAAGATCCTAAGGAATGCTTGAGGAAGGGAAAAGGAGTCATACAATTTAACGGGAAAAAGCAAGAAAGAGAAGAGCAAGTCCTGGAGGGTGTTCAAGTGCTGGAGAGGGGGCTTGATTGTTGTGCATAAAGATTCCCCTAATTTCATGAGCTTTAGGTCCATGTGATTTTCAAAACCTTAGCTTTTAAAAAATTCTCCATCAATCTTTTATAAATATTATAATTAAATATTTAGATTACTCTGAATTATTTTTAACAAAATAGAATTGGGTAAGATTGCATCATGAAAAAGCAATGAATTACATATGTTCTGTCCCTATTTGGGGGGGAAAAAAGACATCTATCTGCAGCAATCCTCCCATTTTGACTATTATTCAGGTAGACTGATGCCCTGGCTAAGAAGGCTCCAGAGAGTGAATCAGTGTCTTAGAGTTTTATAATTGAGAAAATGTTACCAAAAGATGGATCAGAAAGCCAAGCCCCAGCACTGACATTACAAATCATCACAGAAAGAAAGAACGCATCAGGCATTTTCCTATGATTTCTACTGAAAAGAAAGGAGGGAAACCAGGAAAGAGGGAGGATGAGAGAAGAGGTGTGACAGGAAGCCTATATGATGGTTGAACAAGCCAGATGCAAAACAAAACATGGTCTAAAATTTGGACACGTCATGTGCACCATTTCAATGTGGAAAACATCTATTGGGAAAATATTATGAAATAAGCAACTGGAAAAACGCATTTGCTTCTCCCATAGTTTGACTAAATGGTCACAGTATACTAGAAATTATATGGACATTAAAGATGAAATGCCTCTGGCAGTTTTGAGGTGATAGAGGGCATTTTAATTGGTGATACATTTAAAAAGTACAACACATTGAACCTAGATGATTCAAACTAAAACCTTCTATTTTCCAATGCAGAAATGACACAATCGGCTATTCGTTTCCTACCATAAACATCAATATACTTTATAAAGAGCTAAGCTTACCCAGTTTAGTATCATTTGGGAGTTAAATAATTGTTAATTCTCTTTCATCAGGTCTAGGAAGAAGTCTACTTACTTGATATTAAAAATTTCATAACTCTCCAGATCTTAACAAACGGTTCTATTATTTGAAAAGCATCAACAGACTCGAATATAATTGAAACTGAAGTTTGAAGCCAAACAGTTGAAACCTTTATACTAATTAAATTCCTTCATTACTAATTAGAAACATACATCAAATTAAAATCAACTATTTTTGTTGAGTGTAATAAAACCACAAAACCTGTCTGATTATCCATAACAGCTCAAGTTCTCTATCATATAAATAAGGTATTTTTATTTTACCTATAAAATCTGTTTACCTGTACTTATTTTTAAACCTGTCAAAGAAGAAAATGTTTATATATTAACTAAGCTTGAACTCTGCTTTGGCCTCCTGCATAAAGTTTAATTCTCATGCTGGTAACTCCACAACACGAGAAGTTCACAAAATCCATTACTCTAACCACGCATTATTACATTTTTTTTTTAATTGCAATAAATATTACCCTTTAAGGACACTGGTAATTACAGGGTTGAACAGGAAGGGTTGCTAGGAAAATGATTCTCACCTCTAATTACAGCAATGGGAAGTGTGTGCATAAATTAATACAGTTGTTTTACAGACTATTCTCAGCTTGATAACTGAGATAACTCTCTTCCTTTTAGTGTCTACAATAAAGGAGTGATCGCCTTTTACAGCAAACTCTGTGGCCTAGAAAATCTCATCTTTAGGAATAGATGGTGTCAAATCTAGAAAAACAATAGTCAACAGAGGTGGCATCCCTGAGTTGACAGTTGTCTAGAGTCGGCACTTCCGTAATTTTGCTACATTCTTAGTCTCGGCCAAGTGAAACCTCCATTTTCCTCTTCAGAAATTCAATGTAAATCATAGGTAAAATCCTCTAACCAAAAAAAGTATTCCAAAAAGTGACAACAATTACCTTTCCAGAATAGAAATGAAGAAATTTTTGCAAAAACAGAAAACATCACTTACCTTATTTATCATACAACCATGGCATTTACAGTACATTCTATTCTGTGATACTGATTTACCTTTGCAAATTTCACTATAAATCATATGCATTTAATAGGGACTGCGAAAAAACACAAAAGAGATTGGTAAACTTGAAATATCTGCATAAAAGAGATATCTAGTGACATTCAGCACAGAAGTTGATACCTTCTCTTATCATCTTTTCAACACAGATGTTTGTATACAGAAAAATTCCATACATATATATATGAGATGACAACATAAATATGTTTTGTGGAGCTTGCAATGTAAGAGAATTCAGGAAAATGAAAAGATAATCCAATGGTGAGGAAAGAAGAGAAGGGCGTGCAATGGAGGCAGATATCAAATCTTGAATCTACTAAAGAGTACAAAACAGTAGAACTTTTGGAAATAAAACAAGATCTTCTGGAACATTTAAAGCCGAACATTTAATAAATGACTAGCCTAATGACCACAATACAATTATCCACCCCATTTCCTTCTCTGGACACATACTCTGCTCCTGACATACCTAGTTTATTTTAGCCTAAAATCCTCAGCTCTTCCAACACTTTACTATTCCTTATATAGCTGTTCATTCCACATTTTTCATGGGTATCACTTATGGTCAATCTAATGGGATATTTTTGGACACATAACAGAAGTAGGCAATATAACCTTCTATGTCTTTACACCTTCCACTTGAAATTTATGGCTGAGGCACGTTATCTCAATACTCCATCCTACCCATAGTCCCCAAAGATTGGGAAGTGAAGTTACAACAGCAATGCTTCAACATTTCACCTACTCCTTTGGATTCCATAACAGAAGCAGTGGGCTACACAACTCTCTTGGGACTTGTGATATGTGATTCCTTGAGTTAGCCACATTGGTGGTTCATGTCAGGGATTATTAACGAGGGACTAAGTTTTTGTATGTTTCAGTTAGGGTGTATACAAAAAGGTGTATAGGAATATTTGCACACTGTTAGCGGTGGTTTGCAGACCCTGTTAAGTTTATCACTGAAGCCTCAAGTTATACATGAACTTCAGGTTAAGAACCCTGCCTGCAAGAAATCCTTAAGAGCACTCGCTGCCTACTTCCTGCCCCATCAATCACCACACAGACCAAGAGCAGGCAGCTGTGCTGAGAGTTGCTTTTCACTTGTGTCTACGAGGAGATGAATTATTGACTCCAGCCCCTCTAAGAAACTGGGTTTTTGCTCAATAAGGTTTACCTTCAGTAAGTCAGTGAACAATATTTTCTCAGCGTTTTTTGTGTATAAGAACTCATATTCAGCATCTTGGGGAGAGGTCAAAAATAAACATCAAAACAAAAACTCAGATGTTTATTTTCCCGGGAATGAGCTCAAAGTGTAATTGGACATCACCACCTCTGTATCTCATACAAATGAATGGTGTGTCTATAGACTAACCCATAACAGAAGATTTGTATTTTTAAAATTGGGTTTATTGTTGAAAACACACTTTTCCTAAGCAAAATTCAGCACCGTGTTAGGAATTCCAAGGAGCAACCAAGTAGAAATGATACTTACGATGCACAGACTTTCATTTTAGCTATATCAGCAAAGCATATTATTTTGCTAATATGTTTCCTATATATAAACATTTTTCTTCTCTTGCCATATTTGGTTTGGAGTTTGAATTGTTCTTGTCTCCTAGTGTTATAACACATACTATGCTTACAACAAAGTTGATGCTTGTTAACTGACCGATGATTTGATGGCAAGAGGCATACCTTTCATCCCAAAGTTAAAAAAGACTCACTGAACAATGGGCTGGTCCAAGCAGTCTTGAAAGTGACAACCAGCCTGATGTGCTAGGAAGAGCACTGAACCTGGAGTCCAAAGACATGGTTCATAGCCTGCCTGCTGATGACTGCAGCTGTGTGACCTTGGACAGTTAATCTATCTGGGGCTAGTTCTCATTTTAAAATGGACTATAATTATACCTGCCCTATATTCCACACAGGGATATTTTGAAGCTCTAATTTAATAATGAGCTGCATCTCCTGTCCCAGATTTGAAAGAAAGAAACAGAACAAAAAGTATGAGAGAGTAGATAAAGTAAGTTAGGAATCTTTTCCAAATTCCTACGTTTATGTTGGCTAGAGATTACCACTGGAGGAAATGAAGGCCAAAGAATATTAAAAGAAGTCAGCAAAGAAGCATCATTAAAGATTTGTGTCCTCTTTTACAAACTAATTCCGCTTCCTACATCTCCATTTTCTGATCAGCTTCATCAAGGGGAAAATATGCTGTCTCTAAAATACTACAGTTCTAGAATATGATTCTGCCCATTTAAAAAAGTGCAACTAATTTTACCGTAGGCATGAGAAAAGATTTTAATAGATTATGTGTAATCAGCTCACATGAATGTAAATTCCCTAAGAATTTTGATGATTTTCAAACTTACATGAGTTGTTTTTTTCAGATGAGGACAATAAGAGAATTACTACACTAACAGATATTGTACCGTGTGCCAAGTCTTGAGCTAAGTTATTCATATATTTATGTTATAGAAACCCAGTAATACCTACGATCTTGGTATTTTTATTGTTCTAAATTTACATATGAAAAAGGAGGCTTGCTCTTAAGTATCAGAACCTAGATTTGAATTTATATATGAACGCATATCTTTCTGACCACGAAGCCCACAATCATTTCTAAGTACTACACAGTTTCTCATTGTATAAGATAATAGGTATTAGAAAATAATGTTAGGTGAGATAAAATCCTTATTCTTTAGAAGCTTATAATTTAGATGAGGAAATCAGACAAGCACACAAGTGATAAAAGAATATAAGGAGAATAATATGAACTAATATTTATTTTTTCCAGCTTTATTTAGATATAATTGACATACGACATTGTGTAATCAACTTATGATGACTTGATACACATTTATATTGCAAAATAAGGTTAGTTAACACATCCTCTACCTCACATACTTACCACTGTCTTGTCGTGGTGGTGGTGGTGGTGGTGATAACATTAGAGCTCTACTTTCACGGCAACTTTGAAACATATAATACAGTACTGTTACCTGTAGTCACCATGCTGTACATTAGATCTCCGGAACTTATTCCTCTTATAGCAGCATCCCCCTATTTCCCCCACTCCTCAGCCCCTGGCAACTCCCATTCTACTCCCTGTTTCTGAGTTCAATGTTTTTAGATTCCACGTAAAACTGAAATCATACAGTATTTGTCTTTCTCTTCTGACTTATCTCACTTAGCACAATCAAGGTCCATTCATGTTGTCACAAATGGCAGGATTTCCTTTTTTAAGGTTGAATAATTGCCATTCGATATATAGAGAGATACAGACATACATAGAGTTTTAGATATAGATATATAGATACAGATCACATTTTCTTGAAGAACTAATATTTAATGACTGTCTATATGATGGCTGTCCTATACTAGGCACTCAACATTCCTCAACAATCCTATGAATCCTATGAGATCAATGTGATTGCCATTCCCATTTTACAGACAGGAAGGCTGAGGTTTTAGAAGGTTATGTTATTTGTCCTAAGCCACACAACTAGAGAAGAGCAGTTTTGTGATACAAGCCCGGGCACTCAGACACCAGGGCCATCTTGATACTAACAAAAGTAGCACAAATTCAATAGAGAACAGAGAGTATGAGCTAATGAATGTCCAGTTAGGGGGGTAGGGACATAAAAAGCTTCATTAAAAAAATTACATACATGCACTGTGATATAAAAAGAAATACATATATTTTGGTGTTCATCCCAGCTCCTGTCCAGAGCACCTGAAACCTTTGTAATTTCCTAAGCAAAAAGGTTCTAAGAGCATCTTCTGTTCTAATATTTGGTTTTTGACTTCAATTCCTGAAGTCAGAGCTCCTAAATCCCTTGGAACTTCCTGGGTGAGAGGAGCATCTTTTGTTCTAATGAGGCAACTCTTGCTGGGCTCCTGGATGGGAGCTTGTCACCAGAATGACCAAGCCGTGATTAGAAGCTTGGAATTTTCAGCTTCATCCCCTATCCTGTGGGAAGAATAGAGGGGCTGGAGATTTTGCTAATAATCAATAATGCTTATATGCAAAAAATCCCTGAACTAGGGAGTTCAGAGAGCTTCCATATTGGAGAACACATCCACGTGTTGGAGGGTGGCTCGCCACAACTCCACAGACACAGAGACTCCAGCGACTGGGACCCTTCCAGACCTCACCCTGTGTACTTCGTCATCTGGCTGTTCATTTGTGTCCTTTAAAATATCCTTTGTAATAAATCAGCAACAATAACTGTTTCCTGGGTTCTGTGAGCTGCTCTAGCAAGAAGGGGAAATTGGCCCATTCACAACAATGTGGATGGACCTCGAGGGTATTATGTTAAGCGAAATAAGTCAGTCAGAGAAAGACGAACTCTATATGACTCCACTCATAGGTGGAAATTAGTATATTGAGAAGGAGATCTGATTGGTGGTTACCAGGGAAAAGGGGGGGTGGGGGGAGGGTACGGAGGGGGAAGTGGTGTACCCACAACATGACTAACAAAAATGTACAACTGAAATCTCACAAGGTTGTAATCTATCATAACATTAATAAAAAAAAAAAAAAAAAAAAAAAAGAAGGGGGTCTTGGGAACCTCCCATTTGTAGCCAAGTCAGAGTGATCTGGGGACCCACTACTTACAATTGTGGACTGAAGTGGGGGACAGCCTCGTGGGACTGAACTCTTAACCTGTGGGATCTGCTCTAACTCCAAGCAGTTACTGTCAGAATTGCTTGGTGTGGGGAACCCACACATCTGGTGTCAGAAGTGTTATGAGTGTGAGAGTAAAGGAAAATAACTGAGTTTTTCCTATAGATGCATATACAGTATACTAATATATGTTTATATATACAAATAACTTGAGATTTTGATCTCTAGGAATTAATAATATGGGAATTATCTATCCAAAATTCCTGAATGGATGTCCAAGAAATCAATTACCTTTGCCTGCCAAAATCCAAGTCTGAGATTTTGGAGCAGTTAAATAGAAAATGAGTTAGAAAACATGAACCCACAGATCATGTACCCACAGAGTACCTGATCCTGTCAAAAATACCACATCACTATTTAAACCTTCAGGCACCATGACTCTGTAAGTAAAAGGGCTGGTTTTCTCCTGTTCAGACTGCCCTGCGACTTTATATATACAGCACCAGTTCTATTATTTCTACCAATTCTCAGTTCTGGAGAATTGAAGGTGGATGTCAACCAAGAAAGAAGGAAAGGGAGCTAGTCCTAATTTGGAAGAATTTCAAGACCAAGTATAAGATGTTAGAATGTTCAGTCATGCTATACTAAAATGAAGTGCTGAAGCTTTACAAAAATGATCAAGATAAAAGAAAATTCAGAGAAGCATGGATGGTGTGTGACCACGGCTGTGAGCGACAGTTTACAGTGTTATAGTTAGTGCTTTTTAAAAACATTAGAAATAAATTTAGGTCCAACTGAGTCCCAGAATACACACATTCAACATAAGCAAATTAAACCTGAAGGAGTCAGTAAAAAGAAGGAACCATTCCTTTATTTGCCATCTGCACCCACCACCTTCAACCTCCTCTCCGAGGTAAACCTTAGCTTCCAATAACCCACAAGATAAATGCAGAGAAACCAAACAAGCTAGTTAATGGTTCTTAAACCTTGACAGCCCTGGTCCAAGCCATTATGAACAATTTAGTGCCAACCTTCTAACTTAATCCCTAAGTAAGCTACAACTCCATTGTACATATATTCATATTTTCCATGATTCCAAAACTTCCATTTTAATATATCGCTACTATGTATAAAAATTAAATAGACTCACCTTAGAATGCTATGTCTGGATATAAGGTCAAACACCTTCATTAGTTATGTAATTTCTACTTATTGCTGAATGTATCTAAGCAACAGTGGGGTGGCTGGACTAAAATAATTTAAGGTTCCTTCTAAACCTGGTTTTCTATGATGCTAATGGGGAATCTATTTATATGCTGGCATGCACCTAAGAGAGGTTATTTGACTTTCAATTTATTTATTCATAGTCTAACAGAAATGGAATTTTACAGAGACAAACTACATGTGTAGAGCACTTTATTTTTATAAACTCTATTAACATATTGTTTCCTTTTATTCTTATCCTATGAGTGAATTAATACAGGTATTACAAGAGTCCTTCCATGACTCTTTCTAGTTCATGTAGGTGATTAGTGGCAGATTCTATAAATAGAATCATTCATATATAATTTGGTGGGGTCTGGCTTCCTGCACTCAACATAATGCTTTTAGTATTAGTCCATGATGTTGGCAGATAGTGTTCAAGTCTTCTTTTATGTCACATTTAAAGTCTTTTTCTTATAAACAGCACACAATTGGACTTGCTTTTTCATCTAGTCACAGAATCTCTGATTTTTAATTGGAACGTTAGAGCATAACATTTTTGAACCAAACAAAATTTTTAAAAATGAGGTCCCTGTAATCAAACTTTGATAAATACATAAAAATATGCCAAGACCACATCCAGTTGTTTGTATATTCTCCACCTTTTCTGATCATGTTGACATGTCAACTTAGCCTTCCTGACAATCAGGTGGTTAAGAGGACAACATTAATATGTACGCCCGAATTATTGTTGATTTCTGCCTTATGGTTTCATAGGTTTTGTTATGAAGTACAGGCATACAAAACCTTCAAACCACACATTTTTTAAAAGAGGAGAAACAGACAGCATTTACAAAACATTACAAAACTGCAAAGTTTGTAATCCAAATGAATGGATACTGTTGTCAAACTAAACTCCAAGGATTTTGTTCTAAAAGTATCCTTTAAAAAAAGAGAGAGAAATTTTAAGGAAATTATAAATCAAAAGATAAAAGACCCAAAGGAAGAGAAGGAAATTTAAGTTCTTGCTGGGGGAAAATTTTTAACTAAGAGGAAAAGGCAATGGTTGAGGTAACACAATAGAAACGACTTTTGGGACGTTACGATAACAGGCTCTATTTTCGTAGAGTACTTATTAACTATCTACCAGAATTAGTGATTAATTATACATATAGGATTATGTTTAAATCCTTTGTCTAACATATTAAATCTTCAGTTTGAAAATGGAAATACTCCATCTTCTTTAGGAATGTCTAATTAACTAAGTTTATCAGTGTGAGGCTTCTATCATCCAATATGTTCAATAATATTCGCAAACTGTTTTCTAAATCCTCAATATCTTTGGTTGTTATAAACAAAGGAAGCATTTGAAGGGGATTAGAAACATGTGAGTGAATTACCATTTAAATAAGTTGATTCAGCCCAGAAGGGACAGTAGAAAGGCTTTCAGTCTCAGTAAATCTACTTTAATGTCAGTAAACAAATGGCCCAAAGTAGTTTTATCTGGTTCTGGCTGTAAAGGGTGAAATGCAAGAGACAAGATTGGGAAAACAATCTTTTCTGTATTGCAGCCAGCAAGAGAGAAGGACTTTGATCATGTGCCAGTGTGGTCTCAGCTCCTTAGCTTAAATGTTATCTGTTTATATAATCTCATAACTCAGTTTATCCATCTATCTCAATATATTTAAATGTAGTTTTCACACATGGCCTCAATGTCTTCTTTGAATGGTCATAATAAACAGCCCCAAACTGGTATTGTATTATAAATGACTATGATGGAACTTTAAATCGTATCATTTAGAGATCCAAAATGTATTACTGTTCTTAATGATTTAAATTCTAGTAAATGATATTCATACTATTAACTGATTCGTGTATTGGCAGAACTATGCAACATTTTTCCTTCAAATGCCCCCAAATATTCACCTCAGAAATTGAAAGACAAATTGAATGTATTTATTTAGAAATATCAAGGTTATGAGACTCAAGTTAATTTTATATATATAGACATAGATATATTAAAATTTTACAGTTGATAAAATTAATACCTGAGTAATTGATAATAGTAGTGCTAATAATACCAAATTGGTGCACCTGATCCTCATAATAATGATATAATACCTAACACGTGGCTCATGGCTCTGTATCAACTGCTGTATGTGCATTGTCTCATTAATCTTCAGGACTCTCTAAAGTAAGCACCATTCTTATCATCCCATTTTACATTGAAATAAACTGAGACAGAAAGTAGTTAAATTATTGAAAACAAACTGAAGATTTGGGCTCAGATAGCCAGTCTCTAGAGCACATACTAGATAATGTAGGCACATGGCGGTTTATTTCCAGTGCCTGGCACACAGTGAGATCTCAAAATTTATTTTGGATGATTAAAAGATTTTAAAAGACTTAAGAGATTAATTTTTTTCCAAATTAATTTAGCATTGCTCACTTTGGGGCATCTAGATTAAAAGTAGCCAATTATATCTAGGATTACTCCCTTACAATGGTTCTGCTATTTTCAGTTAATCCCTGACTTTTGGATAGAAAAGTGTCTGCACTGAGGCAGTGGTTCTCTCTTTCTCTTGACTTGATAAAACTTTTTATGTGGAAATAATTTTAGATTTACAAAAAATTGCAAAGATAGCACAGAGAGTTCCCGAACACCCTTCCTATCCTTTCCCCTAATGTTATCCTACATAACTGTGGTACACTTGTCAAAACTAAGAAATTAACATTGGTTCAACACTATTAACTTAATTACATACATTATTTGGATTTCATGGGTTTTTTTCACTAACGTCCTCTTTGTGTACTAGGATTTGATCCAGGATACTGCATTGCCTTTAGTCTTCTCTGATGTGACAGTTTGTCAATCATTTCTTGCTTCCCATGGCCTTGACATTTTTGAAGAACACGCATGAGGTGTTTTGGAGAATGTCCCTCGGTTTAGTTTGTCTGATGTTTTCTTAGGACTAGACTAGGGTTATGGGTTTGGAGGAAGAATACCAGAGAAGTAAAGTGCCCTACTTTTAACATCATATCAGAGGGTACATGATATCAACATGAGTTATCATGGAGGATGTTAACCTTGATCACTTGATTAAAGTAGTGTTCGCCAGGTTTCTCCACTGTAAAGTTACGCTTTTTTCCTCTCCATGCCCTATTCTTTGGAAGTGAGATACCAACTCTAGCCCATACTCAAGTGGAGGAGAATTAATTTCCCCTTCCTGGAAGGGACAGCATCTACATACATTATTTAAAATGCTGCTACAAGAAAGATTTGTCCTTTTTAAAGGATGCCTCATTTACATCTGAAAAGATAATGAGAGAAATCAAGAAATAAAGAGGAAACCATTATTAGCGATGAGTCTACAAATCTGATCCATCACTAGGGTCAATCTGGAAATCTGACTTTGCTACTGAAGTGGCCTTTTCCATGATATAGTCATCAAGCCGATTTTCCACTCATAGCTCTCTGTCCCCAAGAATCTGGGGGAAAGAAAGCCCATCATCCCCCCCTCAGGCACATCATTTATTACCTTCTAAAATCAATCTTAAAAGAAAACTTTTTAAAAAGGCTTACATCCCTGATAAGGTAAGATGTCTAAATAAGGAGGAAGCAAGAATAGGGCAGCGAAAGGCGATAAGCAAGGATGTGCTCTCTGTTAAGTCTAGCCTTGGCTGATCCATTTGGGGAATCTGGAACATAAATTGCAACACAGAGGTGAATCACCTTGAGGGAAGGTGGTGGCCTTTGGTACCTCCAGATCAGTGATTCACAGTATGACCTCCTGGGTGACATGGCTCCTATCAGCTGAGGCTAACTCTTTGTAGGAGGGAGGCCAATTCTTCGTAGTAGCAAGTTATTAGCTGCCATCCTTCACACCAGCTGATGAGTGGGGGTACTGGGCTGGAAAAGCAGGATTTAGGTGCGGAACCAGCAGTGTCCACTACGTTGTATGCCTTACCTCTCAATCCAAATGACCAAATATTTATGGAGAATAAATTACGGTCTATGTAGAAGTTACTATAATAGCTATCATGCACATGCTTTTATGTAACTGATGTGTGGTTTCAAAACTCAGAAGAGATATGCATGATATACTACACATAAATAACAGCCTTCCCTTTCTTTGTCTATTTTTTCGTGAAATATAGATTTTAGTTTGGAGGATGATTTGTTCTTTCCCTTGCAGAAAATAGGCAGAAATCTATTTCGAATGGATATGGTCAAAATAATACAATAAAATTTTAGAAAGTAGATTAAGATTTAACAATTTCCAGAGGACAATTCTCCAAAGCAATAGGGTACATTTTCACAATCTCTAGAGCACTAAGAACAAAACATAATTCTTTATGTGAAAAGCAAATGCCATGCTTTTCCTGTGTAAATGGCATGAAATCACCCTTATAAATATGGGATCTGAAAACAAAAGGGAGTCAAGTTTGCTTAAACTGAGCATTCAAGATAGATGGCTAAGCATTAAAAGAATTCAGAAACCAAGGCCTTCAAACAACAAGTGCATGAGCAGCCAGCAGTGCATATCTTGTGACTGAAGAAATGTAGAAAGATCTGTTGTGCAATAATAAATCAACACTTTGGAGAAAACAGGAGGTGTCAGAGATTGTAACTGGGTCAGATACAGAATATAAATTCTATCGCTTCTGGATTACTGGTTCAAATCCAGAAAACCCTACATCACAGCGATGGGCAGAGAGTCCCAGAAATCTTGCAGAGAGTAAAATGTTAAGCAGCCTAACAAAACCAGAGTGACATTGTCCATTCTAAAGAAGCAGTTATGCTCTTCTAAGCAAAGAGAATAAAACTGATTTTAGAGTAGAAAGGTGCTAATATCAACTAGCACTTATTTTAAATACTCAAAAGCTTGAAAGATAGAAAATACCTCAAAGTTTTAAATAAGTAACTAAATTTATGCCACGATTAATAACACTCCCCATAAGTGTAGAGACCATGTCTGATTAGAATTGTGTCCTTATGACCTACCTGAGGGCTAGGAATGTAGACTATTCCCCAATATCTGCTGAGTGAATTAATGTGTGAATAAATGAATGAAAATACATCAGGCAGCTGTAGAATCCTCATCCTTTCCTCTGCTCCTGTAAATGTAAATAAACAGCCACCGTACTCAGCAGGCCTCCGTCTCCAGCCTACTCCTGCTAATAGCTACCTCTGTGACCTTAATCAACAGTCTTAACCCCAGGTAGCCTTCTTGTTTCATCTGTAAGATAAGTTTTCAAAAAGAGATTAAAGGTCTTCAGCAAATCTGACTTTCTAAAATTTGCTCTTTAATTACAGCCGTCATCTTAGTGCCGAGAAGGGAAACATAAGGAAGCAATGAAGATCAGTATTCTGAAGGCACCAAGTATGTGGACTTGGAATCCGGAATGGTCAGACAGACATGATTTCAGCCTCATGGCTACCATCTTTTAGTCTTATGCTCTTGAGGCAGCAATTTAACAAGTCTTTATTTGTAAAAATCTGAGGTGATGAGGATTAAATAATTTAACCATGTAACAGATTTAGCGTAATACCTGGCACATAGTGAATGTTTTCACCTCTTGTTACTATAGCTACTGGCAGAGTTTGAGAGTAAAGTGACGTTCCTCAATAGCATACCTGTTCTTGCTCTCCTAAGACCAGATACTTTTTTCATTTAGCTTATCAAACAAATATTATCATATGAAATCGATATTCTAAGAGCAGAAACAACTCATTTGGATACTGCCCTCAAGTAGAATTATATAAAACAGTAACAAAACCCACCAGATTTTTGTCATCTCACCCCCACTTCTTTCTCTTTCTTCCTTATACACACACAAACACACACATACAAACACACACAGAAGGTCTGGTAGCCTCTTGGATGGTGTGACCATTCCAGATCCAAAATGAATATTTTTATGTCCAACACTATTCTCCTAAGGAAAGAAGAAGTTACAAATATTACACTGAGGAAAAAAAAATGTTTTAAGTATTACATCGTTCCTACTTTTGCTGTTGTAGTAAAGACCTCCTGGTTAGTGAGGTTATCACTGCTAGTTCACCAAACATTTCTTGGTTTCTACTTCTAATCACATGTGAGTTTATTAGTCAGTGTTCTCCAGAGAAACAGAACCAATAAGATATATAAATGTAAAGAAAAAGATTTATTGTAAAGTATTGACTTATGATTATGGAAGCAGAGAAGTCCCCAAATCTGCCACCCGCAAGTTGGAGACCCGGGAAGGCCTGAGATGTAGTTCAAGGCCTGAGGACCAGTCAGCCGATGGTGTAGATTCCAGTCCAAGACCTGAAGGTCTGAGAACCAGGAGCACCAAGAACAAGAGAAGATCAGTGTCGCAGCTCATGCAGTCAGACAGAGGGCAAATTCAACCTCCCTCTGCCCTCTTGTTTTATTAAGGCCCTCAATGGATCGGATGATGCCCTCTCACACTGGGGAGAGCCATATAGTTTACTCAGTCCACCAATTCAAAAGCTAGTCTCTTCCAGAAACACCCTCACAGACACCCAGAAAAAATGTTTAGATAGATATCTGGGCATCCTGTGGCCCAGTCAAGCTGATATATAAAATTAACCATGATAGTTGCATCACATAACCTGACTTTCTTGATGCTAGGTGGGGACATGAAATTTGATGGGGCTACTATTGTGAGCAGAAGTGATATATATTTCTTCTCAGCTAGAGCATTTAATTGCCAGCTCAGGACCCCCCAGAGCACTCTTTACTTTTCCACAGTGATCAGCAATACATCAGCACTGTCCAATAGAATTTTCTGCAAAGATAGAAATGTTCTCTGCATTGTCCAAGATATAGCTACTAGCCACAAGACACCAGACTACTGAGCACTTGAAACATGGCTAATGTGACTGAGGAGTTATATTTTTATTTTATTTTCACTAATTTAAAGCTACATTTAAACAGCCACGTATGGTTAGAGGTTACTATCCTGGACAGCATATTTCTAGTTACTAACTACTCTCTCAACCTGGGTCCAGGAGTGAGGACGATGCATACCAGAGCCCTCAGGCCATCAGCAATGGAAATGTGCTCAAAGTAAGAAATAAAACTTATTTAAGTCCCTGAGACTTTGGGGTTATTTGTTACCACAGTATAGCTTAGCTCCTTACGATAGACGCGGGTTGTCTTCCAGCTCTTTTAGTTACTGTAAACCAGCTGTCCTACCCACAGGGATAGAGTCTGAGCAAACATGTTACTAATGAGTGATACTACCCCTGGCTATAGCTGACTGGTTCAAAGACAGACAATTCATCCAAGCTGAGTATTTAGATTTTCTATCCTGAAATTTTATAGATACAAAGACTGGGAGCTATTGAGTGTTAAACCATTATGAGGAAACTTGAATTTGCTCTCATTCTTGTCCTTCTTTTTCAGTTTCTTCTTTGGATTCAATGAGGTAAGCCAGTATCTTTCTAATAGACTCTTCTTTCGCTACCCCAAGAATAATAATTAATATCAAGGAATATACATTTACATGGATGCAATGAGGAAAACAATCACTTGAAAACTTGGTAAGAAAATAGATTTGCTGGTATTTCTCAGAATGTTAAGAAAGAAGGGGGGGTAGACACTTCTCAATGGTATTGTGATTTAAGGTCCTCTCTGACAAATTATTCAACAAATATGTATTTAGTGTTTGTTATATTCTGGACTCTATGTTAGATACTGAGGATTCAGTGGAAAACAAAACAGATTTGGTCCAAGTCTGTGTGGCATGGATAGAATACAAATAGGTTTGAGTACTCCAATGGAGTCAAATGTCTTTCACTTCCAAAGTATGTGTGTGGAGTGCCACTGATGGCTTGGGAGCCACTCTACCAGAGTCCAGGTAGCTGAGATAAGAGCATGTTGCCCCCTCCCCCCATATTCTGTATTTAAGAAAATCCCACAAGTTCAGGGGATTTAGGATTTGGCTACAAAAATGAAAATCTGCTAACATACTTTATCCTTTCTAGCTGTCCCCAGTCATTCACAGATGAGATCAAACTGGTGTGATTCTCTGATTAACAAACCATCTTACTAGCAATAGACAACAATAATAACAAGCGCAACACTGTAAGAGCAACACCATTAATTGTTCCCTGACATTTAGCCAAGCAGTATGCTAAGGGCTTGTATACATTTGTCAATTAATCCTTACAACCACCTTATCAAGTAGGTACAGTAGTCTCCCTTATTCCAAGACCCCTAGTGGATGCGTGGAAATGGGGACAGTACCAAACCCTGTATATATTATGTTTTTTCCTATACATACATATTTTAAGGTGCAACAGCAAAACTAGCAGAACTTTCTTTTTGCTTCTTCGCAATTTCATGGATAGAAGATTCATTCTTACGGTAGATCTTAGAAACCTCAGCATATGATATTTTTTCTTTCCATAAGTCAAGAACTTTCACCTTTTCACTTAAAGGAAGCAGTTTATGGTTTCTCTTTCACATATCCAAATAGCCAGCATCACTACTTTCGCACTCTAGGGCCATATTAAGTAAAATAAGGGTTACTTGAACACAAGCACTGTGATATCTCCAGAGTCGACCTGATCGCTGAGACAGCTACTAAGTGACTAATGGGTGGATAGTGTACACAGCATGGATACCAAGGGAGGATTCATGTCCCGGGTCGGGTGGAGCAGGGCAGCAGGAGATTTCATCACACTACTCAGATCAGTGAGCAATTTAAAATTCATGAATTGTTTATTTCTGGAATTTTCGATTTAACATTTTTGGACAATAGTTGACCACAGATAACTGAAGCTACAGAAAGTGAAACCATGGATAAGGGCAGACTACTGTATTACTGTCTCCATTCTATAAATCAGGAAACTGATGCAAGGTAAGTAGGAGGTGGAACCAGGACTCAAACTTAATTATATCTGATGTCAAAAGGTCTGTTTCTAATCACTGCCTCCCCTCTAAAAAAGAAAGGTTCAATGATCAAAGAGTAACCACACAGACCTCCGATTTCTGGTATATGGGATGTTTTAAACTTTTTGAAATAAAATTTTTCCATTTTTCCCTACTGACTCTGTAATTGATGTACTCCAACACATTGATGTGTTTTTAAGGTTGGTAAACACAAAAGTTTTACAAAAATCAGTCCTCTTGCTCGGCATTTTCACTGAAACCAGGGATTGATCTAGAATCAATATTTGAAAACTAAATTACTTCAGTGGCTATACTCGCAGTGAAGAGTTTTGGGCAGAATGGGAAATAAACAACCACTACAGTCTCCAAAGTATATGCTTGTTTTTAAAACACACTCAAAGCATATGACATTCAGCTTTCTATATGTTACGAGTATCAGCTCAGTAAGTTAACTTTAAATAGTTAAAAATAAAATTCCAGGGGGTAAGTACTATAAAATGTGTCACACACAGAAACATAAAAATTCTAGCTCAATGACAGTAAATAGTGTCAATCTCTGCCTTCTTTTATAGATGATCAGCACAGTGTTATATTAAACATTAGGCAAAATAATTAACAATCTTTATGAAAACTTACTATAAAAATCATCCTTTAGAAAATAATAAATACACAATCAATCGTGACGATTACAAAGTGGAAAAATTATAATATGGCAGAAATTAATTTGCCCACATTCCTGACAGCTAATCAAAACCTGGAAGATGTTACTAATTACACAAAAAATATTCTATCTGGTGAATCAAATATAGAAATGTTACTTGAAAAAAAAATACCTTTTAACTGCAATGAAGTATAGTGCCACTAATAGTGCACCATGCCATCTTCTCAAAGATAAATTTAGAATCAATAAATACATTTGAAGAAAATTACACTTTTCATGAGTAAATAGGGAAACGAAATTAATTTCCATATTATTCTGATGATTGTAGGTACATATGGAAACATGTTTAAATTTGAAAAGTTTTTCAGAAAACACTATAAGAATTCGATATAATTAAATGGAAAAAATTGAAAAAACTAGTTTCTTTTAAAATCGTAAAAGACAGGGGCTGGCCCCGTGGCCGAGTGGTTAAGTTCGCGCGCTCCGCTGCAGGCGGCCCAGTGCTTCGTTGGTTCGAATCCTGGGCGCGGACATGGCACTGCTCGTCAGACCACGCTGAGGCAGCGTCCCACATGCCACAACTAGAAGGACCCACAACGAAGAATATACAACTATGTACTGGGGGGCTTTGGGGAGAAAAAGGAAAAAATAAAATCTTTAAAAAAAAAAAAAAAATCGTAAAAGACAATGTATTATATCATTTTCTACTGTTAAACTTTGTATCTCAATAACTATAAATACATTCAATGAATTCAATATATTTTCATTCTATCAAATTCACTAATTTATTTGAAATCTTACCTAGCTTCAAAAGCACTTCAATATTGCTCATACATTAATCAGATTTTATTTTGCTTTAAGAAGATGCCGCCTAATCTTAAACACTGTTTTTAATCTCTTCCAAGTATCTCATCTCTTATCACATTGCAATGATAAAGAAAGACCCCCAGAGAGAGGTATAAACTCTGTAACGGAATAGGAACCTGGTTAAAATGTGATCGATCTCATTTAGGTAAAATTCATTGAGAAAAATATCAGTCACGGGGGGACTAACCACATTGATATATCTTCCTATAGAATATATCAAATAAAATATGCCTTATTAGATGAATATATATTCATTTTCTAAAATACTCATTCAATATGTACAGTAGTCCAGTCCAGTTCAAAAGGATGATGAATTTCCGACATTCTTCAAACACACCAGCAAAAAATTCTATGCTTTTAGCCTCCCTACTCATTGCCACTGTACTCTCTCATTAAATCATACTCATAACATGCAGAAGGGGACCAGCCCAAAAAGTAATGGAAAAATATATGAAAACATTTCCAGAAAATAAAAATCCCCCATCTAGTATATTGCACTAGTAAGTTGCAATACGTTGTTGGAAAGAGAAGGGTTTACATTTTTCTTTATGGCCATTCTCTAAATCTTATTCTAAAATATTGCTTACGGTGAAAGTAAAAATGATTGCTCTTGTCGTATAGGCCCCACATAAAATTTTACTACCATAACAATGACAGGTTGGCCTTTGCTATGGAACCAGCTAAGTGCGGTAAAACACATTGAGGAAAGGTGTTTTACCACTTTTCTGAAGCTGAATTGTGTAGCTTGACCCTCGTTTTATTTGGTTTGCTTTCTATCCTCTCATTGTTTTCAGGTGAATTTTGTTGTGATTTGGAATCTATTTTTTAAAAAACAGTGGGGCGCAGAGAATAAAGAAAGATTGGCTTTGCAGGAGGAAAAAGAATTAATCATCTAAAAGACGCCATCAGTCTTGATTCTGATACAAAGAAACATTCACTTCTGATGCTTTCACCAAAAAAAGTGTGTGTGCCTATAAGAACTGATTGTGTGTGCATAAACAACAAAGCAAGCAAATTTAAGATGTTTCAAACTAATATGTTCAAATTATTTCTCACTTTCTTTATCTTTCAGCAATAGCCTATCTTGCTGAAGACCTCAACATATTTGTATTTATTCTACGCTTTTAAATCAAAGTGTCTTCCAAAAACTGATCTGAATTACTAGGAGGTGGAAAAAACAAATGTCCTTCCTCAGGCGGATTCGTTTCACTTCCCATTTTTATTGATTCCTTTATTCCAACACTCTCATTAACTACTACACTTGATCCCACCAAAATTAAGCTGTCTCACACACCTCTCTAACTTTTAGATTAATTCTAATTAATTCTTATATTGGTCCTTCAACCAAATGCAATTTTCCTATTTAGATGTATTTTCAATGATGGGAAGAAAAAAATAGGTCTTAGTCTTTTGGGGTCATCCCTTCCTCTGGGGAAACCATGCCCTCACTTCCTATTTCATAATAATCATGCTCCGTCATAAGATTAAGGTGGACCCAATCTTCTCCCCCTAAACCAAGGGCAAGTGAGCCAGGTCTGACCAGGGCTCTGGTGTCAGACAGTTTAGATGAGAATCCCAGTTCCACTACTCACTAGCTTGGGTAAACTAATTAAATTCTCTGTGACTTAGTCTTCACATCTCTAAAATGGGGAACTAATAGGACCTATCACACAGAGCTATTGTGAGGATCAAGGAGTTCATATGTGTAGAGTACTTAAAACATATTAGGTGCTTAATAAACTATTCTATTATTATTTTGATAATAATAATTATTTGAGTTGCCAGCCATCATCTGGCTGCCAAGCAGAGAAAGCTTGTATAATAATGAAGCCAAGATTAGGCAAGTGGAGCCAAGACAGGAAAACAAAGTCTTATTGACAACATTTGAATCCTAGAAACTGCTGACTTGAAGCAGGTCCTCAGTCTTCCAATTATGTGAACCAACAAAATACACTTTGTCCTTTTTTTCTTCTTTTTTTCTTTGTAAGCTCATTTGAGTTGTATGTTTCTTACCTGTAATTGAAAGAGCCATGACGAATACAAAGTGTAAATATTCACATAGGATAAGGGTTTTTTCTGCCCCTCCTAAAATGGATTAACTAATTCATGATAAAAGGTATGTTAGGATTCCCTGCCTAAACAGATAGCCTAGGCATAAAATTATTCCAAATTTTCCCTTAAGTCAATGAAGGAGGAGAAGTTTCCATTAACGGAGTCATTTAGAACCAAGAAGTATCCCACAGTGGTTACAATGTGTTTATCTTTAAATTATGACTGTTAAGCTGGGTACAAAAGGCACCAAGAATGCTGCTGCACTGAGAAGTGTCATGACCACTATTCTAAGTACTGAGAACTATACTGTTCCTCCTTGCTTACCTAGTAAGTCATATTATTATTTTTGTATTTATCTTGTGTTTTCTCACCAAAATTCCCATGGCGGTTTACCATGAGATCTATAGCTAACTTAGTTAATTTAGTCATCACTACTTGTTCTTTTCCCACAAGGTCCTGATTCATCTTTTTGTTAGTTACATATGAATGGTGCATGCATGCCATGTTTCCTGCATGTCTGAAAAGGTTTTTCTGTGCTCTTTTTAGAATTTCCCTGTTATTTCATCACAGATTCATGGAAAGACTAATTAGAACATATGATTCTTCTGTAACTGTTTATAATAATACTGTCTTTTTTTTTATGATGAACCTACAAAATATTATGTAGTATGTAGCTGGATCTGGTCCTCTTACAACTCCCCAGTGTCATAAATTTTATATCTGGGAGCAAACTTCCAAAAAAGATGGACCATTTCTGTGTTTCTCAAGTCTGGTAGCACATCAGCATCTGCGGATTCACAGAGTCTGGAACTCTTTCCTCTGAGATTGTGATTTAATGGATTTGCTGGGCAGCTCAAGCACCTGCTTTTCATAAGCTCCTTAGGTAATTCTAATAAACTATATTGTGAACTACCGGAATGATGAAAAATCCAAGTCCTGGAAAGATCTAGGAATTAACAAAGTTTTTTGAGGACCTACAGGTAGCTTGAGCCAAAGCTAGAATTAAAACTCAGTGTTTTAATTGCCAAATAGGAACTCTTTCTATGATACCATACCTCTTGAATCTATGTAATGGTATTTCTAAGAGCAGCTGCTCTTACCCCGTCTACAGGACTTCATTTTCCAGAAAGAGTGAGAGAGACAGACAGACAGGCAGACACAGAGAGAGAGAGAGAAGAGGGAGATTGGATAAGAGAAAGAAAGAGAGCGAAGGAGAAACAGGCAGTACAGTTTTAATCTCTGGACTCCCTGAAGTCAGTTCTACCACTGGGCTTCCCAAGACATTAATCAAAAAATTCTCTTTTTTCAGGCCTGGCCCGGTGGCACAGTGGTTAAGTTCGCATGGTCTGCTTCTTGGCGGCCCAGGGTTCGCCGATTTGGATCCCGGGTGCGGACATGGCACCGCTTGGCAAAAGCCATGCTGTGGTAGGCATCCCACATATAAAGCAGAGGAAGATGGGCATGGATGTTAGCTCAGGGCCAGTCTTCCTCAGCAAAAAGAGGAGGATTGGCAGTAGTTAGCTCAGGGCTAATCTTCCTCAAAAAAAATATTTAAAAAAATTAAAATAAATAGATTCTCTTTTTTCTTAAGGTAATTTGAGTTGGGTTTCTGTCACCAAAGGAAGCATCCTAAATATATATATTCTTATTCTGAATACTAAGTAGGACAAAGACAGGACTCAAGTGGGATGAACTCAATATATATTGGCTTGGCTTGTAAGTTCTCTGGCATCAAAATGAGTTAAGAATGGCAAGAGGACATAGTAGTGGCAAGGACCCTTCATATAGGACAACAAAATGTAGGAGTTCACAGATCCAGAAAGAAAGTGTGCCAGATTTAATCCATGGTTCTTAAGTGAGGCATACTCCCTCTGTGTCCATCTTTTAAATTTCCTCCTAGATATGGGGAGCTCAGGATCACAGATGGTGATCGAAGTCAGCAGGTGGTCAAAGGCCTTGCAAGAATATCTGAGTCCTGAATAAGACTAGAAAAGAAATGCTATCTTTGGACAGCTTGGAGAGCAGGAATCAGATTTTGTTCCCCTTGGTATGACCAAGCCTTCCGAGCACTGTATCTTTGAAATAATGATGGGGTAGAACGTGTTCTTTTAAGTGTTAATGATAATATTCCTATCCAGGAGAAAACTGTGTTTGTCCAGGAACATTCCTGAATGGGCACAATTACTTAGGAAGGTGAAGTTTCCTGGGTTCTGGCTGTGACAGAGGAGTGATCCTTAAACTGTTCTACACAAGCAATTAACATGGTTTGGGTGGGGCAGGGGTGAGTGAGGAGATGCAGAAGGAGACTGCAGGATGGAGAAGGACTGAGGGACTCACATGCGCATCGGCAGGTGCTGGCCTTAGGAGGAAGCAGAGCCACGAGACATGCCTCTTGTGCCAGCTGAATGACGTTTAAGAATGGGGAAGGTTAATATTTAATTTCTATTCCTTTCATAAGTTCATAATTTATGAATGCCATTTGCTCGATAGAATTGGTGTGTAAACGCTCTAATTCTCACCTACAATGTACCCATTACACACACCACTGAACTGCATGAGTGATTTAGGAGAGTGGTCCATGTTCCAGCGAGAGTGCAGGGAGGGGAGTACAATTCCAGAGGTGCGCTGCAAGAGACGGCAAAGTGCAGATGGAGCAAGAAATCAGAGTACACGGCTACCGTGAAAGCACATGCTCCTCGGGATTCAGACATCTTAGAGGGATTATTATACTTTCTAAGGACAGCACGATAGGTTTGAACTAATTTTATTTGCATCTCAAAGGACAGAGTGTGACTTCAGTCATTATCTGGGTTATACCTAGAACATAATGGGCACTCAGGAGTTCTTCCCGAATGACCCACTTCTAAGTGGATACTTTGAAAGTCTGAAAACCTACTTGCGCTTTACAGGAAAGGTTTGCCCAGAGTATTAACCATTCTGCCAGACAATGCAACTGGCACTAAATGGTGGAGTCTGAAGGACAGAAGGATATCATTTTGCACCTCTCACATTGGGAACTTTTAATCGTACTAAAATTTATTTTAATTAGCTAGTGCTGTCTGGAGTCAGAGAAAAGAGCCTTCTTACAAACTGGCCATGATAAAAACTTTCTGGGTGGCAATTCCAGAAGATCTATCAAAAAGCCCTAAGAGTATGAGCGTTGAGCAAGAAATCTCATTTCTAGAGATTTACTGTAAAGAAATGCTCAGAGATACATACTGCAAAAATTCCTATGATAATGAATTGGTTAACTAAGTCCTGCCACATCCATACAAAAGATAAAGTAATCCACAGATATTTAGGCAGCCTTTACAAGACTTTTTAAGGGCCTAAGAAAAAATTTTACATAGTATGCTTAAAAAACCCTAATGTATACTATGACTTTTAATTTGTAAATGTGTATATATGTATATATATGGACATATGTAGAAACTAGAAATATATAAATGTGTACATATAACCTTAATTTTAAACATATTTATAGTACATATGAGCAAGTATGAAAGACTAGAAGCATATATCATATGATTTTTTTTTTTTAAAGATTTTATTTTTTCCTTTTCCTCCCCAAAGCCCCCCCGGTACATAGTTGTGTATTCTTCTAGTTGTGGCATGTGGGACGCTGCCTCAGCGTGGTCTGATGAGGAGTGCCACCTCCGCGCCCAGGATTCGAACTAACGAAGCACTGGGCCGCCTGCAGCGGAGCGCGTGACTTAACCACTTGGCCACGGGGCCAGCCCTTATATCATATGATTTTAACATTAGTTATCTTAAAGTGATGCAAGAGTGAGTGATCTTTATTTGTGCCCTTCTATTTTTTTTTTTTTTTTTGGCAATTTAGAATGAAGTATGTGTGCAGGGTAGCTTTGTAATCAGAATCTCCCCACATGTAATTTATAATATGTATATAATTAAATAAAAATAATATAAAAGTTAGAAATAAATCTATCACTTTAAAGTGGGGAGACAGGGAGTTCCAAAAAACCTGGGCTTGAGTTCAGGTGATATTCCAACTTTCTGACTTAGCAAAGAGCTTGGTAAGTCCAAAACTCAGTGTCTTCATCTTTCTGTGAAAATGAAATACCTTGGCATGATTTCTATTTTATCTTATTAAGTATGTTTTCATTAAAAAATAAGACATAAAACATTCTGATTCTAAAATATTAATAAAATACAGAAATATATAGATGTTGATGTGAATGTCTCAATTCTCCCCAATCTTCTAACCCACTCCCTCAACACACACACACACACACACACACACACACACACACTTGCCCCCCATCTCTTTGCCTGCTCTGAGGTAATCACTATTAACATGTATGAATTTAAGTTTATATGCATTTTTGAGTATATCTATACAGTTAATTTAAAATGTAAATTGAAAATGCTCTATATTTTTTTCTGTGACTTTTTAATCTAAACATTATGTCTTGGACATTCCTCTATGTCAGCATATAGAGCTCTATCTCATAAAATGTCTGCATATTACTTTATGGTATGGGTGCATGGAAATTTATACAGTTATCTCACTGTTGTACATCTAGTTGTTTCTATGCTCTGGAATCATTTATATAATGTAATAAATATCTGTTTTATTAATCATTCATAGTATTTAATTTACTTTAGCCTAGGCATAGTTTAGGGGAAAATTTGTGAATGACTTTTCCATTTATTCTTCAGAAAGTCATTTGTATAGGCTTGGTATTACTTGAATCAATTAAGAAAAAAAAATACATATATATACATATTGAGGAAGATTAGCCCTGAGCTAACTACTGCCAGTCCTCCTCTTTTTGCTGAGGAATACGGGCCCTGAGCTAACATCCGTGCCCATCTTCCTCTACTTTATATGTGGGACGCCTACCACAGCACGGTGTGCCAAGCAGTGCCATGTCCACACCTGGGATCCGAACCGGTGAACCCCGGGCTGTCGGGAAGCGGAATGTGTTAACTGCTGCTCCACCAGGCCGGCCCCATATATATTCTTTTAAAGACTGGCACCTGAGCTAACATCAGTTGCCAATCTTTTTTTTTCTTTTTTCCTTCTTCTTCTTTTCCCCAAAGCCCCCCAGTACATAGTTGTATATTCTAGTTGTGAGTGTCTCTGGTTGTGCTATATGGGATGCCGCCTCAGCATGGCCTGAGGAGCAGTGCTAGGTCCATGCCCAGGATCCGAACCGGCGAAACCCTGGGCCGCTGAAGCAGAACACATGAACTTAACCACTCAGCAATGGGGCCAGCCCCAAGAAAATGTATTTTGATGAGACCTGTCCTCCTCATAATTAAAAGAACTTGACATTTAAGAGAACTTCATGTCCTATGAGTTAAAAATGTAAAGAACAAAAACAAATCTCAGTGATTTACTCCCTTGAACATCAAGGCTCCTTTACAGATTTTCAATGTAAAACTCCTCTCTGACTTCTAAATAATTTCTGATTCCTCAAGTTTTCAAATGCATTTGACCTCTTTTCAGTTGCACATTATCAGTGCTTTCCTTTCTAATATTAACCTTTTAAATATGTGTCCATTTTATGAGTAAAAGGTCCCTCCTCCACTATCAGATCTCCAAAGTAATTTGGAGCAGGTTTTGAGGGGGTGGCAGCCGGAGGTCCTTGGGTTATGGTCATGTATACGTAGGGAAAGAAAAAGCTTTCATCGACTTTCTTAGGGACCCTGGCTAGGTCTGAATATTAAATTGAAAAATACAGGTAAAGTGGAGACAACGCATACAAATGTGTTTAATATAAGTTTTATATGGCACAGGAGCCTTCATAAGAAAATGAAGACCCAAAGAGACAGTTAGACCTGAGTGTTTTATGCCAGGTTTGATGAAGGGTGGACAGTCGTAGAGGAATGTGATGGCTAAGGAGTGTGAGGTAAGTGTGGTAAACTGGGGGAAACTTAGCAAGGCCCATTTGTTAGGATTCTTCTTGGGGTTCCTTTGTCTGTGGAGGACAGCTCAGGCTGAGGAACGCTCAGAGGCCCTAACCCAACCATCGCAAAGGTCACTGCCCATTTAAACACTCAGATAAAGCCTCCATTTTCCCTCCTAGTCTATTGTCTCTGAACCTGAAGCACCCCAAATAACAGGCCTTCAGTCCTTAGCAAGGACTACTGTGAATTTTGCCCTATTTTCCTTTGTCCTTGTTTCTCTGTCAATTTGTATCTGTCCTCTTATGTTTCACTTACGTATAAAACTTTTATGAATATATACATATATGTATGCTATGTATATGTATACACACATATGTATATACCTACATACATATTCTCTCTCTCCCTCTCTTAGTTTAAGGGATTTGGAACAGAAGTGGATATTAGAGACACAGGGTCATTTTGTCCTCTGAATCCATATTTATCAGTATTTTGTGAATGTTTCACCCCGGGATCATTGCTAAGATTGCCTTGCTTACTTTTATTTTAAAATGATACAGTGAGTACATTTTTAGAAACCATCACAATTCATTTTCAGAACCAGATGCAACAGAAATAAATACATAACCTTAAAACATATAAAACATAGCCCCACATTTTCCTCCTAAGTTTCTTACGAGCATTAAATAGTGCAATGTATAAAAGAATGGTATAAAATACAGAGTTACGTAAATATTATGATTAAAATAATAACATTCATTTTCACTTTCTAGAAAACATGAACCATGTTTTAATTCCCTATTTTTTCATGGAAGGACTTTGTCTATTCAATTGGTTGATGAGTCGCATTTTGTTGAATGAATGACCTTATCCATATCACATTTCATTTTCAAAATACGTGAATTATGAGAAGAATATCATATTTTACATGCACACTAAAAGCACCTATGAAAACAATAAATACATACCAGTTTACATTTATTCCACACTTAAGGTGTACAAGATACTGTTACAGGCTGAACTATGTTCCCCCCAAAATTCATATGTGGAGGCCCTCAGTACCTCAGAATGTAACCATATTTGGAGATAAGGTCTTTAAAGAGGTAATTAAGTTAAAATGAGTTATTCAGGGTGGGCCTTAATTCAATATGACTAGTGTCTTTATAAAAAGAGGAAAACTGGACACAGACCTGTGCACGCAGAAAAAAGGCCATGTGAGCACATAGTGAGAAGGTGGCCATCTACAAGCCAAGGAGAGAGGCCTGAGGAGAAATCAAATCTGTCAACACCTTGATCTTGAACTTCTAGCCTCTAGAAATCTGAGAAAACAAATTTCTGTTTTATAAGCCACGCAGTCTGTAGTATTTTGTTGTGACAGTCCTAGCAAACGAATCCAGATGCCCCACTGTGCTTTAAGAACAACATCTCTTTTAATCATAACACCACTACTGAAGTAGATGCATTAATCCCACCTAGTTTGTAGGTGCAGTAATTCAAGTTTAGAGTTACTTACTCCAGAGTTAGGAACTCCTTGGGCAGGTAACGGAGCAAGGTTTGTCTCACACCCCCATCAGCACTCTAAACTACTACGCTATGCTATTTGACTTTATAGAGCTTTTGGGTGGTCAAATAAACACTAATTTGGGTTTTTTAAGAAAACTGTGGTAAAATACACATAACGTAAAAGTGGCCATCTGAACCGTTTCTAAGCGTACGGTTCAGTAGCATCAAGTGCATTTACATTGTTATCCAATCCACCTCCAAAACTGTGCATCTTGAAAAATTGAAACGCTATACCCATTAAAGCACAATTCTCCCCTCCCCCAAGTCCTAGGCGACCTCTATCCTGCTTTCTGTCCATATAAATTTGACTACTTTAGGCACCTCATAGGAGTTGAATCAAACATTATTTATCTATTTGTGACTGGTTTATCTCACTTAGCATAATGTCCTCAAGGTTCATCTACGTTGTAGCATGCGTCAGAATTTCTTTCCTTTCTAAGGCAGAATAATATCTCATTGTATGTACAGACTGCATTTTGTTTATCCATTAACTTGTCAACGGACACTTGAGTTGCTCCCACTTTTTGACTATTGTGGATAATGCTGCTATGAACACGGAGGTACAAATATCTCTTTGAGACTCTGACTTTAACTATTTTGAGTATGTACCCAGAAGTGGAATTGCCAGATCATATAGTAATTCCATTTTTAATTCCTTGAGGAACTACTATACTATTTTCCACAGCAGCGGTACCATTTTACATTCTCACCAACAGTAGAGAAAGGTTCTAATTTCTCCACATCCTCACCAATACTTGTCATTTTCTGGTTTTTTTTAAAGTCACCATCCAATGTGTGTGAGATACCAAATTTGCATTTTAAAAATTAATATTAATATAAGCTAACATTTAAAATTTAACAAATAGAGTTAACAACAAATACAGTAACACAAATTATTTACTTTAAAGCAAACAAAAGTCTCAAAACTATGTCACATTTTTAGCAGCAAATTAGTTTAAGTTGCTGGGATTTGAGTCACTTTCATAGCAACAATTTACACTTATATATTTTCTATTATTTGCAATATTATTATTTTTTTCTTCCTTGAATCTTCACTATAAACCTATGGGTGTATTGCCATCCTCGGGTTACAAATGAGGAGCTGACACTGCTCCAGTGTACATATCTCATGCCAAGACCTAGTGACCAATGAGCAGAGAAACTAGAATGTGATTCCAAGATTCCAACTGCAATTTACAGTCTTTTTCCATGACTCAGGTTGCCACCTTCATGATGTATTCTGGCTTTAAAACATAAAGGAAACATTTTATATCAATGCAATACTTGAAAGCAGGCAGAAGAAACATAAACTGTGAAAAAAGTAAGAATATGAACTCTTTCCCTCGTACGTGTGATAACAAAATATCAAAAACTGACATATTACTGTCAGGTACTGATGTCAAGTTTAAAGCAACGTAAAACAACAATAACAACAGACACACAATACAAGAGTAAAAAAAAAGTTGGAAGTATTTGATGAACTAAGATGAATGAATTAAAAATGTCAAAGTTCATAATCCATATGCTCCAGCAATCTAAACTGAGGCCAAAATAACATATCTGTTGAGTTTTATTCTTTTGGGTTAAATAGGATAACTAAGGCAATGTGTGTGTGATATGTAGACACTAATTCTCCTGCCATTTCAACACAGGCATCTGAGATTGGCCAATGAATGTTCACTTTACAGTGGCTTTGCATTAGTAACAGTAATAGTGATAATAGAGCAATAGAGTTTATTAAGCAATTATTATGTATCATTACAACTCTCTGGTCCAGGTAGTACGGTTCCCATTTTAAAGATGAGAAAATAAGGCTTAGATATTTGCTCAAGCTCACAGATCCACGAATTAAAGAGTTAAGATTAGAGTTACCAGGTGAGACTGAATACAAACCCATGTCCTTCACCATTATACTATACTGCCTACAATTTGACAGATGATGACCGAACTGAAATAGAAACGCAGCTCGCGTCCCATCAGACTATCCAAGTTTTTCTTCAAATTGATCATAACTCCAATTGAAATTAAAAAATGCTGTTATGAAATCGCCTGTCTCCTTGAATAGATTCAGATGTAGATATTATCATGTCATTTGCCAGTTAGTATTGACAAAGTCTAAAGAGAGAAAAAGTTATAATAGTTCCATTATCGAAAAAATATGCCTCGGTTACGTGAATATCATTTAGAATGACTAACTCAGATAGGTCTAGCAGTATTTGCTTTTTACAACTTTCAAAGTGCTGTTCTTCTATAGCAGGAGAAAAAAGAAAAAAGTTGCTTCAAAACAAAAATTCAAATTACAAAATCAGCTGATTAATTGGAAAAGAGAGTTTACATTATGTTAATGAAAGGCTGATCCTTTAGTGGGATATCTTACTGAAAATCAACTACTCAATTCTACAAGTGGAAAAAAAGGGGGGGGGAGTTGAAATAGAATATATTCTCATGGGGAAAAAAAGCATAAGATCGACACAATAAAAATAAAGGCAGATGGGAAGTAAATTAACCTTCAGGTTCATTGCAGCATGATAAAGAAAGAACTGAAAGTTATCTTCAACATTTCACTCCAGATTGTGAGGAAATATTCTAGCTGTAATCGCTCTTAAGGTGATTTGTTACCAGTAATGAAATGATTATATTTAGACTATAAGTTTGAGGTAGAATAAATCAGTTCCGCAGTTAATCAGTGAAATGTGCATTCATGTAAGATTTCACAAGAGGAGGTTTGAAACCTCTCTTGTAGAATATTAAATAACCACACTTATCTAGAAGTTTAGTTTATTTTAAAAATAACTATTGACAATCTGGCCACAGCACCTGTAATATTAAGGGATACATTTAAGAAAAAGGATGTTGGTCCCTTAGTCAACCTTCAAAACAATCTTAAACAGAAGTGAACATTTTGGAAAAAATTAGCTCAATTACCATGACTTTATGTTAACAGATGAACTGCCTCTTTCTGAATTCATTCTTTACGGCGAAAATTCCAAGAACAGGATGTGAAGGACTGATATTAGCCAAACCGCAAAAACCAACTGCTCCTCTCTGTACACTTGGAGCACTTGCCTCTCCAGGGTCCACCAAACTAGCAGCACGCGTGCTGCTGTTTTTGCTTTCTTCCCCTGCAAAATCTCTCTTATCCCTCAGGTTTGAGGAGAAATGCCCTTTGAGAGTTTTTCCTGTTGCAATGACCTGAACAAAAGACTCACTTCCTTGCAGTTTGCGTCTCAGAGAATTTTTCAGAGTTCAAGTTAAAAAAATGACAACTTTAGAAGAGATACAACATCATAATCTCCAATCTTTCACATTAATGAAAGAGTCCTTAGATATGTACGTATCTTAATATATCATTAAAAATAAAAACTATAGAAAGAAAAACATCTTAGGCAAATGTATTTATGGTACAGATACTTAAGCAAAATAGAGAAAAAGTCCCCAGTAGTATCTAACAAAACTAAAGTGTTTATTTGTATTTCAATGTTATGAATTCAAGGTGAAAATCCACTCACATAGAATAGAAATGCTTTTTCTAAAAGTAATATATTATTATCCCTATGAAAGCAATCAAATGATATTTTTGCACCTCTTCACAGATGGTAACGAAACATTAATAATATTCGCATATGTTCTTCCTCATTAAAAACCATACGAAATGTGACTGTGTTCAGTCAAATCTCTAGCAAAACTCTTTAAAAGCTAAAGTCCTATCTTTCTATTATTTCCCTTAAATTGTTGAGAAGTTAACAAACATATTGTCAGACCGCATATCTGACAGTGGTGCCATAAGACCAGTACTGTATAGCCTAGGTGTGTAGTAGATTATACCATCTAGGTTTGTGTAAGTATACTCTGTGATGTTTACAAAATGACAAAATCACCTAAGGACCCATTTCTCAGAACGTCTTCCTGTTGTTAAGCGACAGGTGACTGTACTTCCAAGCTAATGTGACTCTCTTACTGTTCATGGTTACTGGCTAAGACACAGACTCCTGGGTCAGAGACAAATGACTTTATTACTCATAGCGCAGCATGCAGCATGAACATCAGCATATCTGTATCAGTTATCCTTGGTCCCGAGACCTATGGGGGCAAGGTGTTGGGTGCTACATACAGTGGGTTTGTATTGCAGCTGAGAACACTGAGCCTGGGGAAATCCATTGTTTTTACGGTGAATGGTAAGCAAGCCTGCTCTTTGTCCAGATAAGATGTAACCTCATCTCTCAAGGTTACTGGCTGAATAAATAACCCTGAGAAATACTTGAGAAGGGCTATAAAGCTTGTAGCTTTAGCACAGCCAGCAAGACATGTAAGAGGGCAAGAGGCCCAAGGAGGACTGTCTCTACCAAGTACCTCTTTAAAATCAGGTCAGATAATAAACAAGAACCAAGGAAGAGAAAGAACTTCTTGGTAATAATACGACTAAGCCCTAATCTCAACAAGTAAGTTTCTTCCCCTCTCTCCCTGCTCACTGCATTCCAGACACTCTGGTCTCTTTTCACTATTTCTTGATTTTTCTAAAACAACTTTACCATCTCAGGGCCTTTGCAAATACAGTCTTGGTTTTTTTGGTTTTTTTTTCTGTGTAGAATGCTCTTCTCTTCACTCTCTAACATCTCCTTTTCATCATTCAGGCCTCAGTCTATTTGTAACCTCCTCAGAGGACACATTCCTGACCTCTGTGTTTAAGTTGGTTGCTCTATTATACCCTATCATCCCTCATTATTCTCTACCTTTGCAACCACTTAATTTTCCTAAGAAGCCTTTTCATAATATGCAATAGGTATGTGGGGCCGGGCCGGTGGCACAGTGGTTAAATTCACACATTCTGCTTTGGCAGCCTGGGGTTCACCAGTTCAGATTCTGGGTGTGGACCTGTTTACCACTTGTCAAGCCATGCTGTGGCAGGCGTCCCATATATAAAGTAGAGGAAGATGGTCATGGATGTTAGCTCAGGGTCAGTCTTCCTCAGCAAAAAGAGGAGGATTGGCGGCAAATGTTAGTTCAGGGCTAATCTTACTCAAAAAAAAATTTAAAAAAACAATATGCAATAGGTATGTTCATTGGTCTTTGATATCCTTTTGCTCCGTCTCCTTCACTATGCTGAAAGTTTCAAATTGGAAAGCATTATGATGTCTTTTTCACCTTTGTATCTCCAACACTAGTGTCTGGTAACACAGTAGTTTCTCAGTAAATACTTACTGAATAAACAAAAACATTAACACAAGGTTTTAATCCATGTGCACATTTAGAAATAAAAATTAAACGAATAAATTAAACTCATAAAAATTAATCAAGGTAAAACACACTCTGCCCTCTTCAATGTTTGATGTAGAGAAGTAATGAAAAGTCTGAGGTTCCTTCTCAAATGAATATTAATACTGTTCTGGGGTACATGCTGACTTAGTCTGTTGCATTTAGTTCAGTGAAATCCACTTAAAGAGTTACTAATTTTAACACCAAATTAGGCCAAAACGGATTCAATTTTTCTCTTCGAATTAAAACATGGGACAAGTGCTGGCATAGGATTCATGAGTTCTGGGTTTTAGTCCCTTCTTCCTAATTAGCTGGTTGTGTGATCTTAAGCAAGTTATTTTACCCCTTTAATTCTCAGTCTCTTCACCTTTTAAAATGCACGGGTAGATATCATTAGTCCTTCATTAACTTTAACATTTTGTTATTTTCTTCACATATAGCATTCCATTTCTAATGTATCTCACAATTTGTTCACCAAAGCCATCAGTGAAATGGCAGATACCTAACTAATTTAATTTTTCATATACAAAGGGCATAATTTTTTTTCCTCAAGAGAATTACTTCAAAGCACATTCAAACATTTACATGTATTTATTTTCATTCTCTTAATATTACTGTATTAACTGCCTATTTTGCACCAGGTTCCGTCTTAGGTGTTAAGGACAAACGCAATGAGCAAAACTGGCATGGCCTCTGCTCTCTTAAGGAGATGTGTGAATTCCAGTATGATCTCACATCCACATCTAGACGGCACTGGAAAATTATCCTTTGTCCACTTACAGTTGTCTTTGGGTAGATGATACCATTGCAACAAGCCACTGTTTTTAATAGCTGTGAAAACAAGTGAGTTAAGCGACATCTGAGGGAGATTGTCCTATACATCTTTTGACCTAGACCAAGAATGACATCAAATTTCATATTGTATGAAGTCAATTTGCAGGATCTGGCATAGACTTCTCTCATAGATTAATAGGTTGAACCATATGAAATTGCCACGTCAGTCAATCAAAAATGGTTGGATATTGGCACTTCAGGAGGCTCAATCATAAATAATTGTATTCAAGTAGAACAGAGTTATTATTGACCTGTACTCTTTAAACTTATAAAGCCCAGAGGAATAACAGCAGTCTCACACCTATGGGCTATTTAAAAGGCTTTGGAAATATCTCCTATTATAGGATCCTACATAAATAAGCACTCATCTTCTAATACACAATAATGGCTTTGTAGAAGAAGATAGGAAACATTTCAGAATATGGTTCTCAGTTACTTGAGAATTGGGTATTAAATGCTATATATGTTATGAAATTTCGCATATGAAACATGATAAGAGTAAAATCCACTTTAGTAAAAAGAAAGAAATATATAGAACTGCCTCTACCATTCTAATTAGGAGTACCAGAATCTTTGAGATGCTTGGAAATAGAACTGATGACCTGCAAAATAACTTCAGATTTGAAAAGATCAGGTTTGTGTTGCTCCAGGTATATTTTCATGGTTTAAGTCCTCACATAATAAAGTCCTCTTGTAATACTTATATTATTGGCCTTCAGTTATTGAAATATATAAAATATTTTTATTGGAATGATAATAACTAATTTTTTAGCCGTCTGGCAGTTTTCTCACCTCCTTCAGGTCACAGTAAAAGACCATCTGGACCCAAGGGTAGCATATGACCCAGGCCTGATCCTCATTCGGTTGAACTACATGAAACGGCCTATATTTGACCATGTTGAACCTATAAAAACAGGAATTACATATGGTTCACACTAATAGTCTTTTAACCCAACCCAGCCTCTAACCCAAGTGTGACTGGTCCGAGACGAATATGCGAGTCAAAGCAGAGTCAATCAGATGCCTTCCCCAAATGACCAGACAAAGAGAATGGTTCTTTTCTGGTTTTGAAATTGGTGTTTCCAGCAGCCAAGATCCTCACTACATGGAAAGAGCTTTGCTGAGCTGGAGAAAGAGCCCCATGAGGAGAAATACAGAGAGGGAAGACAGATACAGACAGACAGTATCTGGGAAGCACCGAGTCTTCATTTTCACTACCTATGCCTTAGAGCTCTTCCTTTCATTCTGAGAACTACCCTGTATTATTTCCTGCTACATCATGAATAAATAAATTCCCTTTTTTCACCTTGAGCTAGTTTGATGGTGTTTTCTGTTACTGGTAACTGTAAATGTCCTAATACAGGGGTGGAAATGTTCCGGAAAAACGGGACGAGTACAAAGATGAAGATGAGACAAACTCTATTTTAAGATCTTTCTCTAAGTGATAAGAAAATGGATTGGGACAATCAACATCATGGGTGTCCTTGGACAGAACGTTTTTCTTTTTTTTCCTTGGGAGAAAATTGCAATGGGGCTGTGGGTCTGGAAGTATAAAGGTTAATCAACTCAATCCAAATTTGTGTTAAAAAGACAAGTATGTGACATAATTAATTAGCCAATTAATTGAAATGAATTAAATAATTAATTAGATTAGTCTTACTCTTAGGAAAAAAATTATCACTTTACACTGACATTTCTGAAAAAGAAGTTTCATGGTTAATTACTGTACACGAGCTGGAGATAATCTGATGTGAAGAAATAGAAATGAGAAGGAAAGATACTCTGGACAGGTTATAACACATGAATAAATGGACAAGTACAGCATTTTGAAAAGCCCTTAAAGGAACAGAGCCTACTAAAACAGCATAGAAACACGGAAGAGAAAGCAGGAGAGGAGAGGCCAGAGTATATGAAATCTTCTTATAGCATCAACCTGAGGAAAACACAGCTAAGTAAACAGTGTGGTTCTTTCCCCTGTACTCCCATCCATAGCACTGTTTAGAAGGGCTGTATTTACAAAAGTCACATATGTGTTTTTCCTATACCGTTTAAAGACTAGCAACAAAATATTGACGTGTAATTTTATTCATATTCATACTTCATATTTTGACATATGATTTTGATAAATTTTGTAGGTGCACGGCTTTATGAAAAAGGGAGTGAGAGAAACAGAGAAACAGAGAGAGAGAGAGAGCAGAAGCTACTATTTTGCCCTCAAGGTCCCGTCCCTGGAGGTAAACCATTCTATTTTTTATTTTACTTATCAAATGATGGCAGACTGGCTTAGTAAGTGCTAGTAGATGTGATTCAGAGAGCAACAGACAAGGTCTGTGAAAACCTGCTCCCAAACTTGTTACAAGTTGAGGAGAAAATTGAAGTCATAAAGATATTGATCAATACATGGGCCACCATTCTAATTAAGAACACCAGGGTCTGTCAGATGTTTGGAAATAGCATTGAGGACCTGAAAAATAACCTCGGATTAGAAACTATCAGGTCTCTGTTGCTCCAGAGGCTACTGCGACAGCCATGTCTGCTAAGACATTCTTTCAACAGTGGATTATAAAAGTGTGGGAAATAGATAAGTCTGACCACTTACAACAACATATTAGGACATTCCACATAAACTAGGATAGTCACACAGATGTTTTTAAAGCCTTATGAAACAGGAAGATCAGTTTGAATCTAATATTCTTCCATTTAAAAAATTTGTCATTCTAAGTCATCATTTCACTGTGATGGGAATGTTCACGTGTTATGAATAAGAGGTGGAGAATATTTTAAAGATAGCTACTTTCTTCTGTCTTATGAAAAGCATCATGGAATTCAGATTTATGTCATGCTTGAACCTAACTTGAAGTAATTTTAGGTTGTCTTTGCCATTATATGGAGACCTTTAAATGAAACTGTATGCCAGTGGATAAGGCCATTAGCATTCTTAGTAATTCACTGTAAGAGGTTATAGCATTTATATTTACTTTTTAAACAAAAAGATAGTTGTTTCCTTATAATTCAAGTACTGCATAAGCTGAGAACCTCTTTTGTGGAATGCAGAACAGAAAATTACTAGCTTGTGGCTCTCTTAATGGAAAGTACCATTTATGTCTCAGTTCCTCAGATATTTAATATTTCCTTTTCTTGATATTTTGAGTTCTTATCAATGGGATTTAACCTAAACACATTCTAAAATCCACCCATAGGGAAGGCTTGAAAGGAATTTTTCAGATCTCTGCATCCCACACATTGTAAGCTTGGATATTATTAGGTTAATGTTCATGAATTTGAATTTCATAATATATTGTGTATGCAAGGGGAGTTACAGAACATATTCTCAAAATAATTGTGAAATGAAAGACTTTTAGGAGCCAAGTGCTCTTCTAATCTAAGGCTTTCATTTCATATCCCAATTCACTCACTTCTCCACATATGCTGTAATTCTCTTTGTTTTTCCCCCAGCAGAGGGTGCAAAATATTAAAGCTTGGAACAACTGCATAAACTTGTATTAAAATTATGCTCATTTACAAATTCAAAAGAAAAACCTATCCTTAGCTGTTCACAGAGTCTGACTTGATTACGAGGAAGAAAGCCAGTTAAACAACATTGCCTCTTTGAACAGAGAGTCATAATGGTTAGTAATTATTAAGGAAGCAACTTCACTAGGGGGATTTGCAAAACCAAGGTCATAAGAAGGACAATCTAGCCATGAAAGAAACTAACCTCAGATTTAGTAAGCAGCGCAAGCAACTTTTTGATATCCATAAATGTATACAATCTATATTTTAAATGTAGTAAAAAGACAACTCTATAAGCATCAACTCAGGAGATCGTCAAATATGATTTAAAGTAGAATCATGCTTAGATCTCTTGGATGTCGACCACAAATAAATCCTAGAACAGCAATGGCTCAATTAAACTATCCAATTCTAGGACCGTTATCTCTTTCATGAATCTTCTTTATAAGCTGATGTGGCAGATTCAAATGTTGGCCACAATTCTTCGCCCCTGCCTGTATCTATGCCCTTTGCCCCAAGATTTTTCAGTTCTTCTCATAGACTCAAAGTGTACTCACCCACTCACTGACTTTAGGCTTAGCCATTTGGCTTTTTTTTTTTTTTGTCCAACTTGATGTTACTATCATGACGCAAACAAAGGCTTGAAATGTCTTTACCGTGGTAGGGCATGCTCTCTTGCACTTCTGCCATCACCATGAAAAGAGTTTCCTTGAGTAATTGCTGCATCTTCAGTGGGGTCCCCCCGAGTCAACATATGTGGTACAGACCAGCCCAATCTGTGGTGAGAGCCAAGCCCAGCCGGACCCACACTTGGAAGCACAGCTGTCCAGTCAAGCACTGCTAGATCAGTCACATCACTTACAGGGGAGCACAAATAAATGATTGTTATTTTAAGCCACTCAGTCTTGGGGCAGTTTGTTCCGAAGCATTATCATGGTGATGGTTAAATAATACACCAGAATTCATCTTCCTGTTTACTTAACATAAAAAATAATTAGGGACTGAAATTTATGATCTAGGCACTGAGGATATAAAAATGAAAAATAATTGCTTTGTCTTTTGAAGGGCTCACAGAATAACAAAATGTGGCAGGCATATAAACTAAGAAATGCAACATGATGGAAGCATATATATGATGGAGTAAAAGATACGTGAAATGAGCCAAAGATAATGTGGTCAGTTCTATCTGACTGAGAGAGAAGTGATGGTAAGGACTCTTCTTAGAGGAGCAACCCTTTATAAATTCACAGGAGCAAAGGCAAAATGCGGATTTCACTACAAATTACAATCTAGACCATCGAGACACGCACACAAGACACAGGCATTTCTAATACAAATGTAGACTAAAAGATTCATTCCATTTAACAAATATGAATTGTGTGCCAACTTTGTGCACAGAGTCCTGTGCCAGGCTCTTACCAGATACACAAATGAGTAAAACATAAGTCCTGTATTCCAGGTGATTGTGACACTATTGGAAGGTTTAAACAAGTACATGACAAAAAATATAAACATTGCATAGGCAAGGTATAAATAGTCCTTGGACTCCAAATGTTATTATCTAAGGCTTACACACAATGACTCTAATTCAAGGCAGAAAATAATGAAGACTCAGTGAGAAGTTCAGAGCTTACTATGTGGGTTTAGAGGAAGATGGCATCTGGAAAGTTTCAATAAAGAAAGATACAATTTTAAAGGTGTTTGAACAGAGGGCGAGAGGCTGCTTCCCTCTTGTGAGGCTTCCAGAATACTAAAAAAACTTTAATGCCAAAAGTAGATTAGAAAAAATCTGTAGTATATTTTTAATGTTTTATTTTTACCAAACTAACGCCAATTAAATAAACTGATGAAAGCAAAGACTAAAGTAAAACTTGACAAACTTCTTTGGCAATCATACTAAAAGGCTAAATGGAGATGTGAGATGGAAAGGCTTAGATTGCTGTATGGCTGGTGACGGTGCATAGGACAGACAACAAAAGCAATCCAATGTCCAAGGTGAACAAATACGATAAAGGTACAAGCACTTCTGTCAGGTACATTGCATGAAAAGTGGGAAAAAAATACCAAATCATTGCCAAATGAACAAAATGATCTCAGACGAACAACACAACTCACGAAAGATGATTCAAAAGTGTTGGGGCAAGAAAGACTATACATTTACCTCAGGGTACGAAAGTGTTTCTCCATCTTTTTTTTTTTTAAAGATTTTATTTTTCCTTTTTCTCCCCAAAGGCCCAGGTACATAGTTGTATATTTTTAGTTGTGGGTCCTTCTAGTTGTGGCATGTGGGACGCCACCTCAGCATGGCCTGATGAGTGATGCCATGTCCGTGCCCAGGATCCGAACTGGTGAAACATTGGGCTGCCAAAGCGGAGCGTGAGAACTTATTAACCACTCAGCCACGGGGCCAGCCCGTTTCTCCATCTTTGCATGTCCTTTGGGTGAAGAGTTGACCATGGCTTTTTCTCATCTCTGATTTCAAGAACAAGATGATAGTAATAATTATTATTATATTATAAAAACTCATATTGACTGAGGAATCACTATGTCCCAGACATTACTCTAGACACTTATATGCATTAAGACATGTCATCCTCATAGCAGAGAGGGAAGTGGGTACTATGACTATTCCCACTGTAAAGCTAAGGAAATCGAGGCACAGAAAGATAAAGGATCTATGGTCTTGCTCTAGAGCCTGGTTCTTAACTACTGCAATCTACTGCAGCAAAACTATAAATCTGAGATGCTAGGAAGGCTCTCTGAGGAAGAACCTATGGTTTTGCATTTCCAACAAGCTCCCTGGTGATGCTAATGCTACTGGCCCTTAGACTAGAGTTTGTGGAGTAAGGGTCTAGAAAACACCAGATAATGACTAAACTGCTTATTTAAGTCTTTCTTGAGATCATGACTAATAGGAAAGAGGCACAGGCTACACTTCAAGGATTCTTCTAAGTCAAGAACTTGTCTTTGCACCCTATTTTCTATTGGGGGATTCACTGATTAGCAGAAGTATACCTTTAAGAAACGGCCTTTGAATAGGTCAATGGGATAGGCAAGCAGAGAACTGTACTGAGATGCTTATTTGACCACTACACTGCAGGGAGGGTCTTAGAGGCTTAATTCAAATGGGATGTCCCAGGTGTCGGAACAATTAGCTTACCATCTGTGCTTTGTGATGTTCAATATATGATTAAACCTACACCGAATATGTAATTACCTCAGAGAAGCTACAGCCACTAAACCTCTGAGGCCAAATTTAAGCCTTTATCCTATCTGAGGTCCAGTCTCCCCAGAGACAACTGTTTGGGAATGAGACTTTAAGACCAGATTTTGGACTAAAAGCTGGTAAGAAGATTTCCTGAATATCTTATGTGGCTGACTGCAGTCTCTTGGGAAGAGGACTATAGCTCCCTAAAGGATGACCGAAACTCATGACCTCCAATTAGGCACAAAATCTCCACTGCTATCCTTCTGTGTGGTGGCTGATAAAACCAGGGAGGTCTTGACAAGAAGTTGTTTTAGGGAAATAAGAGAAGATAAGAAAAGAAATGTAGGCTGTGGCTTCTGATGGATGCCTATCGGTATTTCCTGCCCAGCCACAATAATCCTCTACTCATCTGTATATAGGACTTTACTTTTCCCACAAATATCACAGTCTATGTGGTCCAGTGGGGGATGACTCTAGGCTAGTTCCAAGCGTAGGAATATGATTCAAGTCTGTCAATCACAGTGTCATCTCCCTTGGTTCCAGAGACTGGCTCAAGGATAAGAAGTAACCTAAGCTGGGTTAATGAGTACAATGAGACTTCATTCTCGAACTTTTGTTGGAAGAGCTTGGGTTAAGAGCAGTCTCATTCAGATAGACTTGAAGCTGAGATGATATAAGCCTAGAGCTGCCAGGGGCCACCAAACGGTGACAACATGTTTGATACTGAAATCAATGCAAAGGATAATAGAGGCAAGTGGGAAGAGACTGACTGAGTGCTGATGAGACGATTTGAGCCTCTGGATCTAGCTGTGTCTAAGCTAATGCTAGCTCTGGATTATTCACTTCTATGAACAAATACATTTTCCTTTTTGTTTGGGTATTTATTGTTTGGTACCCAAAGCATCCTGACTCTGATAATGTCCTAATGAAAAGAAGTAGAAAGTAAAGTTGAGGAAATTGGTGTTTAATTTAGTAGGCAGTTTTAAGTTCCTTAAATTGAAGGTGGGAGGGGTGAGGGAGAGGTGACAGGCTGTGAAATGAATTTTCTGTAAGTCAACTACAATTTACTTAAAAAAAGAGAGAGAGAATGATAGAAAGACGGGTAGAGAATAAGAATGTTAAACAGATAAATAAGGAAATTCTTTTTGGCCTGACTTCGTGTATGCATTAAAATACTTAGAGGTCCTCTGAGTCTCTGTTCTAGTTTAACCATGCAGACGAGTGGAGAGTGTCAAGAGGGAAAGTATATCATCCAACCAGTGATGTCCTGTTCACAGCACATACCTACGGAATCAGTTTTAATTGCATGGCTTTCAGAACAGACAGCTGAACACATTTAAGACATTCAGAAAGACAACAGCGCTTTCCAAATATCTAATCTACAAAACATTGCAACAGATGCAGGAGGTTGAGGCTTTGACAATTCTATTTAGCAAGCAGTAAAGGGAGAAATAAGGAAGGACAGACACATTTTCCCCCGCTTTCCCAGATTTAATGTCCAGAATACTTCCTGACTCATTGCAGCCCATATGCCTCTACCCACTTTATGTTTTAAGCCCAAATATTTCATCCTCATATTGAGGGTAGTCAAACCAAGTGGTTTTCCAGTTTGCGGGATGAAATGTTCGACCACAAGCCAGAAACCATTGGAAAAATCACCTACTGCCTTCCCACGAATCTTGTAAGCAAACAGATGTGCTATATAGAGAAAATGCATGTGTTTTACTGCTGTCTGTGGCAATACGAACACACAATTATCCAAGCAGAAGGAAAAAAAATGGTATATTGGGAAAAACAGGTCTTTAAAACAGATATTTATATTTAAGAATCTATATTTAATCTGAGAGGAGAGAAAATAAATGATACACAGAACGTAACAAAAACATCTCTAAATTGAAACAACGTTCTCATAATTCTAATCTTAGCCTGTACTTTACAGACATGCTTCCTTTATTTTGCTTTTGGAAATGGGGTTTTGTTTTGGCATTGATGGGTCTCAGTCAATGATGAGATTCCCTATGACTATTCATTACTTGTTACAGCTAAGTCTCTGGTGAGGTGTGAATATTTATGAAAGCTGTTCCTTTTTTGATTGGCTCTGATCCTGGTAGCCTTATTAAGAATAAGGTTTACCCGAGATTTGCACTCTTGGTAAGCAGGGCAGCATACCAAATGAAGGGCAGAGCTGGAGTGTTTTCAACGAAAGCCACACCTGGGAGTATTAAAACTTGGAAGAGTATGTGTAGGCCCCAGGCTGCTTTCTTGTAACGTAAGTCAGTTTTGAGATTCTGCCATTTCTTGCTGAAAGTTGATGATCTAATTTTAAATGCAAGAACTCTCTAAAAAAGAGTGGTGGGAAAAGTAGAGGAACAATGTGGAAGGGGTAGATCTAGCCTCGAAGCATCTATCAATGAATCACAAAGCCATGTGTCTAAGAACCCTTTCCCCACTTTTTAAACGTGTGGTACGAAAGTTGTTCTCTAAGAAAAAGACACCAAAATAAATGACTAGACTGATTTTTTTTAAATAACTAAAAGCATATAAACGTGTGCAGAAGATGGAAGGTGTGACTGCTTGTGAAATTATATTGTTCTCTAGTAAATATTAATTGCCCGTGGCTTGTTAGATAACTTTGGAGATCCAGAATATAGATTGTGAGTAGTTCCCAATAGCAAATTTACAGCATGCATCAATGGAGGAAAATGCCAAATGAAAGATATGGAAATATACTCAGGGACATTGTCCTTACCTTTTTCATATAAGAAAAAATTGGATTTTTACTGAGTCAAAATGTGGGTAAAATAGCTAAAAAATGAAAGCACTGTTTTTTTAATACACCTCAAGTAACCTATTAGGTTGACCATCTTTGACTATCACATCAAAACTTACATATAAATCCAGAACACTGTATGCTAGTGGAAAAAGCAGAGTTAAATTTCAAAGTAATAATTATAGGCTTATAATGGCTTTGCCCAGGGCAGCTTCATGGTGGTATGACCCGTGCCGTGGCTCTGCTCCTGTTCAATGCTATGCTGTGGCTGTCTTGAAATTCTTAATAATTTTCTCTTTGAACTGGTGTTTTGCAAGTGGAATCCAGTGGACAACAGAGCACGTGCTCGAGCAGAGGAGGGATGTGCAATCTACATGTCTGACATTCCTTGTTGCACCATGCACAAATAGTGTTCTCAAAGCCCCACAAGCACAGACTTCTGGGCACCCACTCTGTGTGGGGCTTCAGCAAGACTCAAACTGAGTAAAAAGTAAACTGGTTACAGCTGAGTAAGTGAGGTGCTAATAGCCCTGAGAGGCCACACTTTCCATTGGGATCAGAATTTTGCTTCAAATACAGAAACAGCAATGGCATTCTGAGAAATACTAATGACCCAAGAACCCTATTGCATCCTTTCTTATTTGTCACTACTTCCCTGTAGTAGCCAACCGCAAATGTGAAAATTATGACATAGAACAAAAGTGAAAGAAAGAGCAACCTATACTTCCTTTTCGCTTCAGCCCTTTCTTATTCATCAATAAGCCAAAAATAGAGTATTAGGAGAATGCATGCATGTCGCATTAAATAACAACAGCTGAGTTAGCATTGTCCGACACTTCCATTGTTCTGGGAAGAACAAAATGCATATGCATGTAGAAGCTACAAAATACAAATCGTGCAATTTCAGTGATTCCACATATGAGTTAAATGCTCTTCTATTTGCATTTAACACTGGCATCACAGAACATAAAGATGCAAGGTCAAATTCATGCTAATAATTAACATTTTAAATTCTCCTTTACACAGAATAACATTAAACAGCAAAAAAAGCCATCATGACAACTCAAAAGAGAGAGACTGGAAGAAAGGAAAAAGCTTTGTTTATATATAACACTTTTTTCCTATGTTTTAAACAAGAGGTGCCACATTTTTGTTTCACACTGGGTGCCACAAATTACATCCTAAGCCACTAGCTATGTATAAAATACATTGGCTCTTATAGGGGAAGAGATTTTTCCTCTGCAATCATCTGACTAATATTATTCTAATCTTCTTCTAATAATTCCTCTTATTATGTGCATTTTCCTCACTAAGGATCCTGAGGATGTAAAAGCCAGAAATGGCCCCAACAAAGTTGGCAGAACGATCAAAATAGGATTAGCCAAAATACTAGTAACTGTAGCGGAGGAAGACATTTCCTCTACCCACTCTAGGTCCTTTTGGCCAGACAACGAATTAAATTCACATAAGACAGAATAACAGGAGAAAAATCAAACAAAGCTTTATAACATGTATGCATGGGAGAGACTCAGGAAAACTGAGTAACTCGCCAAAATGGTGGAGGTTCTTATGTTAAATACCCTCCTCAGCTAAAGGCAAAGGAGGATGTTGGGGGTGGGGGAGTCAGTTATGGGAGATTACCAGAAAAGCACAGTAAACAAGAGTAAGGTTATTATGCAGATTTAAGTCTTTGCCTTCTGCATTGATAAGAGTTTCTAGAGGCAAGGTCATCCCCCCTCTTCCTGGTACAAAGAGGGAGACACCTTTACAGATGGAGATTTTCTTTACAAATGTAAATGTCTCTTACAAAGGACAACTTCTGCTTTTCAGAGTTTCTCTCCTGTCTGTAGTTTTTAAAGTAACCAGCCCAAAATAATCCTCATGCCAAAGAGACATACCTTGGGGTGGCCAATTCCAATCCTCCACATAAGGCTTATTTCAAGGGACTAGCAATCTCTGACACGAGAAGTTAGAAGCTCTCTTTCTCTACTAGCGGTATATCTATTTACGTGACTCACTAATGCTTAATTGTAAATTGTCTCTATTCTGTGTTTTTTTTTTTATTTGAGGAAGATTAGCCCTGAGCCAACATCTGCTGCCAATCCTCCTCTTTTTGCTGAGGAAGACTGGCCCTGAGCTAACATCCGTGCCCATCTTCCTCTACTTTATATGTGGGATGCCTGCCACAGCATGGCTTGCTGAGCGGCGCCATGTCCACACCCAGGATTCCAACTGGCAAACCCCAGGCCCTCGAAGTGGAACATGTGAACTTCCCTGCTGCACCACCAGGCTGGTCCCCTATTTCGTGTTTTTAACTGTTAAATAACATCTTACTTAATAACTCTTCCGATGCTTTTATAATTGCGTATCTGCACTTGCAGTTGTAGTTTCTGTTAGCTGGGGTATGAGGTACCTAACAATCATATTGGGGGTTACAGTTTACAAACTTCTAGACCTGCTCTGCAGTTTTGCAGACATTCATGCTATAACCAGAATGTCACCTCATCAATTAGGGTCACTCTTACAGTTACTTATTTAGTCATCTAAAATGGCTGATTGGGAATGGGTTGCTTTATCAGCTTTTGATTACTAGGTTGTCTGCATCCATGTCCAAATCATGCCTATACTTATCTTCCCAGTGATTGTGATAACAGCTTGAAGATGATTAAGGGTCACCTAAAGTCTCTTGAATCTCATCTTTAAAATAGTTTGTAGTGTAGGATCATTTTATAATTACTAAAGAAACAATGGAAGAGGTTTTTTCATGGGAAAATATATTTGGGAACCTATCACCTTGGCCAAAAGATTCAAGGAAAAGAAAGATACCTCTTTTTCATTGTTTTCAACTTTAAAAACGTTTTGATTTTATTGATTGTAACCCACAGCAATTGGACTTCGTTAAAAGAGAAAATATTCGAGTGATGAGACTCACACAGTATTTTATGGACCATGATAGAAAGTGTGTAAGCAAACAAATGCTTGGAATATCAAGCGGCAAAGTCTAATCCCTAAAACTATAATGACCCAAGAAATGTTTCATCAAAATAAGCGCTTTGAATTTTTCTGCCTGGCTTAATGGCAGTGGTGGGGCATGAGAGAGTAATGGGAGGAGGCAGAATATTTACTCTGGCATAGTCAGTGAAAATGGCTATTAATTTAGAACCCACTCACCAATTCTTCTAGATGGCTAAAAGAGAGGAAAAGGAGGAATCACATACTGCCATCAACCTTGTCCTTGGATTGACTAAGAAGTACTACGTTTGCTCACTAGAGCTGCCCTAACAAATTACTACAAATTCAGTAGCTTAAAACAATAGAAATTTATTCTCTCGTGGTTCAGGAGGCCAAATGTCCAAAATTAAGGTGTCAGCAGGGTTGGTTCCTTCTTGGTGGCTCAGAGGGAAAATCTGTTCCGTCCTTCTCTTCTAACTTCTGGTGGTTTATGGAAACGCTTGGTGTTTTCTTGGCTTGCAGTTGCACAATGCCAATCTCAGCCTCCACCTTCATATGGACATCTTCCCTCTGTGTGTCTGTCTCTATGTCTTCACACGGCATTCTCCTCTCTCTGCATGTCTGTGTCCGAACTCTCCTCCTCATAAATGGATACCAGTCATTGGATTAGGACCCGCCATAATCTAGTAACACCTTGTCTTAATTTAACTAATTACATCTGCAAAGTCCCTATTTCCAAATAATGTCACATTCATAGGTACACGGGCTTAGGTTCTTCAACATATCTTTTTGGGGGATAGAATTCAACCTGCAGCGCTTCTCAAACTTGGCTGCACGGGTGAATCCCATGGGCAGTTAAAAAACAAACCAATGCGTGGGTATGGCACCCCAGAGATTACAAACTCATCAGGATGAGGTGAAGACAGGGCATCTAGATTTTTGAAGTCCCTCAAGTGATTCTAATGTGTAGCAAAGTCTCAGAAGCACTAGACTAAAGGATTCCAGTTAAAATATCCTCAAAAGGATATTTTTGAATAGTGAAGTGAGTGTTCCAATGAGAAAAATCTCTTCTCCTTTAATCATTTTGACCAAAATGAAGAAAATTCAGAAGTAGGTGATCAAAATGAATAGCATGTGATCAAAAAGAATTTTAGAAACTTACCACTTGACGCATGCCCACTCAATGAGCATTTTAATATGTGCCGTGTGTTGGGCCATGTGAGAGGTCCACAGGTGATCAGTAGAACCTTAGAAATCAGCTGCTTTTCCACCGCTCTCTGGAGGTAGGAAAGAGTTCATTGTGTTTTGGCTAGTTGTTACTAGGTATGAAAATTATTCCTTCCCAAAGACACTACTCAGTTACTAGAAAATAATGGAAACAGATCTTTTTATTTTTATACATCAAGTGGTGAGATGTTCCACAATTATAACAGAATTGATTACTTTGTGTTGTTTTATACCTATGGCTACTCAGGTTAATGCTGTATCAAGTTATTAAAGAAAAAGCATTTCCATGGGGTAAACTGGCTGAAACGTAAAACTCTTTCTTATATTTCCTTTTTCAGAGCCAAAAAAAGTCATTTGATACAGATGTCTAGAAATGTCAAAATATTATTTATCACACTACCACATAGGCTCATTAGGATCCTATCATGGCAACTAAATCAACATAAACTTGTTTTCCTTGCTTGTCTCTTGCTTTTCTATACAATGTTTTTTATCTAGCATCTTATTTTACCTCAATTTACTGTGTATCATTGTTGTGGACTGAATGTTTACATTCCCCCAAAATTCATATGTTGAAATCCTCACTCCCAATGTGATGGTACTAAGAGATGGGAACTTTGGGAGGTGCTTATGTCTTGAGAGTGGAGCCCTCACGAATGGGATTAGTGTCCTTAGAAGAAGAGACCAGAGAGCTTGCGCTCGCTCTCTCTCTGTCTCTCTGCTGTCTGCCATGTGAAGATACAACAAGAAGGTGGCCATCTGTAAACCAGGAAAAGGGCCCTCACCAGAACCCAAGCACGCTGGCACGCTGATCTCAGATTTCTAGCCTCCCGAAGTGTGAGAAATGTTTGTTGTGTAAGCCAACCAGTCTACGGTAATTTGTTACAACACCCAGCGCTGACTAAAACAATCATTATTTTTATTCTTTACACTCCATCCAAGATACTTTTTCAGCTAATACCAGCCATCCTCCATTCATTAAAAAAAAGTTTTTGTCATTCTCTAATTCCCCGTGAAAAACTTACTTTTACTTTGAGTTTAGAAAACATCCTTTATTTCAACATATGAGCTAAGATTTATTTATAGAAAGCATTTCAAACATACACATAGAGCAGAAGCCCACTTTTAACATCAATAAATTTACTAGTGTCAAAAAATTAGCATCATAATAACAATACGAGCAGAATTAAAATACACACATGTAAGGAGTGCTTTCTACAATTTAGTAGATGAAAAAGTCTTTATCTTTATTCCAAGAAATTTTGGTGGTCTGGAGGAGAATATTTTAGGTAGACCAATAAAATAGATACTTATTTTATTGTAAACCCACAGTAAAAGCTGATGAGGTAAGTTAATTAAAAAGTATGTCACTGCGCAAAAGCTCATATTTTCAATGAAGTAAATATGTACATAATAACCTCTTTTTTAAAACATCATATCTAACTGGGAAAGACAGTGTTATTCCCATTAATACTTGGGCAAAACAAAGAATATAAATAGAGTTACTAAATTGGAAACCTACATTGCTGCTGTATAGCCACTTACATTAGGGTGAAGGGTCTTTTTATGCAGTAATCTTTAGCCTGCTGTGTAACAGATTTTCAATTCAAGAGCTGTGAACTTCAAATGGCCTCATTTCTTCCTCAGTTTACAACCTCATCCCCACCAAAGGGCAACTGCTAATTACATTTGTACACATCCTCTTTACCAACTCTCTTAACCTTCTCATTCTGTTGCCATTTCAAATTTTCATGAAATGTACCTTAAAAGACTGACTGAGAGGATCTAGCCTGTTTTGATCAAAAAAAAGAAAAGGACAAACGTTGGGTGGTTTCTATCCTAGCTCTACCGCCCACAAACTGGGGAAAGTTACATAATCTCGTCGTCTTCTGTATAGGAAACTAATATTCATTGAGATTTCACTCTGGACTAGTCATTGTAAACCTGGAAGAAATAATCCTAAATTGAATTTTATGATGTCATGACTATTTAAGTAATTCCAATATTGTTTTTTAACTTCCACTAATTCACATCCCTAAAGTTTGGGATATGTCAGCTGGCCTATATGTTAGCATGGAAGGTTTGGACTATATCCTAGCTCTTCAAAGTTTGGTCTGTGGACCAGAAGCACCAGCATCATCTAGAAGCTTGGTAGAAATGCAGAGTCTCAGGCCCACTCCCAGACCTGCTGAGTCAGAATCTGCATTCTAACCAGACCCCCAGCTGTCTGCAGACACAGGAAGGTTTTTGAAGTGCTGGACTAGATGGTTGACAAAATCCACTTCAACCTGCAGGCATGTACAGCACACAGCAGAGAGTCTGGAATCAGACCCCTGGATTCAAGGCCAAGCTCTGTGACTTACAGTTTGTGTAATCTTGGAAGAGAGAGCTTCCAAAGATATGAGGTCGCTTTCCCGTGCCTTAGTTCCTTCATCTGTAAAAAGGTAGTTACCTCATGGGGTGTTGTAAGGGTTGCAAAGTGCCGCATATAAGCAATTAATATAGTGCCTGGCATGCCAGAAGCTCTTTCCATCATTAAACAAACATTTATGGGACACCTATCATGAGTGTGTCAGACAGGTGCTGGCAGCTGTGAGTGCAGCAGTAAACAAGACAAAGTTCCCACTTGCCAGAGCTTCCATTCTGGTGAGGGATACTGGCAATAAAAAAATATGTAAGAAAATGTCACATAGGGATATGCTCTGTGAAGTAAAAAGAATGACAGCAGAGCTATGATTAGGAAGTTCAGGAAACATCTTCAGAGGAAAGAAACAAATAAGCAGAAATCTGTATTAGTTATATTTGATTAATACCCAGAGCTAAGTTCCAGGCACAATGCTAAGCATTTTATATGCATCCATGCTTCCAGAATCTTCTAGTTTGACCTACGATCTCTACATCCAGATATGAACTAAAACTTTGGGACAGTAACATGGCGATGTCCAAAGGACTTGTCTTTCCACCCATAGAAACGAAAAGACTCTTTTTACAGAAATAGATGTGTTTAACTTAGCAACTTGGCTACATTCCAATTTATACTTTTACCTAAGAATGTCAGTCTGTGGGTTTAGCAGATATTTTTCTTCATTTCCTTTTGCTACACAATAAACAGGCAAACAAATAACTGTTATGTGGTGTCAGTGGCATGAAATAGCTTCTATATTCCAACACAGTCAGGGTAGCTTAATAATGGGAAGATGATCTCACATTTTAAAGTGCTTTGATATAAAAGGTGCCATATAAAAAGGAAGTTATTATTCTTAGTTATAATACCCTAAAAAAAGGATTTGCCATCTAAATGGCTACTGAAACTTAACTGCAGAATTGCTTATAATGCTACAATCAGTCGAGGCCAAATTCAATAAAAACTCCATCCGGCATTCACACTGAGAAGACCCACATGTGCCTTTAATTTTTTTGTTTTTAATTTCCTGGGCTTTCGGCCCAGAAATTGGATGGAAATTTTATTTAAACCTGCTCTTGTGTATCAACTTTTGGTAAATATCAGGTTTTCAGTTGACTCACATTATGCTTTACATTTTGAGCAAACGGAGGAAGTAAAATGATGCATATCTCTTTCTATACTATATTTATATACCTCTTACGTGTTCTGACCATGAAACGGAGGCTCACAGTCAATGTTCATCATTACTCCTACAAATTTAGGCTGTCCCCCGCCTCTGCTGCAACAATAGACTCAAAATTCTATTAAATCCCTTTCTAGAACTAATCAGCTTTCACCAGCACAGGCAATGTAATCTGAGGTTGGAAATGACTAATTATTTGGAGAGGGCGGTGAGGGGTTCAGGTTTAGATTTTTAGATTTTTCTCTAATTGAAAGAAACTTCTCTCTTGTCTTACCCCAGTCACTTGCTGGCTGGGGGCCACTCCCCTCCTTGATGAAAACGCTCTTTCCCTTCCCATTAGACAGGGCGTGTATGTATATATTACAAGGAAAATGCATTATGAGACACCAACTTGAAAATATTAAGAGAAGAGGCACTCCTGTGATGGATGTGGGCATGGCAGTAATTGCACCTGCTAGGTGCAAGGCATGAGCATAATTTGCATGTAATGTTACCTCAGTTCCTTCCAGAATACACCAGCTCTACCCAATAAAACATTTTGTCACACTCAGGGGGTTTGCCAACATGTTCCCAGATTGCAAGCAAAAAGATTATTTACAGTAACCAATAACAACTGAAACGACCATAAACAACTTTTCCGTACCTGTTCTATTTTTTCTTTTGCTAAGTAGAGAGGCCTTAAGGAGCGCAAATTTACTGCAATTTAATTCTGATGGGGAAAAGCACATTATTTTTATTTATAGTAGTGAGCTCTATCTATCCTTGCCTCCCCCCTTTCAAAACATAAATAACCCCAGCTTTTTTTTTTTTTTAAAGTCCACCCATTACTTTTAGAGGGAAGAAGAGTTTCCTAATAAAGTGAGAGATTGGACAAAAGTGGCCAACATCGGAGAAAGCTACCCGGTGTATCCCAGGACCCTGCTGCATGCTCATGGGAAAACACAGCATCACCACTGTTAAAATATTTCTGGGGTGCCTTGCTCAAGCCTTTAAAGCAGTTTCTTTCTGCCAACTGGAAGGGCTGGGGCCCTGCATGCAGGGTTTATTGTAGGGAGCAGCGCCCCGAATCTTACTGACTTGGTTTCTGCCTCTTGGCTTTAAAACCCCCCTAAGGAGAGTTTTTCCAGCAGTTTACATTCCATTCTGAATTGCAGCCGATGAGGCAGGAGCACTTATTTCTGGGGGAAGTGAGCAAGAATGTGAAAGAGCAGTCAAAACAGCCTTTCCCTTAAACCCCTTCTCGAGGCTCCTTTGCCCAGGTTGCTGCCCGTGAGGAGGGGTTGTGTCCCTCTGACAACAGGAAGCACAGAGAGGAAAGGAGAAAAGAGGGAACAGGGCTGTACACTCTTGTTTATTTCTAATTCAACTAACGTGACTAGATTTTTTTACTATAAAAGAAAAGTAAATAAGATAAATTTTAAAAACAAAGTCAATTATAAAATTCAGTCCCCATTTCAGTCTTCCAATGAGTATTAACAGTATCCTATGATATCCCTCTAGAAATTGCGAATGCATAAATATGCATACACACATGTATATAAGCACAAAACTGTCAATACTTTTCCTGAATTCACTTCTTTCTCCAAGACCCTCAGTGGATCTTTCAAGACCCTCAGTGGATGCCCGAAACCATGGATAGTACCGAACCCTATATATACTACGTTTTTTCTATACACACATACCTATGATAAGGTTTAATTTATAAATTAAGCACAGTAAGAGATTAACAACATTAATAATAAAGTAGAACAATTATAACAATATACTGTAATAAAAGTTACACAAGATCTCAGCAACCTCAACATACAATTTTTTTCTTTCCTTCTTAAATCAGAACTTTCACCTTTCCAGTTAAAGGAAGCGCTTTATGGCTTCTCTTTGGCATATCTGAACTGCTAGCATCACTGCACTTTGGGGCCATTATAGAGTGAAATAAGGGTTACTTGATCACAAGCACTGTGATACCCTGACAGTTGATCTGATAACAGACAGGCCTACAAAGTGAATAATGGACGGACAGCATATTCAGCACGGACACCTGGACAAAGGGATGAGTCATGGCCTGGTAACATGGTGGGGGACCAAGCAGTGCACAACTTAAAATTCAAGAATTGTTTATCGAATTTTCATTTAATATTTTCGGAGTGCAGGTAACTGAAACTGGGAAAGCGAAATCTTAGATCAGGGGGTACTACTGTACCTCTTCAAGGTCATCTCCCGCCAGTAGTAGCAGATGTACCTCCCTCTTTGTGGCTGCGGCATTGTATTCCACTGTATGTCTCCACTGTATTTTAATTAGCCATTCTCCTAAGAATGGACAGGTAGGTTGTTTCCAACAGCTTTTCAATTACAAGTAAAGTTGCACTGGTAACCTTTGCACAGGTAATGGAAGTCAGTCTAGCCTAGCCGTCCAAAGACTTTCCAACAGGCTTTCATGCAAGTCCAGGTCCTCCAACCGACCACTCACTGTATGTATTTAGGCAATAAAGGTGATAACACCTGCCTCAAAGGGTCCTTGCAAGAATACAATTGTGATTCTTCTGACTCACTGAAGCCTTAGGCAAATTAATTTCCTCGCCACTAACTCAGGGAGTAACAGTTCTAGGGTTGCTCTGGGGACTCCAAGAACTCGTTCACTTTAAACTGTGCCCTCCACTACCTGGTACACAGCGAACCTTTAATAATTATGCGCTTTAATATTAAAATCGGCAATATTTGCGCTCTTGCAGGATCGCAGCCACATGAGGCTTTCCTACAAGTGGCATTCCTACCTTTAACCCCGTGCTCCCTGGGCCCCAGCTGGGCGCGCACGAGGCCACCCAGCGGCGACACGCTGCCCTCCGTGCCCTCCCAGCCGCCGCCCAGGGCCCTGCGGAGGCCGGACGCACGTGTGCCCACGCGGCCGGGCGCGGGGCGCCGCGGGTCGGGCGGGCGCGGGGCCGCGGGGGGCGCTGGCGGCGCGAGGCGCGGGCCCCCGTTGGCTGCTCGGCCGCGCTCCCCGCCCCTCCCGCCCGCGCCGTCCTCCCTCCCTCCCGTGCCCGCGCTGGAGCGGCGGCGGCGCCGGCAGCAGCCACAGCAGCCTGGCGCGCGGCGGCGGCGGGCGCCGCGGGCTCGGCCGGGAACGGCGCGGACTGGGGCGCTGCGGCGGCGGCTCGCGCGGGCGCGCACGGCTGCCCACCGGGCCCGGGCCAAGGGCGGCTGGCGGGCCGGCGGGCCGGGCACCCGGTGAGCTGCAAAGACCAGGTAGGTCGGGGATGCCCGGCTCCTCGCTGCCCCCGGCCGGGGGTGCTGAGAGGAGCCACTTGCCGGGGCAAACTTTACGCGCTGGCTTCACGACTCCTCAGCCTTCAAGTTTGTTTGCCGGGAAATGCACCCGACGGGTCGGGAAGAAGAGATGCTTCTCCCAGCTGATTTGCTTTGGGGAGATTATTTTTCCCCTTCTAGGGCGAGGATTGGTTTTGGAATGGGAAAACTCCGCATCCCCGCTTGAGCTTGGGGAAACGCGAGGTGGGTCCCTCTGGTTTGCCTTTAGCGTAGCAGATTTGGCCAGTGAAAGTTGGAAAAAAAAAAAAAAGTTGTGAACCGTAGTGGCGCAGAGGAAGGATCCCAGGTACATGGTGCAGGGAGTGGAATGTGATAGCTTTTTGCCAGAAATCCCCTTCCTGGCTCCCAGCTCTGAGGAAACCTGGGTGCAGGATTTCTCCATTAGCGATCAAGTTTTCCAAGCTGCATTTTCTTTCCACTTTCAAATCTGCAGCCATGGACGGAATCCCCTGTCGCGTTTGTTTGCCAGGTTATCTCTGATGGGCTATAGTCCAGGTGTCTTGAGCTCGGACCCTGGTCTTGGCTGCTTCTCCGTTCAGGGCTAAGGAGCCCTGCAAAGCTAACCAAGCAGGTAAGGGAATATCAGGAACGGAAAACCAGGAAGTGCCAACCGGGCAGCCCAAGTCACGGCATCATCAAGAATATTTTGATTGCCTGAAATGAATGAACAGCTCTGGTCTCTGCTTGTGCAAAGCTCCGCACGGCTCACCAATCCTTGTGTCCTTCCTTGTATTGCATTTGCTTATTGATTTACAACAAGGAGATGCGCCCAGAGAAATGATTTAATAACAAACGGTGCCTGCTACGGTGAGGAGAGCAAATCTCCGTTCTGAGCCAAAGGGAAGGGAACAGACAGAGCTCTGAGAAAGGAGTGGCCAGTCTGTTCACCTCAAACCAAGATGTGGGGAAACAGCTAGAGAAAGCAACAGACGGGAGATATGTGATGTGCAGGAGGGAGGTGAGAAACCCGGCTCATATGGTGAGTAGGTAAATCCAGAAATAATTTAAAGATGATTAAGCAAGAATAACTCCAAAAAGAATAGTAGGAAGGCTGTATGTGCTGTGGTTTCTGTCTACCCCCACAGAGATGAATATCACACTAGCTGAAAAAGAATCCTGATCTGTAAATAGATTAAAAACTGGAATTAATCAGAACAATGAGTCAGAGCCCTTCAGAGATTGAAAGGAGTAATTGCCTTTGAAAGAGCTATTATGTCTCAATATCCAAGTCAAATGTGTTACTTTTGCTTTGCTAGCTGTGTTTACTAACAGTAACTTGACTTTGGCTGCAGTAACCTGGCATCTGAGTTTGTGGTGTTAACTCTTTGTGGGCCGTCGTATTAGGGAGGAAGTTGTCTGCAGGTTCATATTGACATCCATTTAAGCAACACTTGCAAAATGCCTAATACGTACCAGGCACTGGTTGCAATGAGACAGGTTCTTGTAAACGTTCATAAAAGAAATTTGTTAGGGTTCATCCATGCTAGTGGAAAGATGCTGCCTTGCAAATTATAAAAATCGCGGCTTCAGGAATTAACTGGTTTTTGAATGATTACTTGAAGTCAGTTGAGAGTCAACATGTGGTTAAGGACCCCCAAAAGGATCAGTATCCACCAGGGAAATAGAGCAAATTCTTGCACATTTTTTTAGATGGATGGCGAGGTCGAATGCAGTGAGTAACCCTCCTGTCTAAAGATGGGATAACTGAGACACTGAGTGGCTAATTGATTTGCAGGATAATAGATTCAGGCAGACAATAACATTCAGCCCCATGTCCTACTCACTGTCTGGATGTCATTAATGTCAGCCTGAAGACATGAAGGCATTAAGTTCATTTCTCCAGGAGAACTCTTTTAAGTATCCTTCACAACACAACCAGATAGCTCAAGTGTTCCTTAAAATGGCAACAAAACATTTAATGGGACCAAAGTGCTGAGCAATTTCAACTGAAGCAGAGATTAGCTGTGGACAGTAGCTGTAGCCTTTCTGTTGCGATTTATGTTCAATTTTATCACTGTCACTTTTCATATATGTCTAGTTATTACAAACTAATAGCCTCTTCGCTCTGCTAGCAAAATATGTCTTTTTCTTTTATAAATTCCTAGCTCCTTCTCCCACATTCAGTACACATCTTCCTGCTTTGTTTTTACAGTGTAATTTAAGTGTCCAGCTTGAAGTTCTCATTACCTCTTAATATGTTTTGTGCTGAAATTGTATATAGATATAATTGCCCCTTTCAGACTGCCAGATGTATATGTCACTGTATTGTGGCAGTGCCGCCAAACAGAGAAGCATATTACTGATTCTGTGTTCTGTGTTTTCCAATTACCATTTAGTAAGTTATCAGCAGTAAAATAATGTTAATTTTATACATTGGAAGATATTCAGATGGCAGGAGGATTTATTGATGCTGTGCGTGTTTGCTTACCATCTCTGATGTAGTCATCACCACCAGTCCGCCTTTAAGCCTTCTGATCTTAGGCAGTTACTTTGTGTTTTTGAAGGTGAGCATCTCTGAGGTGTCCCCATGATTTAAATATGCATTTATTTGTCACTTAATGCTGGTGGACCATTTCCTTTCTTGCAAACAGGATATTCCTTTCTTTCCTTTGCCAAAAAGATATTATCTTTTTGCAGAGATGTTTGGCAATAATTACCATGTTGAGCCACAGAATAGTTTAAGATAGAACATTTCTTTGAAATTGATGGGTAACAGGTCTCAGTCTCAAATCTAATTTGTATACAAATTTCAGAAATGGCTCAAATGTGATAAATGGTTTATTATTTCTGGAGTTGTACCCCCCCCCCGCCCCCATCTATTTCCTAAACACAGTGGAACATTTCTTTTGAAAATATGCTGCAGGAGAAATGCACTCCCTGGTTGAAACTTTGTATGCCAGGTTTCAATCCATAGTGTGTTTTTATTTCCCCCCTTTTATGTACATGTTATAAACAAGAAATAAGGGTTTGTAATAGAAGTGCTGGCAGAACTTTATAGCATCTCAAACAGCTCTGCTACTTGGAATGTAAATATTTGTAGAATCTTAACTGTGCAAGAAGCTGTCTTGCAAAAAGTGAGAAAAAATAACTATTAAATAGGATAAAATAATTCAGAAGATATGCATATTCCTTATTGCGGACATATTATTTTAAGAAATAGATTATATATCTTATAGCAATTCCATAGCACTCTCTTAGGTGCCTTTATAACTCACATTGGAGATTGTCTATGTTCTAAAACAGTAGAACAGATTTGTCCCATTTGTTTTCCTAAGTCCCTTGACTTTAATTGCCTTTCAAAGGTTGAGAGATGAGATCTGTAATTCTAAAACCACTTTGATTACATTGCTAATAAATGAGCCTGTCAATATCCTATTTTTAATAGGATAAAGAATTCTTGGGACCATTACGATACTTTAAATACTCTTATTTTGGGGAAATAGTACAACTCAGATGGCATGTCTCCTTTTGATTCTAACTGAAATATTTCTAAAATTTGCCCACTTCATCTCCACTCACATTGTCCTTTTCCAAGTCACCATCTTCTCTCTTGGGACAATTGCACTGGCTTCCTGCCTCCTTTCTTGCTTCCTTCCCCAAATCATTATCTGCACAGCAGTTGGGGCAGTATATATATATTTTTTTAATGTGAGTTAAATTAGTACTCCTCCTCAAAGTGCTTAAATGGCTTTCTGTTGCATTCAAGAACTATTAAATATTGCCTACCAAGCCATGTAGGATTTAAGCACTGCCTGTCCCGCCAGCATCATCTCATGCTAGGCTTTTGGGAGACAGAGCTGCAGAAGCTTGCTTTCTTGTCTGGTTTGGTTGACCTCTTTCCTACCTCAGGGCTTATTCTGTCCCTTTGCCTGGTAGCCCCCTCTAGCCTTTACCCCCAAACGCACGTGCATACACACAAACACACACTTACAGATTTTGAGTGCTGCTCATGCCATCAGTCACAATTTAAGTATCATTTACTAAGAGAGGGCTCTCTAATTTCTGTCCTCCTCTAAATTAGGGCACCTCGTATCTCCCATAGCACTCATTATAACTTGGAACTATTTCCTTATCTGATTCCTTGTTTACTATTCTGTAAGCATCTTCTAAGCGGTTAGTGCATCTGTTTTACTTACTCTTGCAAAGTCGCTCTTATCACAGTACCTGGCTTGCAGCAGAGTTTGATAAACCAATAAGAACTATGCTTTTGGGGGGTGCTGAGTTCACAGTCTGTGACCGGAGCAGCCCTGTGACTAAAGACCCTGTCAAGACTGTCCATATTCTTCAGAAGTCTACTACTGACCTTCACAGAGTGTTCTTTCTGTCATGTTGCCCATGATCTCTTAGCTCTCTTGGATAGCTGCTGCTTCAAACCCATTGGGTCAAAATGGGATTCATCATTTTTCCTCCCAAGCTGGTTTCAGCTTAAGTGATCTCTTCTTTCTTTTACCGAATCATGGTCCTCAAGACACGTTGCTCTACTGGTCTTTGGCACCATCCTCTCCCTTTGTCCCTGTAACCAGTCAACTGATTGAAAATAAAGAACATTACTGGGGTTATTATTTGCTAGCCAAGCACTTTACTCCCTTGACACCTCTTACCCCAATGCAGCAGATTAAGAAACAGCCATCCTACCCTACTCCCTTTCTTGCTCCAGTCTTTCCAACACACGGTACTGTGTGAATCCATGAGCCAGACACCTTATGTCATTGGATACCCACTGCCTAGAGGAAAAATGCTACTGATGCAGCCTGTCTGCATGAGACTTCTTCCCTCTACTTCTCCCCTGTGCTTAAAGTTCCAACCATAGGGGCTTTCTTTAACTTCCTTGAAAACTCAATATAATACTTTTAGCTTCAGGATCCTTGCATTCATGACTTCCATCGAGAGCCCCTCATTCCCATCTCAACTCAGTTCCACCCTCAAATTCAGTGTTATTTTGCTAGGAACGCTCTTTACTTCCCATCCTACCATTTTTCCGGGTGATAACCCGCCTATTTGTTCCTCTGGGAAGCTTTTACTGTCCTCCTAGACTAGTCTTGAGCTCCCTGCTTCTTTAAAATTTTCTTCTTTAGACGGAGAATGGATCAGGATGTAGTTATTATTGCACAGTTGTTTAATATCTGCCTTTCCTGATAGTCTGTGGGTGGAATGGCACACACGTATTAGGATTTGGGTGTGGAATGAAAGAATGATAGTTTGATCTCTTTTATTCACGTGAAATTCTACTGTAGTTGTATCAGGGCTTCTTTTTTATTGGACTTAAAATTATTTTAGTGTATAATCTAAAGATTTTATTGTATTTTACAGTCTCTGGGTGACAAATCATTACTTGACAACAGATGAATATGGTGATATGGTCTGAATTCAGAAAATTCTATGACAAACATATGCCCTAAAGGAAGCATAAGCTAACAGTTGTCACTACTGAAGGCTGGTCCTTGATGTAATTGGCTTATTTTAGTGCAAGGGGGTAATTTGGAATTCTCCAAATTCATTATTTTATTAGAGTAAAACATTGGCATATGACAGAAAGAACTAAATGACCGCATCACAACAAATCAAAAGCACATCTTCCTAAAACATGAATAATTACTTATAAATAGGGGAAACCCTTGTGGGCATTAATAGGTCTCACCAATCATCTTTCAATTAGAAAGGCCCTCTTATAGAGCTGAAAATACTCTCTCTTTCACTGCTTCCCAGTTTATGATCTTTCTAGAAACTTTAACTGCTCTGTTGAAATCATGGAAATTCCTTGGCCCTTACAGGATTTTCTGAGTTATCTGTGGAGGTGAGACTTGTAACTTACAGTTTTAAACTTTTTATTTTAAAATAATTATACTCACAAAAAGTTGCAAAAAGAGTACAGAGAGTCCTGTATATCCTTCCTGCAGCTTCCCCCGATGGTCACATTGTATATAGCTGTAGTATAATACCAGAACCAGGATATTGACATTGGTGTATTACTGTTAACTAGACAATAGAACTTATTCAGTTGTCACTGTTTTTTGCATGACTATGTACATGTCTTTATGCAGTTTTATCCCCTGTATAGAGTCGCATATCTAGGATTTTAATTTAAAGAACAAATATCCCAAGACATGCACTTTCCATGTAAGCATACACTAATGGCCTGTTTTTGCAGATGTCTTCCTGGTTTCAAAAATTCCACTTCCACAGACGTTTTTCCATGCAAAGATTTGTCTTGTTATTCTTAAATATCATGAACTCCTTCTCCTTGGAGATGGCTGTATGTAAAAGTTACTATGGAAATGGAAGTCTTGGCATTTTATAAACCAGAATGTGACATTTGGGTGGTTCTCTGTGGTCATCAGTATGGGAATCTGTGTTGACTTTCCATGCTCTGTTTAAAAAGTTGTGCAGGTAACTGTGTTTGTTTATCAATGTAATCAGACTTGGAGAGGATTTTTACGCCACCAGGGCAAAGACCCAACTGAATACTTCCTTGTACTTTCTAACTGAATCACAGTCTATTTTTATTTCTTACATAGAAATATTCACTCTTTAAAATAACTTAACACGTTGCAGAAGATGGTAATGACCCTTTTCAGGCAATTAAAATCAACCCGAACAATATAGCTAGTGATCTAATCTGATGGCTGCTGCTCACTCAGGCTGGCCGCCTCTGTGAATGTAAAGCAGCAAAAAGTTGCTGATTACCAGTCATCGTTACTAATTCTAGTGAATATTCTGAAGGCTCTGGAATACAGATAAGGCACATTTGTACTAAAGTCGAGTGCACGAGCTGGTAGACAGTACCCGGCTTACCCATACCTGTTCCTTTTGCCTACAAAGGCATTTACATTTGTATGTACTCGACAATTTGTCACTTTTCTCAACTATTCTTAGTGAAGCTTTACTAGGAGTTCTTTTTATTTTGTTAAGTAAACCCAACTGGGAACTGTGTCTGTTGGCTGTAACTTTTCAAATTTGAGCCTTGTAAGTCAAAGGTTTTCTCTCTTTCTCACTTTTCATACCATTCAATAAATTTTTTTCTCATATGCAGTGGAAAGATATACATGTTTATTACTAATTTATCAAACCGTTATTTCACCAATATTAAATAGTAATTACTGCTATGGAGTTGGTTCTGCAGTACTTAGCGGCAATACTAGTTTTTAAAAAGAACAAAAGGGTCTCAATATATGGATTTTGTTATGTCATAAAACAAACTACATATTCTGTGAAGATGCTTATAAGTGGAGGACATATTTCCACATAAAGGGAAATTCTAGAATATAGGCATTATCTTCTTTTAATCTAATAGTGCCATAATTGTCTGTTGCTGTAAATGATTTTGCATTATGACTCGCTTGGAAATATCTTTTGTCATTTTTCTGGAAATTACTTATGGGGCTTTCCTCCTGAATCTTAATTTTTTTATTCTTCCATCTCATTGTTACTAACCTGATTATTTCTTTGTCATTCTTCTTCTCACCCCACTTTGACCTCCCATACACATTCATGTGCGTGCGTGCACAGACACACACACACACATGCACACACAATACTCAAGACATAGATGAGAGTAGGTTACAGAATTAGCACCAAAACATAAAATTCATAATGTAAGAAATGCAGACATTTCCTGAGCATTCAAGCAGAAGAGAAAATCAAATAAGGGAGGCGTTTTGGATTGTATATAGGATCAATATGCCCGTGTTATTTCAAGTTAGTCAATTTCTTCCTCCTCTTCCTTTTTCTTTTCCTCTTGCTCTCCTTTTTTTACCTTAAAGAAGTTTTCTTTCTTGCTTTAGGGTCATATTTTTGAATTGACTCTTCTGTACTGACCCCTAGTGGGTAAATGTTTTGAATTGTCTCTAATTGAGAAGATTACTATATATATTTGTTTGCAGGGTTATTTTCAGGGTCAGGGAAGGCGACTATAAAATTTCTCTTTGATCCTCAGAGAAAAATAACTTTAAAGAAGGATAAAGCACACATTAACCCTTTGGGAGACTGTCTGGAAAGATGGCTGCAAAATACCTTCCTTGGCACTTTGAGTGGTGACTTGCTCTTCCCTTTGAGCAATGACTCTATTTCCCTTTCCCCTGAATCTGGGCTGGCCTGTTAACTTTGAGCAATAAAGTGTGGCCCAGGTGGTGTTACTGTGAATGTGGAGCCTCAGCCTTAAGGGGCTGGGACCTTACATTCTTGCTCTCTTCCTGCTTTGAGACTGTCATGTAAAGAAGCCCAGGCCAGGCTTTTTGAGATTGAAAGGCCTCATAAAGACAGAGCGAAGAGCCAATAGCTAGCCAATAGCCGGAATTGTAGTCAGTGATGTGACTGAAGCTGTCTAGTCCCAGTTAAGCCATCAGATGACTGACATTGCATGAGTGACCCCAGACAAAACTAGCAAACAAACTCCCCAGCTGAGCTCCGGTCAAATTTAGAATCATTAGCAAATAAATTGTGTTTAAGTTATTAAGTTTTGGGATAGTTTATGCAGCAGTAACACACAAACACATATTATAATTTTAAAAACACAATTAAGAAAGGTAACTAAATATTTTTAAAATGTGAGGTCTTTTCTCTTTTTATTATTTTGTAAATGTATCAGTCAGCTTTTCTTTGGTGACAGACCATCTGAAAATCGCAGTGGCTTCTAAGGACAGTTATTACTCACCTGCATTACCTGAGAGCTGTGGGTGGGTGGTGGGTCATATGGCTGTCTTCCATGCTGTGGATTGACTGTGTGCCTGCTCTAGGTGGCTTTTCATTCTGAGATCCAAGTTGAAGGTACAGCTATGTAGTGGGTACCGTGATGCTCCATCCAGGTCTACCAATTTAGGGCCAACATACCTACCCATGTCTACTTGGAATGTCAGTGCTGGTGGCTCACAGCTTTATCCCTCACTGAGAATTTCCCTTTTCATAGGGAACTGTCGCGGGTAAGGTTATCCCGCCTCCTCGTGACTGACTGATGCCTGGCCACAAAAACCTAGTCCCCTTCCCTTAATTTAGGATGACCCTGAAGAGCCATCTCAGCCCCAGAAAGCCCATTAGGACCAATGAGGCCTCAGTTGCAGCAACTTTAAATTTCAGGGTACCCCTCTGTCTGTTCATGCTTTCTTATACTTCCTTAAAGCTTTTTCTTTTAAGAGCATTCCTCAGTAAACCTTCCTCATCTCAGATTTTGTTTCTAGGGAACCCACGTTGAGAAAGGCCCTTATCTGGGACACATTCTCACGGCCAAGGGCAGGAACCCAAGAGGCTTAGTTGAACCATGCAGCTGCATTCAAAGATTTGCCTAGGACTGATCATATATCGAGTTTTCTCACATTTCATTGGCCAGAAGTCAAGTATGGCCAATAAAGGAGGAGAAGGAGAAGTGAATGTTTATGAATAATAATATAATCTACCATAATCTGCTTCCCTTAGTCTCCTGCACACAAAATACGCTTTTAGTCACATATACACAAATTATACTAACCCCCTCCACAATAACTATACTCCCAAGGTCTTGTCTAATCATCTCAGGTCTGAAAGTCTAAGATTTTATTATAGTCTCTACATCTTATAGCAGAAGTGCAAAAAGCTGAAGCAAAGCATTACTAGCACATTATAGCTTCTGCCAGGTCCTGGCATATGTTTTAAATGTTGGCGTGCTTTTGAGAAATTACATGCCCAAGACGAGGAGAAGAGACATATATTCCACGTATAGGTCTAGGGGTACAGAAGGAATTTTTGTGAACAAGAACAAAATTTACTTATTTGAATTAGCTATTTCCACAATAATTCTATATAGAAAGCAACCAGAAAATTTCAGTGGCTTAAAACAAGAGGAATGTATATAGCTTTCACTCTCACAGTTTGGCTTGGGTAGCTCTGCTGAACTCAGTTGGGCTTGCTTATATTTTTATGGGTCAGCTGGGAGTTCGCAGATTTTGGCTGACCTCAGCTAGATTGCTCTGCTCAAGCTTCAGGTCTGGCTGGCTCAGGTGTTTCCACATCTTATTCTGGCATGCAGGCTGAAGGAGAAGCTCCCTTGTTGAAACTGTTCTCATGCCAAATATAGACGTGCAGAAGGACAAGTGGAATCATACAAAGTCTATTAAGATCTTGGCCTGCAACTGGAATATTATCACTTCTGCCATACACTGTAGGCCATAAGGAGAAACATGGCCAAACTCAAAGTCGTGGGTGGAGAACTTTCCTCTGCCCCTTTAGTGGGAGGAACTGCAGAGTCACATGTCCAAGGGCATAGATACAGGAATGAGTGAAGAATTTGGGCCAGTAATGCAATCTGCCATACCAGCAAACCTCATATCCATTAAGCATTGTAAATGCCCTCCTGATCCTAGTTGCCTTTCAAATTAGAAACAGGAAATGTAAAATGTCACTTTATTGCCTTTGAATGAATTATGACTCTCTGATTGCTGCCTAAGTGAAGGAGTCCCGTGTGAGGCTCAGTAATACACAGAGGTGGAAAATAGAATGAAAGCTCTCGGAGAATGTACAGTGCAACTAGAGGAACTAACATGTATTTGGAATCAAGCGAACAAAATCAGGAACTTCTGCCTAATGGTAATGTGTATGCTTCTTAATCCAGGCAAACTCTGTCTGCCGCTTAATAGCGTGTGACTTTGGGCACATTAATTGACTCTCCTAATCTTCAGTTTCTTCGTCTGTAGGGTTGGAATATTAGTTCCTACTGCAGAGATTTTTTGTGATAAATACATAAGGTAAGGCCTACCCGTAGGAAAACTCATTAGTTTTATTACCTGTTGATGTTTGTGGTTTTATTGGTGTTGGTGTCCTTATTATTCAATATACGTGTTTTGTGTATACTCATAGAGTAAAGGAGATATAGTGTATGTTAAAAGACAAGAGAATTGGGAAGAAGTAAAGGAAGCTGAAGTGACTTTCAAGTGGAATGATCAGAGAAAGCTTTACGTGAATCTAGGACTGAGCTGAATCCTTAAGGTGTGGAGGGCTGGAAGTCAAAGCACAGGCTGTCTGGTTGCTAAAAGCTGGCCTGGCAAGTTCTTGAACCAGTGCGTCATTTCCGTGCTTGCTGTAGTTGAGAGACTGTGTAAGGGGATACTTGGCGAGCTGTAAGTTCTAACAGTGGAAGGCCTTGGTTTGATCAGGGTGTCAGATATTATTGGAGCATGGAGGTAGATCGGAGGCCATGCCCTGTCATGAATCAAACAATAGGAGACTGGTGAGGAGGTGGATGTAGGTAAAATATCTTTAAATAGCTTTTATTTTTTGTCCAAAAATCCTTATAAGATATACCATCTTAGAATCCATTTTACCAGTGAGGCCAAAAAGATTCATAGGATGACTCAGGTCAAATATCAGGTCACTCTCCTAACCAGAAATGGAATCCTTATTTCCCATGACTGGAATCAGTGCATTTTTCACTCCGGAATAACCTCCTCTTAGAAGAAACATTTGTGTAACTGTAAATGGGAACTATTGTCTTGTCCTCCATAGTGATTCTGAGTGAACTTGTCTCTTCATCTCAGACCCCAAGTGGACCCACTTTTCTCTCTCTGTAGGATTTCATCTCTAGGACTGGAATTGAGTTTACTTTTCAAGACCTTCTTCAGCTTCCCTATTTAGCTTTCCCTCCTTGGTCCTATTGGTCATAGAGTCTTTGGGTGGCTCATTTTCCTTCTCCCTCATATGAATCATTCGTTTCCTCTTTTCTTCTTCATTTGTAAAGCGAGGGACATAGAAACTAACTAAAAACTTTCATCTACTGGTGGTGCTTTCCCTTCCATTGCCCCACATTGATACCTGGAATCCTCTCAATGGTTTTCTTTACTTCCGTCAACATCATACCCATCTTTTTTAAATTTCAACTTATGTCTCTCTTCTGTCTCTTTGCTCTGGTCAGCTTTAGCAAAAGATCTAAACCTATTTATCTGACTCTTTGCTTTGTTACTGTTCAGAAACTATTGAGAATCATTTACCGCCCCTGGGAGAGGATGATTCTTCCTTGTCCCAATGATGATAGCAGGCTTGATCAGGTGACTTACTTTGGCCCATGAAATGTGGACATTTCACATTTAGTCACTTCCTGCAGGGGCTTTGGGAGCCAATACATGGCTTCCTCTGTTCTCATCAGCTTCTGTGGGCATGGAAGCCCATGTTGAGTTGTAGCTTTCGTGAGCCTGGGACCTGAGTGACTGCAATGAGAAGAACCCTTTGTTGACCTTCAGTAGACGTCACACAGCCTTCGTTGTCTCCAGCCATGAAGATTTTCAAGTTGCCGGTTAGTACACCATAGCCTGGCTTATGCTGATCAACATACCACTTCTACTTGGATGTTTCACAGCCTGTCAGCCTCAATATGTACAGAACTGACCTCATCAATGTTCTTGCCAAATTACTTTTCTACCAGTGTTCTCCATTTTCCCCACAAGAAAGCAACATTAGCATCAAATCAATTGCTCAGACCAGAAACCTAGGATTTCTTCTTGACTTCTTCCTATTTTTGAAGCCCATATTGAATTAGCAAGCAAATTCGTCTTCCCTATATCTGCAATATCTGCTGAAACTGCCTGGTTCTCTCCACCTTTAGTTTCAACATTTTCAATTAAACCACCATCATTTGTCTCAATTACTATGAAAGCATCCAGTGTGGTTTCTCTTGTCTCCGATATCCATTCTTAACTATTTCAATTCTATTTCCACACTGTAGTCAGTGTTTTGTTTTAAATATGAAGTTCTATTTAAATCCTTAGTCCTTAGAAAACTTGAGGGAATTTGAGTTGATCTTAGGGTAGGGTCCAGATTACTTGACGGGGCTCATAAGGCCTCTGTAATCTCACTCCTGCTGCCTTCTCTGGCCTTATTATGGGCAACCCCTACCTGTGTTCCCTGGTTCTTAGTGATGGTGGACATCTTCAGTTTCTTTAGCAGGCCTTTGCATATGCTGTGACCACTGGCTATAGTACACTTCCCTGCCCTCTTTGCTTCCGCCCCCCCCCGCCCCCCCCCCCACCACATTCATTCATACATGCACACTCACCCAGGAGCCAGTGCCTGGCTCACTCCTACTCCTCTTACAAGTTTCAAATCAAATCACACTTTCTGACCAGATGACAATCTTCTGCTCTACTTTTCTCTATCTCTCATCATCCTTATCTAATGTCTGTTTTCTAGGTTGAATAGTCTGAGGGTAGGAAACTTATCATTCTTGGCTACCCTAGGGCCTGGCAGAGAACAGGCTCTCAAAAATATTGAACCAATTAGATACAATCCACAAATAACCTGCACACCACTCATGATGCTCCCCTGTTTGAATGCTTGTAACTCTTTGTATAGTTTAGATTTTTCACCACCGTTTAATGTGGATTAATTATGTGCTAAGCACTATGCTAACCACTTTATTTTTTTTTAAAGATTTTATTTTTTTCCTTTTTCTCCCCAAAGCCCCCCAGTACATAGTTGTATATTCTTTGTTGTGGGTCCTTCTAGTTGTGGCATGTGGGATGCTGCCTCAGTGTGGTTTGATGAGCAGTGCCATGTCTGCGCCCAGGATTCGAACCAACGAAACACTGGGCTGCCTGCAGCAGAGTGCGCGAACTTAAACCACTCGGCCACGGGGCCAACCCCCTAACCACTTTGTTTAATCCTTACAACGAGTAAGTAGTATAGCTACCCTTCTTAGGGTGCTTATTACATTGCTTCAACATAATTATTTCTAGATTTTAAAAACATCTCCACATCTAGATTTTAACTCTTTGCTTTCATGGCAGTTATTGTACTATATTCTGATTGCCTTTACTTGCCTGTATACCCCTCTAAACTGTGAAATTTCTCTGAGTGCTGGTCACCTGTGCCTGGCACACTCCCTAAAACTTAGTAGGCATTCCATACTTGTTTGGTGAATAAATAATCATGCTTAAGCTCACATTAAGCAGTTGATATTTCTATTATTAATTTTATCTCTGTGCCTTACATCTAGTTGGTGCCTCTGGAAGTATTTGTTCATTGAATCATTTATAGAATTAGTATGAGTGGCTTACTTTATTAAGAAAGATGGTATAACTATGGAAGTCACATTGTATTGAATTCAACCTTGAATGTATCAGGTATTTATTGTTGGGTAACAAACCATCCCAAAATTTAGTAGTTTAAAACATTCAGCTTAATGATATAATAATATTGAGAGTATTATTGGAATTTGAACAGGGCTCTTCAGGGACAGCACATCTTTGAGCCATGGGGTATTGGCTTGGGTGGCTTGACTGGGCCTGGGTGATCTAAGATGACGTCACTCACAAGTTTGGTCCCTCATTGAGCTAACTGGAATGACTGGGACCTGGATGGGTTGCTCGCTCTCACTTGTCATCATTTGGTAATCCAGGCTTGCTTTTCTTTCTCTTACATTTCAAGAGAGTAAAAGTGGAAGCTGCAAGGCCTCTTAAGATCTGAGCCTGGGATTGGCAGGCTCATCCTGCATTCTGTAAGGTAAAGCATGTCGTAAGGCCAGTCCACAATCAAGAGTAGGGGAAACAGACTCTACCTCTTAATGGTAGAAGCAGTATGGTGGACAGCATTGAGAAGAATTGTTGGCTGCCATATATACAGACAATCTTCCACTCAAGGGAACATGCATGTCTTCGAAATTTTCTTCTAGAAATGTCCAAGATGCCCTTAATTGGTATGGTGACTAGAAAGTCTGTTCTGTTAAATCTGATGTCTTGCGAGTTACTAAAAGTTAACATGATTTGTAAAACCTGAAGTAATTTCTAAGACTCCTAAATGACTTACCCATCCTATTTTCCTCATCATTACCACATTTATTTTTAGTATTGCTAGAATTATCTGATTTTTATCCTTAAGAACAATAAGCAGAAATTAATCTTGATGAGTGAATTAGGATGAAAAGTGTCACCTACAAAGATGGCTTTTAACACTGTAAGCTTGTTTTAAATGTGTTGTGATGATATTTGATTGGTTTTAAAATTTACATATGCCAACTACAAATCCCTGAAAAAGAAACTCCCCAGTCCACAGTAATGCAAGTTAGCAAGAAGTTTTCTTTCTATATGAGTGCTGCTCTAACTTTATCTGGTTTTAAAAATAAATGTGCTGATCAATGTCATGAATAATTAAGTGAAAGGAGTTGTGGGATTTGGGGCTGTTTTCTTTTTAGTAATTGTAAATTCCATTTCACAAAGCCACAGCTCAGTAGCTAGGAGGAACAAAGTCTGGGTTACTCCTTACTCATTAAAAAAAAATCTGCCTGACGAAATGTAGTTCTAGAAAGGTTTTTGCTTAGAGTCTAGAGATTTTTCACATATAGGGTTAAATCATGTGAAGAGGTTTATTTATCTAATGAAATAATTATTCCAAGGATAAGGATAAACTCTTCCTGAAATGGCTATAAAGAGTGGTGTTCTGGTTCAGGGCCAAACGTAGAATAAGTCTGATTTAGCAAACCTTGTACAATCAGTATGCATTGACATGTTCCCTATGTCAGACCTCTGAACTGATGGGGTAGTGAATGGGGCCCCCCCTCCTTCTCATTACTTTGCTGCCTTGGAATTCTATGTAAATGAACTGGCTGGTGTATTTAAATTGCCTGCTTCTCTTGCCACTGTAGTTAGGAGAGTGAGGGGACCTGAATTCCAGAGGTTACTTGGTCATACTTCACTTGAACGTAAATGGATTAGTCCTAGGTAAATTGCTGTCCTTAAGGCGCATACCAGTGCCATGTTGAAGACATTGGAACTTTGCCTCTTAACCAGTAATAGCCTCTAATGACAGAATTAGACCATTTCCAACTGGAAGGCCCCTTGGTGCTCAAGTCCATTGCACTCTTATTTTACATTTATTGATTTGCTCAGGAACGGGATCCATTGACTTCAACATTGGTAATACATTGTGAAGATTTTTTATGCATTGCTTAATACTTTTCTGAAATAGGGAATACTGTTTGCAATATGTAACTACAGGCCTGTGTGTTTAAATATAAGTGTGAGAATGGATGGAATTGTCCACTAGCAAGCAGCCCTGTAGCCTAGCATGCCCACATGGAGTGCGCTAGGAAGTTACTACAGACAGGAGGCTTATAGCCTATTCAGAGTCTGCCTACACTTCTCAGCTCGTCCTCTTCTCTCACTGGGCATGTAGCTAGGAGAAGAAAACATTCCCTTTGGAGTTTCATCTCTTCTCTTCCATGTTCCCTGTGTCTGCTCTGTGTCCCCCATTCAAAGTGCCAACTCTCCTTCTCCACTTCTAGAGAGTGAATCGTCAGTTACTCTGTTCCAAGTTACTCTACTCTGGCTTGGCAGCGAGGGGGGGTTGGGAGAAGAGATATATGTTTGATATTTCTTTTTTTGCTTTTTCTCCCCAAATCCCCCCACTACACAGTTGTATATTTTAGTTGTGGGTCCTTCTGGTTTTGGCATGTGGGACGCCACCTTGGCGTGGCCCAGTGAGTGGTGCCATGTCCCCGCCCAGGATCCGAATCGGCGAAACCCTGGGCTGCCAAAGTGGAGTGTGAGAACCTAACCACTCGGCCATGGGGCCGGCCCCTGTTTGATATTTCTTTTCTATAAGAATTTTCAAGCCAGTTATACGTCTCTTACTGTCAAGGTGGGCTTCCTTTTAGCAGATGCTAAAATAATAGAAGCAGCAGCTAGTATTGATCCCATTCTTAAAACAATCCCAACCAGTGAACAGGGCCAGGGCAAGGTCTTTACACAGCTTCACCCATGTGACTATATATATATACGCTTAGTTTTATATATATATATATACACACACACACACACACACATATATATATACACTTATATACTTAGTTATATATATATAGTTATATATATATGTATAGTCTTGAAAAGTTAAACTGACTGAGCTTCATTTTCATCATCTGTAAATTCAACTTGTCAAAATTAAAAATAACAGTTTCTGGCGCAGAAACACTCAATCATTAGTAGTTGTAATTATTCTGCTCAAATAGGAGTAGTATTTTCTTGGCATTAATGAAAATATTTTCCCTTCTTGTGAGCACTTAGACTTTATGACACCATTAGGAATTCTAGACTAGTATTTTATATTTTCTGGAAATTTGGAGTCACATGTAATAATCTTCTTTCAACCTTCCATGTCTGTCCATTGTTCTTTGATGTTCAATAGCAAATCACCTTTGCACCAGAAATTGTTATGAGACAGAAGAGAAAATGGAGTTTCTGTTCTTTCAACCACTTACATGTGTTGAAATTTTGGAAAGAGATGATTCAGTAGGATCTGAGGTGAAACTATTGCAAAGCAAATGTATTTTGTATGTCAAACCACAGAAAAGTCATTAATTAGCCACAATGCATTTTAGACTCCTGGTCATAAATTGTTCTAAAGTGAAAACAAATTTGCCAAGCTCTAAAACTTTCAGTTAATTTGCTAGTCAGAATTTGTGTGACATCTTCTAAATAAAAAAACAAAAACAAAAATATCTAATAGTCTATGTTAGAATATCGAGTCAGTTTGCATATTCATTTGCATTTTAGGAAGCTCAGTTTATTTTAAAGCTATATGTGTGCCTAAAACATACTAGTCACTCAATAGCTGCTGCTTTTATGAAGTAATTAAAGGCAACAGTTGTTGACTGAGTACACTACACATATTTTTCTTCTGTAACCCTACCAGAAAAGAGATTTTCTAGGGAGAATTTATGATCAGTGATTCATCGAGATACAGAGCTTTGCTTAAGCTCTTTAAAAATAAGTTTATTAAGAACACTAGAGGTTAATCTTCAGTTAGATGTGACCCACAGTCTTTTACTATGAAGGAAATTTCTGTGAAGCATCTGTGCTTTACCCTCATTTTCCTTCAGGAAAACAGTGACCCAGAATATCAGCCTCATAGCCACATGGGACAGCCACATCCTGAAGACTGAGGGCTTGGAGAAAGTGTTTGTGTTACTTTATTTAATTTCTTAAAGTAAGAATCATTGGATACAGTTTATGTATATATATTTCATTTTGTTTTTCTCTTTCCCAAGTGCTATTTTGGAGTAGATGTATTTTTTTCCCCAATACTCAGTTCTAGGTTAACATCCCTGTCTGTGTAAATCAACATATCTTTTAGTATCCTGTATGGAAATCAGTAATCAGTGACCTGAAGTTCCTTCCTGTTGCCCTCTCTTACACGACTCAGCTTCTACAACAGGGGCCCTCCCCCTGTGCCCTTGATTTCTTGTCCTCTCTTGGTTTTGATTGCCTTCCCGTCTGCCTTCTGATCTTGCCACCATGGAAGTGGCGTTCCTGAGATCACAAGCAGCTTCTCAGTGTCAGGTTCAGTGGCTGTGTCTCAGTCCTTGTTGTTCCTAAGCTCTCAGTGCTCTTGCTGCTCTCCACTGTCACTTTACTTCTTTTGACTTTCATACCACTGAACTTTTGGGGTTCTTCTCTGCATGTCCAACTGATGCTCTGTCTGGCTGCTTTCATCCTCCTTCTCCTGCTCGATTGTAGGTGTTTTCTGAGCTTCGGCCCTGTACTGCCTTTTCTTTTTTCTCCCCCTCTTTCTTCCATTAGAGAGTCCATCCTCTCCATAACTGTTACTCCTGTGTCCTGATTAGGTATTGTCAGCCTTTGATTCTTCCTAGTGCTGAGTCCCAAATTGGCAGCCTCTGTCCACCATTTCCATTCTGAATGTCTTGCTGTTGATTTAACCTCGAGTGTGCCTGAACTTGAACTCATCTTTCTCTCCAGATGGGGCTTCTCGTCTCACACTCCCTATTTCTGTCTCAGGACCATCAGTATGAACCTTGGAGAAAGCAGAACTTTGGAGTTACCGTTGATTCTTTCCTCTCCTCCCAAACTCAGTCACTTATCATGCTGCAGTCTTCTTTGCATTGTTCCTCAGATCCATCTCCCCAGCCATTTCCTCAGTTCAGGCTTTTCTTATCACATTACCATGACGACAACTGTAGCCTTCCTGGTTTTTCCTCTTCCCCATCATCCTGCGTGGTACCATACCAATTATCTTCAAACACAGCTGTCTTCACACCACTTTCTCATTGCATAACTTAATACCTTCTTGCATCTTGCAGGAAAATGTAAAAAAAAAATTGTTAACCTGGCACTCAAGGCCTCTTACATTCTGACAACAGTATTATTCTTTCATTTGCCCTTCTTAGAGTCACTGGTTTTCAAACATCATGTATATAACTAATATTTTATAACATCCCCTTTATATACTGACGTGAAATTCATACATATTACAACAAAATTACTCACATGATTTCAAAAAAGCCAACATAAGACCCTACATATAATAAAAGGAGAATTATAATTAAGTCATAATATAATCTATTTTAATCTGTAAATGCTTGGCTATGACCACCCCAGAAGATAAGATGACGTTGCCTGTGCTTGCATGTGCTTGTAATAATGAAGCTTAGATTGAAGAGAAATAAGACAGTAGTCAACTAAACATTAGAATCATTTTTTTTGCTATTTGACAGTTAAAATGATAGCTAAGTATGTATATGTTAATGTATTGATAGAATCAATGTGAGTGTGGTGGCTACAGCTGCAGACCACTTACCAGTGAGTCAGGTTGTTGACTGGACTCCCATTAGGGGTGTTGCCACTGGTGAGGCGATTTTCTGACATGGTGGACAACTCTGGGTGACATATGAACATTACAACTTCAGTCTTCCTTTGTTTTGCATAGGAGTTGTATCCTTATATAGGAAGACCATGCAAATAATTCTTTCTAAGCTCAGATAATGAAAAATAGGTTTTTCTCTCACATAACCTTCCCATTTGAAACGATGTAGGAATTGCATTGTATCTAGCTCCAAGGCCTCTGCCCTCTAAGGCCCTGGTGTTCCCCAATGAGCCAACTAAAATATCCTCGTATGTTTTCAAAAGTATCCACAGAGTGGGGCGGGGGACGGGTCCAAGAGCCACTGCTCTGAGTGCTGCACAGGCGCACTGCCTCTGCTGTGCACTCACCTTTCCCTCTGTGTGCCCTTCTTCTCCTGGGGAAGATCTGCACTCATCTCCTCCTCAAAGTTGAAGCTGTGCCGAAAGCTTATGTTCTGATCCCTCATCTGTAATGTAGCATCTGTATTATAGTGGTATATGTTTATCTTTTGCACATGAATATTGCCGCTTCCTGTATTAGAAGGTGTAGTTTTGGTTGCAAATATCAGATAACCAACTTAACTTGGTTCAAGCCTCTATCCTCCGCTCCCCCTAAAAGTATTGGCTCTCTTTATTGAAAAGTGCAGGTCGGGTGTCCTTAGGTGGAGTGAGATCCTGGAGGTTGACAATGGTTATTGCATAGCGGTGCCTGTATCTGCCTCATTTCCTTCTCTTTCTTCTTATGTATAGTCAGGCAGGCTAAGTCTTCAAAATCTTTATACCTTAATACTATTAAAGTTTATTTCTTTGTTGTGCTACATATCCAACATAAGTGGCATGTGGAATCTGCTCATTGTAGTTACTTGGGACCCAGCTTGATGGAAACACATTTGTGACATGTGCTTCTACTCTTGCAATGATTTGGAAAAGAGAACATGCAAATTGCACAGTTGTCTTCATGCTTCTGCCCAGAGCAGATACAAGTCACTTCTATTCATATCTCCTTGACTAAAAACAGTCAAATGGCCATGCCTGAATTCAAAGGGGAGTGCAGCCCTCCTCTGTTCCTGAATGGAAAGGAAAACCATGACATTTGTGAACAAATAAGCCCTGTTGTTGAACTCAGTTGGATTTCCTTTGTGTCATTATCGGCCTGCACTGTCTCCGGCACCCCACCCTCAGCTTTACCTGACTCTAGTCTTATGTTTTTAATTCTTTTTACTCCTTATTTTTTTACGAATAGATGCCAAGTTCTGAAATTGATCCCTTTTGGCCAGATCTGCACCATGTGCCTATCCTTGGATCTTTGAAAGAATAAGGAGAAGTGGGAAATGTCCTGCTTGAATTATAGTCATCCTTCAGTGTCTGGGGAGCTGATTCCAGGAACCCCCTCAGATACCAAAATCCGCGGATGCTCAAGTCCCTTTTAGGATAGTAAGATGGCATAGGACAACGAATATAGTTTGCCCTCTAAATCCGAGGGTTTCGCATTCGTGGATTCAACCATCTGCAGGTGGAAGTTTCGCTGATACGGAGGCTGACTATGTATGGAGTGAGAGTAGCCGGGAGGGGCAGCTCATCAAAGTAAAATCAAAGCAGAACAGATGTCGGGCTGGCCCTAGTGACTCAGCGGTTAAATTCACATTCCGCTTCGGCAGCCCGGGGTTCACTGGTTTGGATCCTGGGTGCAGACCTATGCACTGCTTTTCATGCCACACTGTGGCAGGTGTCCCACATATAAAGTAGAGGAAGATGGGCACGGATGTGAGCTCAGGGCCAATCTTCCTCAGCAAAAAGAGGGGGATTGGTGGCAGATGTTAGCTCAGGGCTAATCTTGCTCAAAAAAAAAAAAAGGAAAAAAAAGCAGAACAGATGCTAGGAAAGGCTAGCAAGCACCACCGATAGTCCTGTGCTCCCTAATTAGATTAAACTTTACTTGAGAAAAGAGACTTTGTACTGTTTTCCTACGTTTCCTATGTCCTGGGTCGTGTTTAAGATAGTGTCTTGCTTGAGTTGTTGCTTTATTCATTCATTCATTAATAATATAATTATATTATTATTAGGTAACCTGTATATGATATTAATTACTGTATATATCAAGTACTTTCTAAGTGCCTTATGCATATGAATTAATTGAATCCTGTAAACACCTCATGAAGTAGGTACTATTATTATTAACCCATTTGATCAGATGGGAAAGATGAGGCTTGGAGAGGTGAAGAACTCAGTCAACTTCTCAGAGCTACACAGTCTGTTACCAGCCAGTCCAGCCCTGTGCTCATCATTATAATTATTTATTAGTCACTGGATATATATTCTTAATACATTTGCTTTACACTGCACAGTATATTCCTCATCATTAATGCATGTTAAAAGACAGAGAAGGGGTGTTAATTCACAAGATCAAGGGGAGTATTTCTGGTAGTCAATCCAGGTTAGGAAGTTAATGGGGTGGATATATTTTAGCATTCTCCCTCCACTCTCCCACTTTATTAATGACTTTTATCTATTTTCTTGATGAAATATCCATTACATGTTTGGTCGGAAACCTCCTCTATCACTATAGAGGAACAAATATTTTGATAAGTGGTTTTCTCAGATCTGGAATCTCTATAGAGCAATCATTGCCCGAGGCTAACACTCAGCTTTGTTTTCTGTCTTGTCCTGTGCCAGCTAAGATAAGGATATTTTGCCTTTCTTTGTAGTTTGAAGACATCTAGCAGCTTGTCACAACTTCCAAAATCTTTGAGGAAATGAAGTCTGAGTACCAAGACAGTAATTTTACCATTATCCCAGTGGGTCGGTATTCTACTTGATACATTGTAATTTTAACAAGGAAGTTACAAGAAAAGATTTTCCTACTGTGCCTCTGCAGAAAGGTGAAATAAAATAGAATGCAATTCCCATTTGTTCTTCTGTAGCTCATTTTGACAGCTGAGAAAACTCTTAAATGGGCATGAATAGAGATCTCTTTTTAATCTGTATTTATCTGACATTAAAATTGCAATTTTATTTTTGTTTATATGAAATAGTAAAATCATTAGATTTTGTTATGACAGCCATTTAATGTGTCAAGATGATGGATATAAAGGTTTTGCAAAGTTAAGTAAGAGTTTTCATTTTACAGTGTTCCTTAAAATGTACATATACTTAATATTTAATGATCAGATTAGCATGTAATTTTTTTATATGTCCTACAGTATTACTCTATAAGAGATTTTGGGTCAAATACAAATACAAAATTTAATTCAGTTTATTTTACTATAAAGGAAGGTCAGTTATTTGGAGTGTTTTACGTGTTTAAAACCTGATTTCAACATAAGAAATCTAGTGCAATTTAAGCCCACAAATGTCAGTAAGTGACTAATTCTGTAGTTTGCAAGGACTCGATTCCTACAGTTCTTGTGTAGAAAATCCATAGAGTGTGGGCTGATGTACAGTTATCCTTTAACATTTAATACGAATTAGATGCTCCAAATTCTGTTGTGATCGTACATAAAAGCAGTACAGAGTGTACAGCTTAATTTGTGGTTCTCCCAGTCACTCTAGCTTGGCTTCATTTGCTCAAGTCTTCGCTTGTGACTTGTGGATATTGACCATCAGAATCCTTAATCAAATGACTCTCCATGCATGTAAAAATCATAGACACACTCTTTTAAAGCTAGATGTGCCCCTTCCTACTTTCTTCCTTTGAAAGGAATTATATAACGGGGAAAACACTCCTTGTATTAGTTATTTGACTGGTTGGATTAAAAAGGGACAAAGAGGAAGGACTCTTTCTTCTGGACTTTGGGTACTGTGTAAAGATGTGGTGCCTCATCGAGGACAACCATCTTGCAGTCATGAGGGGATTAGCCGATTTGCTAAGGCTGTCAGGATGGAAAGATGGAAATAACCCGAGTTCTTAATGTTAAGGTTGAAATCCTAGCTCTACCACTTATCCGTTTACCATCTTTGAGCAAGGCTTTGGCTTCTCTGAGCCTCGGTTTCCTCAGCTCATCAAATGGGAGTAATAATAGTATCTATTTAATAGGCATGCTGTGTGGATCATATGCAGTAATACGTGAAGAGCACGTTGTAAGCACAATGCCTCAGTTCATACCTGTTGAGAAACAAGATTATAATCGACATGCCATTTTCCCATATATTATTTCAGTGTCAGCTATATAAGGTGTCAGGTTTTATTTTATTATTTTTTATTTTATTTTATTTTGTGGAAGATCAGCCCTGAGCTAACATCTGCCAATCCTCCTCTTTTTGCTGATGAAGACTGGCCCTGAGCTAACATCCGTGCCCATCTTCCTCTGCTTTATGTGAGGGATGCCTACCACAGCATGGCTTGATGAGTGGTGCCATGTCTGCACCCGGGATCCAAACTAGCGGACCCCGGGCCGCCAAAGCAGAATGTGCGCACTTAATCGCTGCACCACCGGACTGGCCCCTGTCAGGGTTTTTTGTAAAAATTAAAATACAAAACTGATCATGATATAAAAAATACAAATGAAGAAAATGCATATTACGTATAATTATCCATCCTAGAGACATGTTTGATGTAGGTTTTAATAATATTATCATTCATATTAGCTTTGCTGTGATTGCTAATATCAATATGTGGCTCACCTATATTGTGATGTTGCCAGAGTGTTTATGAAGGTAAAAAGTAGATACTGTTATCCCCGTTTTTTTTTCGGGTAAAAAAGCTGAGGCTTGGAAAGAATAAGTACCTTGGTAAAAATGTTAGAAAGATTTTGGCATAAGAACCAGGGACAAGAGCCAGGACTAGAAGCTAGGACTGTCTGTCTGCAAAGCCTGTGCTCGGAGGGACTTCAATTAATTGTCCACTATTGGACGCTAAATAGAGGATAGCTATGAGAAGCAAGCAGTAAAGGCAGACAAAGCACTTCTCTGCTTCAAATGTATAATCTCTCACAGATATTTTTATTTAAAAAAATTAAAGTGTAATTAATATGCAGCTAAATGCACAGAAGTTGTGTGTTCAGTCTCACACGTTTTGATAATGAATTACACCCAGGTAGCCACAAACAGGCACCCACACCAAGATACAGAACGCTTCCATTCCCCCAGAAGTTTTCCTCCATGACCCTTTGCAGTCAATCCCAGGCCTCCCAGCTGCATGGTAGCCCCTGCTAATTCCTGCTTAATAGAGTTTTGCTGTTCGCAGACTTCACATAACTGGAAATGTAATGTACATATTCTTCACAGTCTGGCTATTTTCTCAGTATCATGTTTTTCACATTTATTTAGGTTGTGTTGCATCTGTCAGTAATTTTTTTAATTGCTAGGAAGTACTCTATTGTAGGGATAGATCACAGATTGTTGATTCATTTGTCTGCTGATGGACTTTTGGGGTTGTTTTCACTCTTGGGATATTATTGATCTCACTGTATTTTATGAGATTCTATATTTGTCTATTTGGCATCTGTTAATTATAGGGCCAAACTACTGGCCAAGGTTGTTCACATCTTTCCTGTGGTCCAGAGCCCATACTCTGAACCACCTCCTTCATGTGCCTCTCACACACCAAGCCCATATTTCCACTGCCCTAAATCAACCCCGAATCAGGTACCAGACAACTGGGAATAGCCCCTAGGCCCCAGAGCCCTCCATAATTATTGAAACGAGCCAGTCCTAAGCTGTTTACGCTGCCCTGCCTTGCCTTTCCTCCAGTAAAGGCTGCAGCCCGTGCTTTCCCCTGGCTCATGCTTCCAATTCCTCTCCTGAACTGGTGCTTCCCCGTGTGGCCCTGTGTGGCATGGCATGCCCCCTTCTCTTGAGAAACGTAAGTAATACATCTTCTTTCAATGGCATTAACCTCTCTGTGTCATCACTCAGTAATCCCATAAATTAACATCCCATGAGTACAAATGAGACAGCTGTAAATAGAGATTATATAAACATTTGTGGACCATTCATTTTGTGAACGTGATTTTTTTCTGTGTCCTGGGTCATACACACACATGCAGACACACACACAGCACGCACACACTTAGTAGTTATCTACAGTGGTTGTACTATTTTACGTTTCTCTTAGCAAGGTTTGGGAATCCATGTGACTACCTTCTTTGCCAACATTTGTCAGTCTTTTTTATTTTAGCCATTCTAGTAAATGAGAAAGTGTGTAGTACTGTGGTTTTAATTTGCATGACTAATGCTGTTAAGCATCTTTTCAGATGCTAATGTATCATTTATGTATCTTCTTCTGGGAAGTGTTTGTTCAAGTCTATTGCCCATTTTTATAGGGCTTTTTATCTTTTCATCATTTACTTATATATTCAGCATCAGTGCTGCTAATCTTTTTCCTAGACTGGCTTGCTTATTAATTTTCTTAATGATACTGTTTATGACAAGACATTGTTAATTTTGAAGAAAACCAGTTTATCATGTTTTGAAATTATTAACGTTTTGTGTCTCCTGCCACGGTCATGAAAATATTCTCCTATGTGTTCTTGTGGAAGCTTTCTGGTTGACTGTTTTACATTTAGATCTGTGATCCATGTCAAATAAATGTTTGTGGATGGAGTGACTTAGGCATTGAGGAGATTTTTTATATAGATATTTGTTTTTGGAGTAACATTTATTGAAAACACTTTCCCCCCATGAACTGCCTTGGTTAAAAAACAAAAAACAAAAACATTGACCTAATATTTGGGATGTATGTCTGAATACAGTCAATATCCTCTTTAATTCATCTATTTGTTTATCTGTGCAACTTCAACACTGTCTTAATTGTTGTCAGTTGAAATCAGTTAGTATAAGTCTTTAACATTTATTTTTCTTTCAAATTTGGCTCTTCTGGACCCTTTTCAGTTCTATGTAAATTTTAGAATCATCTTATCTATTTTTTCAAATGGACGCGTTGGAATTTTGAAGGGAATTGCCTTGAATCTATAAGGCAATTTAGGGAGAATGGGCCTCTTAACATTATTGAATCTTTCAATCAATGAGCATTGCTTATCTCTCCTTTTATTTAGGTCATCTTTAATTTAGCTCAGTAATATTTGTGGTTTTCACTGTAGGAGTATTGCACATACTTGTTAGATTTCTACTGGATAGTTGATGTTTTTCTATGCCATTATAAGTATGATTTTTAAACTTTTATAAGTATGATTTTTAAACTTTATTTTCCAATTTTTATTGTTATATTTAGAAATACAACTGATTTGAGTGTTTGACCTTGTATTCTGCAGCAATGCTAATTCACATAATCTAAGTAGTTGTTTTCTTTTGTAGATTTTTTGGGGTTTTATTTCTTTAATTTTTGTTTTTTTATTATGATAACATTATATAAGTTTTGGGTGTACATCATTATATTTCGATTTCTGTGTAGATTACATCATGTTCACCACCCAAAGACTAATTACAATCCATCACCACACACATACGCCTAATCACCCCTTTCGCCCTCACCCCCTCCCCGGTCACCTCTGGTAACCACCAATCCAATTTCTGCCTCTATGTGTTTGTTTGTTGCTGTTTTTATCTTCTATTTATGAGTGAGATCATATGGTATTTGACTTTCTACCTCTGACTTATTTCACTTAGCATAATACCCTGGAGATCCATCCATGTTGTCACAAATGGCCAGATTTCATCGCTTTTTATGGCAGGAGTTTTCTAACACAGTCATATATGTCTGTGAATAATGAGCTTTACTTTTTTTTCCCCATCTGAATGCCTTTTATTTTCTTTGCTTCCCTTATTACACTGTCTAGGATCTCCAGTACATTGGTGAATACAAATGGTCAGAGAGGACATCCTTGACTTCTTCCTGATGGTGGTCGGAAAGGGTTTAATTTTTACCAATAAGATTGATGTTAGCTGAAGGTTTTTGGTTCATACTCTTTATCATATTAAGGTAGTTCTTTTCTGTTTCTACTTTGCCAAGAGTTTTCTCATAAAGATGATGACTTTTTTCATATGTATTTTCTTCATCTATTGAGAATGATTATGTTTCTTTTTTATTTTGTTAAGTAGCATGAATGTTAAGCTATATTTTGGAATAAACCCCCTTTTCTTCATGATATATTACCCTTTTTATATACTGGTGTGTTTGATTTGCTAATACTTTTAAGGATTTTTACATTTTTTAGAATTTTGAGAGATTTTTGTATTTTTTAATGAGAAAATATTGGTCTCTAGTTTTCTTGTAATATTTGTCATTTTTTTTGGTATCATGTTAATACTGGCCTCATAAGCCTTCTTCCTCAGTATTCTGGAACAATTTGTATAAGATTGGTATTATTTTCCTGATACTGGAATTCATCAATGAAGTCCTTTGGCCTAAAGCTTTCTTTCTGGGAAGGGTTTTCATTTCAGATCCAATTTCTTTAATAGATGTGAGGTTACTTTCATTTTCTGCTGTACCTTACATCAACTGTGGTAATTTGTATTTTTGAAGGAATTTGTCCTTTTCATCAAACTTACTGAATTTATTGCCATAAAGTTATTTACATTATCTTTTCTTATTATTTTAATGTTTGTAGGATCTGTTGTGATGCTGTCCTTTTCATTTCTTGATCTTGAATTTTGTGTTTTCTCTTTTTTTTTTCCTGTGTAGTACTGCTAGTGATTTATCAATTTGGCTAATATATTCAAAGAAATAATATTTTACCTTGTTTATTTTTGTCCTTTAAATTTTTTATTTATGCTCTTATTTTTAAATATTTTCTTTGTTACATTTATTTTGAGCTTAATTTCCTCCTCTATTTTTGCTTCTTGAAGTAGGATCTCAGATTGTTAATTTTAAACCTTTCTTCTGTATTGAGATTTAACATTATAAACTTATAAGAGCTGCTTTCTCTGTGTTCTACAATTTTGATATGGTGTGTTTTCATTATTCATTTCAAAATATTCTATTTTCGATTTAATTTCTTCTTTAACCCATGGGTTATTTGAGGTATATTGTTTTTATTTTTCCTAGTATTTGTGGATTTCTCCATTTGTCCTTTATTTTCTAATTTAAGACTTTTGTTGTCAGAAAATATGCTATTTATTATTTCAATTCTTTGATGTTTTTGAAACCTATTTTATAGAGAAACATGTAATGTCTCCATAAATGTTCCAAGTGCAGTTGGAAAGAATGCCTGTTCCGTGGTTGTTAGGTTAGTGTTGTATAAATGCCAACTAGGTCCAACTGACTGATTCTATTTGTCATATTTTCTGTGTCTCTACCGATTTTTTTCGGGAGGAGGAGGCAGGATCTACTCGTTCTATTCATAACTGAGAAGGTGCTTTTAAAATCTTCAAGTGCAATGGTGGAGTTTTCCATTTCTTTCTTTGATTTGTCAATTTGCACTTCCTGTATGTGCATATTCACTTCTTGAAGCGCTGTTAAATGCTTACACATTTAGTATTGTTGTCTCTTCCTGATGATATGATCCTTTTATAATTATGGAATGCCCTTTTTATTTTTATTAATATTCTTTGTCTGAAAGTCTACTTTGTCTGACATTGGTATATAACACTAGCTTTCTTATGCTTGGAGCTTGCATGGTAATTTTTACTTCTTTACTGTCAACCTGTCCATTACACATTTTTGAAGTGTATTTCTTGTAAAGAACATATAGTTGCTTCTTTTTTATTCAGTCTAATAGTCTGTCGCAATTGTAGCAAGCAGTCTGTTTACATTTAATTCAGTGGTTGGTGTGTTTAAGTACAGGTGTCACATATTGGTCCATGTGGGTTCACTCTTGACTCCTGTTGAGGAAGAGGACAAACTCACAGAGTTTTTATTTTTATTTAATTTGTTCAAATTTTTTTAGTTTTATTGAGGTATAATCAACAAACACAGGACTTTTCAGTCAAAGCTGGTTAAGACTTTTAAGTCTTTTGCAACTAGTGCTTAAAACTGTGATTTTTGTCCTCTTGCCCAGTTCCTTTCCAGAATACATGGAAAAATGTAATAAGTCATTCGACCCTAATGTCACTTTAGCCTTTCTGAACATACCACTTTGGCCAACTATATATTGCTAATGATTCCTCACTTCATGGTGGAACTTCTCTGAGGGTTAATGAGTGTTCTCGTAAATGAACTTGCAGAATGGGTTTGTAGAGAACAGATGTCCATATTCTGCTGTGTGGAGGAACAGTCCTCTCGCTTAACTCTAGATGACCTGCCAGTGTTTCACAGAACTTCATTTCACAATAATTTACTAAAGAAGTGATGTATCATATAAGAAGCTCCTTAAGTGGTGTACTATTTGTAATTTTTTGCAATTAATTTCCAACAGTGGAGAAACCTTGGACTGTGGCATCTGGTAATACGTTCCTGGATTTTATTTTATTTAGGTACTCCTTTTTTTTTTCTTTCTGCTTTTCCTCCCCAAATCCCCCCAGTACATAGTTGTATATTTTCTAGTTGTGGGTCCTTCTAGTTGTGGCATGTGGGACGCTGCTTCAGTGTGGCCTGATAAGTGGTGCCATGTCCGCGCCCAGGATCCGAACCAGCGAAACCCTGGGCCACTGCAGCAGAACACGCGAACTTAACCACTAGGCCACGGGGCCGACCCCTATGACTCTTTATTGAAGTGTTTTTATAGTTTCACCTTTCTCTTTTACATTTTGTGAGCAGAGTCTGGTTAAGGGGTTATTTAATATTCCACATCTGTTCATCAGTTGCTGAATAGAAATGTAAATTTTAAGTATACAAACATTTAGGCTCTCTTCAATCAAGAGTTAATAAACAACATTAACTTTACCTTATAAGGAAGTTGATATTTGCAATGTTTAATTTGCAAATTGGTAAAGATTTATCAGAAATTTACTGTAATGAAAATATGGAACATTTAAAATAAATATATCTTTTTTAACATTTAAAATGAAACTTCCATCAGTGAGACATTCATTTGTTCATTCAACTAATATGTGTGAATGCCTGCCTTGTGCCAGGTGCGTTTCAAGATTCTGCAAACTGCGTATGTTTGGTAACATAATTAATATTAAAATATCTAATCATAGATTTCTGTCAGTAACATCCATCATTGGTTTGGGATAAAACTTTTAGCTAGCATTAATGCTAGTATGTGACCTAAGTCTTTAGCTTTTACCAATAGTATGATGATTATTTTTTGAAGTATTCAACCTTCTTTCATTTTAAAGAAAGGTGGTTGCAAATGCTACTAATCAAGAATGGAAATGACTTTTCTCTTTGGGTGAGTGAGAACATATGGATGTTACTGGGAAGGAGTGATCATGAATAATTTAGAATAACTTGAGATCTTGTGTGGTAGTAAAAATGAAATATGCATTGGTTAAATGAGAGAGAACTATGCTATTTGAGTTTGAGGTCATTTCAGTAACATACACGTACTATAATTCTTTCTTTTCCTCCCCACTCTTGAAAATGTATAATAGAATAAGTAATGCTGTGAAGCCAATTGAGGAGTGAAGCCAGAAGCATTTTAATGCAATCAGTTGGGAAGTTTGAACAGTTAGAAATCACAGCTTCCAAGGAAGAAACTGCTGATAGCGTTTGGATTAACGATCTGTTTTAGTGAAGTATCTCTTCATTTTTATAGCATGTGGAAGCATTTGATACGCATTTGATATTAGTTTATCCATTCATCTAAAACATCTGTGGCATGGCTCCCTGAATGGCGTTTTCCCTAACGTTAGGTCATGAGGGCTTGACTTTCTGTTCTGGGTGTGGTAACCGGATCTTTCTCCAGGGAGAGGTGTGTGTTTTGTTTCCTTCCTGAATGAAGCACTGACACAGTCAACTCCAGGGAGGTGTGTATTATTTACGTTACTCTCAGGATGGTACGAACGCTGCTTACAAACTCATAGCAGCCTCTCCTTAGAAAGCCAAGGAGGGTCACTAAGATTCTACAGGAATCAGTGGTTAATCTGAGAAGTAAGTAAAATACGCTTAAAAGTGGGAGTTTGAACCCAGAAAATAAACACTATATGTTTCCAGGGGGGAAGTAGGATTAAAGGCACTATTTGAATTTGAATTTGGTATTTTTAAAAAACATACACTTGTTTAAAAAAGTTATGTAGAAATACTTTTTTATTTTCTAAGTAGGAAAAAAATCATTAAGCATCAAGGTATGTGTTTTTTCCCCATTTTCTTTTCTTTAGTATAAATTCAATATTATGATGAGAGAAGTATAGAAACCTTGCTAAAGAATAGATAGAATTTTAGAGCATTTTTAATAGAATAATGTATAATCACTGATTTTTATCTCAGCCATAAAAAGAAGTTCATTTCTGGTTTACATATAAATGATTAATGTAATTTCAATTTTTATCGATTTATGAAATTCTTTCCTCCTTGCTTGTGGCTAGGTTAAGAATTATTTTTTCCCACACTCAAGAAATTGTGTGCAGTCTTGTCTGGTTTGGGGAATGAATTCCTCTTGTTCTATTTTAACTAGACATATTATGTATAATATTGAATATTTTTTCTTTTTAAATGGGAAGACGTTAGAGAGGTTAGCTGTGCAAGTTTTTGTGTTTTATTGATGAGAATGTTGGAAGTTTATTAGATATGCTCAGATCAGAGTACTCTGTTTGTTTTCACATATATGAATGACTGGATAATTTCTGAAGATATAAATCTGTGTGATTTTCCTACTATATTTCTTTGCACTTGCTCCCAGGAAAAATTTGAGACTCTAGGTTTGAGAGAAGAAGAAAAGAGGAGAGGAATGAGGAAGGAGGCAAATGAAGTGATAAGAAGCAGGAGAAAGACTCTTAACGTTAGAAGGAGGCAGAGATCTGGGGTGTTGGAAGGAGCAGTGCCTGTGGCCAATACTCCACAGGTGGTGGAATCTTCCAGGGTGAGAAGGTTTGGCTGGGGCAGGAGTATGTGTGATGAACCCAGGGAAGTTGCGCACTGGGTACCAGGATGACCAACCTAGGAAAAGTTTACCCACCTGGGACTGACTCTGAAAAAGTTGAGGTGCTGGATTCCCAGGAACACTGTGGCCTGGAATAGTTGGTGTCTCCATAATAGTGGGCTGAGAAGCCTCCCAGAAAGATTTCACATGGTTTAAGACATGGACACCAGAAAATGAAGGAGGTTGAGGGAGAAAAAGCCAGGAATTGAGATATCCTCCCCTAAATCAAGGGGCCACAAAAGGCCTGGCTATATAGGCGGTGGATCACAACTGGATATCTCAAAAATTATCTAATTTATTTTTAATGGATAGAAAATGATTCTGAGAAAAGCATGTATTTTCAACACAATGAGCATTTTGCTCTCTGACATCACATTCATTTTCTCATGAGCAGTGTTAAGTTTTTCGGTGGTATGACTAAGTATATGGAGGTAATATGGATCCTTCAGGAAATGCCTGGTAGAAGCTGTAACTTCTGACTTTTCCAAGAATCTTCCAAAATGGAACTTGAGGTTAATTCAGTTTAGTAACATCTGATTCCAAAGGTGCTTGGTGCCATTGGAATGATTGAAAACACGAATGCGACACTGGGAAAAAGGAACAGGTTGTTAGAGGAAAATAACATGAATTCCATGGGCGTATCTTTACTTTTGAAAGCGAACCTAAGTGGCTTTGTTTTAGTCACAGTGAAACATAAACTGGGAATTTTAGAAGTGAGATTTTAGTTTTTCAAAATGTTCTAAGCAGTGTTTTTTCTTGAAATACAAATCACATACCATTTAAGTCACCATTTTAAAGTGTACAGTTTAGTGAGTTTTAGCATATTCACAAGGTTGTGTAACTAAAACTACTATCTAATTCCAGAACATTTTAATCATTCTGAAAGAACCCTGTACCCATTAGCAGTCACTTCCCATTTTCCCCTCCCCCCAACTCCTGCCGATGGCTAATCTACTTTCTGTCTTTATGGATTTCCCTAGTCTGGAAATTTTATATAAATGGAATCATACAGTAGGTGGCCTTTCGTGTCTGACTGCCTCTACTTAGCATCATGTTTTCAAGGTTGCCTTTGCAATGTGTATCAGTACTTTATTCCTTTTTAGGGCTGAATAATATTCCATTGTATGTGTATAGCTCTAATAGTTATTTTGTGGATTCTTTGGGATTTTCTGTATGTAAAATCGTTTCATCTGAAAATTCTAACCATTATTTTAGGTTTGTGATAAAATATTAAAAATTGGTATGATTCTTTCATATCTCTCACATATATTTAAATCATTTGATTTTTAGCATTCCATGTGGCCTGGTAAATAACATTTTAAAATAAAATATATATTTCATTCTAATTTAATGTAGCTATAAATATTATTACCATATTTAGGAATACCATAATGACCTAAATACCATATTTAGGAATATCTAATATTACCATATTTAGGACAGAAGAGGAACACTATGAGGCACAGAGAATTTAAATGACTTTCTCAAGGTCACACAGCTAATAAGTGGCTGAGCCAGAGATTGAAGATGAACAGTCTGGCCTCAGAGTCCAGGCTCCTAACAACTGTGCTATTCAAATAAGCAAAGAGAGGAAATAAATATTTCCTAGCATACCCAATAACAATAGTTGGTTGTATCTTTTAAATTACTTCTATATCATTGAATTTTGATACATACACATATGTCTGTGTGTGTTTGAGTTATTTCTATATAAATATAAATTATATATAAATCTATATAGTTTTTCAAAATGGGAAAATGTTTCATAGGCTTGTGAACTTTTTTCACTTAACTGCAATTCTTGAATAATAATATTAATAATAATAGCTGATATTTATTGAGCATTTACTAAGTAATAGACACTCTTCTGAAGTCTTTCTGTGTATATTAATTTAATCCTCACAACAACCCTGTAAGATGCTTTATTGTACTGAGACACAGCTCAAGAGTCTTGTTAAAGTCTTAGCTAAGAGTCTTGGTAGGAATCTTGCTAAAGTTTCCCCAGATGAATAATGACACATCCTAGGCTCAGGCCCAGGCTGTTGGCTCCAGGATACCTCTGTTGACCTTCACTGCTCCTTGCATCTTTTGAGCAATTTTCTGTGTTCAACAAAGTATTTCTGTACTACACCATTAATAGGACTGTAGTATTCCAGAAGCGAGTATACCATAATTTATTAATCAGTCCCTTACTATTGGATATTTGGGTTGGATATAATTTTAATGTGTCCTGGACCTTTGAAAACGTATTCATATACAGAGAGAACCATGACTGTTGGACTTTTTCATTTGGTTTGGCTTAGGTGTTGACTACCCTAAACTTTCATCTTTCATAATCAGAATACCAGTGGTGATTGTGACTTATATAGATTCTGAAATATCAATGCTGATAAAATGCATTGAGCCCACTCTGTGGCGGCCTGGTGATTTAAAGCTGGTGCTTATGATGCACAGTTGAAGTCTTCCCTTTCTTTAGCCTGCCCAGCCTCCGCCTCCATCTCCTGCCACCCTCAGACATAGCTGCTGTGTCAGTCCCTTCCATCCCTTCCCCTTAGGCTCCGCGTATCCCAGAATGTTGGGCCTGGAGTATGCTCATACAGTCAGGTCGAGTAGGTCCTTCCTGACACCCTGGGGTCCCTTTGGTCCCTTCCATTAGTTTGGGTAGAAGGCATGCAGCTCTAGGCTGCAGGCATTCAGCCAGGAACGCTTGTTCTCTGCGGGAAACTGCTGTCTCCGCTTGTCTCAGATGCACTGTCTATGGAGTTAAAGCAAAGAACATCCACTCTCCCCAACCCAGTCTAAGCACTAACTGTATCCTAATGGGGTAATTTAGAGATGGAACTTGCAGTTCCTTCAGGCACTCAAATAGACCTCCATGAAAGCCAGATGAAACCTTAGATCTTCCTCATTTTCTGGATCACGGGTATCCTCCCGTGCATGCGGGCAGTTACTTCTTGCCCTGGGCTTCCCCTGGCTTCTCCTAAAGGTCATCACCCATCATCAGCTTGTCTACTGTAGTGGAAGGAGCAAAATAGAGGCCTGTTCTTCTTTTAGTAAGTGGAATTTTATAAACAATATTGAAATATACAAATAATTAGTAAATATATTCTTTAATAAAATCTAATAGTGCAGATTAGATTCCCCACCATTCCAGAGACAATCAAATTTAAGAGTTTCATTTATGTGTTGTGGGCCCTTTTTATACCACGCATGCACATAGAAAATGTAAAATATAGTTGTATACTGTTTTACATAAATAATATCATCCTGTGTCATTTTCCATCTTCCTTTTATCACTTAACATTATATTTTTTTATAAATAGATCAAACCCTTCCCTTTTCATTTCTGTACTGTACTATAGTGGAATATATGATAGTTTAATTAGCTATTGCCCCTCTGATAAACGTTTACATTGGTCTCAGATTTTTGTTACTATAGACAGGGCTCCAGTGAATATTGTGGGGCTATGCCTCCTTCTTCAAATATGGCAAGATGTCTTTTACATTAGATATTCAGAAGTAAAATTTTTGGTTCATCGGTAAGTGTATTCTGAAAGAATAAGTACTTTAAAAATTTTGATAATTTCCAATTGCCTTCCAAAGTAGTAGCACTATTTTCACTCCCTCTAACAGTATAGGAGAGTTCTCGTTTGCCTCCTCTTTACCAGTGTTTAATATTAGTGAATTTTTCAATGTTTCTTTACCTGATGCATGGAAGATGGTGTTTTCTTAACTTACCTCACCTCAGAGACCCAGGTCACTGAAATGCGTTACAGTCATGTGTCACTCAAGGATGAGACTGTGTTCTGAGAAATGCATCATAAAGTAATTTTGTCATTGTGTCAACATCGTAGAGTGTACTCACACAACCCTAGATGGTATATCCTACTCCACACCTAGGCTGTATCGTACTCATTTTATGGGACCACTGTCATTTCTGCAGTCTGTTGTTGACCAAAACATTGTTATATGGTGCATAACTATATGTACACAAGTTGATGACCTTTGAATGTAGCAGTTCTTAGTGAAGAAGGTAGGAAAGCAAGGCAGACCCATTTATTGTATTTAGAAGTAGCTCAGAAACACTAAAGAAGTTGATGAGAAGAGCTGCAAAGGCTTGGAGCCAGTGGCGGTGGAGGGCAGATTGTGGGGTAGTTAAGACAGAGGTCAGTAGATGACCTCAAGCTGTGTTTAATATCGTACCCTAATTGGGAGATGGGAATAGCTGCAAAGACTATGAACCCAGAAAGAATAAAGGTGAACTTGGGCAACTAGTAGTTGAACAAGAAGAAAGCGACAAAATATGTTAAGAAGGGTCCATAATTGGTATCAGTGAATGAGAGACCCCAAGTTCTGTAAGTTTTGTTTCCTAGTTTCTGAGTGTAAAATAATGGTTTCTAGTGTGAATTATCTAAATGAAGACAAGATTATGTTGACAAAAAGCATCAGTAAACATATGAATTCCACATTTCCTATTGTAGGTTTTTAATATGTCTGAATACTAGGTACCATTTTGAGAACATCTACGACGGGCACTTTGCTAAATTCTTTACATATATTATGCATTTAATCCTCCTAATAACCCTATACAGGCAGGCAAGAGAATAATTCCCATATGACAGATGATGGAGCTGAAGTCCTGAGAAGTTAATTAGCTGGTCCAGGGTTATACAACCAATGAAAGGCCATCTTAGATATGTCCCTTGAGGCTGAATCAGCATCTTCCTACAAGCCCAGGCAGCATCCCAGGCAAATCACATCAGAATCTGAAGGTGAGGTGCGTGGATACAAGCATCCCCAGCAGATAGGAACACTGTCTAAACTACAATGATGCTTATTATAGGCTAGAGACCGTTTTAAACACTTTATATGTATTAAATAGCTTTAAACTACTTCTACTGCAACCTACAGTAAGAATATATTTCATATCATAACCAAGCACAAATATGCACATGTATGTAATTCAGAAGTTATAGTTTCATGTAAAAGCACTTATCTATGCAAATGTGACACATTATGGTATTTCTATTCTATTGTATTCTTTTCTTTTTATCTTAGAGATGCCTTAAATTCAAATATGAATAACTGCTCCATTATCATATTCTCAAGGAAAAAGTGAAGTCTAAAGCTTAAATCCCCTTAGAAGTTAAATAGCAAACACATTCAGGTTCAGATGAATTAAAGACTACAATCAAATTTCTTGTCTTTCAGTTACAATTTCAAAATCTTAAGTAACAATAGAACCCAAAATCAGTTTCCTCCAATTTCTTCTAAATGATGCCTCAGAAAATTGGTGATCTTTGAGCCCCTTCAGTCTGAGGAAGAAAAACCTCAGAAATTGAGGCCAAGCCCCTGATGTCTTTTGCTTTTAAAGAGCCAAAGAGTTAATATAACACGCAAGATTATCATACAACATTGGCTCCGCTACAACATAATCTGAGTTTAAAAAAAAAAAGCCATTCTCTAGACTGCAGGGCAGTTATCCCAGGCAGCACTGTGTTTGCAAAACCCAGCATTTAATGTTGCCACAGAGACCCAGTGCTCTAAGACCGACAAGAGCTGGTAGATAGTATCTTGATTTCAACTTCACTTGCAGAACCCTTTACATGAATGGAAACTCTCTCTTTGTATGAGGTTAAGTTTGACATATTCATTTGCCATACCTGGTAGAGAAATCCACCTTTGCATACTGTGTCGCAACTCAGAGAATAGTACTTTTAGACATTACTGTTGCTTTGCAAAGTGTAGTAAGCAGAATTCTAAGGTGGCCCCAATATTCCCATCTCCCGGGTGTACATCTTGTATTATCTGCTTGAATATGAGTGTAACTCCATGAATGTAATGAGATAGCCCTCTGGTGATATTGGTACATTTTATGCCGAAAGAGAGATTATTCAGGCGTGCCTGACTTAATCAGGTGAGCCCTCTAAATTGCAGAGCATTTACTCTGGCTGGTTGTAGAAGGGGAAGTTAGAGAGATGAGCTTCTGTTGTCTTAGAAGAAAGCAAACATCCATGATGGGAACTGCCTTGAGCCCCTGTGTGGCAAGGACCCGACTCTAGGAGCTGAGTGGTCCTTAGTCGACAGCCAGCAAGATATTGGGAATCCAGTCCTACAATTTCAAGGAATTGAATTCTGCCGGTAACCTGAGCCCGGTTGAAAGACCAGCCTGAGTCTCAAGTGAGATTGCATCCCCGGCAGAGGACGCAGCTAAAAATGCCCCCAAGACTCCTGACCCATGGAAACTGCAAGATCACAAATTTGTGCTGTTTTAAACCACTGAGTGTGTGGTAATTTCTTATGCAGCAATAGAAAATTAATATGCAAAGTTAAAAACAATTTGCAATGATGGTAGCCCTAATCAGCAGGTCTTATTTAAGGTATTTTTCTTTGTTATCCAGTAGTGTCTCCTCATTTTCACTAAGTCCAGCACTGAGTTGACTGTGGGCTTTCTCTCTCTTGATATGGGGCATTTTCAGTCCCACTCCTCAGAAGCTGTCCTGCTGCCCCGTGTCTCTGCGAAGATTTCTCCCTACCCGCTCCTTTGGTTCAGCTGCAGACTCACTCTTAGCTGATCCCTGGACTTGAGGCTGCGGTTGACGCTGCTGAAGCTTCTGCATCGGGAACTATTGAGAGCCAATACTTCTGCTTATGACTCTTCCAAATTCTATTTATTTCTCTGCCATGTTCCTCAGGGCCCAGACATTATCTGGGTACTCAGCTGTAAGGTCTTACTTTAAAGTCACTCACTAATCGTTTGTGAACTTTCCATTCTTGAACTCATGACAAGCAAAATGACTTCAGTATTAGTCTCACCATGGTTTCCTGCCTTTGGCCCAGAATACAGAATGACTTCTAGGCCCTTGACTTAGTGCCTCTTACCTTGGGCCCGCCTTGTGTGGCAGGTGGAGAAATGCTGTTAAAAGCAGCAAAAATTGCCGCACCTACCGAAGCCTAAACGCCTTTATGTGCTCTTTCTCTGCAAGGAAATCTTGGCCTCAGTCTTGCCTGCCAGAAACAGTGGTGTCTCCTTAGTCAACTGTGGCAGCCAACAGTTGAAGTTCGAACCCACCCACCCAACCTTGTTGGAGACCTATCCGGCATCTTCTCACTTGTTGCCATCGGGCTTGAGCTGCCCTGCCTCTGCAGAGGCCCCAGCACTTTTGCTTAAGGCCTAGGTTGTACTTTAGTTCCTGCCTCTGTGGAAACAGCTACTCTACTTGGGACAAAGCTCTGGGGTCTCTTTCTTAGATTGGAGTCCCCCAAGCTGACCCCCAGGTGAGGAAAATTGTACTAGTGATGTTTTGAGGAAACACTTCCAGGGGAAACTGGCAGGGAAGGGAAGCAGGGAGCAGGATAGGAGAGGGGAAGAAGCCAAGCGGTGGGTAGGTTCAGGCCAAATCCTGCAGGATCTTGATCCTACAAGAAGCTCTGGAGTATAAATTACACCCCCAGATCTTTCCCGTTCTAAGTTAAGGGCGCTGGGTTTTCATCCTCCCACCTTGTTCAGCCATCGGCTTTGGGTTACACCAAGGGATGTAATGCTCTGGCATTTTGTGTTCTCTGCTTAAAAGGTGATGCAGCTCCACTCATACAAGGGCAGGCCTTTAAAGGAGGTTACAGGTGACAGATATGAGTCCTTAGACACAAAGCATACAGAAACTGGGAGCTAGGTACACAGAACCTGTCAAATGGATCCAAATGGATCTTGGTGGAATAACAAGAGTATCCAAGTTCAAGGTGTCATATAGCCCCAGACTGTGTCCTCTTTCCTAGGACACGGCTGTTTAACCCTCCCAGCCTCGTATAAGCTTTATTCTACCATCAGCGTTCATTTCCTTTGCTCACACACTGATGTCCAAGACTCAAAACCACAGGTCTTGGTGCCATGAAAGCTCCATTGGTTCACTAACTTTGGCGCTTTGATGTGTGTTTCATAGCTCCCCAAGACAGCTTACCAAAAGTTGAAGCCTTTGAGAGGGACCTCGAGAAATAGAGCCCCTTTGCCCATTCATGATCTGAAAAACAATGACAAATGAAGAGGCTGTGGAAACCTATCACCTTTGTTACTGGTAGACGCCAAGTTAGAGGGCAGACTTCTGTTGGCTGAGTGGGATTGTTAAGGCTGAAGCCTGGAATTAGCAGATGTATCTACCCTCTTATCGGCAAAGATGGACTGGGGCAGGCCTCCCTGAGCAGAACCTGCTCCAGAAGAGCAGCAGAGCAAACGTGGAACTAAGGGAAAGAAGCGTGGAGTGAGCTGTGTGTGTTCAGTTTATTGTTTCCAACTGTACCAGGCAGTTAAGCCTCTCCACATCCCCTGGAGCAAGGGAATAAGAAGCTGTAGTATAAAGTTAATGGGATTTGGTCCACGTGGAAGGAGTGAAGGAAATTGTTTTCCCTGAACACATGTACATGTTCTCACATTCGTGTGCATAACCTAGAGACAAAGTACACAGATATATTTAGACTGTACGTTAAGCTTTGTTTAAATACAGATGGAACGTTCCCATTTGCCTTCATTAAATCACTTACGAATCCTACTCAAATGTCACATAAATGTTTTAAAAAGTTATTAAATGAATGAGTTTCTATATTGGACAGCACTAGTGTAATATTCACAGCCTTTCAAAAGTAGAAAATTGACATCAGTGACTCTGAAAGTGTTTAGGAATCTTTCTATTTTGGTTTAGGAAGTTTAGGGACTGTTTAGGAATGTTTTTGAGAACAATCACCAATTAGTAACTCTCAGTTTATAGAAAATGACTGAGATCTGTTTAAATTTGCTGACACAGATTTTTTTTGTGTTTATTTTTCATAGATTACCAATTTTTCAAGGAGAGGGAATCCAGTACATTATAACCAACAGTGTATTGAACTCAGCTAATTGCTCCCTCATTTGTATTCTCTTAGCTCTTCTACATACTCTTAAAACTCCCAGCAAATTGTTTTTGTTTAGCTCTGCATCTCCTCCATGCAGCTCTGAGCATCTTGAAAACAGATACCCAGAAGCAATCATCTGGTTGTCACCAGAGGAAATGATCATTTGAAAAAGGCTCCACCTTTTATCTTCTCAAGATTCAAAAAAGCCTCCTCCCCCCTTTCCCCCACCCCCACCCTGGTAGCTAAGTAGGTGCCATATTTCAGATTTTGTAGTCACTTCAGTGCTTAAGGTGGTATGTGTCACACAGCAGGAACTCAGACGTTGAGTTGATTTCAACAGTCTAATATTCATGTATCAACAATTCAGAAGACACTTTAGGTGTTACATTCATGAGGATCCCTGTGGCAGAGATGTTAAGTGCCCCCTAGTGTTGACTCTGCGTTTCCACATCACTTCTACAACCCTCTCCAACCTGCTCTATGTCCCAAGAGGCTAGCTTCTATGGATTGCTATTATGGACTTTCTTGCTACCCTCCTCCCTGTTCTAGTTGAGTTCAACCAATGGATGGCAGGAGGTCGGAGGGTGAGAGGAGAATGCAACCAGAGTAGTTATTATGTCAGCTGCTTCCATGTGGAGTGGCCATAAATTGGCTGTGTTCCTCTACTGGAGGCCACAGCTTCTCTTAAGCAGCCCTTTCTTAAGCTAGAATGCCCTCTTGAGTTCTGGTAACCTCTCTTCTTATTGTGGATTGTGTTGTGTTCCCCCAAAAGATATGTTAAAGTCCTCACCCCCTGTACCTGTGAATGTGGCCTTATTTGGAAATAGGATCTTTGCAAGTGTAATCAATTTAAGATTAGGTCATACTGGATTAGAGTGGGCCCTAAACCCAAGGGTGGCTGGTGTCCAGTGTCCTTACAAGGACACAGAGAGAGATTTGAAGACCAGAAGAGGCACAGGGAAGAGGACCAAGTAAAAACAGAGGCAAGGATTGAAGTTATGCTGCCAAAGCTGAAGAAGGCCAAGAATTGCCAGCAACAACCAGAAACTAGAAGAGGCAAGGGAGCAGTCTTCCCCGGAGCCTTTGGAGGGAGCTGGTCCTGCCAACACCATCATTTTAGGCCTCTCTCCTCCAAAACACTGAGAAGATAAATTTCTGTTGTTTTAAGTTACCTGGTTTGTGGTAATTTGTTATGGCAGCCCCAGGAAACTAGTATACTTTCCTTTGCCCTGTTAGGTCTATGAGTGGTAAGAGCTCTCAGCTGTCGCTAATTTTAGGGTATGTCTCATGATGATTCCTTTATCTTTGTTCATATATTTGCAAATAGTCCCTTTATTAAACTCTCCTCGATTATACTATTTGAGTGTACCATCTCATTCCTGCTTGGACGACCTTGAACTGATACACCAGTTTCCATTCTCATCTTCCTTTCAATTGCAGAAACCCTTGCCCTTTACCATTGTCATTGAGTTTTGGCAGGGGACATGTTCACAAGGTTGACTGAAATTTCTAGGTTCCCTTACAGCTAGGTGTGGCTATGTGGCTTAATTTCAGGTTGGTGAGATATGAGTGAAAATGAGAAGTTCTCTTGTGAGTTCTATTCTTTGGTTTCTTGAATGATGGTCCCTCAAGTATGTCCATGTCTTAATCACTGAAACCTGTGAATATGTGTGTTACCTTCTGTGGCAAAAGGGACTTTCTTTGTGTGTTTAACTTAAGGATCTTTAGATGGTATCCTGGATTATTAGGGTGGGCCCCATGTAATCACAAAGGTTCTTATAAGAAAGAGGCAGAAGGATCATGGTTATTGAGATGCATTGGTTGAAGCAGAGATTGGAGCGATGACTTTAAAGACGGAGGAAGGGGCCACAAGCCAAGGAATGCAGACAGCCTCTAGCAACTGGAAAAAGCAAGGAAACAAATTCTCCCCAGAGCCTCCAGAAGGAATGCAGCTCTACTGACACCTTGATTTTAGTGCATGAAATTCATTTTAGACTTCTCATCTCCAGAACTGCAAGATAATAAATTTGTGTTGTTTTAAGCCATAAAGTTTGTGGAATTTTTTTTTACAGCAGCAGTATGGAAAAAAAAAAAAAACTACTTGTACTCCAGTCAACTCTTTTTTTTTTTCGGTAAGGAGGATTAGCCCTGATCTAACACCTGTTGCCAATCTTCCTCTTTTTGCTTGTGGAAGAATGGCCCTGAGCTAACATCTGTGCCAGTCTTCCTCTATTTTGTATGTGGGACACTGCCACAACATAGCTTGATGAGTGGTGTAGGTCCATGCCCAGAATCTGAACCTGCGAACCCTGGGCTGCCAAGAATGTACAAACTTAACCACTATTCCTTGGGGCTGGTCCCCAGTCAACTCTTTTCTTTTTCCTCTGGGTTGAAATGTGAAAATGGTGGAAGCTAAATTTGACCATGTAGAGGAGGATGGTGGAAGAAGTTAGAAGGATCTTAGATCCCCAGGTGACCTCATGGCACAGAGCTACTGAAGTCTAATTTAAATAAGAAAAAAATAAGTTTCCTATTTGGGTTACTGTATATGTTTCTTTGTACCACTCTAACAATCACATATCATTGTTCTACCCTGGCTCTATTTGTTATGATTCTTAATTTGCAAGCAATAGAAACTCACTCTGGCAGTGTAAACAGAGAGGGAATTTATTTAAAGGTTGTTTAATAAATCAAGGAGAAAATATCTATGAGGGCCAGAGAGCCAAGCCAAGAGTTTACACAGCCAAGAATATAAAGAACACCACGGACCTCACAGCTTGTATCATAAATACCATGACCAACATGAGATCCAGGTACTAGAACTGCTGCTGTGTGTGTTTTCCAGAAAATGAATGGTGCTACCACCATTGCCATCACTGTCCGCTAAGATGAATGCTGTCGGTCCCTGTGACTTTGTGCCATAAGCTTCCCATTCATAGTCTTGGGTGGGTACATTTACTTGTCAGAGCCTAGGACATGTGCTACATTATAGCTGCAAAGGAGCCTGAGAAAATATGCTTCTGGCAATTGGAGTTCTGTTCTGGGGGATTCTGCCTCAGAACCTTGGAGGAGTTCCCATTTGTAGGAGATGAGGATGCTCTCTCCCCAGACAGAATGGCAAAGGTCCACTCCACCTGTAATAGGAACATTAGGGGAACTGTAAATTGGATTCCATTATTGCTTAGCAGTAACATTGGGGAACTTGGCACTTGCAAATGTAACCTTTTCAGTAGGCAGTCATATGCAGTGATATGTCTGTTTTTAGCTCCCACAATTTGAAGAGCTAATATGGATTTTTTTCCCCATTGGGTTTGTTTGGTTTCAAATGAAAAAGGTATTCTGAAGAGGGGAAGAGAGAAAGCAGAAACATCTGCGACTTGGAAACCAAAAGACGCACTAAGGAGAGGCAGGTTGAGTAGCGGAATGTGTAGAGACACATAGATGGAACCCAGCAGCTGTGGTGGGTATGCTGGTTAAAGCCATTCCCCCAGAAAAGGAACAGTGGGACAATCCGTTATCGAGTTGTGTGATGCATTGGAATGTTGAGCTAATCAGGCAGTCTAATTGACTGAACATCTGCAGCTGCTTTATCATTATTCTCCAATGGGCATTATCTCTTTGCATGCTGGGGAGGCCTCAGTGTCTCTTAGCCTTTCTGATAGAAGCTCATGTGGGGTTTACATTTCCACTGCTTTTAATTGCACTGAAATTCAAGCGATCAGCTTTGAGGTCAAATACAGTAGTTTCTTCTTTCTTTCTTTCTTTTGTCTGAACTGCTTTGAAAGAAAGGATTGGAATAGTTGACCTTCCCAGGAGGGAGAGGCGCTCCTGATGACTTGAGTGAAAGCACTCTGGAATTGTGTTAAAATAAAGCAACCAGACGGATGGAGTTCAGTGCTGAGCTGTGGTAGTGAAGGGAGAAGCAGAGGCGGAAAAACCGCGTGTAGCCACTGTTTCCAAGAGGATAGAAACCTTCCCAGGCCTACCATGAACTCATTTTTGAGCAAAAGGATTTACCTTCCTAGGCCCATCATTAGCCCCTCATTTTCCCTTTTGAGTTTATTACCTGGATATAATTTGTGTCCATGCCTAAGCTCTAATTATTTTCAATAATCAGTTTTTGGATGCTGTTGCCATAGCATCTAATTCTTTGGCAAACAGAGGGGAAGTAACGATGACGTGTGTGCTTTTTCTTCAGACACCAAAGGAAAGATTTGAAAAGGGAAGAAAACAACGCAAAGCGAAAAATTCCGAAAGTGAGGAAAACAGTATATTTGGGGAAATTATGAAAATAACACCAGATGCAATGAAAGCTGGTCTTAATTTACTTTTACTTGGATCTGACTGTGTAAAACTCTGAATATATTTATTTTCACAGCTAGTTATATATGCCAGAATCCATTACCTGCAAACATGTCAACAATTTTGTGTTTTGTTTTGTCAGTCATTTCTACTGGGAATGAGAATAAAAATGATGTGGTTGGTGGAAATACGGGGAAAATGCCAAGAGGCTTATAAGAGCTCAGTCCCAAAGGTTTGGGTGAATTACTGTCCTTGATGAGTCAGGTTTGTGAAAATAGCTCACTTCATATCTCCTGGAAGCATTTTCTAAAGATCCTGTGGACCTGCATTTTGAATGTTAAATTCAGGCCAACCTTTCTTATTTGTAAAATATGTGGTCAGTAGAAATAGCAATAAAATATATTTCTGTAAAAAAGTATGATTATATGTTGTTTTGGTGTACGAGAAGGTATTTCCTCTTTAAAAAATGATTTCAAGAATTCGTTCATTTACAAGATACCCAGTAAGTTCTAACTACACGTAAGTATTGTAGAGGGTGCCGAGGGAGGATATGATAGTGGTACCCAATCCTTCTCTCCTGGAGCTTCCATGCTAGTTGAAAGGAGAGAAACACTAATGTAAGCATAAATGAGCATAGTAAATCCAGGGAGTGATAATGGGCATGAGGACAATACTAGGCTTTTGTAATGAAGTGCTAAGGACTGTTTTAAAAAGAGGCTTCTCCTGAGCAGAGACCAGAAGGTTGAGATGAAAAGCGATCCATGTGATAGCAAGGCAGAAGGAAGATTTGCCAACTCCCTTTAGTAAGTGCAAATGCCCTGAGGAGGGAATAAACTTGACTTACTTGAAGCCCAGAAACAAGACCACTGTGGCTGGGATATAGTAAAGGAGCCAACCTGAGGGTGAAAAAAGAGGCGGTTAGAGGGAGAGCCGGACTGGAATGTGTAGGCTCTTGTAGCCCATGATCAGGAGTCTGGACTTTATTCCATAGGCAATGGGAAGCCATTGGAGAGTTTTAAGCAGGTGACTAACTGAAGTTCTGTTGAAAATTGGCTACTGGGAGGAGAAGGAAAGGAAAAGGGTAAAAGCAGACAGACTAGTTAAATGTCAGTTTCAATAATCCTGTTAAGAGATTAGGATAGTTTGGAGTAAGGTGATAGCCTGGAGATGGAGAGGCATGGATAGATTATTTCTAAATTTCTATAAATATGTGCATGCATGTGTGTATACCCATAAATGTGTATATGTGTGTGCACACAGATTTCGTTATATATTAATTTTCATATATAAAACTAAAAATTATAAGGCATTTATAGGCAAATAAGGCATCTAAGACATGCATAAATAACATTTGCCTTCTGTTGAGGTTACCGTCAATAATAATATTATCCATAATAAGCAATAAGCCTTCTCAGGCAACCACTCTGTACCAGGCCCTGCATTCAGTGCTTTATAGATAATAGGTCAGCTGGTCCTCAGGAGGTAGGTACCCTTCTTATTCCTGTTTTAGATGAGGAACTGATGCTTGGAAAGGTACAGGGATGGTATCTAGCTGGTGAGCGCATGGCTGGGATGTGCACCCATGGTTGTCTGGCTGCAGAGCCTGAGTGATGTTGACACTGTATAATGACATCATCTACGGTATCCAATTCATATGGGTGACAGGAAAAATTATATGTCTATTGAGTTGCCACTCTTTGAATGAATGTTACAAGATCTTACTTTCCTTGGAGATGCATGTTTTGAACTAGGAGAACTATTTTGGACTTACAGATAATTCTAGTGCCCCAGTGTCTCAGACAGTAAATTTCATCATAACAGAGAGAATTGCCTCCATGGTTCTGGTTATGGGTCACTGAAATACACTTTGGGGAGCCACAGAATCGGCATATTATTATATTAAGCAATTGCATACTGTGATCAGGAAGCTATCTAAAGAGAGGAAAAAAATCAAAATGAAATAGGATGGCTGCACCTTCGTTTCTTCTAAGGAGATGGAATTTTTTTTCTTTATTTCCTCTTTTTCTCCTTTGCGCACTGCACAAGTGCTAAAATATTGCTCAACGTTGCTATTTTTTTTTTCTTTTTCGGTCTAGGTTGGTTGTGTGTGCCTTAGTTTATTTTAATCTTATGTATTTATCCTTCTGTGCTGTCTGGAGTGACTGCCAGCCACAAAGCTCCCTGCTGGTAGAGGTAGGCTGTGTAAGTCACAGGGTACGCAGTGACTGCCGCACGCCAAAGCTCTCTGATAACCAGGAGTCCTCCAAGCTGCTGGGGAGCAAGGCTCTAATGAGGCCCCAAAGGAGCAGGGGTGGCCAGTGCTTCTCCTTTGCTGCAGAGGAATCATCTATCTCTCAGGGGTTGTTAGTAGTGAAAAACCCACTGATGCAAATCATTTGAGTCCCTGCATCTAAAGAATCACAGTTTTTTTGAGCGGAAAGATACCATACCGACTTTTCACCTGCTATCTTCATTCTGCTGCTAAGAAAGCTGAGGTCCAAGGTAGACAAGTAAACTTGGTAAAGTTTTACCAATGTCAGAATGGGGGTTTAAACCCATTTGTGTGTGCGATTTTTCCTAATAATAATTTTAATTATGAAAATAATAATAGCTAGTGTTTATTGAGCTCTACGCTTAGGACTTTTCTATGCCTTAGGTTCTGTAGTTCTTAAGGTGACCCTCTGAACACAGTTACTACTGTTAACCCCATGTTACAGATGAAGAAAATAGGATGTAAGATGTTAAGTAATTTACCCAAGGTCAGAGACAGTAAATAGCAGATCAAGGACTCAAATCTAAGTCCGTTATACCAAATACTATGCAATCATCTCTATGCTGTTCTTTTTCCCATTTGATTCTTAAAATGATATATATATGATTAAAAAAATATTCCGCAGGAGGGCTTTGCATGCCACAGATCACCATTTTAAGTATATGGCATGGCAATACATAGATATGTCACTAACCATTAAGGAGAATGTTGCAAAAACTTACTCCTAAAATTAGAAGATATCTTAGATTGGATTCTTTGGGAGACCAACTCTGGGACAGAGATCTGTGTATAGGAAGTTTATTTGAGAGTGCTCTCAGGATCAACCCCTGTGAGAGAGTAAAGGAAACAGGATTGGGCTGAGGAAGGAGGTGAACTGTGATGCACTTACATCAAAGGCCTCAGCCCATCCTATGGGGAGCTCTGGGCTGGGATGGCTCTTAAAGGTAGAGGACAGCACCATTATATACCATACAATAAGTAGTAACTGCATGCAGGCTGTCCCTAAGGAGGGAGTTGCAACTCTGAGTAAGGTGACTCTCTTTAGTTGAAGGCACTTCCTGCAGAGGGACTCGGTCACCTGTAATCCTAGCAGCTGGGGTCATGAATGCTTCATTCTGAAAGGAACTACTGCAGTCCACCCGTTGTGTTGAATGCATACACTTACTTTGTATAATAAGTTTTGGAAACATCTTCTCCAAGATCCTTTTTGGTCTCTTTTCTTGGAGGAACTTACTATGGGACAGCTAATAGGACAAAGTATACTCTTTACCTCTGCAACTGGCCTCCAGGTGCGAACTCTATATTGTTATAGATATACAATACATTAAACTTATTTAATATATTAAATTATACTGTATATATTATATTAATTAGGTATAGATAATATATTAAAAATACTGTATAAATTAGTGTTTGTAGAGACACTTATTGTTTCTCTCCTTTCCTACCCATTCTAGATTCTCTTTGGCTGGCATTTTTCTTTCTTTCTTTCTTTGTCTCTTGATCTTCTGGCATGAAGACCTTGAGGTGACAAGATGGGAACTATTGCTTAAAGTTCAGTGGGACTCTGGTTTTGTCCCCTGGTGGAAATGTTCTCTCTCTGGGAACAAGAATTCTTAAATCCTCAGAGTATCAGCAAGTGGAAAAAAGAAATTTCCTATGTGGGTGAAAAGTCATAAGTGAGGCCACTTCTGCTTCTATGCCTTGATTCCTAAGTGTCTGTGTTCTATCTATTAAGGACACAGCACCATATAATGGTTATTGATTTCAGGTATATTCTGTTTCCTGGAGGATTATGCCTCTAGGGGGAAATCCTCTACAAGCTGATGTCTCACTTGTACATTTGAAATGTCATTACAGTGGTGGGACAACTAAGTATCCATGTGCAAAGAAGTTAGATCACTGCCTCGCACTATACACCAGATTATTTCAAAATAGATCATAGGCTTAACTATAAAAGCTAAAACTATAAAATTCTTAGAAGAAAATAAGTGTAAATATTCATGACTTTGGATTAGGCAATGGTTTCTTACATATGACATCTAAGTGACAAAAAAGAGACATAAATTGAACTTTGTCAAAATTATAAGCTTTTGTGCTTTAAAGGACCCCATTAAGAAAGTGAAAAGACAACTGATAGAATGGGATAAAATATTAGTAAACCATATACCTGATAAGAGACTTGTATCCAGAATGCATAAAGAACTCTTACAATAAACAATAAAAAGACAAATAACCTGATTAAAAGATGGGCAAAGGAATTCAATGAATATTTCTCCAGAGAAAATATACAGATGGCCAGTAAGCACAGGAAAACACACTCAAGAGAATTAGAAGACAAGCCACAGACTGGGAGAAAAAAATATACAAAGAATTCTTAGGACTCAACAATAAGAAAACGAACAACCCAATTAAAAGTGGGCCAAAGACCTTAATAGACACCTCATAAAAGAAGATATACAGATGACAAGTATATAAAAAGATACTCCACAGTATATGTCATTAGGGACATGCAAATGAAAACCATACAATACCACTATTCATCTATTAGAATAGCCAAAATCAGGAATGCCAACAACAGTAAATACTGGCAAGGATGTGGAAAACAGCAACTCTCATTTATTCCTGGTGGGAATGCAAAATGGTATTACTACTTTGGAAGACAGGTCAGTGGTTTATTACAAAAATAAACACTCTTACCATAGAATCCAGCAATTGTGTTCCTTGGTATTTACCCAAAGGAGCTGAAAACTTATGTCCACATGAAGACCTGAACACAGATGTTTATAGCAACTTTATTCATAATCACCAAAACATGGAAGTAAACAAGATGTCCTTCAGTAGATGAATGGCTGAATAAACTGTGATACATACAGACAATGGACTTATTATTCAATACTAAAAAGAAATGAGCTATCAAGTCAAAAGACATGGAGGGGGGCTGGCCCCTTGGCGTAATGGGTAAATTTGGCATGCTTCACTTCAGCGGCCTGGATTCACAGGTTCAGATCTTGGGCGCTGACCTACAGCACTCTTCAGCCATGCTGTGGTGGTGACCCCCACATAAAGTGGAGGAAGATTGGCACAGATGTTAGCTCAGGACTAATCTTCCTCATGGGGGAAAAAAAGGGAAAAAGAAAAAGACACGATGGAGGAAACTTAAATGCATATTACTAAGTGAAAGAAGCTAATCTGAAAAGGCTACAGACTGTATGACATTATGGAAAAGGAAAAACTATGGAGACAGTAAAAAGATCAGTGGTTGCCAGGGATTAAGGAAAGGGAGGGCTGAATAGGCAGAGCACAGAGAATTTTGGGGATGGTGAAAATACTCTGTCTGATACTATAATGGTGGATACGTGTCATTATACATTTGTCAAAACCCATAGAATGTACATGACCAAGACTGAACCCTGAGGCAAACTATGGACTTTAGATGATGATCATGTGTGAGTGTAGGTTCATCATTTGTAACAATGTACTACTCTGGTGTGGGATGTCGATAGTTGGTGAGGCTGTGGATGTGTGGAAGCAGGGGCTATATGAGAAATCTCTGTATTTTCTACTCAGTTTTGCTGTGAATCTAAAACCACTCTAAAAAATAAAGTCTATTTTTAGAAAAGTGGCCATTATATCACATTATCAGGCCAACAGCTTCTTGGTAGTGTGGAGTGTGTTAAGACAAGTGGTCCATGTGTTGCTTATGCCCACTTCTGCATCTCCATTGCTATAAAGTAGGTTTTTTGATCTGATGTGATTGATGTATGTGATCTCATTTTGGATGATTCAGATACTCTGTAAGCCCTTATGTAGTGATGCTAGCTAAGACCCGTGGGCACAAAAGGCAAACCTGTACGTGGACTATACATCAATTTCTGTCAAGATGAATTACCTTCCAGGATAGAAGGAGTCTGATGAAATCAATTTATTGCCAAGTGGCTTGTTGTTTCCTTGTGGGATAGTGCCGTATTGGGGGCTCAACATTGATCTCTTAATGACAGCTTGGTCTAGCTTTGGTGACCACAGAATCCATGCTTTGGGGCCCATCCGTAGCCACCATCTGTGCTGCTACTCCATTTATGCATCCATTGTGGCAGCCCTATGGTGGCTGATGACAAAAGCTGGCTGATAGCATCTGGTCAGGCTATTCTGCATTACTTGGTTGTTTGATGCCTCTCTCGTGCGTGTTAACTTGTAATACTAAGATCTTCACATTTTGCGCCCATGCCTATGTTTCTATTCACGTGCCTGTTTTCCAGGTCACCCTATCCCTGATCTACCAATCTTTCTTATTTTAGACTCCTGACCAACTAGCCAAGCTATTTACGACTGCCTATCAGTCCGTATATATTCTTACCTTGAGATACTTCTCTATTAACAAAAAAGTGAATGCTCTGCTCGTTGTGAAGATTTCCCTTCACTGCTCTCTCTCAGGGTCTCCTGTGATTGAAGATGTGGCGTAGCAGTTTATTTTTGACTCGCACCCACATACCCAGCTGGCCAGTCTGGCCCTGCTCATATGTGATCCCGGAAATACCACTTCTGTGTTATGATGGATTCCTGCTGTGCTTGCCTGACCGTATGACTTGGTGGGTCTGACTGAACCGAGGTTATGAAGGGCAGTCCTGTTGGAGTGGTCATATAATGTCCCATATAATATCAGACATCTCTCTTTACCAGAGCTCAGTAGCACTCCAGGAGCTGTTTTTCAGATTGTGTGTAATTCACTGCAGATGGCATGTTCTTGCTCCAGGGCCCTGAGGGGTGTACTCTGATTCTCTTATTGGGACTTGCCAGGAACTTTACAATGCATTTGCCCACCACTGATACCTCTAAAACAGTAGCATCTGCTTGGTCATGTGGCCCTAGGAGAAGGGCCACTTGTACTACTGCCCTGGTCTCTTGCTGAGTCATTTCCTGCTTTGGGCCCACCGGATACTGGCAGCCTTTGTATCACCTAGTGAACAGCGCAGAGAAGTGCTTAGAAGAGAAAGAGGCCTAACTAGTGGTGGGTGGTTTGACATGCAATAATTTCTACTTTGGTGAAAATGTCCCCACATGCCCCAGATCATTAGACCCATAAAAATTAAAAAAAAAAAAAAAAATTCAGCTTTGAGGCAGACCATTGGATGTTGGTAGGGTTTTCCTCCCACCTTCTGGAACACATGTATCAAGGCTTCTAATGTTTTTGCCATATCTTGCTCATTTGGTCTGATTGTTTTACCCATAACGTCATGTTCTGCAGAATGTCCGCATTGTCCCTTGAGACTATATTATGTCAATGAGTGGAAGAGTTACCATATCCTTGGCACGAGACCATAAGTATATACTGTTATCTCTCCCAAGTGAGTATCCTAGAAAAATATAGAAAGCTTAGCAGTTCATATTATGAAGCCTATAGAATTTTAATGTCAAAAGCTGATATGGTATATAAGAAGGAAATGACCAGTATACATGTGATTTTAGGAAAAAGAATTTTAACTAAAATGTAAAAATTCTAACTAAAATATTAACAGTTGGAATTCAGCAGTGTATTAAGGATAATAACTCTGACCAAAGAAGGTTTATTCCAGGAATGTAAGAATATTTCACTAGTCTTAAGAGTCAACAAGTTAGTTTGGAAAAAATCACGTGACCGTAGTAAAGGCATACTGAAAAACCACCTGGTAAGTTTCAGTTGCTATTCCTCATTTAATTCTTAGATAAAATAGAAAGTGTTTAGATATGGTAAATGCTATGTAGCAGAAACTCTGAAAACCCAAATGTTTTAGTCTAAATGGCCAACCACTAAGATTAAAATCAAGAAATAGGCAAGGATGCCTTTGATCACCATTATTTCCAAAAACTTTCTACAACCAAATCTACATGATTTGGCGTAAGAATAGCCAAATAGATTGGTGGACTAGAATATAGAATCTAGAAATAGATCCTAGTATGTGTGAGAATTTAATGTATACTGAAGATGGCATTTCAGTTTAATGGTAAATGCATGATGTATTTAAGAAGTGGTGCTGGCACAAATAGCTATCCATCTAGAGGAAAATTAAGATGGGGCCCTTACTTGGATTGAGGATTGAAACGTGAATTAAATAAAATCTTAGAAGGGCATTTAAGAGGCTACGTGTTTAGTTTAGTGATGGGAAAACTATCCTTAATCAAGACAGCAAGCCAGAAAATATAGACATATTTTCTATGTAATACTCAAAAACCATCGTATAAAAAATATTAGCATCAAAAGAATCAGTAGAAGCTATGTTAAGGAAAATTTGCAAAGTAGATGACAGGCAAAGGGTTAAATCCATAATGCACAAAGAGTTCGTACAAGTTGACATTTGTAAATTATGTGTCTATATAGACAGTTCAATAGAAAAGTGAACAAAGAAACAAAGAGGCAATTCATGAAGAAGTAAAAGCAAGGAGCTAGCAGATATATAAAAAGATGCTTAAATTCATGAGAGTCATGGCAAAAGGGAAAAAGTGATCACGTTTGCTTGCCAGTTAGAAATATGAATTGTTTTACCCTTTTAGTAAAGCAATCTGGTATTGTGTATTAAAATTTTTAAATTTACGTATTACTTGTATTTTTTTTTCTGGGAATCTATTCTATATTAGTGAAAGTGTGTGAGTGTGTGTCTGTTATTGACAGCTATCAAAGTGTTAGGGTTGAACACATTTCGTTACATCTACTCATAGTATATTAAAAACTATTAAAAATGATGTGTCAGAGCTATCCCAGTCGACTTGGAGAAATTTTCATTGGATGTTGCTGAGTAAGAGTAGCAAGTTGAAGAGGAAACAATGTAAATTTTACTTGTTCTTTGCCTCAACTTTTTTTAAAGATTTTTCCATTATTCTCAGCCTCATTCTATCAGAGAATCCCTAGGCTATATGTATAAAATATACATTCCCTGATTTCATACCAACGTTGTCAATCAGTTAATCCAAGGGCAGGGTGGCTCTGTAACTATTTTTTTAAATAACCAGCCCAAGGGATTCTAAAGGAGGTGATTCAAGCCATACCTTTCTAGAAGCACTCATACAGTCTTTATTTTAGAGTAGAAGATTGTCTATATTTGGTGCTCTAAACCTTAGAATGTTTATGTATTCATTAATAGCAGTTCTTGGATAAAACAAAGATATCTACACATCATTAAATAACTTTTAATGTTCATAAAACTATATTGTAAACACTACATTAAAAGCAAAACTTTCTGACATTGTTCAGTGAAGAACTCGAGAATATGATCTGAGAATGGATAACGCTTCCTTTGAACTTTAAAGTTTCTGAAAGTCAGGCGTGTTACATTCTTGAACTGGTCAATGTATATTGTTATATCATAAGGTTGTGAGTTCATATCATAATTTAGTAAGAAGAAATTCTAATAATGCCTTTCCCCTTTCAATGCCAGCTTGACCTCTGTGTCGGTTCCCTCAATTTATTTTCTGCCTTGTGGTCTGTGATCAATATAGAAAAATCAGTTTGTGTTCCTTCTGACTCTTGCATTCCTAGAGTTTCTGGTTAATTTATCCTCCATGACTCTACAAACCCCACCACTGCAAATTGAAAGTTCAACTTGAACTTCTCAGTCAAATATGATTAAAAACCATTCGCAAAGAAGGAATGATTTTCTTAAGTGTTCTTTTAGCCGTCTTTGTAGTTGATCTTCTTTTCCACTGGAAAAACTCTCAATTTGAGGACTTGGCTAGAAGGTCACCAAATTGCTGTCTGTCCACTTTCATTTCCCATACTGTCTCAGTTTTTCTGCCCAGCTGCGGCATTTCTGTGATCTTCTCAGATTGGAAAAGTGCGGCTGTGAAGTCTTTGTTAAGTAAACCATGGTCCACTTACATGTTTGACTATGTATTGCTCATGCTTGTGCAATTGCTGTGATGAAAGTGTCCATTAGGTGTTATTTTGGGGGGAGAATATGCAAATTAATATCTGTACATAAAATATGAATGTTAATATCCTCTAGGTAAAATTAGAAAACAATATTGAAGGTTTAATGTGTGATACTTCTTGTGATCTTCCACTTAGTTATATCATTTTACCTGGAAAATATTTTAGCTTATTCATATTAATTTATATTTTCAATAAATGCATACGGTCATCTCTTTTCCATTTTAGATCTCAGAATATTTTCATTTTAACACTCTCTTTGTGGAAAAACAAGTGTCATAACCATCACTTTGCCTGGGGCGTTAAATCCAAAAGCCTTAGTTTGGCTACACCATTTGTGAAATGGTCTCAGATCTGTTACGACCAGAGATTATCATTCCCAAGCAATATGTTATATAAATAGTTTTAAACCTTATTTTTCTGGTCACATTGCCGTCTGCTGCCCATGTATCCTGTTTTATCTTGATAACTTGCGTCCTGCTTTTCCACACGTTCCGTATATTTTCTGCCTGTTGAATACTTTGAAATTTAACAGGCTATGTTTTTAACTTTAGGCAAACCTGGGTAGCAGTCTTTCTTATTCTTTAAAGAAAAAAAACTGGGTTGCTTCCAAGTCTGGGCTATTGTGTATAATGCTGCACTGAACATAGGGGTGCATGTGTCTTTATGCCTTTGTGTTTTCAAGTTCTTTGGATAAATACCCAGTGGGATAGCTGGAGCATATGGTAGATCTATTCTCAATTTCCTGAGGAGTCTCCATACTGCTTTCCATAGTGGCTGCACCAGTTTGCACTCCCACCAGCAGTGTACAAGGTTTCCCATCTCTCCACATCCTCTCCAACATTTGTTGTTTCCTGTCTTGTTAATTCTAGCCGTTCTGACCGGAGTGAGGTGATACCTCATTGTAGTTTTGATTTACATTTTCCTGATAGCTAATGATGTTGAGCATCGTTTTATATGCCTGTTGGCCATCCATATGTCTTCTTTGGAGAAATCTCTGTTCAGATCTTTTGCCCATTTTTTACTTGGGTTATTGGTTTTTTTGTTGTTGTTGAGCTGTATGAGTTCTTTGTATATTTTGGATATTAACCCCTTATCTGATATATGGTTTTCAAATATGCCCATCAAGGGGCTAATGGATAAAGAAGATGTGGTATTTATATGCAATGGAATACTACTCAGCCATAAGAAATGATGAAATCCTGCCATTTGTGACAACATAGATGGTCCTTGAGGATATTATGCTAAGTGAAACTAGTCAGAGAGAGAAAGTCAAATACCATATGATCTCACTCATAAGTAGAAGATAAAAACAATGACAAACACGCACATAGCAATGGAGATTGGATTGGTGGTTACCACAGGGGAAGGGGGGAGGGCAAAATGGGTGATTAAGATCACATGTGAGGGGATGGACTATAATTACTTGTTGGGTGGTGAGCATTATGGAATCTACACAGAATTTGAAATATATTATGATGTACATCTGAAAGCTATAAAATGTTATAATCTAATGTTACTGCAATTTAAAAAATAATAAAGTTAATTAAAAAGTTTTAGTTTGAAAAAATAAGATTAATGTAACATCTCTAATAAAAATGTTTTAAAATAAAAAAAAGAAAAACTGGAAATTCATTCTTTAAATCAGTAGTAATGTTATATATATATGTATATATATAAAGTCATAAGAGAACTTTTCAATTATAAATGTTGAAATAAATAAATAGGATCAAAATTATTGACTCTTTTGGACACTATTTAAACAATGTGTCTGATTGACAAATTTACAGTTAGCTATAGTCAAGACTGATTACTGCCAAGTCATGTCAAATTGGAATGTTCATTGTTTCTGATTCATCATGTTCTCTAATACTACTTAGTGCATCTTAGCTGAACAGTTAATGATAAGTGACTTCGTGATTCTCAGATAGCTGTGTGGATCAGAATTGCCTTAAGAACTTTTTCAAATATATACATTCCCAAGCCTCAGATTTTGCATGTGTAGAGCAAAGATATGTGGATTTTGAAAACTCTCCCTAGTGGTAATCCACTCTTGTAATAGATTAATTTATCTTCTTATGATTTTGCAAGTTGGTACCATGCTAATTTTGCTAAATCATTTCTTTAAGTACATTTTTGTTCGAAAGCCTTGGTCGTTCCTCATATTTATAAGATGAAATTCATGCATTTTAGTGTTTCATTTAGCCCCTTCTCACCCTTGAGTAGGCTGGAACATAGTACGTTTACAGCCTTAATTATAACATGTCATGCACCAGAAATGGTAAAACCCATGGCATTCGAGTCACCACGGCTTCCTTCTACACCCATGGCAGACCTAGGCAGTCGATCGTGGCACTCTTTCCAGCTGAACTCAGAGCTGGTCTAAGCACCCTTCTTAACATAGTTCAGAAAGCTACAACCTAGCAGTGAGAGTTGACGTGTAAGATAAAATAAGTTTGCATCGTCCTCTACCTGAACTCTTTGTTCCAAGTCCAGCTTTATAGAGTTTTGAAAAAAATCTGTAATATGTGCTTTTATAGTGAAACATTTCATGCATTCAAAAGAATATATGTTGCAAGTACATAATTTATAAAGAGCAATAAACTATACTCTCATGAGCCCACTCCACAACTTAAGAGATAAAACTTTATCAGTGGCTTTGAAGGCTATATTATGTTTCTCTCTATTCCCATCTCTCTCCTTACCCTAGGGGTTGGCACCGTTTGAATTTTACATTTATCATTTTCTTGCTTTTTGTTTTAGTTTTACTATGTATACATGTAACTCTGTACAACTGTTAAGTTTTATATTTTTTTGATTTCACATAAGTAGTATTTACTCTGTTGTTCTTCAGTGTGCTTTTTCATTCAGTATATATTTGAGGTTCAGTTATGTGGATGTATAAAACTGTACTTCATTCATTCTTTCTTCTCTGTAGTATTCCATTGACTGAATCTACCACAGTTCATTCATGTACTCATGTGTTGAAGGACATTGGTCTGTTTTATGTCTTTGCTATTATAATGCTTCTGGGATCGTATCTGTACCTTCTGGATAGTGTAAATGTGTAGGAGCTTCTCTACTGTGTATATCCAGGAAAGGAACTTCTCTGCCTTCAGTTTCACCAAATGATGGCACAGTCTTGTCCACAATGGTTAGTATGAACCTACACTCCTACCGTCAGGGGATACACGTTCGTTTTGTTTCACTGACTCACCAACACTTGATATTCTCTCTGCTAGTGGTTTTATCTAGATTGTAAGATTTTTAGTAATGTTTGATATTCTTCGTTTTGACTTTTTGTTTTACACAATGGATTTGTATTACTTATTAAAACCAAAAGTTTATAATATTTTAAATGGAAAAGATAGGCTATGGAACAATCTGTAGATTATGATTGCAAAAATATAAAGAAAATATACTAGCTGTGTGTGTGTATGTATATATATATATATATATGTATGTGTATATGTGTGTGTATATATACTCACATATAAAATAAAAGAATGATTGTTTAATTAATATTGCTTGGTTCAGTGATACCACTTGGCTGTATCATTTATTCTTTGCATACTTGTTGATTTGGGGTGAATTATGTAGTTTGGGTAGAGAGAAGCAGAAGTCTTTAGCAGGTAGGAGGCGGTGTGGAGAAGTAAAGAGGTAGAAGTTTTGGAATGTTCTACCAGCTGTGATGCTTAAGTAGCCATGTGCAAATTGCTTAATCTCTCAAATTCAAAATGCTCAAAACTTAAATTCACTAATGTAAGAGCAGTGCCTACTCTGTCTGTCTGTGCGAAGATTCATTGATAGAATCCATGTGAGGCACTTTGTGTAGAACAGGGCATGCAGTACATGCTCAGCAAACTTGAGTGACCATCTGCCCGGAGACACCGGCTGTACATAAAGAAAATAACAGTACAGGGAGCATGTGCTAAGTGCCGAAGTCAGGCCGATGCATCATTTATAACCAAGTCAATGTTCATACGAACTCATATGGAAAGGGTAGAAATATTAACTGGTAAGCAGTACACAGAGAAAATCCCCCAAAGTTGAGATTCTAAAACTGTCCCTTATTATTTGTCTATTCATACTTTTCCACATTCCTCCACCCCTTTTATTGAAAGACACATCAGAGGAATCAATGAAGAAAATCTCGGGAAAAAATGTAAACAGAAGTAGAAACCAGAGGGGTAGTCAAATGCTCACAGGCTGGCTTTCTATTTCAAGTATATACTTCTTCGAACATGGATGGCTGCCAGCCCTCAAAGAGGGAAGCGTTTTGCTAACTATGCACTTTCCTTAGTTCTTAGAAACCTTGTCCCCTGGAGTGGTAACCTTGTGGAAGCTGAGCTTCCCTAAGAGAATGTGCTGCATGACAGGTCATGCAGGTCTGGAATTTATGTGAGCCATTCTGGAAGGCTTTCTGCCAGCTCAGTCTGTCACCTCTTTGTAGCAAACGGAGCCTACTTTCTGAACAAATACAATGTGGCAATGGGAGATAATGCCTTTCTGGTTAAACTGTAGTCAGGGACTTTTCCTTGTACCTACACCTCCTTTTTTCCTTCTCACTTCCAATGCTAGTTCTTCACCCACCCACTCCATCCCCTCCTCAGAGTCTCAAAGGAGCAAGGAAAGTACAACCATGTCAGTGAACTCAAATGTGAAAGTAAGAAGAAATGATAACCAGTACCTAACAGAAAAGCAGCGCCAGAATTCCGTGGGGGAAATATCTCTGTAGGGACTGCCTGGACGATGTTCTGTTCAATTATTTTTTATTGTTGTTCCATTCCAGAAGGAACTGATGTTTTAAACTGATGAAAGGGGCACATGGATATTCTAGGAGGAATGTAGCTATTTAGAGGAATATGGAACTATAGCAGTTCGCGTCTTAAGAGTCCACTGGAGTGGAGTCCAGACCACTCTTCTGTAGCTGCATGATGATGGGCATATTACTTCGCTTCTCTAAGCCATAGTTTCCTTCTCTATAAATGGGAATAGTTATAGTACTTCCCTCATAGGGCTGTTGGGAGGAGTAAATGAGCTCAGTACCATGCACAAAATAGTCAATAAACAACAGGAATTGCTATTAGCATTTGCCTATTAATACTTTGAGAAACGTTTCTTAGCACCAACATTTGGTAGTAAATACTTAGAATAAATCGAATCCTGAAATTTCAAAGTGATAATCCTGCCCAAAAGGCTACCTTTAACAGTTGGGACTCATTGTCATCATCTATCCTGTGCTAGATTTGTGCTTATTTCTGTCAGGCCTGTGTCCATCAGAGACCGTATGCTGGGAGGAAAACATCTCAGCACACGTTGAACTTAATGAGGGGCTTTCTGTTTAAAATATGAGAAAAAGGCCATTTATAGACTCCTGTCTAATGTGAAAAATCCACTAAACTATTTTTTAATGTACCAAAGGTGATATTCAAAGGATTTATGGAGGAGTGTGGTACTGTCCGGTCAGAATGGGGAAGAGCTGTGCATAATTGCTGTAGCTGTGTTGTGTACTCCTGAATCAAGCACCAACGTAGAAGGCAGTGAAGAGAGGGGTTGGGTGTGGCTGCAAATCTTCAGCAACTTCCTGACTTTTAGTTACTAGTCCCTGTAGAGCCAGCAGCTTTGTTTTTGGTTTCTTTCCTCCATTCCTGCCTCAGGGAAATGCATTTCACAGAAAAACACACCACCTACGAAGGACCTGAATGTCCACACTTCTTTATATCCTTTATATGGTAAAACTCTTAAATTTTCAAAAGGCCCAATGATAATAAACATTATCTGTTCAGATACACATGCTCCGATAAAGTGGAGCATCTCCGAAATGGACATTAAATAGCAAGATTTTTATTATGATAAATCAGAATCTTTTTTGTTGTTTTCTTGAAAAAATGTTTCAGAGCACCAAGATTGCTAAATAAAATAATAGATGCCTGACTGCAACTAATTGAGCTCAGGAGGAACACAAAGGGAAAGAATTTTAACTGAGGTTCAGCCTTCTTGGCTTTCTTAGCTTGTGATAAAACCTTAATCACTCTGCTTTCAAACTGTAAAATTAGTAGGTTATGTAACCAAAATAAGGAGCATTCTTATTGCACCCACCAAAGTGTTTCACAAACAGTTACTAATTAATCTGTACAAAATCCTTTCAACTAAGCATCACCCCCAAGTTTATATAAAAAGCCTTGCTGTGGAAAGATGTTAGTGGTTGGAATTGCAACCTCCAAGCTAAAATGGCACAAGAAATCCTGCTTCTTATACTTTTATAACTCAACTTAGGTGTTTGTTTTATTTTTTTAATGACAAACCCTTCTACCTGGCCAGGTGTCCTATATTTCTCAGAGTCTTCCCAGGTCCTATGAATCATGAAATGGGTGATAATTAGCAAGGCTTGGAAGGGTGGATCACAGATCATTCGTCCATCCGCGTTGACTCTATCCATGACCCTTCCTGTCAGGATGCCTTTCCCGGCTTCTGTGTCTTGGAATCTTTTCCAAGTCCATCCCCCTGGGAACTCTGGATAACCATTCTTTTCTCCAGTGTTGCCACTCCCGTGTGGACTTCCAGACCTCCATACCTCCATAGCTGGGAAATATCTTTTATCTATTTAGTCTTGAAGGAAATTCTTCCTCCTCTGTTAATGTGTTTCCAGCTGAGGCCTTCTTGAATCTTCTCAGTGTTTTTTTTTTTGAAAACAACTTGTGCTTCTGGAAGCAACTCTTTGGGGAACAACTTGAACTTTCCATTCTGTCTCCAGGAGAGTCAGGGAAAATCAACCCAAGTTAAAAATGTTAAAACAGCCACAGTCTTTCAGTCTTGTCACTGACAGCTAGGGCTACAATTTTGGAAGCTCGCTGCATCCTAGCCAGTTGTTTCTGAATGCATCGACGACCCTGCAGCAGAATTACTTGGGGAAGTTTAGGAAAAAAACCCGAAATTCTGGGCTTGGTGCCTGGAAATTATGATGCACCGGTAACCAGGGGATCAGCGTTTTTGCGTAGCTCCCCCAGATGGTCTGATGTGGAGCCAAGTGTAGCAACTACTGCCCTAAATCTGATGTTCTTTAATTCAACACATATTGTCTTGAGCATCTGCTGTGGGCTGGGCACCATGATAGGCTTTTGGGCATACAGTGGGGATGCTCATGGAAATGGCTAGGCAGAAACTGAGCCATAGCAGAGCTTATCTCTATTTGAAGAAGAATCTCTTAAGAGGTTTTTTGTTCTTGTTGTTCTGTTTTTTTCTCCCCTGTACCTCTATAGTCAGAGGCCTCAAAGTCCAGATGTGCAGGCCCCATCTTGTCTACAGGCCAGTTGTGTTAGACCAGCCCTCTCTTGAAAAAACCAAGTACTTGTCAACGGAAAAACAAAAAGATGACAGGTTATCACCTATTGTCTAAAACTGAGAAACAGCTGTCACTTTGTACTGGGTAGGCATTGGGCAGCTTCATGCCGTCCCCACCTGACACTCTTTACTAACTTTAATGTCTTCCTGGTTCTTTAATGTTCTCATAGTCTGAGTATACAATATTAGGAAAATTGGAGTATGTATTTGTGAAAACTGTCACTTGTGTGGTCTTTTTTTTTTGGCACCTGAGCTAACAGCTGTTGCCAATCTTCTTTTTCCTTCTCCTCCCCAAAGCCCCCAAGTACATAGTTGTATATTCTAGCTGCAGGACCTTCTAGTTGTGCTATGTGGGACAGCACCTCAGTATGGCTTGATGAGCAGTGCCATGTCTGCGCCCAGGATCCAAACCAGCAAAACCCTGGACCGCCAAAGCAGAGCACGCGAACTTAACCACTCGGCCATGGGGCAGGCCCCTGTCACTTGTGTTTGTTATTCCGAAATTTGAAGGCCTGGTGAAGGAAGCTTGATCTGGTTCTACAAAATGAGATATGTCTTCAAATGTCCACATAGGGGTACCTTGTCTGGAGGGTCTAGAGAAGCAGGACTTTAGCAGAATCTGTGCTCTGGACAAACCAGGAATCAGAAAGTCCACTCCCAGAAACGTGTTTATCATAAGTGTATTCATCCAAGCAGAATTCTAGGTGCTGAAGAAGCAGCACTGGTATTCACAGTTGGACCTTTACCTCCAAATCTGCATGTAGCTTTTGGTAAATTCAGGTTCATTCCCCACGTAAGTCTAACTGTGTGGGGACATGAAACCACATTGATTACTGTTGTGTGAACTGAAATGTGTCAACTCTTAGTTGCACCTAAAAGACTTCATTAAAGTCTTCAAACTTTTTCTGCCAGTAGCTACAAATGCTTTCCTAATATCTCCCATGTGGCATGCATAGAACAAGTTACTATCAGTATGGCACACTGGGGTAGAGAGAGGAGGCTCCTTGTGGCCTCTGGCAGCCTGTGTACATAGAGCAGAGGAAATCTCCAATCTGGGAACAATCTTCAGGACCCTCTGAACTTAGATTGCAAAGTTTCGGATTTTTTTTTTGAGGAAGATTAGTCCTGAGCTAACATCTGCTGCCAATCCTCCTCTTTTTGCTGAGGAAAACTAGCCCTCAGCTAACGTCTGTGCCCATCTTCCTCTACTTTTTATGTGGGATGCCTACCACAGCGTGACTTGACAAGCAGTGTGTGTCTGCACCCGGGATCCAAACTGGTGAACCCCAAGCCACTGAAGTGGAACATGTGCACTTAACCACTGCACCACCAGGCTGGCCTCAAAGTTTTGGTTCTTAGACATGAATTCATTAGCAGATGAATGAGAACCATCTCATTGAACAAAATGGAATACTTTCTGCATAACAGAGATTTTTCTCCTTTGAAAAGTGGGTGAGATACATCCTCTCCCCCATTGTCACACTTCCCTTAGTGAAAAGATAAAATAAAATTCTTTTAAAAATCTGTATTCCTGGGGCTGGCCCAGTGGAGTAGTGGTTAAATTTGAGTGCTCTGATTCAGCCTCCCAGGGTTTGCAGGTTTGGATCCCGGGATGGACCTACACCCGATCATCAAGCCATGCCGTGGCGGCATCCCACATGCAAAATAGAGGAAGATTGGCATAGATGTTAGCTCAGCAACAATCTTCCTCATCAAAATAAAATAAAATAAAAAAATCTGTATTCCTGATTGGAAGAGATATTCAAGTCTTTCTAATATGCAGTGTTGTATGTTTCTCCAGCAGCAAGAGTGATCAATTATGCTTTTCAGAATTTTAGGTGGGAAAATGCATTTTGGTCAAAGGTTTTAAGATGGGTTGAATGTATGTCTGCTATGTCTGTAGACGTAGTTTTTGTTTGGTCAACACAAATGTTTTGAAGTAGTTTTAATTAGTTGCTTGCTAACGTTTGAAAACTGGGAGCTGTCATATAAAACTCTTCTGAAAAATCGGAGTGTCTGTCAGCCTTGGGCTCACATTGCACCGTGTGGACAGCCCCGAGGCTGAGTTAGATGGGCATGCACGCTCCTGTCCTCAGCCTTCATCCCTCCTTATGGTTTTGTATCTATACATTCCAGGTTATAACATACAGTTAGTTTGAAGTCCCCCCACCCCCATTGTAGTTTACGGGCTTCATCTGAACCATTACTTATTTCTATGAAAACAGATAGAGGCTTGTTGCATTGGGGGAGGGGACTGGGGTACTTTCCTCTCTGTCATCCTCAGCTGAAATTGATACAGTGGGTATAAATTCAAGCTGCCATCACAGTTTGCCTCAATTTAGATTTACACTTCTGTGTTGATAGAGTGGATGTTTTATTCACCTAGATACAGCCTCTAATAGGTGTGAATTCTAAGCATATAACTATTCATAGCCACGATTATCATTTCCAAAAGGTGTCAAAATCACTCTATTCATTGTGATAAAGCAACTTAAAAAACACAGTTAAGCGCAAAAAATGTTTTAAAAAAAGGTTTAAGCAGTCCAAGAGCAGTTACTGTCTCTTTAAAATGAGTTAGAGACCTATGTTCAAGTTAGTACTTTGTTTAAATCTTTGATTTATCTCCAGTCAAGCTGCCTATTATATTTAATTTCTTGCAATTATAGCAGTAACCATGCCATCTTGAAGACCAGGGAGTTGGCTCAGCATATAATCACAATCTTACTTCTTACAATAAACCAGTTGTGTACATACTTACTACCCCCATTTTGCAGATGTAAAATATGAGGGTAAAAGAGGTTTAAGTAATAACTCACTCAAGGTTATACAATCTTGTGTGGATGTGTATGTGTGTATACATATATATTTATACCACAGGTCATATATGTGTACACATATACACACACACACACAACACGCATATATTTGTATACCGTGTTTAGCCACAGTTCATTCTGTCTCTCATGTATTTTAAAGTATTTTTTACCACCACTCAGTAAGAAATACTTCAGGGCTCAATATTTAATACATTGCACTTCCATGATATCATTGTACAAACCAGTACGAACCCTTATTTAATTCAGTACCTTTTGATAGATTCTATTCTGCTTTCCCATTTGCATCAGTACATACACACACACAAACAAAAACCTATGGATAGCCCCCTAAATGGGATGTAATCTGAAGTTTGAAAGACATGGACTTAGATGCTAGATAGCTGGGAAGCCATTCCTCGTGGAGTGTGTGAGAGAGACTGGGGAGTAGAGAGACGTGTTCACATGAGGCCACAATACAAGGGGATTTGCCTTATGATAATTCATGGAGCCATCCTCTTGTATTCATGTTTTACCTGACAATAGGGAGATCTTTGTTTTACTTTACAAAAAGAATACTTCTTTGAGATTTTCTATTAAAAGGTTGTACAGCTAAGATTTCTGTATTTTAATGTATGCAAATTATACCCAAAATAACAAAAAAATAATAATCAAGTGGGAGAGTGGGAGGTGGGGTGAGTGGGGCTATAGGCAAAGCAAGAATGGGAGATTATTGATATTTGTTGGAGCTGGGTGATGGGTATGTGGGAGTTCATTATCCTATTCTGTTTACTGTGTATGTGATTGAAATTTTTCGTAATACAAAGCTATTTTCTAAAAGTAGGGCCATCGCGCTCTTATATTCTGTTTTCCCACATGACTCACAGTTGTATGGGAGCAGCACACGCAAAGGATGAATTGTGGCCTTTTTTCTGTAAAGTTGTGAACAGTAACTAGCTAGGCTGGACAGAAGCTGGTTTTAGGGTCTTCTGATGCCAAACTGCTCGCAGGTTGGGTTTCTCACCTCGACACGATTGACATTTGGGGCAGATAATTCTTTGTCATGGGAGACTGTCCTGTGCATTATAAAATGTTTAGTGGCCCCCCGGCCTCTATGCTTTAGAAGCCACTAGGACATCCACACCCCTCCCATCCCCAATTGTGTCAACCAAAAACCTGCTCAGACATCAGCAAATGTCCACTGCGAGGCAAAATCATCCCCGGTTGAGAGCCACTGCCTTGGGCCACATTCTGCCCGTGTTTTCAGGGAAACCAACAATAGATGAGGCAGAATAACAGCAACTAGGGATAGACTTAGAAGTACCAGACTCAGGCAGGATCGTGTGTGTGAAATTGGGCATGTCGGTTCACCTTCCTCTGTCTTAGTTACCTTATCTGTAAAATGGGAAGGTGACAGTATCATCTCTGGGACATGCCCTACGTTTATATTTCTAAAGCACTTAGAATCTTGCCTGGCGCACATTAGGTACTTAGTATTTGCCTTTATTATCCACCTGGAATCCACTGTGCTGGAATTGTGGTTTAGACATCTAGGGGATAAAGGGATTCTCTGCAGTGCTGTGCTAGTATCCTATTTAGTGATTCATGCTGCTAAATGTGTCTGAGTGCTTTGAGATGTTTACTTAGAATGTGCCGTCTACGTGTGCTGCCTGAGTAGTGTCAGATTTGGAAGAGGGAAACGTGGTACAGCGCGCTTGGTTTCTAATGCCCCTCAAAATGGAGTGACTCCATAAGAACAAACCATGGTTTCTAAATTAATTTACCTATGGAAATAAAAATACAACCACAGACAGACAGGACATGCTGAGCATCTGGACCCTGGCCAGGTATCTATGTCTCTATGATCCTTTGGGGATGCTAATAAGGAGCCACAGAGACCAGCCTGAAATACTTCAGGAAGAGATGACTCCTTCCCAGAGCCCATCTTTTCTCGTTTACCTGTTGAACAGTAGGGAATCACTTCTTTTTCCCTGTCATCATTTACTTTTAATCTTGCTCATGTGATTTTGGCTGAGGCAGAATCGTTACCGTGCAAGTTAACTCCAGGAAGATTCTCTCTTCTAGAAAAATAGATCTTTGCCTTCCTCCATTTTGAATTCTTCCCCTCAGTTTATAAATAATGCTCAAGAATTTTCCAACTTAAAAATATCCTTCATTGACTCTCTATCGACTCTCCACTCATCTCTAACCGCTCTCCCATCCCTCATTCTAAATTATTGAAAGAGTAGCTGATTCTCACTGATTCCACTTCCTCTCCCTCTATTCACACTTCTACCCACCACAATGTGGCTGATGCTTTTCAAGGACTCCACTCAAACTAAGTATGAGAACATCACCAAAGGCATTTTGAAGGCCTTAATTTATGGTTTCTTTCTCCCTCTCTCTCCTTCTTGTACTTTCTTGCTCTGATGCTCTATTTCTGCCTTTAAAAAAGTAGATTTAGTGAGGTAAGATTTACATACCACAAAATTCACTCATATTAGTGTACAATTCAAGAAATTTTAGTAAGTTATGGAGTTGTGCAACCATCATCACAGCCCAATTTTAGAATACTTCCATTTCTCCTGCCCATTTGCAATCACTCTGTATACCCACCCCTGGTCCCAGGCAGTCTCTTTCTTTTGATGGTCTCCATCACTCCCTTGCAAAACTAAGTGCTCTGTGTGCACCCTTAGCTGTCATAACACAGTCCATCTGTGAGTTGCAGTGGGCTTCTCTCGATGTTCTTTTCTGTCTTCTTCAGGGAGTTCATCTTTTTCTGCTCACACTTTAAACATTGAGCTTTTTCACACTTCTCTCCCAGCCCAGTGCTTTCTAGATTTTCCCTGAGTCATTTCGCTGACTCCCAGGTGTCCCCTACTGTGCTAGATTTTGCTGATGTTAGGTCCCTCCCAGTAGCTGTCTCTTTCTTTCTCTCCTTAGGTAAGCCCTCCTTTTTCTTTAACAGTTTCGTCAGATGTGCCCTCTTCTACGATGTCCTATGGCGTCTCCCCATTTTCTAATCCTTGGTCTTTCTTCTTATCTTTGGCTGTGTGTTGGAGAGATGCAGCTCATGAGCTGGGAACCTAAGTTAACTTTGTTGTCTCTCTCTTTCCTCTTAGATTCTGAGGAGGAGTTCCTCTCCTGCTCCTGGATGAAAACCCAAATAGCCTTACCTGCTCTACTTTTGATAATGCTTAGATATTGGACATATTTCAATCAAAAAGTTGGGGCTGGCCTGGTGGTACAGCGGTTAACTGCACACTTTCCACTTCGGAGGCCTGGGGTTCACCAGTTCGGATCCTGGGTGCGGACATGGCACCGCTTGGCAAGTCATGCTGTGGCAGGTGTCCCACGTATAAAGTAGAGGAAGATGGGCATGGATATTAACTCAGGGCTAGTCTTCCTCAGCAAAACGAGGAGGATTGGCAGCAGATGGTAGCTCAGCGCTAATCTTCCTCGAAGAAAAAAAAAAATTAATATGCCCTGTGCTGTATCATATTTAGAACTTGATTTAAAGATAAAACACTAGTCTTCCTCCCCAGGGTAAGCTGCTGCAGAGGGGGAAGTCTGCAGTCAGAGAAAGAAGGTTTTGACTTTTTTTTTCACCTAGCACGTCTACACTTCTTCCCCCTACTGGCTAATTCCAGTTCTCCTTAGTGTTTTGCAGTGGAAGAGAAGACAGGAGCCTACAAGTTTTACTTGGTTGATTCCATTGTAGTGATTTAGGATCATGGCCCTTTGGACTTGCCAGGAGTGGACAACTGTTATTTTCTTTCAGTGGTCCTTTCATGGGTTCATTAGAGATCCCCAAACTTTGGGTACATTTCTGCCTCAGTTCTCTTAATGTGGTGATACACTCCCCCCTCAGCTAGTCACTTACTCCTTTCTCCGCCACCAGAAGTCCAGAGATAGCCTAGCTTCACTGTGGAAGTTCTCCTTCCCTGTCGGGTGGTTCTCCTGCTCTGGAGGTATGACAACCACATTCCCCCAGGTGCTCTCGGGTGTGTGTCTGGCTCACAGGAAGCACTGTGCACTCTGTGCCCCTAATGTCTCTGAGGACCCATTTCGTTCATAAATTGCAGTCTTCTATTGTGCGTCAGCCTCCTCTTATGAGTGTTGTCATAGACCACTGAATCCCTCAAAATGCAACTCTCTCTGGTTTCCTTAAAGCGTAACCCCCAGGGAGTTAAAGGGACTACTGTCCTTACTTCCCTCCAGGGAGTGGAACTCACCAGAATTCTCTCCAAAGAGACCTTTCTCAAATCCTTTACTCAGTCTCCCAGCACCTCTGATGTGAGTGAGGGCTTCAGAGCAGGACAGATGGTTTTGCAGAATCTCCTTTGAAAATTTGCCCCTTGTTCTGTTCTGGCACCTCCTTTACCTTTGGGTTGTAATACCTGCTGTGTCTTGGTGACTCAAGGAACTTCACATTAACATCCTGTTACAGACCCCTCTCCTTCAGTCCAGAATCTTTTATTAAAATGTTTCTGGGTCAGTGTGCTGCTTGAGAGTGGGAGTACCTTGAGGGCAAAGAAGATGATTTATTTGAAAATGTTCTCTCTGTGCCTGTACCTGACAAGCTGTAGGTACTCAGTGAACATGGGTTTTCTCAGCAAGATCACCTCCTTCATCCAAAATTACAAGGCAAGGAACAGAATGGCCTTGCGTTAGTGTGCACAGCTAGAGCCCCCGTTGGAACTGCTTATGTCTCAGCCGAAAAGTCCTTTCTAGCACTTTTCAACCCCTTACCCATTTCTCCTTGATTCTCACAACAAAATTATTTACATATTTTTTACCTATTATCATGTTAGAAATGAAGTGGGATTTTTTTCTTTTTTAAAAATGGTTGCTCCTGTTTTAAGAAATCAATATGTGTACATTGCAGAAAATTTAAAATATATAAAGGAATGTAGAATGAGAAGTATTTTCTCTTTCTAGTCCCTGTTCCTAAGTGCATGGTTCTCCCCAGAGACAACTGCTTCCTCCGTTTCTCCTGTATGCTTGCAAACTATTCTGTGCACTTATAAATGTATATAGGCGTATATTATTTGTCCCCATACAAAAGATCTCATACTTTTCACACACTGTTTTGCACCTTATGTTTGTGGTTTAATGTGTCTTTGATATATCTTGATTTAATCCCGAATAGGGTTGCTACATTCTTCTTAGTTCATACCTACCATAGGGATGGTGCATTATCACAGTGTGTTTGCTTGAAATCAAGAAGAAGAGTTGTTTATTTAAATAGTCCAGTCCCTTTCCTTTATAGAGGAAATTTAGTTTCTTAAAAATTTAATGAAATTTAATGCATTATGGGGCTGGTCCCCCTGGTGTAGTGGTTAAGTTCGCGCACTCCGCTTCTGTGGCCCGGGGTTCACTGGTTTGGATCCCAGATGCAGACCTACGCACTGCTTATCAAGCCATGCGGTTGCAGGCATCCCACATATAAAGTAGAGGAAGATGGGCATGAATGTTAGCTCAGGGCCAATCTTCCTCAGCAAAAAGAGGAGGGTTGGTGGTGCAATGTTAGCTCGGGGCTAATCTTTCTCAAAAAAAAAAAAAAAAAGAAATTTAATGCATTATCACTTATGTAACTAGTTTCAATTGTCAATTATTAATACAAACCCTTAAAAATATAGAAAGTGTCAGGTTGTACCTAATGGTGCCCTAACTATCTGATTGTTTAAGCATTCCTTTTGATTCCTATTGTGTGGGGAAAAAAACTGGAAATACATAGCTTCTGTCTTCATTTCTCCTGGATAAATGTCATAACCCATCTGTATCTCTGTTTCTTTATCTGAAACATGAGAGTGGTAATAGAATGAGCCTCATGGATTGTGGTGAGTGTGAACTGGGTTAATCTAGGAAACTGCCTGGAAAATAACAAACACTCAATAAAAGGTAGTGATAATTATGTTACTATTCAGTTTCCTTCCTGATATTTTAGAAATTGTCTTTGTAGAACAACATTCACATCATATTTTTATTAAGCTATTTTAAAATTCTAAGTAAATATATGGTGGCAAGTAATGTTCTTATGCAGACTCATGAATGGTACTTTGCTCCTCATCACCATGTCATGAGGTCTGTGGTAATTTCCCATTTCATAAGAAGGAAAGAAAACCCATGCACCCTTTATAATTATGGAAATTTGTCTTTATTTTGTTCCTTGTTTAATTTAGAAAATGTCAAGGATAAGAGTATATCACAGAATTTGCTTATCGTTTAGTTTTCCTATCATCATTAAATGTGGTAAGACCCAAAAGTCTAAGTCCTTTATTTAGGGCCAAGGTCTTTTCAATGGAAACGTTAATTTAAAAAAAAATCCCAAAAGAGCACCTTAGGTCTGACCGCCTTGGAAAAACATCAGACAGTGCCAGTCTTTCTCAGAGCTGAAGATTCCATTAGAAAATCCTGCAACTTTATTGAAACTGAGACTTGCTCCAAAACAAAAGTCTTGTCCTGAGACATGCTACAAAGGTCGTTACTGGGTGTCAAGTCGAAGGAGTCAGCCCTGATTGGAGAGATGTGTGTAAAGCATTGTGCCCTGGAAATGGTCACGTGAGTTTCAGGCTTAATGTAAAGCAAGAAAATTGAAGTAACCCCTCTGTCAAGCGTACTTAAGAAATGTGGCCATTTTGTCTAGTATTTTGAAGCAGGAAATGGGTTGACATGAGTTGGTAGCTGTATCTTTTCCCTTCAGCTTGCACTTGGATGAAACTAGTGGAACCAACTGAAAAATGGATTTGTAATTTTCTTCTGACGCAGCATCAGTGAAAGTCTCCTTGAATTGAGGACAGAGAGATCTCTTTGAATTACCAGAGAAGATCTCTTTGAGTTGAGGGTGGAGTAAAAGAGGCTCTGAAATCAGTGTAAGGCATCTCAGAGTGTTCTGGCAATATTTTTCTATGGCTGACTCACCAACTGCAGTGTATGCAAAATGAAAGCTGTGATTCCCTTTGCTACTGCCGTATATGCACTGATTGCTTAAAGACCGAAAGAAAAAATTAACTGATGTCAGACATGACATGATTCGCCATACCAAAAACAGCTGCATAATTTCAACTTCTTGTCAAGCTTTTCAACAGTAGTCTTCTCAGGAGCATTTTTTTTAACAGATTTTTTTCTTTCCAATCTGCATAATTTATATTTAATTCCATTTTGATAATGTTTTTGTTAGTTTATGTGTGAAAAAAGAAGCAAGAAATAAATCTCCAAATACACACACACACGTTTACATAGGTACACACATATGCATATGTAGATATTATGTCTGTATAAAAGATTATTTTTCAGTACAATAAAACAAATTTTGTACAAAGCCAAAGTTGGCTTATGTCCGTCTTTGTGTATTTGGAGTAGGGAGGTAGGTGGGTCTATAGATTTGGCTGAGTCTCAAAAAGGACCTTAACCTACAAAAAGTTGTGAATCACTGTTTTTTTGCAGATTGTAGTCTACTTGGAGAGAGGAGCTGTGGTCTAAATAACTATAATGGAAGGTGCTGAAAGTGCCTAGGGTCAAAGGAGGGAAGATAAAGTGCTATATGTGTCCACAGGAGCATGAGATGACTTCCTGCTGGCATTTGTGTTATTTGCTGATTGTGCTACTGTATACAGAGAACTACTGGTGCGAAGAGAACATCAAACTAGGCACATTATATTCTTCCCTCTCCTTGGCTGCTGAACACTTGTGAACTGTAGTGAGGATGTGTCTGGAGTTGTCAAAATCTTGGACTTGAAGCCCAGTGTTCATGTAAATTTCATCCCCTGCCAGGCGAGTTCTGGCAGGAAAGAGACAGGTTTAGTGTGCAGAGTGGATGAACCACATTTCTGGAAGATGTGCGCATTGTGAATGAATGAATGGTTATGATCGTGAGTGAAAACAAAGTGGGTATATGACGCTTATTTCTGATCTGGCAGGATGTGCAGTCTCATGAAGTCATTAAAGTCATTTATTGGTTGACTGCCATGGTGTTATGGTTGCCTACCCTGGAAATGAGTTAATGCAAGTTGTAGAAGACTCATAATACAACCCCCATAAGCATCAAACTTTTATTCATTAACAACTGAATATTTTGCTATACTGAAAGTCTCTGATCGACTCAAAAGTTTTTTTTCTTTTTTAGATGGGGGTTGGGAACAATGAATATTCATGAATAGAATTTGTTTCTCAGATGTCAAAGTTAGAGGTGATGTCTTGTGGATGTGAGAAAGGTGTTAAGTACTCCTTCTAAACAAAATTGCTGTAGGGTTTGTCTCTGAAAAAGAGAATGCTCGTTAGGTACTTGTTACTCTGATAGAAATGAGGCCAAGTCATTCTCACACCTAAACTTTCCACCATGCAAAGAAACTTAACTCTGAGCATTTGCCAAGACTGATTCAAAGTTGCCTACACACATTTATTATTATAAAATACATGTCAATATTTCATGATCCGCAATCTTAGTAGCAATTTGGTAAAGTGTATCACAAAAGCCACAAATGGTCTCTTCTTTTAGAGCAACCAGGAACAACTATTTAGAGCATTTTTGGTTTTGAGTCCAAAGTCTAGCATCTTTTAGCTCTGCTGACATTAAGAATAGATGGTACAGTTGTCAATATGCACTAAATTTAGGGCTATTTAAAGACTGCCATGAGAAACGTGCTGTGAATATATTAAGCTTTAGCCCCCAGATACAAATGCCTATTAGCAGAGAAAATTCTGAAGGGTATCTATTTTTTCTTTGATTTGAAACATTCTTGTAAGTAGCAGAATATTCTTATTGTAGCAGATGACATTTTGATTTGTATTTGTTTTGCTTTAGTAGCTTCTTTTGTATTTATTTTAGCTTGGTGATTTCAGAAGTGGGACGAGCTTTTATATGTCACTTCTCTCCATGACAATACTTGGCAATGCTGAGAAGTCAGGTTGTGATTGTATTAATTACCTTCATTATTTATAAAGTCAATGCCCTACTTTAGCACTGATCAAAAATGAGGAGCATAATTTTTAAAAATAATATTTCTGAATGAAGTTTCTTTTTATCTTCAGACTTTACACTGTATATGTCTGTGTGTATGCACATATAAGAATATAAGAATATACATATTTCTTCTCTTAAATCAGATATTGTCTAGCCTTTGATTTCTATGAATTTGAAGGCAAGAATGAAATTGGTGTGTTGCAAAATTTGTTTTCATCTTTTTAAACTTGATGAAGATTATAATATGTCTGATTTGAGTGTTCATTGCAAATCTGATTATATCAACTCCTGGTTAAAATTACAATGACTTTTCAAAGGCCTTTACTGAGACTAATATTCTTAGCCGGGCATATAAGGTTGACACCCATTATACATCTGCAGTCTCATTTCAGACCACTCAACTTGGCCATCTGTATTCCATGTCATTAGTCTTCTTTCTGTTCTTAAGCCACAGGGCCTTTACGTATTCTATTCCTCATGCCGAGAAGTGATGGCCAAAATATTTAACCAGCAGTAGGGCATGGGCACTGACCGATCAGAAGGGACATGGGCTAGAGCAGGGTTCTGGAAGCCCACTGCTGAGCCGGGCATTGACCCTTTATGTGGTGGATCTGGGGAGGTGGAGTAGGGTTCTGGGGTAGCCTGGGAGATGAGGTGGTGATGATAGGAGAGGGTCCAGACAGTGGTACTCACCAGACTATTTACCATACTCTAGGCCATACTAAGTCTTTGTCTATATCTGGAAAATTTCTTCCTTGCCTCAACGTGCAACACATCCACACATCTGATTATAGCAGCTCTTCTTTTCTTCCTTGATAACTCCACGTTCTCAGAAGAGCTTTCCCTGACCTTCCTGATGAGTTCTCTTCTCATTGAGGCTTTCATAGAAACTTCTACCCCTTCATTATACCTTTCACAGTGGTCAAGTTACAAATAGTTTGTAATTATTTGAATCATATGACTTCCACTAGTTTGTATCCTCCATGAGGGCAGGGATCATGAGTTATCTTTATACTTTTTAAATGTAACATATGCATGTTACCTTGGGGATGCTTTGTTGGGAAGATAACTTTTTGTTTGTCTTTTTAATGCCTTCTTATACATTTTCCTGAAATAATTTTCAAATGGCGTGAAGTATTCTTTCATTCCAGTAGAAATGCTTCTCACTCACTTGATGTCCATGTAAAAATTTAATCTCTCGCGATGACTTATTGATTCTTCTTCAAGCTCAAGAAGAAACATTATTTTAAAGCCTAGTATGTACAAGGGTTTTTAGGACATTGGAGCAGCCAGTGATGGATAAGAACTGGCCGACCTTCAGAGATGTGTCAGTCTAGTAATTTTCTCCTTATCCTATTTATAAGCGTTTATAGCATTCTTCCTTGCCTCAGCCTGCAACACAGGTTTCTCCATTGCAGTAGTGGAACATAGACCATATCTTTTGTTCTCTGTATGACATTGAGCAAAGCTTCACATATTTATTTAGGTACTTTTTGAATTTAGGTATAATTGACACATAACATTATATTAGTTTCAGGTGTACAACATAATAGTTTAGTATTTGTATATATTGGGAAATGATCACCACAGTAAGTCTAATTAACATCTGTCACCATATATAGTTAAAATTTTTTTTTCATGTGATGAGAACTTTTAAGATCTACTCTCTAAGCAACTTTCAGATATGCAGTACAGTATTATTAACCATGGTCACCATGTTGTACATTACATCCCCACACTTTTAACTGGAAATCTGTACCTTTTGATCTCCCTGACTTTGCCCATCCCTACCTTAAGAAAAAGTACCTAAACATATTTAGGTAACTTTTATTTTTTTTTAAGATTTTATTTTTTCTTTTTCTCCCAAAGCCCCCCAGTACATAGTTGTGTACTTTTAGTTGTGGGTCCTTCTAGTTGTGGCATGTGGGACGCTGCCTCAGCAGGCTTAACGCGTGGTGCCATGTCCGCGCCCAGGATTCAAACTGGCGAAACCCTGGGCCGCTGAAGCAGAGCACACGAACTTAACCACTCGGCCACAGGGCTGGGCCATAGGTAACATTTTAATAATGATAATAATGGCGATGATGATGTTACTACCGTATCCTTTGCTAAAGCTTGTCCTTTTTTTCCTTAAAATCCCAACTACTTATTCTTTTTAAGTCTGTTACTTTGTTATTACCAAATTGTTTCTAGGTTAAATCTAGTGTATAAACTGGAAAAGCTTAACTCCTGAAGGGAGGAAATACCAGTTCAATCAATATTTTACTCCTCAAGCCTTTCCAGTGGTCGAGACTTACCCATTGTCCCCAGTCTTTAATATACTTTGCACTCACTCCCCTACTTCTCATGATTCTTTGACACATCATGTGTCTTGTTATTGCATTTTATGTTCCCATGCCTTTTATGACCAATTGCCATTGTTTTTTATTTGAAAGTTTAAAAAAAAATTTCTTAGCTTTTCTACTTTATATGTGTATCTGTGTGTGTGTGTGTGACACCCTTCTCTTGATTTCAGGACTACAGTTTCCTCACAGGTAAAATTAGAGGATGTTACAGTGTTTATAGCTGTCAGTTATAAATTAAATATAATCTAGAATGATTTCAGTTATCATTCAGGTTAGTAGTTGAAAATAATTATTGACACAAAATGTGTCACTGTTTGAGCAGAAATAAAGGCAGGCAGTCTAGGTATCTGAAGGCCTTCGGTCTAAGTAGGGGAAATCAGCCACTGGAAAGGTTTGAGAAATATAATGATTGATTGAGGGAGAATGTGTGCCTCTCCCTTGCATACTTAAATCATTCAATAATTTTGGCCATCAGTATCCTGGGACCTGATGCTATTGAAAATAGCTTCAAAAATTCTCAGTTTCCTATCCCTAGTGTAACAGTCACTATGTGTGCCCCGCTCATATCCTCTTGCCTTTATCACTTCAGTGGACACACCACTTCCAGTTGCCACAATATGCATTTCTTTACCTGAAGGCATTTTTTGGCCTCTGCAGTCATTTTACTGCCCCGATGAGAGGCTGGGCATGTTGGGTCATTAATAGTCCCCAAGAACAGGCTCCAAAAATGACTAATGGAGTTGGTATATAAATACCCCAGCCTCCTTGCCTCTTGGCAAAAGATAGCTCTGGGCAACTCAAGGATAATTCTTGGATGACTCTGAGGTACAGGTTCTACACATGTTGCATTTCCACTGAAAATAAGCTCTAGTCACACTCTTGGGTTGGTGGTTTTATATCTTACCTTTTGTTGGCTGCCTTCCTTTCCCTGTCTTACTTCCCCATGCCCTCGCTGTTTTTTGTCCTTTACCTCCCAAGTAAACTGTTTGCACTTGAATTCATTTTGCAGTGGTTGCATTACGGGGAACCCAAACAAGTACACGTGCAATTTGTAGCAATGAGAAGAGTGAGAGATGGTCACAGATCCCATGATGGTGTAAGGTGCTAACCTGCAGTTCTTAGAACAGTAGTTCTCAATGGCATTTTCACCTGTTCCAGATTCCCATGGGCCAATTCAGAGTTATGCCTAAATCTTGGCATTCTAGCTACAATTCCACGTCTTGCCTCCCATCCATGAATATATGTTAGATTGCAAGTGAACAAGAACAACGTTATTATAGGAATGACTGATTTAATGTATTATTTTAAGTACATAACTTGCAAGTTGTCATATTTTAATTCTTGACATTATTTTTATTTGGGACACACTTCATTCTGATTGAATACATCAGACAACAGGATCCCATGGTTAAGAGCCACAGTCTTAAGAAAGCTGAGATTTCTCTCCTTTGCTCAGCAACAACTAATACAGCCCAATCAGTAGCAGCTGCTGAATGAGTTGCACACCTTCTCTGCTAAAGTGGCTGAGTTAACATCATTCATTACCCCTGTGTGAAACCAGCTGAGTTTCAGCAATCGAGAAAAGATTCTCTGATTTTAGGTGTGTGTATCTAACCTACTTGATCATTAACCTTGCAATTTTGTTTCAAATTGCCACTGAAAATAACACAAGATATTCACATAATTATTTCCTCTCAACCAGCACATTCAAGTTTTTGAAAATTCAGGAAAACAAAAAATAGTTTCATTTGCAAGATTCTCAGATTGAACAGTTTTCACTATTAGCAACTTTGGTCTGTTTTATGAAGCATACATAATTGGGGGCTTTCTGAAGTTAGCACTGAAAAAAAGTAGGATTAAGATGAAGTGATATTGCTCTTTATAATTTATATGCCCTATGAGGGATTCAGAAACTACAAAAATCAGTTCTTCAAGATATCTGCTTATTTGACTCTTAGTTTTAGCAAAATGTTGTCATTAGAGAAAATGAGAAAAGTTAGAATTTCAGGATAATACTTTATTTGTTGTAATTATTATCCAGCAAAAGTTTTAATATTTAATATATTAATATTTACCATTTCAGTATTGTTGAACATTTCTAATTCTATGAAGAAGCTTCCATTGTATATCAGGTGTATAAAGTGATTTTTAGGTATTTACATTCCATATATTTTCTCTTTTGTGTCAGAAAAGATTCATTTCATTTGAGGATTTTGAGCGGCTGTGAATGATACAGTTTTATGAAAAGAAGAAAATCTGTTTTTTTAAAGCAATTCCATTTTTTCAAGTCTAACTTCTTTGTACATATATTTTACAGATTAAAGGATTTACCTGAAGACAAAGCATTCTATTCATCAGAGACTGGACAAGAGTTACTCTTGCTTTTGGCAATTAAAGATGATGTTGTCATGGAAACAGTTGATCCTGCTTTCATTCATTGGCTGCCTAGGAGGTAACCATAAGCTGTATTTTATAACTTGGGGTCAGAACTCTACTCAAGTCATATGTTAAATAATTTTTAAATGTTGAAATAGTACTCCAGCAGTAGCAAAGAAAAACAAACCTTTTTTTCCCCAGAAAGAAAATTCTAATTCTCTCTTCTGATAACTGGATTCTCATTTCATCTCTTTGTAAGCCATTTTATTTCCATAGCAAACATAATGACACCTAATATTACAGATCTGTTGTAGTATTATGACTATAACAATCATTTAGAATTTGAAAATGTTGATTCATGACTTTTGTTTCTAAAAGGAGCTCAAAGTTGTAACTCTACAAGGGAGAATATAAATTTTAAAGAATGCTGGTATTTTCATATCTAATTTTAAAAACGATACTATTTTTCTTTGAACAAATAAGTTAGTTAAGAGACCTCAATGAAGATAGGCTATTTTCCTTTTTAATTTTGGAAAATTTGAAATTTAAAATTTGAAGAATGAGAAAGGAATAATTCTCATATATTCACTATACAAAAGCAACTGTTAAAAATCCTTTGATGTATTTCCTTTTTCTTTGTTTTATTTTGTTTTCTGGAGTAGATGAATAAGAGAAAAATTTTTAAAAATGAAATTGTATATATACAACAATTAGTTTTGGGGTTTATTTTATTTTATTGTCTTCCTTTTTTTATTATAAAAAAATTTTTTTATTATAAAAATCCAGCACCTAAAAAGGTGAAAGAATAGTACAAAAAATACCCACATATGCACTATTTAGATTTAGTTATTGTACCATTTTTGTTTATTTTTACTATCTATATACATATGTCCGTATGTTTTTTTCCATTGATTGATTGATTGATTGCTTGGCTAACCCATTTGAAAGTAAGTTACAGAAGTCATCACCTCTCACTCCTAAACAATTCAGCCCCCATCACCTTAGAAGACCAGTTTTCTACATAAACACAATTCCTTTATGATACCGAAGGAAACTAATTTAAAAAAGTAGCCTATCATGTCTCTTTTCTAAGAGGAGGAAATTGGTGTGGCATGAGGCCAAATGCACCGTCAGATAAAACACAGGTTACTTGAAGACATGCGTATATTGGAATCGATTTCTGAGCCCCTTTATGTCAAACTTCAAATATTTAAACAGTAATATGTGGCAAAAAATCTATAATCAATAATAGGTTATTAATTAAAACCTCCAACTTTCAAAATAAAGTTGTTTTTTTTTAACAAAGTTTCCCCTGTGATGTCCCAATTTTGTTCTAAAACATTTTCTTTGCTACTCATCTAAGGAAGAAAGAGTAATGATTTACAAATTCTGCCATTTCAAATGGTCTCTGGAGAAATACCAGTACAGATATCAAAACTAAAATATTCTTTTTCTTGGATTCTTTTTTTCTTTACAAGTTTTCTAATTTGAGTTCTGCTGTTGTAGAAGGGACAAAATGAAAGGAAATATACCATAACAATATTGTTGTTCACGATATCAACTTTTATGGAAGTAACCTTGAAATTTTACAATTAATTGAAAAGAAGATATACTCCGCAAGTGGAAGTGTAGCTGAAGAAAATGAGATGATTTTTTCAAATGGTTAACATTTTAAGTTGTAAATTTAAACCATGTGCAAATTGCATTGGTTGTATTTCAGCATTTTTGAGAAATATTTTATATATTTATGAACAAATTTACAGAAAAAAATGTCCGTTTGATTAAAATATTAAGACCTAATAAACAAATTTAAAGATTAAACTTGATTTTTTTGATATGTTGATAAAAAAGCTTTAAGGGCTTGTAAGGGAGAATTGAATTAATTGGTTATGATAAATTATATGTAGGGTATTACTTAGAGAATTGGTAATCTTTATAATATATGGAAAATAATTTGGCTCTTACCAGTTTTCTAAAGAGTATTGATTTCATGCAGTACTTTATATTCTGAATGTTGGTACTCCGTTTGAATTTATGAAAAATTTATGTTAAAAGGCAAGCTTGTGAGTGTGATATTCTATTACCCAATGTTGGTCCATTTTTTGTGTATTAAAGTTATAAATCTGTTCCTGATATAGGGAAATTTCATAATGAATGGCAAGTAAAAACATATTGTGTAAAATCACTTAGAGTAATGTTTAGCTAAAGATATAAACTCAATGCAGCAAATACTTGCTAATTTCTGTTTTCTGTCTTTCCGCATTTCAGCTTTCGTTATCCATCATTTTGTGCATGTTTTTCTTCTATTTTCTTCTGTTGTTTTGCTGGTGATTTCTTCCTGCAACAAAGAGGCAAATAGGAATTTCTGGCCAAGAATTTTTTCTAAGATGAACTTGACTGTATTTTCCTTCAAAAATGCTAGGTTTCGTTCATTCTTAAGTAAATATCTATGAAGCATCTATTGTGTGCCACACATTGTGTTCAGTGAAGAAGATGGATAGAGACCTCTGTCACTGTGGGGTTTACGTTCTCTTACATTAGGATAGAGATTGACATTGAGTTAGAAGATGATAGTGCTACGAGGGAAAAACCAAGCAGAATAGGATGAGAGTGTGGGGGGTTGGAATGTGAGTCGCCACGTTAAATAAGGGCATCGTGTCAGTCCTCAATGAGAAGATGACATTTGAGCAAAGACTTAGAGGTAAATGAGTTGTCCTTGTGGATATTTAGGGAAGAGAGCTCCAGGCAGAGTCAACAGTCCATAATAAAGGTTCTAATATATGACATGCTGAGTGTTCTAGACACAGCAAGAAAGCTAACATGATTGGCCCAGGAGTAGTTATGGAGAGAAATAGTAGATGAGAGAGAGCCAAAAGGTAATGTGGAGATGGATACAGCAGAAAATGAAAGACCTTGTTAATCACTGAAAATGTTTAGAGGTTTTACTCTGAATGCCCTCAGGAGCCATGGTATGGTTTGAGCAGAGAAGTGATATGTTCTGACTTATTTTTTAAAAGGGTCTCGCTGGATGCTGTGTTGCAGATTGATTGTAGAGGGACAGGTGAGCAAGTCCAGGCACCAATTAGAAGTTAATGCAGGGATCAGGCAAGGGATGATGGTGGCTGACTCCAGGGTGGCAGCGGAGTTGGCCATCAAATTTAGATCTATTTTGAAGGTAGAATCGTAAGGATTTGTGGATGGAATGTATGTGGGGTAGGAGAGAAAAGGAAGGGTCGAGGATGACTTCAAGGCTCCATGTCACCTTGAGTCTAGAGCACATTACCTCTGTCCACATTAAGAGGTGTGCCTCCTGGGTGACATGAAGACCCAGCACAAACAGGGATGCGAGTTGTCTAAACTTGAGGTCACTACCAAATAATGGGTAAAAAAAAATATCAATTTAGTGGATCATGACCAGTAATTTTTATTAGAATAAATTAATTAGAATTTAAAAAATGATGAAGTAGAATACATTAGCACACACTGCTCACTTAGTAAATATTGTCTGCTGGGCACTTCTAGGAATTTGGGATATGACATGAACAAAATGGACAGTATGCCAGGCCTCATGGAACTGTTGTTTTACTATATGTGTATTGAGTCCTCATGTTACATATATTTCATACTGAGTTGAGCTGCTCTCAGAAAAGTTTAAGAACCGGAGACCTGGATGGAAAACACAGATGGAGATGAGAACCCTCCAGCATTCCGAGAAGAAGCCAGAAAAGGAAGGAACTCTTAGATGAGGAAAACAATAGTAATGACAGCAAAATTAGGAATACTAACCTTATTAATGAATGAGAGCCCACTCACTGCATGCCAGGCACTGTGCAGATGCCTTGCTTAGCTCATGTAATCTGCAAAAACACAGTGAGGTAGAGAATATTATTTCTGTTTTAGAGATAAGGAAAATAGTCTCTAGGAATTTAGGTAACTTTCCCAGTCTGTGTGGTTGTATCAAGATTTCTATTTGTCTTTGAAATCAAAGTATGTCCCCCTAATCACCAGTACTTACTATTTGAATAGTTTGTTTTCTGAAATAAAGTCAGGGGGATAGGTCATGGGCTAAGAATCATCAAGGACCCAAGAAGACTACTGTCTTACTACTTAATTACCTATTAGTTAATTGCATGACCATATTGGATACTCCAGATGTTCACTATCCAGAATGGGAGCCACTAGCCACATGTGGCTGTAGAGCTTTTGAAGTGAGGCTAGTTCAAATTGAGATATGCTGTAAGTGTAAAATGCCCACACAATTTCAAAGACTTGCTACCAAAAATATTAATAATTAAATAAAATATCTCAATTACTTTATATTGATTAAGTGTTAAACTGATATTTTAGATATGTTTGGTTAAGTAAAAATATTATTAAAATTAATTTCACCTGTTTCCTTTAACCTTTTTTTAATGTGGCTTCTAGAAAATTTAAAATATGTATGTGGCTTGTATTATATTTCTATTGGACAGCAGTGCTTTAGACATCTATAAAATAGAAACCTGCCCATTTTGCAAAGGTTTTATAATACCTCCTAGCCCAAAGGGAGCCCATATGAAGTAAGATAATGGGGACTTTTTGATTTCACATGGAAAGTTGTAAATAGTTCCTGAGTGTCCATTACCTGCAAATACTGAAACCTTTGTCAGATGAGTTCAGATTTCAGTTGTCGTCACTGTTTGATGAATGTAAACAAGTCCTTAATCAGTGTATGCAGAAATTCTACACTTCACAGAGTATATTTGTTTTGTTTTAATCTTACAGTGGGACTAGCTTAGATAAATATAAGTCTTTTGGAATGAGAAATTTCCTCGGATAGCTAAAGTTATTGTTGATGCCTAGTTAAAAACACCATTATGGAAAATACCATATTTCTGTAAAAGTTCTAAAGTACTCTTATTTCATCAAAATTTAAAAAAGAATTATTTCATCACATTCCTGTCTTAAATATTGTAGTGAACAATCAACATGTTGAAATCTACTAATATTTTGGTAGTACCTGGAAATTACTTGTCAAAGTAAGTAGTCATTGGGGCCGGCCTGGTAGCTCAGTGGTTCAGTTCACACATACCTCTTCTGGTGGCCTGGGGTTTGCTGGTTTGAATCCCGGGTGCGGACATGGCACCGCTTGGCATGCCCTGCTGTGGTAGGCATCCCACATGTAAAGTAGTGGAAGATGGGCACGGATGTTAGCTGAGGGCCAGGCTTCCTCAGCAAAAAGAGGAGGACTGGCAGTAGTTAGCTCAGGGCTAATCTTCCTCAAAAAAAAGAAAAAAAAAAGTAAGCCATTAATTCTAGAAGGGAGTAATCCTAGAAAGGAAGATGATTTTCAGTTGTCATTTACATTGTTTTCGTGGCTATTGTGGTAGCATCTCCATCATCTGCCCTCTTCTGCAATCGTGAAGGATTGGGAAGAGACTGACCCATGCAGAATGCTAGTGATCGACCTGTCTCATTTGCCCCAGTGATTGGCCTAAGCCAGAGAGCTCATTGCATTTTTTGGCCACTAGGTTTGATTGGTTCAAGGTCTTTCTGTACAAACTTTGTGGAAAGTGCCGTGTCTCTCTCAGTGTATCTGAAGGAGGAATCCTGAAACCCTGGTTGCTGCAGGTGGTCAGCCTGCAGTCACCATGGAAGCCAGCCTAGGGGAGAAGCTGATTCTGTGCATTCAGATGAGAGAGTTCAGAAAAAACCAGCTCCTCCAAGACACTATGTGACTTAAATAGCATAAAAAGCAGTAAGTGCTCCCCCAGCCCCACCCCCATGACCTGTCATAATCCTTGATCTGCAGAGCTGCATTGACCCATGAACTTTTCCTTTCAGGAGTTACAAAGGCATGAAGGCCTATGTCCATTCATACGTGTCCCTAAATCTGTTATAACTGAGACCATAGATCAGCTTTATGAGATGACTTAGATCACCTTGATTAAATAATTTTAAATAAATTGTTGATATTGTCATTAAGGATAAAATGCATGGTCACCAAACATGAGCCTTGGCTTCCTTTAACAGTGTAGATTTAGTAAAGGGCAACATGTACAAACAACATTCACATGTTTGGGCTGCACTTGAAAATCATAACCTCTGCTTGTTTTAGAGCCAGTAGTTTGAATGCAAATACCAACCAAGCCTCCTGACACACACCTTTGAGGACCCTCAATCATAGATTCCGTCCTGCTCTTTGTAATTTTTAAAAAATTTTTTTTAAAGATTTTCTTTTTTCCTTTTTCTCCCCAAAGCCCCCCGGTACATAGTTGTATATTCTTCGTTGTGGGTCCTTCTAGTTGTGGCATGTGGGACGCTGCCTCAGCGTAGTTTGATGAGCAGTGCCATGTCCGCGCCCAGGATTCGAACCAATGAAACACTGGGCCACCTGCAGCAGAGTGCACGAACTTAACCACTCGGCCACGGGGCCAGCCCCTCTTTATGATTTTAATGTGAATAACTTTCTGGGTTAGTCTTTCATCCAAATAGTGATTAAAGAAAGCTTTGAAAGCAAAATAAGCTTTTCAAGTTCCCCCTGAAATAATGGAGGAATATTTTTCAATTGGTTTCAATACCACCATCCTTGTAATTATTGAGAAAATGACTTTGTGGCATTAATGTGTCACTTCAAGTAAACTGTTGCCATGAACTCAAATGACTGTCATTTATTCTGTGGTATTTGTGTGCAGTATAATATGATTCAATAGCATAGATACTGGTGAAATGGAGATGTCACTGATCTCTGCTTATAAATCTTGACATCCTCCATGTTTTTACCAATAAACTTATTTCAAATCATCCCCTCAATTGTAGCACCCTAAATCTGGAATTGCTTTTCATGTATCCCATTTAAATCTTGACAGTTTATTAGAGTATGCATGTGAAAATCGGGGGAAAAAAAGCAAGCATTGTTGGTGTATTTTGTTTGTATAACCTTGATCATTGACAGCTCCACGTATTGGATTTCTGTAAGCCTTATGGTGACTAAGAAGGTGTTTGGGGGACTTACAAATAATGTGTATTGGAAATACTATTAGAGTTATACAAGCACGTAAAGTTAAATAGTTTTATTTGGCTCTTAAAGTAGCCATTGTCTCGAAAGTATCTGTTTATTAGTTCACTGACTCCTGCAAATAAAGTGTTCATTCAAACCAATTTAATTGACTATTGCTTAAGTGTTCAGCTGACTTAAAGTACTCATCACATGAAAGTGTTTGGAAGTACCCCTGTGCATATTATGTCTTTCCATGAATTGTATTAGAGCTTAATGGATTGGATTCCCGCTATGTAAGGGCTCAGTCTTAAGCATTAACTCATGACTAGCGGTGAACTTTGAGAATAAGATAAACACACACACATACATATGCATGCATGCGTCTATATGAGTCACAACAAAAGGAATCTTGATTCTGGTCAGTAAAACATATCTTACAAATATGCCTGTAAGTGAAGAAAAGACAGTGTTTATGCTGTGTTAGAGAGTGCCCCTAAATTATACTCCTTATCATTCTCTCCTACCTTACCCCATCCCTGTTCCCACTTCCAGGACACCTTTCCATAGGCAGCTTATGTCTTTATCTCTCACTTAAAGTTTATCTCTTTGAAGATCCATTCGGCAGGCATCTACTGTGTGGTTTGTGTGAGGCATTGTGATAAGGGGTATAGAGGAATCCACGATGGATGAAAATCAGGTTGCTGTCGGTCTAGGAAGGAAAGAAAGCACACGTAAGCAACGAGAGGAGAAAAATGTTAAGATTTCAGATCCTATTTAAGAAAAATACAAAAAAGACTGACATGGAAGTTCTAAGAAAAGAGAACTTAGAGAAATGAAGATAGAAAAATATTCATGCAGAAAACAACATTTGAGCTGGATCTTAAAATAATAATTGTAGTCAACGTGTATTGAGTGCTTGCTTTGAACCAACCACTGAGCTAAGGGCCTTTCCTGAATTATATCATTTAATTCCTTTGGCAATTTTCTGAGCCTTCATTATTGTTATTCTTATTTTACAAATGAGGGCCTGAGGCTCTGACAAGTTAAGAAATTTCCTAAAATTCATGTAGCTAATAAGGATTTGAGCTAGAATTCAGAAATAAATCCATAAGATAGCCTTACTCCACAGCCCTTGGACATAATCTTAAGAGATGGAGCAATGTCTTTGTCTGCTCAGACTGCTGTAAAAGAGTACCATAGACTGGTGGCTTAAACAACGGACATCTCTTTCTCATAATTTTGGAGACTGGGAGGTCCAAGGTCAAGATGCTGGCTGATTCCATTCCTGGTGAGGACATTGTTCATGGTTTGCAGAAGGCTGGCTTCTTGCTGTGTCTTCATGTGGTGGGGAGAGAGCAAGCTCTCTGATCTCCTCTTGTAAGGTCACTAATCCCATTGTGAGGACCCCACCCTCATGATTTCATTTAAGCCTAATTACCTCCCAGAGTCTCCACCTCCTAATACTATCACATTGCGAGACAGGGCTTCAACATATGAATTTTTATTAGGGCCGGAGAGGACACAAATATTCAGTCCGTAACAGGCAGGAAAGATCATTTAGTTTAGAGAAAGATATAATATAGAGTTCGCTCCTACTCCTGTATGGCAAGTATGGAGTAGCTTTGATAATGACAGGTAATATATACTGAAACTTTATCGCATGTCAACTCAACCTTAAGCAATTTGTGTTAATTTATTTAATTTTCACAGTGACTCTATTGGATAGGTATTATCATTACTTTATATGAGGAAACTGAGGTACAAAGAGATTTGTACCTTACTTAAGTCACGTGCAATTAGTAAGTGGAACCAGATTTCAAACCCAGCCTGTATTTCTCTTGATCTGCTCTGTCCAATATGCTAGCTATTTGCACAGGCTATTGAGCATTTGAAGTGTGGCTAATTCAACTTGGGATTTGTTATAAGTTTAAAATACAAAGTGAATTTCAAAGACGTATTGTGAAAAAGGTCAGAAAATGTCCCATTAATAATTATATTGATTGCATATTGAAATGATAATATTTTGACATATTGGATTATATACAATTTATGATTAAAATTAATTTCACTTGTTTCACTTTTCCTTTTTATTAGTACAGAATGTAAACTTATAGGTGTGTCATGTATCATATGCCTTTTTTTTTGGTGAAAACATTATAGTTCTACTCTCTTAGCAAATTTCAATTATATAATCCAGTGTTATCAACTGTTATTATATTTCCATTGGAAATTACAGGTATAGACTCTATGCTCTTAGTACACTTGAAGGACACTGTTGGAGAGAAGGTTAGAAAAAAAAAAAAAAAGTGGGGCCTAGAGATTGTTAAGCAAGGAATGTTAGTATCTTAGCTTTGCTGTAAAACCATAGCCCCAACAGGATGTTTGTAAGATAAATTAGAAGGAAGAAAAACTAAAAGAAGACCTGCTTGGGGGTTAGTGTAACATATCCAGTGAGGGATAACTTATGCCCAAACTAGGGCAGTTGAAGTCAAAAAGATAAGATTGGAAATAAGAGAAATTAGAGAGTCAGACTTGAAAGGATATGACAAACAATTGGGTGATTGTGCCTGATAAGGAAGAAAAGATGGTTGAACGGGACTTATCAGGTTTTGAAATTGAGTGGGAAGATAGTGAGGCAATTAACAGAAATAAGAAACACAGAAGGAGGGAGGGATTTGGGTGTGTTCTGGGCATACTGAATTTTGAGCTGCTTGAAGACTACCTGGGTGGTATTGGTATGAGCTGCAAGTCTGTTGAGACCAGAAGATTAGAAGCCAGTGTGTGTGTCTGGGAGGGGGTGGGGTATCACTCCAGGAGATCAAGATGGGGAGGTGCTTTCCTACTGATAGCAACTGATAAGTGTTTAAGGATGATGTATGGAGAGTTCAATGAAAGGAGGCAGATCAGAACCCAGGCGTGGGGAGTGAGAGGTAAAGACAGAGCAGAGATGTGGAAGGATCTCTGAGTCTGCAGGATAAGGTGGAAGTTGAAGAACTGTTTCAGGAAAAAGGAAAGTTGGAAGAAGCTCAAATATGAGAAAAAGCTGCTGAGACTTTGAACAGGAAGCCCTGAATTAGAGTGCAAACATTTAATGAAGAAATATTTGGTAACAAAGGAAGAAGATGCATTGATAACAGTAATCTTTGATAAAACTGAATTGTATGTGTATATTTACACACATACACACATATTTTTCTACCTATGCTTGTGTATTTCAGGCCTTGTCTGTGTTGTAAATGAGAACAGTACGGTTTAGAGCGTTAGGGGGACTTGCTCACTGTCACATGGCTAGTTATGGGCCCAGTGGGGACTTGGTCTAGATTGTCTGAATTTGCACTAAAGCCTTTTCTGCGCGTGGTGTGTTTAGATCCTTTTACAGAAAAGAACCAAATTGTTCTTCCTTGTTGCTGGTCAAGGGAGAGTGTTGATACTTACCAGAGTTTGGGAGACAAGTGTGTATGTACATGACAGCCTAGGTCTGCAGTGGAAGGAGTCGTGTATTGAAAACATCCTAATGTTTATTGCTTAAGTAAGTCTTGCTGATTCATCTTACCCACTGCTGAATGTTTGGGAGATTAGATCCTTAAATATTGTGTGTGTTTCCTTTATACTATGTCTGTGCCATCTTGCTAATCATTACATGAGTTTGACTTTATGAAAATGCTCACTAGTTTGGAAATAGGCCATTTCCTCACTATTATCAGTTGCCACTCAGTGTCTCTAAGCTTGTATAAAAATAATGCCCACCATCGTTTGGCTGTCCTCTGTGGTAGGCACTGTGCAGAGTGTTTTACATCTGTTTTTCTGTCATCCTCATGTTAACTGTGTAGTGTCACTCCCACATACTTTCTATCTTCTGTTTCCTCTGAGTTGTAAAACTTTTCTTTTTGCTTACCATTCAGACCCTCTGGCAGTAAAGGCGCCTGTGGGTGTATTCCTTAAGGATCTCTTTCCCCGCTTCCCAGGCTGACCTGCCATTGGCCTTTCATCATCCCTTTCAAGCCTCACCCACATCCCAACGCCCCCCACAATTCTGTAAATTCAGAGCTTGGACATAAGAAAGTGTCCGTTCATAGGAACCACTTCTGCATCCGTATTACTTCCAAAGCAAAACTCTAACTCAAAAACTGCAACGTATTTTGACAAGTGGCACATTTTGTTTTGTTAGCACTAAGTTGCCATGTGTCTTTTGTTCCCCATGACTGCGATATGCAGATGCAATTTATGTTCACTTCTGCATGTTGCTTCCTTTGAACATCAACCAACACTTGAAGTTTGAGACAATGTCAAGTGACAGAACTCTGTGATTAGATATGCAACACTGGATGCTATTTCAGATAGAGATATTTTAAATTTAAAATTATTTTATGAGAACAATATACAGTAGGGAACAATTAAATTATGTATGCATCTTTACATATATAAGTATCTCTGTGTATAATTTGAAGAAACTGTGAGAGAACATAGTCATTTTATCTTTTGTGATATGACTTTCCATAGTTTTAAAGCAGTATTACATTATTAAACAACTTGGAGTTTTTATTTGCCAAGTGTGACAAGGAGAGGTTTAGCTCAGATATTTTAGGATGGTTGCTAATTGTTCAGTGATTACCAATTTTCTTTTGTTTTTATGTAAGTCCAACTAATAATGCCGATAAGGAACACCATATTAATTTCTTTGAAGAATGTCAGTGAAAATGAGAAAGCAAATGACTTCTAGAAATGGACAAAATGTTAGAATTCATTTTTCCATCAGTAGATAAATATATAAGTAAAAATTATTTGACATCCTTTTTATTTATTAAATTTTTGGTCTGTCAAATCATTGACATAATAATTGAAGCCTAAAATAACTGCCTTCAGATTAAAAATCCAATTGTGCAATTTGGCATCATTGAGATGCTACTACTCATAAAATTCCATGTTAGATGGTTAATATTAAAATATTGGTGATAATGAAATGTTTTCTCAGTGTTCTATTCATTTTTCAAAGCATCTATTGAATGTAAAACACTGTGCTTTTTGGTCTTACTACATTGTTAGTACTTATTGCTTAAAAAGAAGGACAACAACAAACGATGTTGGCAAAAAAAAAAAGAAAAGACAAAATACTACTGCCACCCTCCCTAGGCATTAGATTTTCTAGTGTGCTTCCTCTTCCAGCTTCTGCCTGGCAGCTGAGGAATTAAGCTCTTCCCTTGGTATTTGACTCATTACTTTCTCTTTATACCATCTGGGTTTACTTTTCTTATTTATGGGACTGCTGGAGACAAAGGTATTATTCCCAACTGTCAATTATACAGGAGGCAATTTGTTCCTTTTAACTAAAAGATCAGTTTCTTTTTTTAAAAAAAAGGAGTACTGTCTAATCACTCAGGTGGACCTGAACCTCAGCTCGTGATGAGTGACCTTGGGAGACTGTTTCAAGGAAGAAGCTGCTCTTTTCTTGGACTTAATGCATAATTGTCAAAGGCCCAGCATCTATTTGTGGAAGGAAGTCAAGAAAAACTCAAGGGCTGGTTGCAGAGGTATATGATGGTGTGTGATAGAGTGGTGACTCATGAACCTGTGTTCTCTGAACTTGTGACTCTATTCATTTTCTTCACTGGCCAGCTTTATAGTTTCCTGAGACACTGAGTGAAGTGTGTAGGCTGCCATTTTGAATGGCTCTGGTGAATTATTCACTGTTTATTCCAAGAGTGTGAACATTATTTGCTCCTCCAATGCTATAAGCAAGGAGGGTCATGAAGACTACTATTGGCTGGACTTAATACATCCAGGCAACTCTGGGATCCATTGCTGCCATTGTGACGTTGATTGGTGTTGCCTGTGGACATGGGGCATTAGTGAGTTTCAACTGTTATTCAAAGAACACATGAATACTGGGGATAGTATTTCCCTGTTTTGCATTGTTCGTAATGGTATCACACACTCTTGTTCTGAGAACTTGTGCAATACAAGGGGCAGTCTGATGCACCACCCACAGAATTTTAAAGACAGATGGCAATTTGTGTGTCTTTTTCGATTAGCCTTAAGACTTTGAAGCAGAGCTCCTGTTTAGTCTCCAATTAAGTTTTTCATTACTAAGTGTTATAGGATTTTAAACTATCTTGTCTGGCTTTTTGACTGTATAGAATAACAGAGCTTTTTATTCTGATCCCCTAAGTGTGTATGTGAGTGTGTGCATACACACATGCGAGTAATATTTAAGCTCAAACATAGGTACAAAAAATTAAAGAGAAGTAGTCATATGCGGATCTTAATTCTGTGGATAATTAGGAGTTATTGGCTGTTGAACAATGTACTTCGTGGGTTTCTGAGTCACCATCTATTTGTTAGTGAAGGAATAATATTTACTGCAGCATATACAATGCCACAGATGCCTTTTTTTCTTTTTTGCTTGATTACACAGCAAAGGAAATTGAGAATACTCAGTGCTGTGGCCACTATTCCTATCATGGGAGAATAGATAAAATAACACTCAGTTAACAACAATATAAAACAATCCAATGCTTTTTTTCTGCCTCATGGAGTTTTTGAAAGCTCTTTGCTGCTTATTTTTTTGAATTTCCCATTGATACAACTTTGGTGAGTAATTATTTGAAGACAGTGAAAAGTAAATACTTGTAGGAGAATTGTCTCTCAATGAGAACTGATGCAGTGGGCATTATAAAGGTTTTTCTTTTTTTGAAGTTACCACCCTCCACAGATTAATAGGATCCTTTTGTCTTAGACATAATACTTGCAATTATTTGTTCAACCAGATAACTGAACACAGGTGCCAGTGTTCACAACCACCGTGAAGATAAGGACAATCCCATCCTATTTTTCATGCCATGTAGATATGGGGCTCTAATGAATGAAGTCATTTATTAGACTACCTTCTCATAAATTACTATCCCCCAGTCAGATGTAATTAAAAGTTTGATGCAAGGGCTTAGCAAAAATGTGCAATAATAATATCAAATACTGTTTATTGCATTGTTGCTCCATTAAAAAATATTGCTTATCCTTGTATCAAAAACCTTGTAATATTGATATTATTCCCATAAAAAATAGAGAACTCAGCGGCTCAGAGAGCTTAAATGATTTGCCTAAAGTTAGATGTTAGTATCGGGAAAAAAAATCATGTCTATCTCAACACAAAGTCCTCGTTCCTCCTAGTAGACATGCTCTTTCCTAAAGCAGGGGCATGTCCTAAAGCAGTCAGCAAACTTTTCATAAAGTGTTCTGATAGTAAATATTTTTGGCTTTGCAGGCCATTTGGTCTCTGTCGTAACTACTCAACTCTGCCATTGTCATGGGAAAGCAGCCGTAGACAATACATAAGCAGTGAGCATGGCTGTGTTCCAATAAAACTTTATTTATGGACACTGAAGTTTGAATTTCATGTAATTTTCGTGTGTCATGAAATATTATTTTTTTGATTCATGATCATACAAAAGCAGATGACGCTTGACTTTGGCCCATGGACCATAGTTTTCCAACCCCTGTTCTAAAGCATAAATGTAGGTTTTTTAACATCGACATCATTTCTTATCAAGCACTTATGTTATCATGTGTATGATATTTCGCAATGTGCTGTGAAAGAATAAAAAAGGAAATAAATTGAGGAAAAAGGAGGCAACCTGCACACAAATTGCTAAAATACAGATGCTTGGGGAGAGGTATAATCCAATGTAGTAAATCAAATTTCTGATAAAGTGGGATTAATTTTCACTGGCCTATCAAGAGGCTTGATGTCTGGAAGGATAGAGGGGGAAAGCTTTCCAGGAAGAAGAATGGCATAAGTCAATTCAAGATAGTTGTTTTGTAAACAAAGTTATTTCGCACGTAATTATAAGTGAATTTCTTGCTAACAGCCCTGGATGTCTTACTGCCTGTAGGATGCCTTTGGGAAAACAGCAAATGTGCTCTATCCTTATGACAGTGCCCAATTGAGGATTGCCATGGGAGACAGAGGGCCCAGAACGGCTAGACCTTTGTTTTTTTAAAAATAAGGTGAAATTTTGCTTCATGCCTGAAACTATTGGATTTTTAAATGTGGCCATTTAATTTAAGAGAAGTGTTTTTTCCCCCGAAACATTTTCTGATCCAAATCTAACAATGCTGCAAGATAGATTTGGCCCAGGAGCCACCAGTGTGCAGCCTTGCAAACTAAAATTTCCAAATATGCATGATGGGCCACATCGTATACATTTCACGTCATTAAAGAATCTCAGATTTGCAAAAATGTGAAAAGGCAGTCTAGCTCAGGTCCTATCTGAAAAGCAAACATGGCTTTTTAAGTAAGGTTCAAATTCTGAGATGAAGAGACAGAAATGTGGAGTGTGTTCAGGTAGCCAGGAGGTGATTGATTTGAATCCTAACATTACATCCTAACCTTGGAAGATTTAGACTCAGGTAAGAATTGCATGTTATTTATGTGTTAACTAAATTCATGGTTCACATAAATGGTTTATCATGAAGTTGGGCATATTTTGCAGAGATCCATCCCTGGGACAGTGAAACCTGTGTAAATGCTATGCCCTCTTGAAAGTAACTTTAGGCCCAGTCAACTTTCTCAGAGATGTGAATAATGAAACAGACCACCAAAAGCTCAATTTTTAATATTTTTAATGGCTAGGACAGCTGTTACACTCAAACGCGTCATTAAAATCCTGAAATGGAGCTTTGCTTCAGCACTCAGAAGTTATACGAGGTGACTAGTAGAGTGCTTTTAAAAGTGCTATTTATATATGGTTTTAGTAAAGCTGCTCCTGTGGAGTACTTGTACTTTTAGTACTCAGAAGGGAGTGGGTGAGATGTAGATGACCAAGATCCTGCCAGTTGCCCAAACAGAAATAGCCACCTAACGATAGTAGATGCCTGTAAGAAGACCGCAGGGCTATTTTTTAAGAGTCATAGCTGCAGACATTCAGTTAGCTTGTACAAGTTCATGTTTTCATATAATTAATTATTTTGTAGTTGGACACACATATTCCAGTTGGAGATAGGCTATTCACTTTGGGTTATCCTGAGAATGGCCAAATTCTTTCTTTTGATCAAGTATAACATTTTGTGAATTAAAACTGTTTGCAGTGAAGCAGAAACCACACACAACAATTTCCATTCTAACACTAGTTTATCAAGTTTTCCAATATATACAATATGTTAGTAATGCTTAGGGAGTAGAAATGTGTGTTAAATTTAGTCACTATCTTCCAAAAGTTTAAAGACTAGGGGTGAAGAAGATATGAGTGAACAATAAAGGTAATATATAATAGGAGAAGGATGTTGTGATGAAAAAAATACACAAAAATTTTCCTAAGAGTTTAGAATGGGGAAAGATTATTACTAAGTGCTGATACTGAGGAAAGATTAATGGAAGAATTGAGAGCAGAGTTTCTTTAGACCTCCTACATGACCGTAGCTTCTCATATGTACCACCAAATGGTTGACCAGAATGGTTATATCAAAAATGTATATAGACCATCCAATTTAACTCATCTTCAACAGCCCTGAGGATTACTTATTTGTAATCTGTGCCAATATTAAGGAAAGCAGTACCGTTAAAATGAGTACCATTTTTTATTCAGAGTGTCTAATATTCACTTAGAATTAGGTGACTTTAGATATGACGTGTCTAGTACGCGGCCTGATAAGCAATGTCTACTTTCCCTTCATATGTTGACATTTGAGACTGTGCATGTGTTTAGAACTAGGTATATATAATGAGGGATTTTGCTGCATATTATACAAAACTAAGAAACAATGTTTCTCAAGATGAAATATGTTTCCTTATTTGCCAAGGTTGCCAGCAGTGCACAGTATTATTTGCTGTCCTCCCCAAGACTACAGAGGAGATAGCATTTCATCAGATTTGGGGAAAGTCTTCTTGTCATTACTATGTTTTGGGACCACAAACTCATCCATTTGAAAGTGGTTGGCTCTTTTCCTTCATCGCCAAGTTTGGTTTTATTCCTAAGTGAAGGAAATTAAAGAAATACCTTGCAGTCATCACAGGTTCCCCCCAAAATCATAATCTAGGACATTGCAGGCAAGAGAGGCATGCTGCTAGCACAGTGATTATCAAATCGGGGATAGGAATTCATTGATGGGTGATGATATTAATATAGTAGTTTATATCTAGCATTTAAAAAATAGAAGAGGATAAAGCGAATTGGATGGAGTAGACTAGAATAGAAAAGAATATTATGATTCAGCCTGTATAAGGATTAATATTATTTCACGAAACTTTTTATCAGTTGTATGTGAATGTGTACATGCACACACTGTGTCTACGGTAAATCATGGTAAAACATGAATTTCTAATCTTGAGTCAAATGAAAAATAATTTGAGAAATTATTTAATTATTCAGTTTAGGCAACTCTGAGGCTCCCCCCACTCCCATGCCATAGTTCCAGACACAGTTTTGGGAATGGTCATCCTCTGTCCTGCCTCCCTGGGTCTCCGAACCTACCCCACAACCCAGCTTCATTCCCCTCAGTGGTCTAGAAACATAGAAGCAGGATCTTTGACTGCAGAAAGAAGTGGGAAGAGGGAATGAGATGGTATTTTAAAGATTTTTATTTTTTCCTTTTTCTCCCCAAAGCCCCCCAGTACATAGTTGTGTATTCTTCGTTGTGGGTTCCTGTAGTTGTGGCATGTGGGACGCTGCCTCAGCGTGGTCTGACGAGCAGTGCCATGTCCGCGCCCAGGATTCGAACCGACGAAACACTGGGCTGCCTGCAGCGGAGCGCGCGAACTTAACCACTCGGCCACGGGGCCAGCCCCCATGAGATGGTATTTTATGTCCTGGGACATTTACAAACACAATGCTTGCTTCTGCTTATTGAGGTGTGGGCAGGAGAAGATTATGCCCTTTTCTACTTTATGCAATTACAGCTGCAAAAATACTACAAAATGCAGTCACCAGCTAGTGTGACTTCTTAATAGCTTCTCCATTACAACGAATTTAAAATACAGATTCTTTATTGTATAATTATTTTTTTCATAGAAACAATGGCCTTGAACTAGAGTTTGATACGAAACATTCTTTCTGAAATACATGAAGGGAATCATGCCTGGGCCCTAAAAAGCCTTGACCCAATCTCCTTGTTAAAAAATAGAAACCACAAATATAATAATCTCTATTAAATCCTTTGCAAGAAGTGTGCTGAAGAAATGTTTTTAAAAGACTTGATTAATGAAGTGTTTTCAATTCAATATGATTTGTGAGAACCTTGCAGATTTGCACATTTCAAAGATGTTCAATGAAAGTTGGTATAATAGAATGTGGAGATGTAAGTGTTTTTTCTTTTCAAATAAATGAGCCATGGATTGTGTACTCCTGGGTGTATTGTACACATTGCACACTGCCTCTAACAATAGCATTGTAACTTCTTTTTATCATGCGGAATTGCTATTAAACTATCTAGCAAGAAAGGTATAATTATGGACTGAGAATAATGGAAAGATGTCAGGGAGGTTCAAAATACTAGAACTCACATTCATAGAAAGACAATAACACAAATTAAAATAAATAAGGCCATAAAGTATTATGAAAACATTTTAATCTACAAAGACTTCAACTCATCTCCTCTAAGCATTTTTTCCCCCAAAACACATTGTTTCCTGCAATATAACTGTAAATTGGTTAACCGTTTCATTCAATTGTAAAGAATATTTCAAAAATCAGAAATACAGCCATTGGATTGAAAGTGTCAAGATAAAATATTGGGCATCCTCATAAGTACTTCCGAGTTCCCTGCTCTTACTCAACTATAGTACACATAGATCATAGCTTGCATCAAAATTTGTGATTAGTTTACTACAGTAAAGTGCTGACATTAAGATATTTAACATTAAGCGTGAGCATCATGTCCATCTCTGCGTATGGGTGTGAGCATTTTTGTCTTCCTTCAGTCAGGTTGCAATGAAAGGAAAAATGAAATTCTTGGTAAAAAATTGTCATGCTTTGAAAAGACTCTGCCACCCCAGGGGAGGAGTATTTTTTTACTCGAACATTTATTTCTCACACCTGTAAAGCTTAAACAGCCCCTTTCAATCCTTATTTCCTAATTATTGAATACTGCTTCCCATGCAGTTTCTCTATTTCTGTTTATGGACAAAACATGAAATAAAAATTGAACAAATCATGTAGTAAACTATTAATTTCACAATTTAAAGGATTTTTATCTCATCATATAGGTCTCTCTTATGCTAACCATCACACTGCAGGTGTGTGCCACACCTCAGCACTTTTTCCTTTAAGCTAATTGTTTTATGACCTTTCCAGATGTGCGGAACAGATAAATTAGTTATTCCTGGTAAGCGTTTTATTTTCCTTTCTCATCTTAAGTAAGCTATATTGTCTTTTCCCTTTTTTCCAGCATGTTGGTTATAGTACATTCCCCTGCAGGTGGCAAAAATGCAGTAGAGGTTTATTTTCTAACACATGATGTTTTGAGTTATGTCTGTAACTTATGAGACACTACCTCATGGTGTGTAGACAGCCACATAGCTCCCAGCATTCATTCTTCCTCACCTGACAATTTCCATGTCAAAAAGGAAGAGAAGCAATGTCAGCATTTTCGTCTTCTTTTTTTCTTTTCAAATCAAGGTAGAGACTCTTTCCTACAAGCTCCTAGCAGATTTCCCCTTACCTCTTGTTATGGGTTGAATTGTGTCCCCTCAAAATTTGTGTGTTGATGTCCTAATCCCCAGGACCTCAGAATGTGACCTTATTTGGCCATAGGGTCCTTGCAGATGTGAGTAGTTAAGATGACGTTATTAAGGTGGGACCCAGTCCTTTATGACCGGTATCCTTCTAAAACGGGGAAATTTGGACATAAAAGTAAGATGACGTGAAGAGACACAGGGAGAAGATGGCCAAGGAGACAGGCCTGGAGCAGATCCTTCACCTCACAACTCTCGGAAGAAACCAACCCTACCCACACCTTGATTTGAGACTTCCAGCCTCCAGAACTGTGAGACAATAACTCTGTTGATTAAACAACCCAGTTGTTATGTTATGGCAAACCTAACGAACTAACACACCCCTCTTTGGCTGTTACTGGTCTCATAACCCAGTCTCCCCTGCTCCTCAGTCAAGAACTACAAAGAGTTCGGGGAAGGTAATATATCTGGTGATTTCTGTATCTCTGGTGAAAGACAGACTCTGAAGGCAAGAAGAAGAATGGGCATGCGCTGGTGGATAGACAGCTGACAATGTGTGCCACAGCTTGTCTTTCACATGCTGCATGGGTCTGGCATTCAAATATTTGTTAAATAAATGCATTATCTTAAAATTGAATTCTTTATCCTTCCTTGACTTTGGAAAAGTATAAATGGAATTTTGTTTTGGTCATTCCTTATTGTGTTTTTGCATTTTTTAGCTTTAAACCACCAATGCCAAAAAAAAAACGATGATACCCCACTGCTACAAAATGTTTTCATCTTTAATTTTTTGTTCTCCCTGTAGAATAGTAGGACCTAGAAAAAGATCTCATCGGTGGCATATTCTCTTACTTTCTCTGACCCAGGGTAGAGCTCCTTCTGTTTGAGCATGACACCTTGTAAGAATGTTGACTCTTCCTTTCTAGGTCCCCCTGCTCTTAAACTCTGCCTTAAATAGCGCTTCCCACCCCAGCTCCCTTTTTGGATTTACCCTCCTCATTTCAGAATATCCTCCAGTTTTATGCCATGTAAATCAGCAAGGGAAAATAGGGTATGCTTTTCTCCTCTGTAGGAATTTCAGAGAGAACATCCTAGTCTTTTAGGAATTTCATTTCTTTTAGTAAAAGTAATGCAGCTGCCTGGAATCCTTTGTCTATTTCTCTTTGTCCGTCTTCATAAAGGTTGTAAATAGTATGACTGTTAGAATTGATTGGCCACGGTTTGATCTTTTGCGTGACATTACCTTAGGAGCTCATAAAGCTTGTACTTACATCCAAAGGCAGTTATTCCTAGTAGCCTGTGGGTGTTCAGGGGGGAGAAAAACACCACCTCAGGATTGGAGGTTTGGACTTATTAGTTCTCTTCGGAAATGTTATATGCCCTTTATTTTAGGTTGTAAACTTAAAACGGAGCTTTGGAACTGGGCTAGCATATCGAAAAAATGCCCCTGTCACAAAAAGTAAAGTTTAGCATCAATCTAAATGTTACATTGAATCCATTTAGTTAGGCCAGAGGTCTCCTTTTCATTTCAGTCAAGCTACTTTTTGCTGTTTATGAATGTCTGTGTGAATAGTTAAGGTTCTGTGTTTCTGAGGACCAAACTTTGTTTTGAAGAAAATGTTGGATAATTTCTTTTAGATTAGCAAAGACTTCCGAATCTATTCCTTTTAAGTTTATATTGCTAGCAAGAGACTAGAACATTATACCCCAGCACCTCTCATCACCTGTTTCATTCTGGTGAAGCAAGATTGAGTGGCCTTTGTCTCTTTTCTGAGTGTGAAGCTTGGATCGACCTGTCATGTTTGATTATTAATTTGTACTTACATTTTAAGAGTCATTGGAGGCTCCCGAATGGCTGCTGTGGGTCTGAAAAGCCTTTAGGAGCCCTAAATTTCAGAAATGGTGGGTATATGCCTCACAGGCTGTTAACTCCAGTGTCATCAGGAAATATTGAAGTTGAAAAAGCAAGCTGATGGTGAATTTTCGCCTTTGACCGTATTTAGAACAGTGTAGTTTAATGGAAAGGGAAACAAACCAAGAATGTGAGCCCTGGGGTCTGATCCCAGGTCTCTCACCAAAATGCTGTGTTTCCATGGTTCGGTTATTTAACCTATCTGTGCTTCATTTCTGCTGGGGAGGCCAAACAGTGTACAAGGTGAGAACATAAGCTCTGGAGTGAAAGTCTTAGCTTTATCAATCACCAGCTGTATAATAGTATCTGCCTTATACAGAGTTATGGTGAGAATTCCTTCATTCCTCTTAATCATTCATTCACCAGACAAATATTGATTTTCTCCCACATTCTAGGAGTTGGGAATACAGCAATGAATTAGAAACAAATAAATAACAAACACATATAAACATGTATAATGTTTATATATAGTGAGATACAGTGAGATGTGCTTTGGTATGTCTGTGACTGATGGAAGTGAGGGGTGAGTAATAACTTAGAGGGTGGAAAGGGCAGGCACATTTAAGCTGAGCAGATAACATTTATGCTGCATTCTGAATGACAAAAAGAAACTGGAGTGCAAGAATAAGGAGGTGAGCCCAAAGGTGACAAGAAGTTCAGCTCTTCAGAGAGGCAAAGACAAGGACAGTGGCATGGCTGGATGTCAGAGATTAGGGGATGGGGTTGAAGGAAGCCTGGGAATAAAGGTGAGGGATGTGAATGGCTTAATATGGTGCCTGCACATAAATGTTAGCAAATTAGCTATTATTATTGTTCTCTCAAAAGGGTCTCACGAAAAAAATGCTGCTAGTTCTTGAACACCTTTATGTAAAATTAATAGCGGTCCCTAGAGAAGAGCATCATTTGGGATTTGACTTTCGTTAGATTATGATGCAATGGATATTTGAGTTTTCATTGTGGTCACATGTAAGAGATTTCTAAAAACATCTCTTTGGTCCCTTTCATTAGAATCACCCCCTTCTTTTCTTGACCTAATTTTCCTTCTATCCATTTCCCTCCCCAATGTATCTGTCATTTTCACATGTATACATTGTGTTAATATACTATTGCTTTGAAGCTTTATATACATCAGAGTTTTTCAGAAAAATGATACTATACCATCTCATCTGTCATTAAAATATACGTCACCCAAAGTAAATTAAAAGCTATTATACTAGAAAAATGCTATGAAAAATCCACCATATTTGCAAATATTTACAAACAGACATCAGAAGTATTTTCAACCTTGTCAGATAATAAATTCAAATTAGTGAAACTTACTATTGTTTTTTAAAAAATTTTATTGAGGGAGAAAAACATCAACAAGTGACAACATTGTTTCTTTTTGATTAAGGGTGTTAGTCGCTACTTCAAAATCCGTTTCTGCTTGAGGTTGTCCTTTTTCCACAAAGGAAGGAGAAGTCTTTTTCTTGTGGCATTTTCTTCTTAGAGGTAAATAAAAGACAAGGGAGAATAGCAAGCTGCTTTCTTAAAACCTGGTAGGCAATAGTAAGGGTTGGCTGTTTGATGATGTTGCAGTGGTAAGATGCCTGGAATTCCCTAGACTTCATGGTTTGAGCACACAGTTCCCAGACTCCCTGCATTTCTAACACCATTTGCAAATTCTGGCTTGATAATTTGCTAGAAGAACTGACAGGAGTCCCTGAAAGCTATTATACTCATGTTTGTGGTTTATTATAGGGAAAAGATATCTGCTAAAATCAGCCAAAGGAAGAGACACATAGGGCACAATCTGGAGAGGTCCAAAATGCTAAGCTTTTTGTGTCCTCAGGATGTGTTACCTTCTTGGCTTTGAGGTGTAGCCATACACCAGGAGTACTGCCAACCAGGGAAGCTTGCTAAGCCTCAGTGTCCAGAGTTTTTATTGAGGCTTCATTACCTGGTCATGAGTGACTGATTGCACACCAGGTTGAGCTCCATCTCCATGTCAACTGATATCATGTGACCCAAATCTCTCACTTTCAGTCACATGGTTGGTCTTTCTGATATGGCCAGCTCCCGTCCAAGACTATTAGTTGTGGCTGGTCCAGTATGGCCAGTCCCCACCCTAAACAAAGATATTCTAGCAGTGTGACAGATTACCACGCAGAGGCTGAGGGCAAAAGCCAGATCAAGGACAAGGCCAAATTCTTAGTGCAAAAGAGAAGAGGGTGTCACTGCATAGATTCTGGAATCAGATATTCTAGAGGGTGTTGCCGCGTGAACTTGCTCACGTCACCTAACCCCTCTTAGACTCAGCACTTCTCTTGTGTACGCTGGGAATAATTACAGTATTGTCTCAACGAGCTTTCTGAAGATTAAAAGATAGGGGCACGTAGGATTCCCATGGTAGCTTTAGCTGCTGCTGTTTTCATCATTTCAAGGATTATTTTCAATATTGTGTTATTATTCTTGTTATGGTAAGTATTTTTATTAATGTTATCACTACTTGAAGTAGCCAAGGTGTAAGTTCATGGTTTCTGGGCCTTTTTGGGTACTTTCCCATCTCGTTTGCTTTGTCTGACTATTCATGGACTCTCTTCGTCACTTAGTCTGTTTCTTCTTTCTCCGCTTCCATAGGAACTCCTCTGCAATTTTACTGAGAATTCCAAGAGTAAAGAGCTTTTTTCCCCCTATGTTTTTGTTTGTTTTTAGAAATGCTCTGGCAGTGATTATGCAACCGCGGTAGCATAAACATTTGGTGATGACATTATCTCATTCCCTTTTGAATTCATAGTACAAAGAGAGAGATTTGGGGGGTTTTTTGTGTGTATATGGAAATTCTTCTCAGAGAATGTTCAAGTTCTCTTAACCAAAGTAAAAACACTTTTTAAAGGACACTTGTTCAATGCTGTATTCTTCTCTTCAATTTGCTAGTAATGAAATAGACGTCTCACCACGTAGTAAATGTTTTTAGTTCAAAATGGCAAAATTACATTGCCAACCTTCAGATTTGCATGGCTGGCAGGTTTTATGAAAAAGGTAATACTCAGGTATTCATCTGGTCTTGTATTCAGCCTTAGTTTTGCAAAGAGGCTTCTGACAGAAAGATTTCCTGTAATAGATTATTCACCCATGAAAACTTAAGTCTGGTATATGTTATAGAAAGTAATTACAGCAGCCTTATTTGTAGTTTTAAGTAATCTTATTAACATGCAAATGCTTTTTATACCAACTTACATTCTCTTAGAAGTGATAGTAGCTGTTAAGAACAGTTTAACTGATGCTCATAAACAAAGCAGTGCCTACAGAGCGTTCTGCTTTGTGGACAAGGGAAGCAATGCCTGGTTTTTCTTCCTTTTTTTTAAAGAGCAGATACTAGTTGCTTGTTTTTCTTCCTTGATTCTAGAATGCAGCCTTTACAGTACCTTTTACTTATTATGATTATTTTTTGGATGTCTCCCACCCATATAGGTGAGCTTCTCTTACAAGGCCCTGTGTTTATCAGAGAGCCCAGCAACAGCATTTTTCCTGTTGGCTCAGAGGATAAAAAAGTAACTTTAAATTGTGAAGCAAGAGGCAACCCTTCACCTCATTACAGGTACAGTGGAAAGTCTGAAAATCCAAATGAAGAAAAAACGATGAGACAATTGTGAATTTTTTTTTCTTCAATATAGTTATGCCAGCAGTAAGAAATAATTCATGAATCTATAGTCCTATGCTATATTCAGCAGATCCAATACATAAACATTTGGATCCAGACCATATATATTGGCTTGATTATTTACTTTACAGTAAGATTTCATGATTAAAGATAAACACAGTAGAATCTCTTAAGCAATGTCTTTCATTGATTTATAGTGCGATTTAATTTATAACTTGGCTTTTAATATATAAACATGTACTCATGGGGGGATAAAATTAAATGTGTTCTAAAGGTATTTACAAATCATAGTTTTAAAGAAGATGTTTCAGCATCTATTACACTTCCTTTCCTGTTTTTACTGGGTGTGAGTTTGAAGGTTCATTAAAGATAGAAGAATAAAATACTTTCTGTCTAAAGTCATTTTAATTTTTCTTGAAAAGAAAAATATATTTATTAGATTTTTTCATGTAACAGTGTATATTTTCCAGATTATATGAATAATATTTGTTCCCTGAAAACCTTCAAACATCACAGAAAGGTATAAAGAAATAGAAAAAAAATCTAAACTCTCGTCACCTTAGGATAAAGATATTACTATTTTGGGGATGATGGTGGATTGTTTGGATGAGATGGATATTTATTAAAACACAAAATTAACAGTTTTATTAAATAACACAAAATTAACAGTTTTTATTCTTGTGTGTGTTAGGAGACACACTTTAACGAAGAAATGAATTATTTATGAATAGCATATCCTACTTTCATAAAAGTGGCTGTGAGAAGGTGCTGGAGGCACCTTGAAAACAACGTGTTCTTTTAATTACTGTGAACATTTGTCTCAAAAACTGTTTACAATATTGGTTTGCTTGGTAAAACCTTTTTTATAACCTGCAGAGCAAGCAGACTTTAGCCTATATTAATAAAATTCTAAATGTTTGCAATAGTAATGTAGATCTTTTTCAACTTGTATTGTTCTCTTAACCCATGTAAATAATAGAGGCCAACAGTCGTTGTTAAATTGGGTCAGCATTGGGTTTGAAGGTAGACCTTTGTATTTTTGCATCTGGAAGTAATCAAGGTCAGTCTCTTTCAGCAATATTCGTCAGCATGTGTTTTGAGCACGTATGGTGTACTTTCAGCAAAATAAACATGATTCCAGATTACTGCTCAGAATCGGCAGAGACAATAAAAAGTTTTCTCTGCCTCTTCCTCTCCCTACAGAAATTAGAAAAGTATAATATATGATTGAAAATACAAAAACCTGTATTTTATGAACTATATTTTATGAGTACTTTATGAACTAGCTCATAAAATTCCACTTTTTGTATTTTCAATCATATATTCAATTAATCAGACTTAAGCACATGTAACATCTGGAAATATTTTCTTCTTTTGGGGAAAGATGAGCAGATCAACTTAACAAGACATTATCTTGGAAATATTTTTTTCCAGCATTTTCTTAGGACATTCTAATACTTTTTAAATTAGCATCTGTTTGTTTCTCCCTGAAATGGAAGATTATCCTTTAGACATGACTGTAAATATCATAAAGAATCCATGTGAATGACTCATGTGTGGGCTGTTTTTCTGTTGTCAGTAAAGTTGTATTTCCTGGCATTTATCTTAGGAATAATTTGATGATAAATGTGTTCAGCTGAAAAATTGTCAAGATACAAGATTTAGTCATACTAACGTGTACTTCTAAGTGAATAGATTAATTATGTTTGTAAAGTTTCATCAAATATCAAGAAGTATTGAGTTTAGAAATCCAGAAATAGCCTTTTGTCGTAATTATTTCGTTGTATACCAGGTATTTATTGTAATGCCAAAGAGCCTGTATTTAAACATATTGATAACATGTATGAAATGTTGATGAAAAAGTGCTGTCATTTGCACAGTACTTCTTATGTCTTACTATATGTCCCGGGATGTTATATTTTAAAATTTAAACAAAATCTGTAACTGAGACTAGGAGATGTGTGACTTAAATTGATTTATCAGTTTTAAGTCTGATGAATAAAGACATTTAGCATGCTAGGTATTGTTTTAAAATATTTTTTTGTAGCCAAAAAAAGCAGACACTTTCATGATAACTGTAAAGATTGTCTGAAGTTAAGACTTTGAACCAATATAAAATTTCACTTAAATTGAAGGTTTATAGTCCCTAGAAATCAAGATCTTAAAAAAGCACAAGGAACCTCGTTTCATTGTGAAAATGTTAGGCTTTCCTATAACAAGCAATAGCTCCCTGTTACTCATGTTATCTGCATAAGAAATAAGTTGTGCCAATGGAGTAAATAGGAATATAAAATAATGTGGGTTCTAATTATAACTTTATCTACTTAGAGAGCACCTTCATTTATGGCCTGATTTTTTTTTTCCCATAGCTTTTAACTTTAACAGTTAACCAGGTACTATTCTATGTTATTCTTTAAATGATTCAGAAGAAAATATGTTTGCTTATTCTTTTTTTTTTTTTACTATCCTTTAAAAATTACAGATAAATAGTATGAATATGTAATAACATTGAGGACATAAAGAAAGGATATGAGGATTTCTTTACATGAAGTCAGAGAAAGGATATGTTTTTGTAAGTATTTATAAATATAAGCAAATAGATAAGAAGGTAGGTAGATAGGTAGGAGGGAAGGTAGATAGGTAGGTACATAGATAGGTGGATGGATGGACGGATGGACAGATGGATGGTCAGCTAAGGAGGAAAATTAGGGGCCCATGTGAAACCACAAGTTAAAGAGAATACAAACATGTTCCCCAAATTCAGAATAAAGTTTAAGCATCTTATAAATGAATGTCCTTTGAAAGCCCAGAGCCTGTCTTGGAGACTGAAGCAAAATCATCTAATGAGAGATTTTGTCTGTGTTATTATCCCATTGGGTAAAAAGAATTCTTAATTGGCCATATTAGAAATCCAAAAGTTCAGAAATTCTCAAGAGAAATTACTTGTCTTAGGGTTTAATTGAGAATTTTCTTCTTTCTTTTGCATCTCCCCGCCTGAGCCCCAAAGCCTGCATTTAAAGGTTAATTAGTATTCAGTCTCATTGTAATTGCTGATGATGCTGAAAGAGGTTACCCTGAGGAAGTATTAATACCTTTTTTAGATAGGAAGGATTTTCTCTGACTTTTCATAGGGTTAGAAATGCCCACAATTTGCTAATATGAAAGAACTCAAGTAGAAGGATCTTTGGTCACTTGTACTGATGCCATTTAGCATTTAAAAGGACCACATGTTTGGGCCAGACTCGGGTAAAATGTAACAGTGCCAGTAGGGACCAGGCAAATAACAAAACTAAAAGAGATGAGTCTGCCTTAAGAATATATAGACACATTGAATAATGACTGGAAACTATCTACCACTCAGCCACAAGCCCAGCACGTGGCCATGACTGCTTCTCAGCACTGGCCACTTGTTACTATTGGAGAATCTTGGTGTAATATTACAAAAGCTTTTCAAGAGATGTTTAAAATTCAGATATTTTCTTTTTTGGAATCTCTCTACTTGTAGTGTTAACTCCTCTGCTTTTCTTTTTAAACATAATGTAAGCCAAAGAAAATAAGTCTTAAAGCTAAATGTGGGTCACATAGACTTTGCATTTTCAATGTTTAGTCTAGCTCAAGACTTAAGAGCTGTGCTGTTCAGTATGGTAGCCAGTAGCCAAATGTGGCCCTGTAAATTTAAATCATTTAAATTAAAAATTCAGTTCCTCAGTCAAAGCAGCCCCATTTCAAGTGCTCAGCAGCCACATGTAGCTAATAGCTACTGTGTTGGTTAGAACAGAGGAACATTTCTTTGCTTGCACAAAGTTCTGTTGGATGACACTGCTCTAGACCGACCCTTGGATCCACAGCTCTTTTCTGTAAATTCTCTTCCATTTTTTTCTCTTCACAAAGAAGCGACCAGAACGTCATTCTCTTCCAGCTCTATGAAACAAGCAAACTGTTTTAATAAAGTGCAGTGTAAGGAATCTTGGATATACACATTGTAACGACTAAATACCATTGCAAAGTGCAGGTCTTCCCTGGCCACAGTTTCACCCTGTTAGGTTCCTCATAATGGAGTCACATTTGACACATACTTAATTTACTGAAAGTCAACTAAATGCATTCAGTATAAGAAAGGAAAGGAAAATAAAGTAATAGACTAATTTCTGCTCACCGTTTATTCAAGGAGTGATTGTAAGGAAGAGAAATTTAAGTTTGTTTGTTGTCTCTACACGCACACACACACACAAACATACACACTGCATAATGCTATACATGGTATGACGTAGAGTACTATATTTTGCTGAATGTATGTCCTATATATGTGCTATAAATTTTATATATGTGTCATATATATTCTATGTATAGAATATAGCATATATGTGCTATATATAATATACTGTATATTACATATAATAACATATGACACATTTTAAGCATAATTCTGATTATATGCAATTTGTCCCTTACATATATCCTGTCACCATGTAAGATCCAATGTGACAGTTATTTTACTTTTATGCCCCAAAGCAAATAAGAGTTATTGTTTCTCTAAATTCTCTTGGCCCCTAAGGAAATATAATCTTTTCTGCTACATCACTAGACCCAGTTCTCTATATTTATCCTCAAACTCAACTCCTTTTAGCATCCTGTCTTCAAAGATGAGCTGTGGTCCCCATACCCACAATCAGCCACTAAGAGCAATGAAATGTTCATATGGTTGGAATGGTTGAAAACCGTAAAAAATAAAGAATATCTATAGTACCTGAGGCAAAGAGAGATAGACTGCATCTCTTACAGGACGTTTGAAACTTGGCTGTGCTGCCATCTCTCCCAGCACTGGATTCCGTGCTCCGCCAATGCACTGCCCGTGGCACCCAGTGCCTGCCTTTATTATCAAGCTTATCAAAATAAAATGTGATTGCTTTGGTAGGATGTAACTCCCTTAAAGGTGAACACACTGTGTCCTTCATCCTTACATTCCAAATGCCTGGCAGATAGTGAATGCTCCATGGGTGGCATGAAGAAAAAAAAAGGAATGATTTAGTGAGGGGAAAACAAACAAGAGGAATTTGGGATTAGAACACGTCTCAGAAGTCAAGAATGTCATGAAGGGTTGCAGCATCAGAAGCGGTCAATAGTTTATTCCACAGAATATTCTTACGTTTGGATTGATCCCCCCTTTTTGGCTCCTTTTTAAGACAGACTGCTCTTGAGGTCTCAAAGATGGCTGCCTGAAATTCCAGATTTACTTATATCCTCCCCATAGTGTCAACTGGAAGAAAAGGGCAGCTTTCCTGTTAGTGTCATCAAACGCTCCAAATGGTGTCAGAAAAACATGAGAATAAAAACATAGCTAATACTGTCAGCAGTCAATACCCAGGAGGAATGTAGAGGTTAGATTTTAGATATTAAAGGTGGCAGTATAAAAAACTAATTTACATCTTTTTTGTTCTTCTTTCTTATGCTTTTGCAGTGGGTTGAGGATTGAGGAGGAAAGCTAACACGTGCTGATCAAACACAAGTTAAATCAGTTGGGTCACATTCACACTCTGGGGTCCAAGACATGGAGTGTTCTGAGTGGCCAGGCCTGGGTCATGTGAGGTGTGGCCTTTTCAAAGGAGAACGAGAGAGCTGCTGCCAGAAAAGCTAAAATGGTTGCAGCGAAGGCAGAAATAGCAAACATCTACAGTTCTCCTCAGAATAATTTTAAGACAATCACTGATCAATTTGAACTAGGCTATAACTATGTAAACTGAACAATTGTTTTTAATCGCAGTGTAACTCTACTCAGTTTGTTTTCTTTAATGTATATGTTTAAAATGTATCAGTGAATGAGAAATGGGAATCTGTGTCATAAAACACATTTTAAAAACTCAATTTTTGAAAATATAGCATTGCAATTTAACTCATTTATATCTTCAGCAATTATTGCTGAAGCCTAACTAGTTATTTTTGGATAAAGTATTGAATATGCAAATTCAGATATTCATTCTTTCAAGGGCTGCAATTATTCTCATCACTTCAGTAAACATATTAACAAACATTGCATTTGAACACAAATGCATTTGCTTATTAACTTGAGAGCCGCATCTAAAACCACAAATTGCTTCTGTGATTAAATTCCTAATTTTCCTGTCAAACCCCAAATAAAGTATTGCCTGTTGATTTAACAAGTGTTTAGTGTGGTCATATTTCCCAAGCCCAACCCCAGCACCCTAAAAATTTTAGTAAATTATTTTGTTCTTTTAGCTTTGTTTTCTGCTGAAGTCTAACATATGACATTTCTTTTTCTTTCTCGCCAGAACATTCCTTATATTTCCATTGTCCTAAGCAGATTTTGTGTGGTAGTGTAGATATCCTGAAGGACAATAACTTGATACAATCAGCTGTGAGGTGAATTATATCCTTGAATTATTCTGAAACTACCTGAAGTCATTCAATTTGTTTTCAGTTTTGTTACGTTCAGTTTCAAAGGGTGACATACCCTAAGCTTGTTATCAGATTCTAGCGGAAAACCCAATTCAGGGCTTGGTGCCTTAAATTATACTAACAAGAATACATATCCATGTTTATATTCATTATTGTTATTCCATACTAGTGTGGTTTTCTGTAAAAGGTTGCCATATCCAATAATAACTAGTATGGTAAATAAATACCAACTAGTAAAGAAAATAGAAATAATTATGTATTAATTCCCCATCTTCCAGATGTTTATTGATAATATGGATGACTACTGTTAGGGATGACTATATGGAGGCTAGTTATGGCTACGTTATGGTTAGAGGGTACAATTAGATTACTCCATTCAGGAAATGTCTTTGAGTACCTACCATATACCTCCTATTATAACTGATGGTGGGAATTCAACTGTGTCTGAAATAGTCGTCATCCAATGGAGCTTATACACTCTGAAAAGCACCTTTTAATCTTAAGAATTTAGACTTTTTATACTGATTTAAGTCATTATTATATTGATTTGTGTTTGCACACACACACATACTCACACACACTTTTATACGTAGTTTGTTCTTTGTATTGGAAGTCAGTGATTCATATACTCTCAGCCATTGTTGTTTTAGTTTTTTTTCCTGGAAGTAACAATTATAGTTTTCATCATTTCAAAGTAATAACTACCAGTTTTGAAATATCTCCTGTGTTAGACACCTTATGCTTTAAAATCAAGATTCCAAAACTGTTGGCCCATGGGCGTGCACAATGTTTTAAAGAAGTTGTGTTAGAATTTTTTGTGTGGTAGGGGGCAGGGGATTTGCTATAGACTCCACCATTCGGTTGTAGTGGGCTTGGCCCAGTTTTCTGGCTCACTTTACCTGTCAAGCCTTTGGCCAGTGAGGTCAATACTTCCAGGGTCCTGTTGTATAAAGGATTTAACTGAGATTTAGAAGAAGTGGATTGATCCAATGCATGCTGGCTCAGGTAGACTGGCACAGTAAGCAGCCCAGGACTTCTCATTCCAGCACTGCAAGTATTCACCTCCAGCTATTGGCCCAGAATCAAATTCACATAAAATTTGCACACTAAGCAGATAAATAGGATGAGAGCTCATTGACTGAGAACCAGTAGATGTGTGGAACATGAATAATAAACTGTTCCTCACTTGTGGATTTGAAAAGCAAACCTTAATTCATGTAGAATGAGTCTTTGAACACTGAAGGTTGACAGTGAACTTATGAGATCATTCAAGAGTGTTAACAACGTGATGATTATGCAGAGGTGCTTAATCTTGTGACATTTACCACCACGCTAAAGCTACAAGGTTAGTCTGTTACTGGAGCACAATGTAAATGTTATATGATTGAAATGCTGGTGTATGTAGCCTGAAGAGCTGTGGGGCTGTCTTCTTTTGCTCCAGATCACTGCATTAAGCCTTTTGGAAGAGAATTTGGGTATGCAAATATTACTTTTCTCAAGTTTTAAACAATTTCCATGTTTCAAAAAAAATTTCCTTCTGAGACTTTGAGTTAATCAGCAACTTGAAAATTCCTTCATAAAAGTAGACATTGGATTGCAAATGTGCAAAACTAAAAGGCAATATCTACCTCTAAAGCCTCCCAAATTTGTGTCCTGAATGTGCCATTTACCTGTCGCACTTTACTACCAGGTGAGGTATGAACTCTGAGTAGTTGGATTATAATGTACTGCAAAGCAAACTAGCCTAATTTATAGATTTATTGGATACATACTTTGTGAAAGAAGGAGTATGTGTGTATGCCTTCCGTTTTTCTGAATGTTTCTTATACAGATGAAAATATCAGGAGTATTTAGAAAGCAGGCTGAAATATGAATATTTTGCATTAGGAACTTAAGTGCACTCTTTTCTCAGGATAAATTAATGTTTGGACTCCCAGGCCCCAGAGGTTGCTTACACATTTTAGAATGGAAATAAAGACTACCCTTTTGAATTCATGTATTTTCAGCAAGAGGAAAAACAATGTTTAATAACATTGAGAAATTTTATATCATCTGGGGTGAGTTCCATTTAATGATAAATAGTCTTAGAAAGGAGAAAAATATATTGCTTTGTTAAAAGAAAATTAACATTCCCCTGGGTATCTCAAGTATATCTTAGCTCTGAGGAGTTTGCTAAAACAAATGCACTTTTAGTATAACAGAAACATTTAAAAGAGTAGTTTTTGCCTTTTCACAAAGTGAGATAATCTAGGGAGTGTGCCTGTGTGAGTAAGACTGAGCTAAAGGAATTAAGAAACATTTATGCATGATAGAACAAATCTTTTCCATTTGGGTTCTTTAGTCAAAACTTTAGGATGATAGCTTACTTTTAGATCTTAGGTGCTTACTGAAATAAAGTATTTTCCCACATACTATATGATCTCTTAAATCTTTCCACTATTAAATAGGAAAGAAGAAGTGCTTCTCCATATTTTAATATCTTTACAGTTTTCCACATAGCCACTGCACCTTTATTATTTATCGGCTAAACACAAAAACACAATTTTCAAATGAAGCCATCAAGCATGCTTAGTCAGGCCGCAAACATTTTAACTCTACAGCCAAAATCTTTTTTTCCCCCATACAGACTGTACTTTGTAGATAAACAAAACACAATGACCCTTTGTCATAAGAGTCTTCCATTCAAAAGTGTGTGAAATTAACTACATCTTTCCCAATTTGAGTTTAGAGGAATTTTCCCCACTGCAAGCATTAAGTTACTTAGTAACTAACGGACCGTTTACAGCTTAAAAATTCAACCCATCCGTTTAGGATTTACTGTCAGATTTATTCTATGAAGGTCAAGCACAGCATGTGTCTCGTCCCGTCTTTTGCTGACTTCTTAGGCAGGTATAAATGCAGACAAACCATATATAGAAGGCAGTTTGTTCCACATGAGAGGAGATGACCAAAAGCATTGAATCTATCAGGTTACATATAATCGACATGTACTCAATGGGGATGGAATAAAAGAAAAACAAAATGAGCAGACAGGTTTGCAGCCTTTGGCAGAGCCTCCTCCCACATTAGCAGTGGTGCCCACCCATTCTGAGTGACTACCTTGAGCTACAAGCTTTGCATATATTGTCTACATAAATTTATAGGACAACCCTATGTGAAAGATGGCTTTCTCTTCATGTTACATGTTAAAAACTTAGGTTTAGGTGAGTATAAATGAAAAACCTTAGTTTTCCATCTTGTTTGTAGGGAAAAGCCCAGTTCGTCCCTGCTGTGTGTTTCTTCCCTGTGAGTCTCGTTTACTGCTCAGACAAAACATTTCACTTCTAGTCACCAAACGTGTGGCTTTTCTTCCCCATGTCAAGAAAATCTCTGTGACACCAGCTAGGTGTCCTACAATTTGACTCAATTCTGACACTTTAGCTGGAGACAGTGTCAGATCCCAGAGGTTAAGGCTCAGTCCTGTAAGACTGCTTCCACCACCACTTCAGATGCCAACCGCTGGTAGTAAGACCCAGGTTACTCACAACTGCTGTCCAACCTGGCTGCAAATCGGGGGCTCCCAGGACCCTCTCATCAAGTTTGATGAATTTGCTAGAGCTGCTCGTAGAATTCAGGGAAACATTTCCTTACAATCACTAGTTTATTATAAAAGGATATGATGAAAGATACAGATGAACATCCAGATGGAAGTGATGCCTAGGGCAAGATATGTGAGAAGGGGCTCAGAGCTCCCGTGCTCTGTCCCAGGCGCCACCCTCCCAGCACCTCTACGTGTTCACCAACCTGGAAGCTCTCCAAACACAGTCGTTTGGGGTTTTATGAAGGGTTCGTCACATAGGCATAATCCATCATTAACTCCATTTCCAGCCTTTCTCCCTTCTCAAGAGAACAGGAGGAAAGCTGAAAATCTCAAGCTCCTAATCATGGCTTGATCTTTCTTGTCACCAGTCCTCATCCAGGAGCCATCTAGGAGCCCACCCAGAGTCACCTCATTAGAACAAAAGATGCTCCTATCACCCAGGGAATCACAAGGGTTTCAGGAGCCCTGTGTCAGAAGCAGTGTCAAAGACCAAATATTAGAACCAAAGATGCTCCTCCTGCTCTTCTCAGCCAGGAAATTACAAGGGTTTCAGGAGCCCTGTGTCAGAAGCTGGGGGCAGAGACCAGTATAAATTTTCTGTTTCCTCACAGGGAGTTAATTTCCATGGTCACACAGCTGGTGAGGGGTGCGTCCAACCTGTAAACTAAGGTACACTTGGTTCTGAGTCCCATTTCTTTTCATTATGCTGTTACATGATAGGAATAGCTAAGGCTTGGGGACTAGACAGGGTGTGGGGGCAGAAACTAGGAAACAGGAAAAAAATCTCCATGAAATTGTGAGCTCTGTGAAGGCCAGGGCATTCTTCACCACATCCTCAGAACTTAGAAAACCGCCTGACATATATGCATCAGTAAATGTCTTTTCACAAGGGTGGGTGGCAGGGAGGAAGGAAGGAAGGTAAGAAGAAACGAAAGGATGGCGGGTCGGCTTTCTGATTATAGTTCTTGAGTATGAAATAGGCTAACTCAAGAGTGAGGAGTTCTTATCTGGTTCTGTCCCCCATGGGCATTCCATGGTTGCTTCCTGGGGATAGTGTAGACCAGTTCTTCTGACACGTGAATGTCTTTGTTAAACACTTGGAGGTCTCATTAAGATGCTGATTCTGATTCAGTAGATCTAGGATAGAGCCCAAGGTTCTGTGTTTCCAACAAACTCTCAGATGATGATGAGGATGATGATGATGCTGGTCTGCACACCACATTGTGTGCAGGAGTACAGAGTATTCAGAACATGGATGGACAATTTTCCTTTATTTCATTTCCTTTTCTGAGTTTCTGTAGTTCTAGGATTTGGGGAGGAATAAGATGAGGGAGAGTTAATCAGTGTTTATGGTTCGAATGGAAAACTCTAAAGGCAGAATTAAAGTGAAAATAGAAGAAAGAGACTCGAAATGTACATGTAAATATGGACTTACTCTGGGAAAGATCATAGGAGAGTTAATCTACAAACAAAGCAAAACAAAAACCACTGGCAGAAATCTGCCACAAAGGAGAAAGAGATGACAGCTTTTTCTATTTCTTTCTAATTTTGTTCTTTTTAAGTTCCAAAGAGAAAAGTTGGGGTCTCCAGTTTTTCCTCTTAATTTCATTTTGGTCTCTCAGGAGAAATACTGCTTTAAACTTGGGAGACTTTTGTGAGAATAAAGAAAGAAAAATCAAGAAAGTCTTGATTTAAAAAATGAGCAAGTGATAAAATATTACTTTGAGCAGTAGGGACCAAATTTATAAACTTACCCATTTCCTATACCTCTATTATTAAAATTTTATTATGCATTATATTTCAGATATAGAAAATGATATAGACATGCAATCAGATATATTGATCAACATCCATATAACCATTACTCAGTTTAAGAAATAAAACCAAAACTAAATTTCCTAGTGTTTGTACCCAAAATACATCCCACTTTCTCTTCATGAGAGCTCTAAAATACGTTAGAGTTGAGATTTATAATTTTATACATTTTAAAATATATTAATTCCTAATATTACATTATGTGTTTTTAAGATTTTATGAAAATGGTATCAAGCTGCATTTTAAAATTCATTTTACACCATTGTTGGTGAAACTTTTCCATGTTTATAAAAGTTCATCCATTTTCACAGCATAATATTTCATTAAATTTTATGTACTTTCAATTGTGATAATGTTCACATTTTATCTCTTTATATGCTTTCACAGTATATAATATGTGTATAATATGTCCAGGTTAAATATTTTATATATTAATACAATTTTTAGATGGCCCATAACATGATTGAAGAACTCTGGGCTAGAATTCAAATGGGTCCTACTCCTGAACCAGCCAGTTAAGAGTTTGGGGACAGTTGACAGTTCACTCAGCTGTTTTGTTGAAATCCTCATCTGTAAAACAGGCATCATATTACACATTTTCTCAAAATTATTATAAAGAGCAATCGAGATGATTGTTATAGTACGCTAAAACTTATAGAACTGATAGCAGTGCAATTTTATTATAAGAATTAAGGCTTCTAGGAGGTGGATGGTGCAAGTTATACAATGAATGTAGTCTTGAAATTGTGGGATATGAATGAGGTTTTAAAGTTGAAATCTATTTTGATGTGTCAAGTATACTTACTGTTTAAAAACTTGTTTTTTTTCTGTTGAAAGCTTCTTTAAAAACTAGCTTTTTTTCTTTTTTTCTTTTGGCTTCTCATTGATAATTATGGCTCTTGGGTTAGAGCCTTTACTGTTTCAGAGCCCCTAGGTGACATTTAGGGTCTCTTACCACAGTGTACCATTTAGTAAATAGCACTGTGATGGCTTAGGAGAGTGGAGAGGGCCTCGGGGACAGGTATTTACCCAGACAAATTGAAATGGATAGTTGAGCACTTACCCAATTAATTTGCTAAATGTGCTCAGTCAGTCTGGATAAATCAAAGAAATGTGCTCTTTTCCTCCTTCATGGGCAGCATGAGGTTGGCCTGAAGAGTATGAGATAATTATCTCAACTTTCTACTTCATCTTTGCCTATATAGACGTAGCCTAATCTTTCCCCTAGTGAACAAACTAAATTATTCTCACCTCTTCAGAAAGTCTTGAAAAATCTTTAACTTCTAGATGCTACTCTGTTGTACTTTCTACTCTACTTTACCTTTTATTTCTGATAAATGACTGAGGCATATTTAATCTTCAGTTATGTAACAATTGTGTAATGTATTCAGTGCCTTTCATTATAAGAGAGATGACGTTTAAAGTAGATTTTATAATGTAGACTTTTAAAAAATATATACTAAGAGGGGAAAAAATCTTGACGTTTGTTTTACAGATGGCAGCTGAATGGAAGTGACATTAATCTGAGTATGGAATATCGTTATAAATTGAATGGAGGAAATCTCGTGGTACTTAACCCCAACAGAAATTGGGACACAGGAAGTTACCAATGTTTTGCAACAAATTCGCTTGGAACAATTGTCAGCAGAGAAGCCAAACTCCAGTTTGCCTGTAAGTTTACATTCACACATCTAGCAAGTCCAACATTTAAGAATATGTAGCTGAATTTGTTTGCTCATTTTGGATTTCAGAAACTACATGGATTTTATTAATTCAATAAATAGGTTGAGAAAACAACACAATATGAGTTTTTGGATCTCTATTCTCCGTACAAATCAGAGTTTAAAGTATGTATGTTTGTGTATGTGTGTGTGTGTGTGTGTGTATATTTTGTTTTACTATTTTGTAAGGGTTCTGTTTAGGAGGAAAAAGAATCCAGTTAAGGATATGTGTTATTGAGCAGATGCTTTCTACTGAGCTAGAACGAAAAGAATGAAAGAATTGTCAGATGTAATCATGGCTCTGGAAGAACATTTAAATTACAGAATTATATTCAACTAATCTGAAAATATTAAGGCACAAAGACAGTGAGACGAAAGAAAAGAATGTGACATGTTGTTGACCTCCTTTGCGGTTTTGCCCAGCTGACAATGACCTCCAGCACAGCCCCTATTGAGGCCTGGCTTTGGCAGCCGAGTTTGTGCCATGTTAATTGGACCTGGGTGCACACATGGCCCAACCTTTGAAAATCACATTCTTTCTCCAGGGAGTTGAGAATTGGGACCAGGGACCCAATTTAGTTTTTATCTTCCCAGTATCTCTTTTGACTATCTTCTGCTTTTTATTTCTTCTCACTAGTCTCTCTTCCTTGGTTTTGGTTGTATATTTTGTATATAATGTATAGCAGGATTGCCTTGGTTCTAGGATTTCTTTTAGTTCTTTACACCTCAATAATTCTGAAATTTGAAAGCCTGTGTTCTTATAATGTGCTGGTATTCTCCCCCCACCGCCATAAGCCATTAATAAATTGATGATGTGTCATTTAACGCATAGCTTATTCTATTGCTTTCCGTTTTTGTAATGACGATGGTTGGTTTCGCTCCTGCTATTGTATTCTGTGTGTTTTGTTTTTCATACTTGCTCTTTCTTTTATTTTCTCTTTTTCCTGCTCTGTGGACAGTGTTTTGTTTTTTTAACTTTTATCTTTCCTGGGTATTTTGAAAGCAGTCTGTCATGTTTATATTATACAAGTGGTAACCTTTAAGTTTACTAAAGGTTTATTTCTCTAGTAGCCAGAATTTTTAATCTAAATTATTTTTTGAATCTCTCTATTTTAAACAGAAGTTTAGTTCCTTTTTCCCCTTACTGTATACTTTGCAGTCTTGATGATTTCCACAGTTATTGATTAAAATTGTTACTATGTCATTTTACTATATATATTATGTGTACATGTATATTTATTAGGTACTATGTATATATGCATGTGTGTGTATATATATAGTAAATATGTATTTATATAATCTCCTCATGAATAATTTTATATGTGCATATTGTTTTTAATCAGAATTTTGCCAAAATCAATGCTGTATCCTTGTTTTACCTGGCTGTAATGTCAGCCACAAGACTTCTTCCCATTCTTACATTCTTTCTTTTTTTAATTTCTCAATTTTTAAATATTTGTAACATTTAATAAGTTACATTTAAAAATATAGCTATGTTTCGTCCTCTTGCATTTTAAACATTGTCATTATTTTGCCTTAAATGTGAAGATACCTTTTGGTTTGTGCAAATGTTGGATCCCAGAACTGTTTATCAAAGAATTTCAAGTATGTTGCTCCGTTTGTCTTCTGGAATTAGTGTTAACAGAAATTTGGGATCAGACTAATTTCTGTTTCTTGGGAGCTCACCACGACCTCCTTTTTTTTTTTATTACTTCTTTGAGTTGGCTGAATATGGGATTATTTTTTCTTCCTCCTTTTAGTTGAAAACATGTATATTTCCAGCATATGGCTAGGTTTAGATCTTTTAACTTACTTGGCTTAGAAGTTGAAAAATTCTTCTATCATACATAGGCATTTTGTACACAGTTCACAAAATTTTCCTTCTTATATATCTTGTAGCTTCATGTTTGATTTATTTATATTTTAAAAAGGAACTGATAGTCTATAATTTGGATTTTTTTTGGCCCATTTCTTGAAATGCTTTTTCTCTCAGGCTGTTATTTCTTATGAATTTCTGTTCCTGATTTATTGAAGCCACATCTATTTGTTTGTATTGTTTTGAAGATACAGTCAATTTTCTGAAATGTTGTTTTAGATCTAGAGGCAGGCATTCCTCCACTATCTCCATTTGGTGTTTCCATTTTTATGTTTCAGTATTTTCAAAAAGTTCTAAAGCAAATTTTGTCCAAACTCAGCCTTTGCCAACAGATGGTGTCGATGGACCGCCATGGCTCTGCCTCCTTGTCCACGCGCGCAGATCACTGTTCTCTTCCCTGATCTATAGTAGAATGTGCAATTCCCATCTAGTTCCCTGTTTCTCAGACTCTTTTACCAAGTACATTATTCCTCTTATGTAGTGATATTTTTCTACTGTAGATTCTTGATACCCTGTAATATGTGAAGTATAATCAACTTACATGTTTTTCCTCAGTCAGTCCCTCCTGAAGAGGATGACTTGTTGGGAAATATCTCTAAAATTACATTGTGCCTCTCCCCGTTTGCCCCTAGTTCCTGGCCAGTACTTAGTGGGCAGAGTGGGATAAAGTTATTGAGTCTGGCATCTTATTTTATCCTACTTAACACTAATAAGCCACCCTGCTGCTGTTTTGTGGATGCTAACAGAAGACATGATATTCCTGGGTCCATGACAAACAACCATTAATCACAGCACAACCAGCAACATCCTTCAGTTACCCTTGTCCCCAAGTCCCATGGAAGTGATATGATATGGCTAGGAGAGATGCTGCACCCACAGATGAGGAACAATGAGGTTAGAGAATCCAGCTCTCTTAAAGCAAGCCTGCTCTTCGTCCTAGACAGAAACATTACCTTCTCCCTCCAGATTGCTCTCTGCGAACAAATCCCTGAGATGGGGGCCTGGGCAAGAGTGATTCGGACTTTGATTTTTGGCATCCTTTGCAAAAACTTGCTGAGAAGCTAAGAGCATATAGTGCATTGCCTCTCCCATCAAAAGTTCATTTTCTTTGTTTGGTACTGTCCTTGAATTTCTGAGTTGGGGTGCATCCTGTCAGGATATGTGTTGTCAGTAATGTACAAAGTATCTTCTGACGTTTGTTATGAATTCCCTCTTTGAAAATGCCAATCCAGGATGTACCATTTAGTCCCTTGAGTTTCCCCACAGTCTATCCTCATCTGTTTCACAAGTTGTGTTTACTCCTATGCTTGGTGTTAGATTGCTTAGCAGACTTGGTGTATAGTGAGATTCTTTTGTTTTGTGCTTTTTTTTGATGTCTTCCTAAATATTTTTTGCAAGTTACAAGAAGCAACACTGGGTATTCTAAGCCCGATGCCACATTGGACTGGAAAGGTAAAAAATGTTTGAATTCATATGGTTGGGTTATAGTTTCTGGTAAAGAAATCAAAGAAGTTGGCAAAGGGAGTGGAAGCATCAGAGATTACAAATTACCAGTTATAAGAGAGCATTGCTTTAACTGAGCAACGTTGAAAGGATGTAATACATTAACTGAAAGAAGGGATTCAGATGGAGACCTTTGTATTAGTACCATGCTCATGACTCCAGTTGAGAGGACTCGAGTATTTTTGCTGCAGGCAAATGGATGATAAAATGTTGCCACTGAGAAGTGTTCTAATTGTTCACTATAACGATGTCACCTCTCTTGACTGTATTATATGTTTGCATGCTTAGTAATAATTGTTTCTGTTGGCCATGGAGAAAGTACTTAAAATGCGCTTCATGGATAAATGAGGAAATAAAAGTACAGTTAATGCACCACTTTTAACATGTGAAAATGAAAAGAAATTTTATCTTAAGTTTCAGGTTGCTTGAAAATGGTATTTGAAATAAAATGAATGAGGAAGGCCATTCATATTTTAGGAAGCCTGCTTTCTATAGGCATTCTCTATCCCTTCTAATGGATTCTTTGTGGAACAGTAACAAAATCTATGGAGGAATAAATAAGTAAAATGATGGAGTGTTTGAATTGTAGATATTTTCTCAATTATTTGCTGTTATGTTACATGTGTGTAATTTGGGTGCTTGCTTAATATATTCGGAGATGTTGTTGTCGTCTTTAATTTCAACCGTAGAAAGTTAGAAAGGTACCTCCAAAACCCCAAGTATCTTTGCTTTGTTAATAATTACTTTTAATTGTCTTATTGTTGAATCTCTTATGTCTTGATTAAAATGTTTTTATTTTAACCATTTTTGAGATGTATTGTCTTTTTAATAATGAATTATAGTAGATTTACAGATGGTATGGAGAAAAGCGTAAAGAATGTCTGTGTAGCCACCACTTAAGACTTGAAGCATTTGAAGTACAATTAAACCTACCTGGTAATTCACCTCGATGACATCTCCATCTCTCCCTTCCTCCTTTCAAAAGTTATTCACTATTTTTAATTACATGTGTTTTTAAAATTATTTGAATACATATATATGTGCTTCTAAACAACATGTAAAATTGTTTTACATTTTTAATTTCTTAAGTTTTTATATAGTGACATCATACAATTATACATACATCTAAAACATTTTCTTCTTCAACATTATGTTCGTATCTGTTGATCTGCAACCTTGCCAACACTTGTTAGTGTTCTATTTTTTAATTTTTGTAAATATGGTGAATATAAAATTGGATTTCACTGTTTTTAATTTGCATTTCTATAATTACAAAGTAAGCTCCTTTTCCTATATATGTTAACCGTTTATGTTTCTGTTATCTAGATACTTCTTCACTAGATGGTAGTCTTTTTCTTTAACTACAAGTATTCTTTGTATGCTCTGGGTTAATCCTTTGTCAGTTATGTATGCTGCAAATATCTTCTCCTCTTTACATGTTACTGTTTTTTTCCCTTGGTGCTGTCGAAAGATGAACAGATGTACCTAATTTTAAATTTGTTTAAAGTATCAATCTTTTTCTTTATATAGCTTATGTTCTCTTCTGAACTTTTAAAAATTTTCTTCTTTATCTTGAACTGGTAAAGACAGTCACCTAAATGTACTTACAAAATTTTAATGTTCTGCTTTGTACGTTTAAGTCTTTAATAATCTGGAATTGTTTTTGTATATCATGTGAGGTTGAGCTACCCATTTATGTTATTCCAATGTGGCAAGTCATCTTCACCAGCCAGCTGGTTGAGGAGTCCATTCTTAACCAACCAAAATGTGATGTGTGGTCATTGTCTCTGGTTTCTTTGGGCTTTTGTGTTTGGAAAGTCATATTATCTGCAAATAAGGAGAGTTTTTGGTACCTTATCCACCCTTCCTCCTTTTATATCTTTTTATATGACTGCACTTTCTCTGGCCTAAATATAATGTTGAATAGATGTTTTGATGGTGGATATCCCTGTCTTGTTCCTGATCTTAAAGAGAATTAGTACCATTAATACCATTATCAAATATTAATACCAGTGACATTTCACCATTTGATATGATGTTAACTATAGTTTTATAGATGTTCTTCATAAAATTAAGGCCATTTCTCTCTAGGTTTGTTTTTATCATGGATGCTTTATTCTTTTAAATGCTTGTCTTCATTTTACTGGGATATTCATGCTTATTTTTCTCCTTTAACCTTGTAATATAATGAACAATTATTTTAGTATTAACCAACCTTCTAGTCCTAGAAGGTTAGTTTCAACTTGGCTTTTATGTAAATTCTTTTTAATACTTGGATGTTATCTATTTCCTAATATTTTGTTTACTGTTTTTGTGTACCTAATCATGTAGGAGATTTTCTTTTTATTTTCTCTTCTACTATCCTTTTTGGGCTTTCGTATCAAAGTTATATTCACTTCTAAAGTAAGCTGGAGAGTTCTCCTTGTTTTTATATTCCCTAGAACATTTTAAGAAATATTGGAATTATCTGTTCATTTTTAAGAGGTATAAGTTGCAAATAAAACCATCTGGGCCTGGAGTTTTCATTGAGAAAATATTTTAACTATTGATTGAATATCTTAAATAGTAATAAGACTAATCATACTATTTCTTGGTGATAAGTTGTGTTTTTTCTAGGAATTTTGTCCATTTTGTTTATGTTTTCTTATGCTTTGGCAAAAAGTTGTTTCAAAACATTTTCTTTTATTATTGTTCTTATGTGTGTTTTATCTGTAAGTACAGTCCCTATTTCATTCTAAATATTATTTTGGTACTCTTTTTAATCCAGCTAGTCAGAATTTGATGTTATTGCTTCTCACTTTTAAATCTTTATATTCTATTTCATTCATTTTACTCTGCTCTTTATTGTTCTTTCCAAGTTCCTGGATCATTTTATTGTTCTTTTTCTAATCACTTAAGTTGTGTATGGTTAACTCATTACTTTCCCACCTTTCTTCTGTTCTAATGTAAATATGTATGGCTTTAAATTTCCCTGAAAGTGTACAGTTTTAGCTATATACCAAGGTTTTGACATATAGCATATTTATTAGGGCTCAGTTCTATAAACGTTATAATTTTATTATGATTTTCTCTTGGATCCATGGGTTATCAGACATGTGTTTTTAAATTTCCTAACATATGGTGTTTTCCTATTGCTCTTTTGTTACTAGTTTCTAACCTAGTGGCCCGTTGACCAGAGTAAACTTGTTAATCGTGTTGCTCATATCGTATATATCCTTACTGATTCTTTATATTTCTCTCACAGTGATGCTGGATTTCTCAGTTTATCTTTGTATTTCTGTCCATTTTTGCTTTATTTATTAAGTTATCGATGTATAAAAATTTAGAATGGACGTATTTTTGGTCAACTTGAGGTGACCCTCTATTAATAAATCATTTCGCCTTATAGTTTAGATGTTAATGTATTAATATTGCTCTTTTAATATATTCTGATTTTTCATGTTCTTCTCTTTGTTTGAATTGAGAACTTCTTTCTGCCTCAGTAATATCAGAAGTCATAAACTCTATTTACTTTATTATAGCAATTGCCCTAGAAATATTAGTATGCATATTTGACAAACTCTAAAGTTAATATTTCCAAGAATAGAGGACTTTGCAATATTTTAAACTGTATTGCCCTCCTCAATACTGTACCATTGTTGTTCAGTATTTTTGTTAAAATTTTTAATGCTGTGAATTAGACAGTATTGCTGTTTCTTTTATTTTCTAGTTTTTCCTTTATATCAGAAATAATGTAAGTATGTACAAACTTCTGTGTAGTTTTTTTTTTATTATTACTTAGGTAAAACATTCAGGCTTCTGCACATATCCTCCTTTCCTGAGGGAAACTACTTTCAACTTTTCAACTGACTCTTTTGATGTTTACTTCAATTTTTCTGAATAACTTGCTTATATTACTACTTCGTGACTTTTTTGGTTTTTGGGGGTTTTTTGTGTGTGTGTGTGAAGAAGACTGTCCCTGAGCTAACATCTGTTGCCAATTTTCCTGTTTTTGCTTGAGGAAGATTGGCCCTGAGCTAACATCTGTGCCACTCTTCTCCGTTCTGTATGTGGGACACCACCACAGTATGGATTGATGAGTGGTGTGTAGGTCTGTGCCTGGGATCAGAGCACGCAAACTTAACCACTAAGCCACCAGGCCTGCCCCTTGATTTTTTAGTTTTAAGCATTGCTATTGACCATTAAATCTGGCAACAGATACTATAACACTCTCATACCGTCACCTTGCCACCACAGCAGTGTGATACTGCCTTTTCATGAGGTCTATGAAGAAACAGCATTTTTTAAATCATAACTCTTACAAAAGCACAGAATTCAAAATAGGTGAATCCACACTATATTCCACTTACTGAACTCTGCCTGGATAGAGTCCCAAATGATCACAAGCCAGTCAGTTTCCCAACCCAGCCCCCATCCAAACTCCCCAGAGGATAAACATGTTCACCTACCTCTGTTTGAGACTGGGGGTGCTGGGGAGATGCCCGTTGTCAGTTGTTGCTGATTACTATTTGAATTTGCATTATCTCAGGGCATGTTATTACAAGATTTTATTGGGTCATAATTTGAATTAGGTTAATATTCAGTGTTTACTTTATAATAACTTTGTAATTGACATTCAGAGATGAGTTTTGTAGCAAACTTTAATTATGATTATTTTCCCTTTCAAGTATAATTTTTCTTTTCCCTCAAATTAGTAATCTTGGGTTTTTTAAATTTCTGAGTTTTCTATGGTCTTATGTCAATCAAAATTTTGGCTGGTTTTCTGCATATCTTCTCAGATATTAAGGTGCATCAGATAATCAGTTTTATATTCTTGGAGAAATCTGTTCTAGAGTTTTGAGAGTGCTCCTTTAATCTGGTTTCCCTGCACATCAGGGGTAGAACTGTCTTCCTGGGATCTCTGAAGAATATAGATCTTCAACTATAGTCCACGTGTTCCTTTTTCTTGGTGCTCGTTGTTTTAGAGCCTCATGTCCTCAAATGTCCTAAGAAAGCATGAATGATATCTATGATCGTTCTAGACCACGTGTTCTAAAAGTTACTCTGCGGGCATACTTCATGGAGAGACTTGGCCTTGTACAAATACGATGTTAGAAATCATTCTCTTTCAGAAATCTGAAGATATTTCTCCTTGTTATCTGGCATCCAGTGTTGCTGTTGAGAAGTCCGATGCCATTGATTCCTTCTATAGAGAGACATGTTTTTCTCTAGAGGAAGGCTGGGGGATTTTCTCTTTGTCCTCAGTGTTCTGAAGTTTGACAGTGATTTGATTTGGCATGAGTCAAATTTTGTCTAACATCCTAGATACTCTGTGTTCTTAATGTTTCAGAACATGAGTCCTTCCGTTATGAGAGATTTTATGATTTCCTCTCCTTAGTTTTCTCTATTTTCTGTTTCACGTAAATCATTATTTGCATTGTAGATTACCTCAATTGGTGATCCTCACCCCCCACCCGCCCACACACATGCATTCTATCCAAATTTCCATCTTTTGATTTTTATCTCTTTCACTGGGTAAATTACTTCAGCCCTTTCTTTGAACACTTCTGTTGTGTTTTTATAATTTAGGAGACTTTTGTACTCTATATTTCCTCTTTATATCGTATTCTAAATAGTTGCAATATCTTTTCATACCACATGAAGATAGGAATCATGGGTGTTTTTCCTTTACGTCATTTTATTCCCCCATACAACCTGTTTTTTCCAAGTAGCTTCATGTCTATTTTATGCTGCTTGATTTCTATTTTTCAAATGAGAATTTTTTTGCGCATATCTGGTACTCCCTCGTTGTTGGCACAGATGTAAGAGTGGGGAACGAACAACCTAATTGAAATCTTCATTTACATTGTCAAGCTTGTCACCAGGAGGTTCCTTACATTGTAGCTCATCCCCTTGGGGGTTCCTTGATACCCGTATTTTCAGTTCTTTCCTTTGGGATAGGTCAGATTCTCCAGTGGGGAAAAGAATCCATTCTTCTTCCAGGATGGCAAAAGCTGCCACTAGCATTCTGGGAGCCTGAAGGGAGAAGAAGCCCAAGGGAGTACAGCATCCGGTGTGCATATATTTATTTAATCCACCTGTTTTCTCACAAGACCCTTCACAAAATCTGCCTGGTAACCTCGAGTCCCGACATCCTGTGTTTTACCCTCCTCAGAGAATAAGCCTCTTCTGTTCTGGTATGGAGAGGCTCTCCTTCGCTTATATGAACTGGATACGGGATCTGGTATCCAACTGCTGCTTAAAATTCTTGCTTTGCCACCTCCTCCACTTCATTTCCTTTTCCAGATGTGCCTGCTACCTCCAATCCTAAGCATTTTAAGGATTCTGCCCATAGATCTACTCATTTCTAGACTTTCTTCACTATGAGCTTAAAAGTCGTCTTTCTCCATAATGCCAAAACAATAAAAGCCATCACTTCTGTTTTCTAGGTTCCAAAATTGTCTTATACTTTGCTCCTGTATTTTCCTGTCTTTGTGGGTTTGTGTCTTCAAAATGTATCTCTTTACTGCAAGTCAGTCGTAGTTTATCTCAGCGGGAAGGGAGAACTTAGATGTGTGTGTTTCCCCAGAAGTCTTATTGTCATTTCACATAATCAATGGTCTTTTTTAGATTTACCCATATGTTTACTATTTCCTTTGTGCACTCTTTCCACAAGTGACCGTGAAAGTGCCGCAAATATTGATTTGGGATTTACAAATAAATTTTAGGGAGTAGGTCAATTTACAAATAGAAAATCCGCAAATGATGAGGGTTGACAGTATGGTAAATACATATGAAACCCCAAACCATGTGGGGTATAAGCCCAACATAGTGAATTCTTCATTGAAATGTTTACCCCCTCTTCAACCTGTCACCCTTGCTACAACCTCACTCCAACAAGAAAGAGATGGACAAATCAACTCCCTAGTCCTCTCTCTGGGTCCATGGGTGAGTTTAACCATGAGTGCAGCCCTTCAAGCTGGCAGCTCTGTGCCAAAGGGCTTATTTCCAAATGGCCATTTCCTAGGCCCAAGACCTCATCTCCAATTTCTTCATAGGCAGTTGAGCCTAAACTACCAGATTTTCAAAACTGATACTCTAATTTTCCATACCCTTATTCCACTACCCCAGCAACCACAGCATAAACTCTAGAATTAATTACTCGGCTTTGCAGCTTAATTTTTTGCTCAGCTATGGATTCAGCTTAAATTTGTTGTATTTTAAGCAACACTGCAAGGCAGTTTATGGAACTGGAAGTTTCCTACGGTTTCTTGAGCTTTTTTCTATTTCTATTCAATTTGGTTACATAGAAGATAATGTTAGTTAGAGAAGCAAACTTTGTGTAAGCAATAAGGAGTAGTAAGGTCTGGCATTGACCAGAGATGATGGCATGCTCTGCTCTTTATAAAGGGGCACTCATTACTCAGCTGCCCAATTTTTGTCAGTTAATTACTCCTAAGTTCATACTTCTGGCTGTGACCTCTCCTTTGAACTTCAGGCTCGAATAACCATCTGTCAGTTCTACTCTGGGTATCAGTAGACACCTCACACTTAGATTTCCAAACCATAATCTTGATTTTCCCCAGAACCCTGCTCCTCTCCAGTGTTCTCTGCCCTGGTAAAAGCCACATCTGTTGCGTTGTTCAGGCCCCAAAGCTGAGTTATCCTTGAGCTGTCTTTCTCTTATACTCTCACTTCACATCTATTCATCAATAAATCCCATTGGTTCTACCTTCAAAATATACTCAGAACCTTAGCACTTCTCACTCCCTCCACTGATGCCACTTGAGTGGGAGTCCAGCTTACTTCTCAAACTTATGTTCGTCAATATCCTTCTACCTAGCTTTCTAATTCATACCTCTTTCTAGTACTACTCCCCTTCCCCACTGCCCACAATGTTCTGCTCTCCACCCAACAACCACAGTGATTCCTTTAATTTCACACTTGTCAAGTCAGTCCCTTCCTGGTCAAATCTTCCAATGGTTTCCCATAAGAATAAGAATAAATCTCACTCATTACCTTGGCTCCCAAGGCCATGTCCTGCTTCCCATACGTGATCTCCTACCACTTCCCCTCACTCTTTCTGTGCAGCCAACCCCTCTAATCCTCCCTTTCCTTAATGTGCTGAGAATGCCCTCCCCCAGATCTGTAAGGCTTGCTCACTTCATCCAGGTCACTACTTCAACATCACTTCCTAAAAAGACAAGTGAGAAGCAAATCACTTTCTCTTCTCTCTATTTTCATCATAGCCTTGATCCTTACCTGACGTTTTACGTCTTTTTATTTGTTTGTTTTTGTATCCCTTACTACATTGAAAGGTTATGTTGTTCGCTGCCATATCAAGAGCCTGGTAGAGTGCCTGAAATTTAGTAGATGTTCATTCAATATTTGTTCAATGAATGAAATAATGAATGAGAAAATGAGGAACAGTGTTACCAAAGCTAATCCTTTTCAAGATAAGCCAGAATCCATTCTTTACATGAAATTTCTTGACTTTTTAAACATTAGAGATCAAATTTAATTTTTATGGGAACACTGCCCGGGCCAACACTGTCTGCATCAAACAAAACAAATCTGAAGGCCAGATACAGCCCAGGGGGCACCAGTTAGTAACCTCTGACCTAGATGTTGAGAGCAGATACACTGTGAAATGAAAAGGATTATACTGGATTATGAATATCCTATCCCTTTCTCTTCAAAAGATAAGTAACACAGTGTCTACTAAGCCCAGAGTTGCTTTTACCTTTTTTGCCTTCCTTTTTTGCTGCTGTCCATTTTTCAATTATGGGGGAGGAAGTTGTTTCCTCTACCCACTCTAGGTCCTTCTGGCTGGACTACAAATTAAATTCACATGAGACAGAATAACAGGAGAAAATTAAACAAAGCTTTATAACATGTATACATGGGAGAGACCCAGAAAAACTGAGTAGCTCACCAAAATGGCAGAGGTTCTCATCTTAAATACCATCTTTGGTTACAAAGGAGAATGTTGGGGGGTGTGGGGAGTCAGATGTGGGAGATTACCAGAAAAGCACAGTAAACAAGAGTAAGGTCATTATGCAGATTTAAGTCTTTGCCTTCTGCACTGATAAGAGTTTCTAGAGATAAGGTCATCCTCCCTTCTTCCTGGTACAGAGAGGGAGACATCTTTTCAGATGGAGGTTTCCCTTACAAATGTAAATGTCTCTTACAAAGTTTAACTTCTACTTTTCAGAGTTTTGCTCATGTTTGCAGTTTTTAAAGTAAGCAGCCCAAAATAATCCTCATGCCAAAGAAGCATATCTTGGGGTGGCCAATTCTAATCCCCCACACAATCTTTTTGTGTAAAACAGAAATTGAGCATATTGCCCTGACGAAGGTTAGGCCTCCCTCTACCAGCAGGGGGATACCACATGATTCACTTTTCTTAGATTATAATCTTTAAAAGAACATTGAGACTTGGAAAAAACAAGTTTGAAGAAAGATTAAAGAAATGCAGGAAATTTTAAGTATAAATCCCAGAGTAGTTGGCTGTATCTGAGAAGAAAAATTACCAAAGACTAATTAGCTAAAATTGTTGTGTTATAATTAGTAGAAGCCTCGTTTGCTGTGAGTTACAGACAGTGCTATTTCTCAGAATTAAATAGTGCAACTAACAACACAAGTTTCATCTTTGAACATAATGACTTTGATGAAGTTCAAAGCTGCTTTGCTCTGATGGTCTAAAAGCAAGTTAAATTTAAAACAAGGCTATAACTTTATTAGTATGCCATACATGCTCTATTAATTTAAAAAACAAAAGAAAACTTTCTAATCAAACACAATACTTTTCCACCCAAGTTGAAAAGAAAATTCACTTTTCTAGGAAAGTGAATTCCTAGGAACACTGTGATTTTTAAAATTTAAATTCTGTAGAAGTCAACATCTTTTCAGTAACTTATCAGTCTATGTGTTTTATGCTTTTCCGTATAAATGGAATTTATTTTTTGTTTGCCTTTTGAATCATAAAAATGTTTTAGTTTGTGAAATAACTGCAGATATCTTAGGATATTCGTTATATGCAATATTATTTCAGGATCTACATTTTGGGGGAAAAGCTGATTGAAAAGATTCCATTGACAAATATCTTAATCTAAATTGCCACTGGGTTTGCTGAGCTTAGCCCCTAATTCTCATGTCTTTGAGGTTCATATATGTGAATGAGTGGGATGGAGTAGGCATACCACCTATGGCCAACATCCCCAAATTAATCAGATTCTTTCCCAATCCATTTTCTCTTAAAAGCTTATTGATATGAATTTCCATCCAAGGACACTCATGTGTTGAAATGTTGAACAGTAGAACATTATCTGCACCAGTGAGGTTGAGTTGGACTTGGCCTCATAATCACTGAGATCCTCATGACATGTCCATAACATGGTTCATGATTCAGTCAAGTGGCCCAGTCATGACAGCACATCTAAGTAAGGAAAGCATTTTCACTGTGGAGCTACAGTGGTGAGAGTGAGTCACCAAGAGAGGCTCCTGAGACTCCGTGACTAGCATTCATTTATTTATTCAATCAGTGTTTATTGATTATTTGCTATTATTAGGCATTTTACAGAAAGCTGGGCATTCTGAGAAGGATCTTAGTTTCATGGACCTGAGGGTCTAGTGGAGAATAGGATTTCATTAAATTAGTACAAAAATATAAACAAACTGTGGCAGATACTATAAAGGAAAACAACAGCCTCACTTTTTCCCATAATCTGTCTTTGACACCTGCAATTCTCCAGTTCAGTCTTCATTCTTTAGTCTTAAGTGAGGTAAGAAAGAACTCAGTATGATCTAGACCTGCATGAAAGTCCATTCAGTGAAGCCACTGAAGGGAAGAATGGCATGAGATGGTTTGGCAGAAATATTCATCATTTAAGTTCACAAAAGCCATCTTATTCCAAGCATTTTAGAGGCCAAAAAACAGGAGGACATGTTTTGATTTATAAAGATCAAATGACTGGCTGCTCTGTAGCAATTAGATCTAAGGGAATCAAGAATGCAAATAAGGAGACCAATAGGAAATGAGTGCCTGTGTTTGCACAGCAGATGATTGTTGAAGGGGAGCTGGCATTTAGGAAGCTTAAGATAAAAATGAGATAACTTGGTAACAGATTGGATGTGCGGGAAATTTTTATTTTAGATTTGAATGGATGGTGGCACAGTTCACCGAAGATAAACAACACTAGGAGACAAGGACATTTTAGGGGTTTAGGTGGTGGGATGAGGAGGTGTGACTGCTCCATGAAGATGATGTGTTTGTTATTAAGCATACTGATTTGATACCATCATCTCTAAGTAATCTACAAAGTATCTCTTCCACCTGGTTTGGTAGTAATAACAACCGGCATTGCCATGTATGTTTATGTAGGCCATGCGCTGCCCGTGAATGAAGTCCACCTAAGGCTTCTCTTTCCAGTGAGGCAGCCTGTCCCAGGTCTGGCTGCGTCATCGTGGAGGAAGGGGACTTTTTAACTGTCTTGTCCAGAGAAGGCAGCTTTTTATAGTTCTTTCACAGGCACTGTATGTGCTAACAATAGTCCTGCCAATAGCTGGGGGAGTGGTGAGTCAGGATAGGGGGCAGATAAAGATGATATTTTTTTCTGGGCAGATAAAGATGATATTTTTTTCTAACAGCTTGATTGAGTTATAATTCGCCTGCCATATAATTCCCCATTTTAAGTGTATAATTGAGTGATTTATAGTATATTCACAGGGTTGTGTACAATATGTGTGCAATATTGTGTACAATATACAAGTTCACCATCACCACAATCAATTTTAGAACATTTTCTTCATCCCCAAAAGAAACTCTGCACCCCATTAGCAGTCACTCTCTATTTCCTTCCAAGTGTTCCCGCCATTTCATTTCCCTCCTGGAAATCACTAATCTACTTTCTATCTCTATGGATTTGCCTATTCTGGACATTTCATATAAATTTGATCACACAGTATGTGGTCTTTTTTTGATTGGCTTCTTTCACTTAGCATAATGGTTTGGAGATTCATCCATATTATATATCAGTATTTCATTTGTTTTTATTGCTGAATAATATTCCATTGTATGGATATACTGCATACTGTTTATCTGTTTATTAGTTGATGGTCGTTATCACTTTTTGACTATTATGAATAATGCTGCTGTAAATATTTGATACAAGAGTTTGTGTAGACGTAAGTTTTCATTTCTCTTGGGTTTATACGCAAGACTGGGATTGCTGGATTATATGATGTCTATACTTAACCTTTTGAGGAAGGGCCATACTATTTTACAAAGTCACTGCTCCAGTTTACAGTCCAACCAGCAGTGTATGAGCGTTCCAGTTTCTCCCATCTTAGCTAACATTTGTTATTATTTGTCTTTTTGATTGTAACCATCCTAGTGAGTGTGAAGTGGTATTTCATTGTAGTTTTGATTTGCATCTCTCTGAGGACTAGTGACGTTGAACATATTTTTATGTGTTTGTTGTTCATTTGTATATCTGCTTTGGAGAAACATCTATTCATATCCCTTGCCCATCTTTTAATTGGGTTATTTGTCTTATTGAGCTGTAAGAATTCTTTATGCATTCTATGTACATGTCCTTTGTTAGATAAATACAAATGTTACCTACCACTCTGTGGGTCACCTGAGTTTTTGAGTCACTTCTTTAAATCTCTGGGGTCAGTTGTAGCAATCTTCTTGGATTACCAGGTTGAAAAGGAGTACCTTCAATTTGAGAGTCATCCAACCAGGTTAAAATAAAATACTATAGATACTGTACTAATCACGTCAATGTGATGGAGTGAAATGAATCCAAGGTTAGATGTTGAAGACCTTGGTTCTGGCCCTGGCTCAGTCAATAAATGGGAGACACTTTGCCTCCCTTGGCCTCCATTGCTTTATTTGTGAGGAAGAATTGGGTACCTAAAATACTCTCCTGTTCTGCCATCATATGCTTCTAAGATTAGAAGTTAAACTGAGAATGAAGCTAGTTTTCCTTTCAAGGCAAAGATACTAACTTCTATGTTTTGTGATAACTGAGAGCCTTGGATGAAATACCTTTTTTTTCCTTCTTTTTTATTGAGAATTTTCAAAATATCAGTCTAAAAATGGCCTTTAGAATCCTCTTGCCTTTTTCCCTTCCAAGGAGTACTTGTTGAAACTAACAACTAAATGAAAGGTTTGAAAACTGTTGCTGTAAGACGATGTAATTCACAGTTTGGAAAGTAACGTTTAAACGCTTCAAAAATCTGTCATCTGAAGGAGACTCATCTATCATGTGTCTTTGGATGTTGATCATTGGAAGTGGCCCTTGTTTGCTCTAACCACAGGGTTGTTACTCCAGAGAGTCTAGAAACCTCTCTATTCTTATGTTGAAGTGTGATAGCATTCATGGAAATCCAGTTGATCTTTTAATGTGTTTTTTTGTTTTTTTTCCGAGCTATAGTTTTTCCTTATCCAATTGGTTTTAGCTGATGTCATCATTAAAAATTTGATCAATTAATTGTAAGAATTCGAATAGGGCGTTTATCTCAGAGGTGTTCGTATTAGAATGGAGCCGTCTCCATCAATATGGGCTAATCACTGAGCTGAATATTATATGAAATTCATTATTGGACTCTTTGGTCTCAGGTTTGAGCTTCTAAATGATTTCTGATCTTTTAATGACATACATTTTAGTGTTTATTTCATTTCATTGCAAAAAAATTTAGATCTTCTTTGATATTAAGCCTTGGCTAGATTTCAGCTCCCTTCCCTTTTCTATCAGTTACCAGTCATGGAAAACTTGTAGAGTCAAGATTTTGCTTGAGATATCAATAGCACTTTATTTTAACTTCTTATAAATATTTTTGAATACATAACATGTTGTATGTATCATTGTAGAGATCAAAGAAAAAGTGCTGCTTAGCTTTCTATGGAGCTGATTTTGATTCCTTTCAAATTGATTGCAATTATATAAGAAGTGATTCTCATGAAATCTTGTCTTAGTAAAGTCCAGTATCCCAGAGACTTGTAAATTTCTCAAGGCTGGCAGCATCATCAGCTCATTTGGTCCTTTGATTAACTGGCGTTCTTCCATATGGGTTTTCTTCTGTTCCAATATAATGCCATTACAGTAGAAATAGATTGAATGCTTCTCAGGACAGATCAGTTTTATTTCCTCGAACCTCAGATAAGTTCTTGCTTAGAAATCATCTGCCTGTTGTTTTGTTTTCCTTTCCCTCTTTGGTCTCTGTAGGAATGTTCATTTATTGCTGCTCTATTGGGATTTTTTTTTTTTTTTTTTATCACTTCTTAAGAACTCTGAAAGCAATTTCTTGTCCATAGCAGAACTGTTATGGTTTGTCTGTGAAAGAAAGTGTTGCCTGGTGAAGGTACCAGCTGCTTGGGTGATATATTTAAACTTAAAACCAAATGCCTTGTGAAAAGGCTAGAATTGAACTCAACCCTTTAAGTTCAGATAAGGCACTATTATATGTGTATGGTGTTTTGTAGCGTATCATGTACCAGAATTTTTAGGCTCTTGTGTTCTGCTGTAGCATGCTAAAAATATTCAGGCATTTCTTCTTCTATGGGAGCATTTATTTAATTGAGTACTGGTTTAATGCTTATCCATTATACAGCTGTGATTCTGTTTTGCAGTTGTTGGAAAATATTTTTAAAATCATACCTGAAATCCTGTGATTTTCAGAGTAATGGTCTCTTTTGAAGGATTTCTTTTTCTTTCTCTTCTCCTCCCTCTCCCTTATTTTTGTTGCGTTTGTTGGGGTTAGGTCTTTAAAAATCAGAATAGCTTTTATAAGCATATAATATTTCACTGTACATCTTTTCATAATTCTACTTTTGGTAAAGCATCTCGTTTGTCAGTTTTAGAGTGATTTGATTTGCAAAAGACATACTAATATCACTTGTTTTGTTTTTTTCTCTTTTGTGAAATGTCTGCCCTCATTCTTCTGTCATAAAGCAAAGAATATGCCACGCAAGAGTATTGTACATCTTTTAAAAAAATTCTGTTTGCTATAAATTATACTTCAGAACTTTAATTTCAAAATCTCAGAGGATAGTGTTTTATAAAATAGAATATTTCATCACTTCACTTATTTGATTTGGTAAAGTTATTGATAAAAATTTCCTACTGTGAACAGTAATCAATTTTTCTTTCCTATATGGGCAGACTATGATTAACAATGCTGTCTGTCACATTCCCACTAAATTTTTATTCCTTTCTACTCAAGAACACTAATATATAATGAGTTAAAGTCAATGGATATATTCATTTATTTTACATTTTTTCTTCCTAATATCTTCCTAATATCTAATATCTTGATTATGGCTTCTTGATTATCAGGTTCAAATTTTTTATGATAATTACCTTCTCAAATTATTAAATTTGTTTTAATGCTTACGCTGAAAATATTTCCTAAAAAGCTCTGTTTAGCTCCAGGTTGTCCAGTAGACAACTTGTTAATAAAATGTCTCATCAACCCATGATCTTTAGATAAATTTTTCTCTGTGACGACTCAGCTAGGCGTCAAGCTCCTATTAGAATAGATATTAATGATAAGACGGAAAACTATACATATTCTGATTTTTCCCATCAAAATATTTATGTGTCCTAATGCACAATGATAGTTTCTACATAAATTTTGAAAGTTGATCTCAAGTTTATTATCATATTTATCTTTCTTTCTGTTTTTATATTTTACTGTATTTTTTTTTAAGGTATGCTTTTTTTGGTGAGGAAGATGGGCCCTGAGCTAACGTCTATTTCCAATCTTCCTCTTTTTCTTTTTTTTCTCCCCAAAGCCCCAGTGCATAGTTATATATCCTAGTTGTAAGTTGTTCTAGTTCTTCTCTGTGGGACACCCCCACAGCATGGCTTGATGAGTGGTATGTAGGTCTGCGCCCAGGATCCAAACTTGCAAACCCCAGGCCACCAAAGCAGAGTGCATGAACATAACCACTCGGCCACGGGGCCAGCCCCTCTTTACAGCCTCTCTTGACTGTCACTATCTTTGTTATTAATATTTTAATCATGATTTTTCTAACACCATGTGTCAGTGGTGTCAGCAATTCAAAATCCTTTTGTCTCAAGTAGGCCCTGAGTCCCTCTGTAAGGAATTTAGTGTCTAGTAAGACTCATCTTATGCTGCTTAACATGTTTATCTTCTCCCTTCGTCTGTTACTGCCTCCTAACTTTCCTGTTCCTGCTGTGACTCACTTGCCCTCTCGCCAGGCTCGCTTGTTTTCTCCATCTTTTTTTCTTTTTTTGGCAGTGTCTCTCTGTGTCTGTTCATGCCTCCCTTGTTTTAGTTTGTACTGTTTTTGTGACAAGTGATAGAAACTCAAATCAGAACTGGCTTAAGCCACAAAGGGAATTTTTGGCTCCTGCGGCTGAAAAGTCTGGGTAAATTGGCTGTAGTCCTGGATGGATCCCAGGGTTCCGATGATGCCTTCAGGCCTTGATGCCTTTGATCTGTACTTTGCTCTCTGTTGGCCTCATTCTGGGGCAGCCTCTATCTCTCTACTCCATGTCAGGATCGCTGCCAGCAAACCGCGTTTAGCCATGTCAGGAGAAGGGAACTTGCATCTCCTTCAGGGTTCACACATGAATGCCAGGGGTAAGCCTTACCCACCTGGAGGAGGAGATTTGCCCATCCTGACCCAGCTCTCTGACCAGGTGGGTGGAATACACCAAATGGTCAAGCCTCACTAGGGGAAGGGGAGGAGTATCCTGAAAGGAAATTAGAGGTGCTGTTACCAGACAGAGGGATGGATGCTGCATAGGCAAAGATGAGTATTCCACTATCACCTTTTTCTCAGATGGAGAAATGTACTTTTTTTGTGTGCAAAGATGGCTTCTGGACAGGAATGAGAAGGAACTTAATGCCCTTGGAAACAATCATCACTTTGCAGTGCTTTCCAGATTCTTACTTTTAGAGCAGCAAGGAAAAACTGTTTCAGAGGTGTTTGGTTAATTGAGGCTGTAGTCCAATCGTTCACTTTTTTTTTCTTTTATGAATTTTTACTTTTTTTTTCCTTAAATAATGTACCTAACCCCACACTCCTCAACTGACGTGTGAATGTAACGGTAATGTTAAGGACTTTTATTTATTTTTTGTTCCTCCTGGCTATATGCAGTACTTAGTACTCTGATATCATTTTATATACTTCCTATCCCCAGATGGTGCACAGTGCCTGGTGGGTGGTGGTGGGGTGAATAATTTTGGAAGCTAGCTAACGGTTACTGAGGGCCTGCTGTGGACAAACCACTTTCCTAAGTACTGTGGGAAGCATGTAAGGCTCAGCTAGGTTTGCTAGGAAACTGAGGTTGTCAGAGGGTTCTTAGGAAATGTCTATTTACAAATTTCCCCAGCATCAAATGTAATAGAAACAGTAAAATGTGGTACATATACCCTTGTCTGGAAACCACCATTTCTTTTCCCTGTGGATTTTTGTTTTCAAATTCAACAGTTGTGTGATAATATATTTACTATATAAAGGGGATTTTTTTTTTTTTCCAGAGTAAGCACTTTTCACATACCGTCCTCTGGGTCCAGTAGCTCTTCAGTAAATGTTTTTGATTGGCCCCTGCTGGCCTGAGGTGTAGGTGCCTTGGCAGCTGGGTTTTAAGCTGTCAGCATGTTCTTCCACTGTCGTTCTTTCGTGTAAACCCCTCTCCTTATGTGATGCCTTAGCACTATTTTGCTACATTCCTGCTCTTACATCTGTATATATCATTAAGTATTTCAGCAAAGAAGAAATCAGAATACATTAGCTTGGGTCTCATAACCAACTTTATTCGGGGGCTAATAAATAATACATTCAATTGAGAATTTTAAGAGCTGCTTATAAAAGCACAGATTTTGTGATTTTTTTGCATATGTGTATATTTGAGATAAACTAATGATAAATAATGTCTGTTGAGCATTTCTTCTGGACCACTGACAGTGCTAACAAAGTCATTTACATGGTCATCTCATTTAATCCTCATAACTCTGTGAGGTCACACAGCTAGCAAGAGGAAAGCCATATTCTGAAGCCTAGTATTTTTCGTCCAAAGTCCATACTTTAACCGCTACATAGATTTTGACTCTAGGGAAAAAGAACTATGGAAAGCATTAAAGTCCCAGCTAGGTTTAATAGGAAACTGACATTGTCAAGGGGTTTTTACGGAATGTCCTTTACAAATCTCAGCTAGATCAAATGTAATAAAAATAATAAAACCATGTTCATATAGTCTTGGCTAGAGACCACCATTTCATTTCCCTGTGAATTCTTGTTTTCAAATTCAATAGTTGTGTGATATGGCTTGATTTAAAGATACTAGTATACAAGACAGAAGATTATTTAGACAACAGCATCTTTTCATTAGAGAGAAAGTGAAGGGTGTGAATAAGACATGCTGGCTCTCCAGGAGATGTTGACCTGAGAACAAAACAACAACAACGTAAGACATGTTTTCCAGGATTCCTTAAATGACTGACCATGAAACCAGGCAGAGCAGTGTTAAGCTAGAAACATGTAACGTTTCTAAGATAGTCTTGTCCCTGCTGTGAGATATGTCTGCATGAGGTGCAAACTCATTTGACATCTTGTGTAGGAAATCTAGAATCCAGAAAACCAATTAGTTGCTTATAGTGGCATTCACGAAGGGAGTCGGCTTCATTATGAGAGAAAGAACCATGGATTCTACCAGCAGGAGTCTCAGGCAGGTATGCCTCACTCCTTTTCCCAGCTGCCCAGAAGCCTGTTACCTACATAGCCAGCTTTTAATCTTCCACATTTGCTTACTAATTTCAATTCATGTCTGTTCATATTGATGTTATCTATCAATCATTTTCAGATATTTATAGATATTGAGCTGTCTGGGAGAGACAAAAGGGATATGGCACAGACTCATGATGTTTCCAGTCTTATTGCAGAAAAGACACACAAAATGCAAATTAGCTAAGTGTAAACATTGTAAAAATCAAATACTTAATGGATTGGAGTTGTTACAGATCTTCATTGAACCAGTGATTACTGAGCTCACTGAGCTCATTTGATGCTTTATTTAAATTAGTAATCCTTTATTGAACAAGTTGTACGTGGCAGTTACTATGCTAAAAATGACAGATATAAGGATATGCTCCCATGTTCTTAATGACCCCTCGCTTAACAGGAAATACAGACTGATATATAGGTAACAATTTGAAGAAGTTATTGAATGACTGACTAGGGAGAGATTAACAAGGACAGGAAGATTATGAGAAGTTGTACTTTTCAGATGCCAATTCTTCTTGGACGTCAAAAACTTGTAGGTCTTTCTTAAATAAATAGAGGACAGGCTTTATCCTAGGGATAATAAGGGAATCAAAGATGAGTCAGAGAGCTCTTAACGTCAGTAAGTTTACAGACTAGAAGGAGAAATTATGTATGGTGTAACTATTGAAGGGAAATGATGTGATCTTCACTTTATGTCTATAAAGGACTATGAGAATCTGGGGGAATCAACAGAGATATTGTAGAAGAAGTGGCCCAGTACATAGTTTCCTAAAGAACGTGGAGGCTTTGTCACAGGACTGCTCTAAAGCTGGTACCCACCAGTGGGATTTACTGGCTGATAGTCTATCTAATTTGTTGGTGCCCATGTCACACAAGTCATTAAAAACTTTGAATACTGACACTACATTAGATTTTTGGAGGTGGTATTCTAGGCAGTAGTCCTTTTATAAACAAAGGTATAGACATATGGCTATATGGACACAGGGGAATCATTTTTTTCTGAGTAAATTGTACACAAAGGAGAATAATGAGAAATAAGATTAGATGACGTAGGTCTTGTTTGCCAGTGTATGGAGTTTGAGACTTAATTTCTAGGTAACGGAGAATGTTGAATGTCAGAGTTGACAAGACCAGATTTGTGCTTTAGGATGTTTAATCTGGCAGAATCATACAATGGTTTGGAGGTCAAGAGGTTAGAAGAAGAAAGGCTAATTAGGAAGTATAGGTAGAGGCAATAAGAAAAGAGGTGAAGTTTATTTCTGTGATAAACATGTCCATGATAGACTTGATCTGACTTGGGTAAGGAATAAAGAAGCAAGATGCCTCTGAGGATGATTCTTAGCTTTTGGGTTCATATAAAAGGAAGATTGAAGAGTGCTGTGATAGCTGGAGAAGACTGGGTGAGATAGGGTCTTGTTTTTTGGGGCATGGAGTTGTTTCTTTTTTTTCTTTTGCTGAGGAAGGTTTGCTGTGAGCTAACAACTGTCACCAATCTTTCTCTATTTTTTGTATCTGGGTTGCTGCCACAACATGGCTGCTGACAAGCAGTGTAGGTCCATACCTGGGAACTGAACCCCAGCTACCGAAGCAGAGCATGCCGAACTTAACCACAAGGCTATTGGGCAAGCCCCTAAGGTTTTGTTCTTTGAGATATTTATTATAGTATTCAACACCCAATATTTTAGTTGTCATATGCACTTAGAAGAGAGACTTCCAAGTTTATATGTAATATAAGGGAAGGCCACATTGTTGTTGTTCTCCCCCTGTATATTCTAATTTAGAAAGATAAATCATAGTGGAAGGCTACAGCTCATTTGAGGGATAGGATGCTTTCTTAATATACAAGTAGTTATTGTCTGATTCCTCATAGTTTTGAAGTAAAATTGAGTAGAAAAAGTGATTTTAACAAGAAAATATTTATTGATGAATTGACCACTTAAAAATTCCCTCCATATTGAAATGTCCCTCACTATTTAACACTAGTATCTACCATGCCCGCTCCTCAAGTTTATTTTGTCAACCCATCTTAGGAACTGTCTGATAATTTAAGTATCCAACAATATGATTCAAATTAGATGCAAATAGATTGAAAAGTGAAATTGAAGTTTTACCAAAGAGTCCAGATGAATGGAGCCTAATGCATCTAGGTTGGGAAACACATAACACCTGAACCTACTGGTCAATTTTAACATCCCCCAAAAAAGGAGCCTCTAGAATTAGGTGTGTCTTGATTGAATACTATAGAAAGTGCACAGCACCACCTATGAATAATGGTTGGCCAAAATAAACTAACAAATAATAATTTGATTCTAATCAAGCCTTCAAGTCAAACTACCAGTTTAGGGGATACAAGTTCAAGTTAAAAGAAATACATAGATGCAATTGACCTAATCCATATTGTAATCAATTCAACAGCAAAAATGACTGATTTTCTTCAACAAATAAATGGCATAAGCAAAAAGAAAAAGAAAGGAGGAGGAAAAATCAATGAAACAAAAAGCTTGTTGTCTTAGTCCATTTAAGCTGCTGTGGCAGATACCACAGACTGGGTAGCTTATAACAACAGAAATTTATTTCTCACAGTTCTGGAGTCTGGAAGTCTGAGATCAGAGTGCCAGCATGGTCAGATGAGGGGCCTCTTCCTCGTTGCAGACTTATCATTGTATCCTCATCTAGTGGAAGGGATGAAAATCAGTCAGTGTACTACACCATATCAACAAGCTACAGAAGAAAAATCATATGATTATGTCAGTTGACAGAAAAAGCATTTAACAAGTTCAGCATCTATACACAATAAAATCTCTCACCAAGTTAGGAATATAAGGTAGTTACTTCCACTTGCTGAATCACATTTCCAACCTACAGCTGACATCATATTTAATGGTGAAAGACTGAGTGGTTTTCTCCATAAGATCAGAAAAAAGGCAAGGATGTCCATTCCCCCCATCTCTTATTCAACACAGTGCTAGAAATTGTAGCCACTGCAACAAGGCAAGAAAAAGAAATAAAAGGCATACACATTGGAAAGTAAGAAGTAAAATTCTCTCTGTTTACAGATGATGCATCTAAAATCCCAAATAATCTACAAAAATCTCCTAGAGCTAAGAGAGTTTGGCAAGGTCAAAGTATATAAAGTTCAACACAAAAGAAAATCGCGTTTTTACCTGATAAGGATTGAACTGATCAAAACCAAAATTACAAACACAATAATAATTACACTTACTCCAAAGACAATGAAATACCTATGTGTACACTTTACAAAACATATACAGCTTCTTTATGCTAAAAGTTATATAATACTGATGAAAGAAATCAAACTATACCTGAATAAATGGAGGGACATACCTTGTTCATAAATTGGAAAACTCAACGTCATGAAGATGTCAGTTCTCCCTAAATTGATCTGGAGGTTTAAGGCAATTCCTATCAAAATCCCAGCAAAATTTTTTTGATTGTTTTGTTTTGTTGGTAGATATAGAAAAGGTTATTCTAAAACACAGACCTTAAATAGTTAAAGTAATCTTGGCATATAAGAATAAAGTGTGGGGAGTCACTCCACCTGATATTGAGGATTACTATTTAGCTATAGTAATGAAGACTGTGTTGTACTGGTGGATGGTTAGACACATAGAGTAGGGAACAGAATAGAATCTCAAAATAGACCCACATGTATAATCTCAACTGATTTTTCACAAAGGTGCAGAGACGATTCAGTGGAAGATGGATAGTCCTTTCAACAAACAGTACTGGAGCAATTGGATATGCATAGGCAAAGCAATTAACCTTCACCTAAACCTCACACTTTATACAAAAATTGACTCAAAATGAATTATGAACTGAAATGTAAATGTGAAACTGTAAAACTTAGAAAATAAATAAAAATCTTTGAGATCTAGGGCTGATTAAAGAGTTCTTAGACTCGACACCAGAAGCATAATAATCCATAAAAGGAAAAATTTATAAATTAGACCCCATCAAAATATTTTTAAAACAACTTTGCTCTGCAAAAGACCATGGGAAGAGGATAACAAAATATCCTACAGACTGGGAGAAACTGTAGTAAACACTATGCGTGATAATGGCAAAGCTGTTATGTTAATTGAAGCAAAAAAGTCATAGTAGTTAGAAATAATACTACAGTATTTAAAGTAAAATAATGAGCTGTTTGGATTTGCTTTAAAGTACTCCAGGAAAAATATAAAAGCCAGAATTAATAAAATCTAACTGAATGTGTGATGGGAGGTAATAAAGGAAGGGCGTGATCTTGTTTGGGAGCATTTAGACAAGCTCCCTTCAAGGTTAAAGACAGGTTTTAACTGATAACTAACAGATGAGCAGCAGGTAGAAGAGGAAGAGTCTTAGCAGAGAGAACAGCATGTGTGAAGGTTTAATGGTGGAAAAAGCAGCAAGTAAAGGACATTCAAGGACCTGAGAGTAGTTTGAAAGTTGGACCCTAGAATTTACAGAGATTAGCAGAGAGAGATGAGGCAGAGGAAATAGGCAGGACAGAGGTCTTGCCAGCCATGTTAAGAAGTCAGGTCAGTGGGAAGCCATTGGCAGGGGCTTACACACGCCAGTAGAAGAGTGAGATTTATATTTGCAAGATGGTTGGGGCTGTTTGATAGAATAGATTGATCATGTTGGCCTGGATAAGGGTCTTAGTCCTGGAAATGAAGAGGAAGAGTTCAAGAGGTAATCAGAAATGGGATAGCAGAGATAAGTAACAGAACTTGCTGATAGACTGTGTTAGGAACAAGAATGAATGAAGAATTACAGCGAGATTCATCTGGATCTGGGAGGATATACAGGTTATGAATTCAGAGACAACATGGAGAAAAGAGAGCAAGCTCCATGGAGAAAACTTTGCAGAAACACCCTAATACAAGGCAGAGAGATGAGGATTCGAGAAGCCCTGAGGAGTCCAGTCAGTGTGGGGTGGTTGTGGAACCACTTGGTCAGTCAAGTGAAGAAAGGCTTTCTCTGATCTTCACAGGAGGCAGATAGTTTAGCATTCTTTAATTGAATAAAATATAGCCTTGTATTTAAAGATACGTGAATTGAGACTGGGGATTTACACTTGGTCTGTAGCTTCCAGCTAGAAGAGAACAGAACCGGGAAAAGAGAAAGTTGCATTCTATTGAGTCTGTATGGCTAATGGGGTTTGGAACCAAACAGATCAGGATTGTCTATTTTTTCTTAATTATATACAATGAAAACCTCACCGTTTGGTGTCTAAATCTATGGGTGCTGACAGTTGCACCAGTGACAAAATCAGGAATATTTTCATCTGCCCCTTTGTAGTCCCTCACCTTTGGGAACCACTGATCTCTCCTCTGTGTCTATAGTTATGCCTTTTCCGGAAGATCATATACATAGGATCATACAGTGCATAGCCTTTTGAATCTGGCTTCTCTGTGGGCCATGTGGTCTCTGTCACCACTGCTCTGTTCTCCCTTTGTAGTACGAGAGCAGCCCTAGACAATCTGTGGATGAATGATGTGGCTGTGTTCCAAAAAGACGTTATTCCTGGGCACTAAAATTTTCATTTCATATAATTTTCTCGTCATAACATAATATTCTTCTTTTGATTATTTGCAACTAAATATAAAACTCATTCTTAGCTCGCAGGCTGAACAAAATCGGATGGAGGCTGGATTTGGCCCTCAGGCCGTAGTGTGCCAACTCCTGAAACTATTAGCCCAAAACACGCAGTAAGTCCTGAAAAATGTAAGCTGCTGTTTATTATTAATGACTATATAAGTTTTACGAATTTCTATTGCTAATTAGAAATTGATAAAGAGTGTATTACTCCAGGAGAGAGCTGTGTATCTGAACTTCATCAAATTACTAGCTACTCCCTCCCCCAGTCTCCATGGAATTACTTTTGCTGATAGATTCAGCAAAGGTGACCATTTGTCCCGATTTGCCTGGGTTGTTTTCAGTTTACATGTGTTTTCCCTGCTTCGTGCCTAGTTAATGCCTATTTCCATGCTCGCAATTGTCTTTGTGTAGATGTTAAGTTATATGGTCAACCCAGAGTAAGCTAATCAGCCAACATGGAAGATGCTGTGAGGAGCAGCCCTAAAATACTCACCATTGGGTGCGCTGGACAGATGCAGGGGAGGATGCTGCTCTTTATACCAACAGGATCCTCTTTATGGGAACCTGTAGGACTCCTTTTATCTGATCTTGGTATTAGGTTGGTTGTGTTTTACCTGTGGCATTGAAAAAAAAAAAAAAGACTCAGAATGAAATTTGTGACCTGTATATAAGTAGATGGGACTTTATTGACAGTTCCTGACTCTATATATTTTATATCCCTGCTTTTAATTTAATTTCCTAGATCCTTCTAATTTTTTTGTTGTCATGCATTAATTTATCTATTCTGAGCCATGTGAATTTTTTTCTTAAGCAAGGCAAGGCATTAAAAATTTAATGAATTTTGCCTTCTATCAGACTATCTTTATAAAAGTTAAATGTGAAAGATTTCTTATTTTGAAGAGTGAGTGTGCATATGGCACACACATAAAGAATCGAAGTGAACATTTTTTTATTGCCCTGATTATTTTAAAAGGGTGGTAGGAATGGTTCCATAACATCTCTTTCTCCTTCCCGCTATACTGTAAATAGTATTTTGAATTTCAATAGTGGGGTTTTGGTGGAGAGAGTTTGGGGGGGGTGCTGTTTATCCTGATTGAAGTAAATGATATTATTATTATTCTGTTATTCTTGTTTTAGTGATGAGAACAGTGAGTCTCAGAGAGTTGAGGTAATTTGCCCTAGGCACGTGGTTGATGACAGGGTGTAAACATAAACCTTGGCCACGTGACTGTAAATCAAAGGCTGTTAACAGCTATGCCTGTGTGGCTTCTGAAATTTTGTCTTGATGCAAAGTTATTTTCTGAAAACTGTTAGCCATTTGGAGTACACTAAACTTTTGCAAACAAAACGCTTTTTAATTTTTCACACTCATGCTAAATGATGACTTTTTTATCAATTATATAATCTTGTTTATCCCAGGATTCTATAAAATATCAAGTTTTAATAGTAAAATGAAACAGACTATTAACTACTGGAATATTAATTTTATCATAGAACTTATAAAATAGTGTCTTAAATATTAAAATAAACTCTGCTATTAACAGATTAGCATATTTGTGGAAGGAGGTTTATAACCCTTGTGTTTATTGGCCTTTAGAATTATTTTATTTGCTTTATTTTCATAGTATGTGGAGTGTATATAAAAAAACTTCTTGGTAATTAGATTTTATTTTTCCTTTGAGTGTATTCTTACTAATTTGCTATTTCAACATAAAAGGAACATTTCAAACTCTCAGCTAGATAAAAAGAACACCACATGTTCATCTGCCAAAAAAGTTCGAACCTAAGTCATAACTAGGAAAATTGATAAAGTTTCGTGTTTTTCAGTTGAAAATGGGAATTAGCTACAATGAAACATCGTACCAGTTGTTGGCTTCGTATTTAAGGAAATGCTCAACAACCCACTGGTTTAGACAATTTACTTTCCACCTCTGAAACCTGTATGAACATCAGGTGCTTTCACCAACTCCTACCACCTAATGGTAAATGAGCGGATTATCTCCTGTGTTTTCATCTGTTCCTACATGCTGACATTAAGTTACTATTTCAGTACTATGCTTCACTGCTCTAAAAGAAACATGTCATTTTTCATATCTATCCCCCCCCATTCTGAGCCCATTAATGCAACATGATCCTAACATGTTGCCAAGAATATGCATAAGTGGAGCTAGCTTTAGGATTCTCCAGATTTCAAATTTTATGCTACCACAATATCTTTGATGTCAGATACTTGTGAGCCAGAAGATCATACAGGTTTTGTTACAGTTGAAAAGTATTTAAAGTTGAATAGTCTTAAATTACTTTTTAAATATCTTTTTCAGTAGATAGATCTGTATTTAAAAAATAGTATATGCATATGTACAACATTGAAAGATATGCAATGAACAAGATGTCTCCTCCCGAACCCCATATCCTTGGTTACCAGGCAACAACTCCTATATGCCTGTTCAAGCATATATAGGTATAGATCCTTTAAAGTAGTGAGTCCAAACAGGCTGTCCAGCACCTTACAATTCTCATTCAACCTATACTGGAGATTGTTCCATGTCAGAACATATGGCTCTGATTTTTCCCCCCCACAGCTGTGTAATAGCCCATGGCGTAGACCAATAGGTTCAAAGTGTGGTTACCCAGACCAGCAACATCAGCTTCACCTGGGAACTTCTTACAAATGCAAATTCTCGGGCCCTACTTCAGAGCCCCTGCATCAGACACTCTTGGATGGAACCCAGGAACCAGTGTTTTAAGACCTAAGGTGATTCTGATGCCCACTAAAGCTTGAGAACCAGGGCTTCAGATGAACCACTTTCTTTATAATGGTTTCTATTAAGAATCATTTAGGTTTTTTCTAGACTTTTGTAACTAGTACTGTAATGAAGATCTTTGTATATGGACCTTTTATGAAGATAGAAATTTATCAAACTACTTTCTGAAGTTGTACCAATTTACATTCTCACCAATAACGTATGAGGTTTTTTTTAGTATTTCTGAGGCAGTCTTTCTTGAGATTTTCTTCTATATTCTTTTTTTTTTTTGTAGCCTTTTAAAATTAGTGTTGGTAATAAGTGGACTGAGAAGAGGACTAGACTGAGCATCTGTCAGGGAGAAAAAGCCTTCAAAGGAGACTGAGAAAAAGTGATCCTAGAGATAGGTAGGAGATAACAGGAGGAGAAAATTAAAAAGAGGCCTGTGAAAGCTTGTATTTTGCAGGATGGCTGCAAGAGCTGCCATCCTTCCATATGAGGGTGACACTCCTATAGAGAGGGTGGGGTCTATACTCCCTTCTGGAATCTGGGCGGGCCTTTAACTAGGCTAGAAGTGATGCTGTGTGATTTCCAACGTTAGGTCATAAAAGGCGATTCTCCTGGGACTCATTTGATAATCCCTTTTGGAACCCAGCAACTGTGCTGAGAGAAAGCCCAAGCAGCCCATTGAAAGAAAAAAGGCCCTTGGCTTTCAGCTCTGGCTGAACTCCATTGATAGCAGCTTGTTGTCTTGGAAGTAGATCTTCAAACCTCAAGTTGAGCTGCCCCAGCTGATCCAACATGAAGCAGAGACTAGATTCCCCCGCTGAGCGGCAGATTTGTGAAGAAAATAATGATTATTGTTATTTTAATGGCAGATTTCTGAAGAAAATAATGATTATTGTTATTTTAAGCAACTAATTTATTGACGTGGCTGGTATGCAACAAGAGATAACTGGAACAGGAGCTGATCAGCTTCTTATCTACACCATGACCTAATAGGCTTCTCCTGCTCTTACAGTGGTTGGACGTAGAGTGATAGGCTCACATTTAAGTACTTTGTATTCTGAGTTCTCCAGTCCAACCACCTTGGAACTGAACTTTTGGAACAAGCAAGTCCTTAAATTGAGGATAATTTGTAGACTGCACAGATGTGTAATTAGTCTGAAATGTTGAGTCTCTGGTGTGCTCAGGAGTTTGGTAGTTGGTATGTGTCTATGTTCTTAAAACTGAAAGATTCAGACTTTTTAAAATTGTATATCAAAAAAACTGTACATGTTTAAAATGTATTTCAAATAGTTACAAGACAGAATATAAAAACTTCTCTACCAAAGTAATAAATGCTTATAGCTACCATTTACTGAAAGCCTACAGTGTTTTAGAAACTTAAGTCATTTAATTTCCATAAGCATGCAAGCAAAGCACTGTTTTCATTTTTTAGATAAGGGGTGAGGGGGACAGGCTCAATGTGGTTCATTCTCTTGCTATTAAATGGTTGTATGAGTACATATGATCGTATGTCAAAATAAGATATATATGTTAAATGCTCTTTTTGAGAAAGGTATGATTAAATCCTCTTATGTGTCCAGAATTTTCAAACACTTCTCTTGCTTAATGATGATGTTCTAAGAATGTTCTTCTGAATGTTAGGATTCTGGGTACATGTTTTTGGCTTACTGTGTAATGGAATCTTTAGCTATTCTCCTGAATGTTTGGAAGAAGACCCATTAATGCCAAATGGTAAATGTCAGAATCGAAATGACTTCAGTCAACCCAGGCTTACATTTTGATGAAGGATAAAGTATGTCAGAGGGTTTTTCTGCCTATCAGGTAGACTGCCCTTTATGCAAGATTTTAAAATGTGTGGCCCTCAGATCACTAGCCAGACATGTTTTTATGTTTATATTAATATTGTATATATTTTCTATTTAATAAAGCCAAAGTTCTCCCCCACAGAATCAGAACCTTTAGCGGCAGGGCCTGGGGATTTTCACTTTGAACTTGCTTTCCTGATGGTTGTTATAAACCAAAATGGATTTTATTCTTCCCTCTATTAAAAATGATGGCTGCTTTCCTTTTTAATTGAGCAAAGATGACTAAAGTGATTAGTGTTCTAAAAGAGTATATAAATAATTCAGATTTAAACTCTTTACTGCAATGGTGTGATTTACTTAAGACTCAGAACCTCATCTAAAAATGATTAATTTAATTTTCAGTCCTTTCTCTTACTTTGTCTTTCTTGTGGCAGGATGTGGGTTGGCAATCAAATGGCCCCAGAGCAGGCACATTAAGAAGCCACAAAGAATCTATGTTAGTTTTTGTTATGTAATACATAGATATTTCTTTATGATTTATACTCAGTGGCTTCTGAAAAGACTCGAGTTGGCTTACAGAAGGAAATTAATATAAAATAGGACAAGCACGAATGAAAATAGGAGACCATTTAAAAGACTTAGAGACACCTGGGAGATGATAATTCTAACAGCTGGGAAGTATCCTGATAGCTCCAACCAAAATGAAATGGATTGGTCTGTAAATTTTTCATTTTTGATATAGAAAACATACGATAGTCAAAAGAGTCTAACTTTTTCATAGAACTAAGCAAGGATGAATGTGGGATATATACTGATAGATATTGTATAACAGAGAAAACAAGGAATGTTTTGCAAAAGACATAGAAAGAGAGTTGTGAAAGGCACCGTTTTGGAAGACTCTGAGGGTCTTTCATTAAATATAGCCATGAAAGACATTTCTGGTTGGACTGGTACCTTATCATAATAGCTAATATTTAGCGTTTATCCTGTCCCTATCCATGATACCTCATTCACTATTCACAACAACCCCAGAAACGTATGTAATATTGTTCTCCCTGCTGTAGAGCTGGAAAATATTCGGCTTGTATAGGGAGGCCAAGTAATGAGTTGCTCAGGTTACCAAGTGGCCTTGATTTCAGAGACTGTGATTACACTACGCTTTGCATGCTTGTCAGATTCATCCAAGTGGTTTGGTTCCTGATGCCATAAAATAATTAACACACGTTGGAAAATAAGAATTAGTATTTACATTATCACGATCTCTTTCATTTTCTAGGCCAAGACAAATGTCTTTTTTTTAGTCAAATGTCTTTTTTTCTAGTGCCCTGAGATGAAACTAGTATCTAGTGGTTTTGTTGTTGTTCTGTGTTGTTGGTTCAAAGAAGCCTGTCCACTTATGTGTCTTATTTTGCAATGTACACGGCATAAACTATGTGTCTAGAATGAATATAAACAACAGGGAAGAAAGATGAAATTGCCTTCTTATTCTCACCTAGACACAGGGCTTACCCACTTCAGTGTGGATGTGAATTATGGAATTCCTGAAGGTAGAATGAATAGGTTCTCTGTTCACAGAAGATCCATGAATCACGTTGAGTATGTGTGTAAGTAATTGGTTAAAAACCCTAGAGTTCTTCCCCATGTGGCATAGAAGACAAAGCTTTAACCTAGAAAATCTTAAAGCAGATGTTCCCAGCTGAGTGCCTCATCCATAAAATGACATCAAGCAGTGGGCTACATGGATCATCCAATTTTAAGCTGCGCTGCATCCTGATGGGTCTGCCAGAATGAGTTATTCCCCAAGTAGCTGAAAATAAAATGACCTATTGAGATTGCTTTTATCTCTTCATTATAAAATGATTCATATTTTTCAAATAATGTAGTTTAATTTGGGGTCCAGAAGATTCCTTCTCCTACTGTTAGTAACTTGGGGCAATGGAACTCCTTATGAACTCTTCACCTAAGGGATTATAACATCTGCAAACTCGGTCATTCATCCCGACAGAAAATTGATGATAAATCTTGAACTTGAAAATATGACAGGTGGTGAGAGTGTTATTGTGACATTACTGGAAACAAAAATGCCAGATCCTTCAACTAAATTCAATTCAATGTGTTTTGGGGAGCATCTTGGTATGTCTTCTTTTCTGTGTAATTGTTGGTCCCCTTTATTCAATTAATTGACCAGAATGGTTTTTCAGAACAATGAAAAATACATGTTGTGCTAGTTGTTTTCCATCTCCCCTTCCAGATCCACCTTCCACCCTGTTGTATGCCCTGGGAGAGCCATATGGACTACATCACAGGGTTCCCTTGCCGTCTGGCTTTTGGGTGGTTCTGGCTAGTGGGAGGCAGTGGTAGGAAGGTGGAGAGTGGGAAGAGGAAAGGTCAGGGTATCTATTAACCCAGCTCTCTCCCTGTTAGATCGCCTCTGTCTGTTGTCTAGAAGTCCTAGTACTGGAGGCCACGGCTCCTGACAGTGCCCCTATCCATACAGCTGCTCTCTCTGGGTTCTGGAAACCTTCCTTCCTCTCACCCTTCAGGCCTAAGTGTTGGTGAATATACATCTGTGAAATAATTGTAAATGGAATAAATAAAGGAAAAAATGCCTTTGGAACTTTCAATCTACTTGTATTATGTTCACATATAATCAGAACTAGTATGGAATATTTGTGTAGAAGATACTAGAGTGAAATTTCTTGGCTTCCCCTGGCATGCAAATCTGTCTGTCTAAAAGTCAAAACCATACCATCTGACCCTAATTGCTGGAAATGTATGTGTGAGTATTTTGGCTTCCAGAAGCAAAATACTGTAAGGCAGCACTGTCCAATCAAAATATAATGCAAGTCGCATACGTAATTTAAAATTTTCCAATAGTCACATTTTAAAAAGCAAAAAGAAATTGGTGAAATTAATGTTTTGTTTTTTTTTACGAAGATTAGCCCTGAGCTAACATCTGCTCCCAATCCTCCTGTTTGCTGAGGAAGATTGGCCCTGAGCTAACGTCCATGCCCATCTTCCTCTACTTATATGTGGGACACCTGCCACAGCATGGTTTGCCAAGCAGTGCCATGTCCGCACCCGGGATCTGAACCTGCAAACCCCGGGCCACCAAAGTGGAATGTGCGCACTTAACCACTGCGCCACCAGGCCGGCCCCGAAATTAATTTTAACAATATATTTTATTTAACAAAATATATCCTAAATTTTATTTCAACATGTATTCAATATAAAAAATTATTAATGAGATATTTTACACTAAGTCTTTGAAATCCAGTTACAGCACATTTCTGTCCAGACCAGTCATGTTTCAGGGGCTCAATAACCACGTGTGGCTAGTGGCTACTATATTGGACAGTGCAGCTCTAAGGCTTATGATATCAACATTTAGTGTAGAGTCTCTCTCTTAATGTGTATATATATGTATATTTGTATTTATTTATATATACATATATTTATAGACATACACACATATGTACAGCAACTCTTACAGGATCCCCTTACAGTAGTAAGATATTCCCCTGCCAATTTATATAAACCCTCAAAAGGCTTGTCTATTTGCAAATCTGAGTAAATTTCTTTTCTGCAGCAGGTAATGCTTGCAAATACTTAGAGCTGTGCCTGGTGCATGGTACAATTTCACATATGTTATTTTTGTGGTTTATTGTTGTTAAAAACTTCCTAAGATAATCCAGATAAGTATTACTCTTATTCTACAGATGAGGGAAGTGAGTCACAAAGAGAATAGCGGCTAGCCCAGAGTTGCAGGGCTATTAAGCAACAGATCATGGACTCATACCCACTTCTTCTGACTCTAAAACCAGTGCCCTAGAAGTCAGAGGTATGAGTCCCACAGATGCAACTAGAGGCAGGTAGATGTGACCAACAGGGGTTGACAGTGGGAGAGTGAGAGAAATTCAGATCTGGCATTTACTTGCCTTTACCCTGGGCAACAATATTCTGAGTTAGTGAGATACAGTGTAAAGACCGGGACTGTGAAGACTGACTGGGCATTTAAGCCAAACTTCTTTGTATGATTGTGACAATTGAGCACTACACGAATCCTGAGGGCACTATTCACATCATAGTCCATGTGAAAGATGCCTGCTTGAGTTATGCAGTGCACAACCTGTGCAACCATAGGTGGCAACCCTGACTTCAGGTTCATTTGTACCCAGAACTAGTAATTATAGGCAAATTACTAAACTTTCCCGTCTTCCTGTGTTTTTCTCAAACACAAATGAAGAGTATTTGCTGATGCTGTTGCAGAGGCCCTGTCTTGGCCTATGATTCTTATTGATAGAGCACATCTTTCTCTACTAGCATTACTGCAGCATTCTTCATTTTTGTTATCCTTGCTTTGGCAATACACGTTAAGTAGCTGAATAAAATGTGTTGCTTTCCAAATTCATGCTTTAGTCACGCTACTTTTGCTTACTGTCATAGTTAAATACATGTCTTATTAAAGCATTTCTCTTTAATTTCATTGATTCTAGTAGAAAGCATTCATAAAACAAGAGTAGTTTTTAATGTTTCCATATGTTATTGTCAGAAGACTGTGACATTCTAGAAAGTGTTGCATTGCAAACATCAGTTAACCTCCTAACTAAAATATATCATTAGTGCATTAGATATTATGAATACCGTTAGTGGCATCAAGCCTACTGAAAGGCACTATTCATCATGGAGTAATAATTCAATAGCCATGTAGACACTGTGTACTTTATTGAAGCTAGTCTGTTTGCTGTCTTCAGGAAACATAGCGGTATTTAGTTCCTTCTAGTGTATGGTTTTTTCTCATCTCTCTATATTAGCAGGTGTGAGCTTAGCATGAGAAAGAGATTTTGGTGGTGTGTAAAAATACTCAGAATCAGGGTCTGGCCCGGTGGTGTAGTGGTTAACTTGGCACGCTCCGCTTTGGTGGCCTGGGGTTCACCGGTTCAGATCCAAGGCCCGGACCTAGGCACCACTCCTCAAGCCATGCTGTGGCAGGCATCCCACATATAAAGTAGAGGAAGATGGGCATGGATGTTAGCTCAGGACCAGTCTTCCTCAGCAAAAAGAGGAAGATTGGCAGCCGATGTTAGCTTAGGGCTAATCTTCCTCACAAAAACAAAAGAAAACTCAGAATTATTTATGTTTAACATTACCTAATATTAACCATTTGTGGATTTTAATTAAGATTAACTTTATGGTTGATAATGTCCCTTAATTGAGCAGTAAAGGAACAGGTCATATTCAGCTAGTTTCTGGCAGGTTTATAATTGAGGAACCACATTTTTGCTAAAAGTGCCCCAATTAAAATGGTTTTCTTAGAAGTATATCAAAATTTTGTTAAAGTGATAATTTAAAAAAATTTGTTTTTAAGTGAAGCGATGCTACATTTAGTTTAAAATGCCAGTTGGTTGGGAGTAGAGGACACCAAGAAAAAGAAGATTTGCTGTAAACCAGAAAGTTGGCTCTGTTGGACAGAAGAGTCTAAGGAATATGTCACAATCTTGAAGCTTGTGGTGAAACATGGTCCATTGTCTGGTAGGTGAAAGCTTCTGAGATGAGACCTGGAAGCCTGGCTTTCGGTAGGGTATCTGCTGCTCAGCATCCTGAAACATGCACAGGTAGTGGGAGAAGTGCTCAAGTCTCTATTCTTGAATGCCCCTTCTGCCCTAGATGTAACATTTTTACTTGCTTTAATGTTTATTCATGATATTGTTCACCACCTGTTATGGGTTGAATTGTGTCTCCCCAAAAAAGATATGTTAAGGTCCTGACCCTTTACCTCGGAATGTGCCCTTATTTGGAAATAGGGCCATTGGAGATGTAAGTTGTTAAGATGAGGTTACGCTAGAGTAGCGTGAGTCCCTAATGCAATGTGACTGGCATCCTTATAAGAAGATGTCCATGTAAAGACAGAGACACACAGGGAGAATGCATGTTACTACGAAGGCAGAGATTGGCATGAAGCATCTACAAGCCAAGGAACGCCAAAGATGGCCAGCAGCCACTCGAGCTAAGAAGAGGCAAGGAAGGATTTCCTTGCAGGTCTCAGAGGGAGCATGGCCCTCTGGACGCCTTGGTTTCAGACTCCCAGCCTCCAGAACTGAGACACAATAAATTTCTGTTGTTTTAAGCCACCCAGTTTCTAGTTCTTTGTTACAGCAGCCCTAGGAAACTTGTACAGCACCTACTAAGTGCCAAGTCTTGACCAAGAGATGCCTGCCCTCATGAAGCTCAGGTAGTACATGAAACCACTATGCTATGGGAAGGAACCTACGAACAAAGCCCTCCTGTGGAGAGCAGTACCTAAGCTGGGACTGGATGGGTTAAAGGTAGTTAGCCAAGTGGAAGGAGTAGAAGAAGGAAGGCCTGAGACACGGGACGAAGTTGTGCTGGATGCAGTTGAGAGAAAGGAATTCCATCTGACTGAAATGGAGAGTGGCCACAGCAATGGAGGGATGGTACAGAAGAGATGGAAAGGCTTCAGATCCCGCTGGACCACATAAGCCATGCAGAAGAATTTAGATTTTCCTCTAGCACTTTTCTTCCTTACTGATATTTCCACACAATCCTGATCACCTAATTTCATCTCTCAGAGGTATTCCTAAAATACCTCTCTTCCGCTCTATCCTATTCCCACAATCTTAATTTGGACCCATTTCCCATTAATCTGTCTTACTGTAAAAGCCTCCTATGTGATTATGTAATAATTAAACCAAAAATGAAATTGAGTAGAACAGGCACGTAGAGACCCCATGGTTTAAAAAGTCAAGCTTACAGAATATATACTTGTGGGGAAATACTTTGTATGAGAATGGTAGCCTAGTTTATTGTGTTGGCTAAATGCAAAAGAGAATTTAGTTATGGAGGAACATCATACATAGGATTGATGGCGTGTATTTCTTCTATCAGCTTCATGATTTCTGGCACTTTCAATAAACCGGTCCAGAGGACAATATAGAACCCATTTAATAAGTTGCCACATTTATTCTAGCAATAATATGTTTACATTTGTCCTATTTTCACTTTACTTTATCCTCTGTATCAGCACATTTACCCTAATTGCTTTCTAATTTGTATACATTTTTGTCCTTTAAAAATTTAAACTGAGAAACCTTTTTAAAGGGCTTTTTAAGTACGAAAGGGGGGGAGTCTACTAGACTAATGGATCCATGTGTCATCTAGTATCAAGCGTAATGCATTTCTGTAGCACAAAATTGCACTCTTGTTCTTTGCTTATTCTGGATTTCAGGATTAACTTATAAGGAAAATAAGTAGTAAGAGTTTGTTTTTGTTTGCCTACTAGAGAAACAGGCAAATGCGTATTCAGAGCTATACTGATAGTGATGTTTCCGTGGCAATAAGCAGGATATCATAATATTTATATCGCTCTATTATACTTTAGATTATTTTAGGGTATGGTGTTAAAATGACAAGGTAATATGCGTCTTTATTTTCTTAAATAACTTTATATTACGTTGATTTTTTTCTGAGTTAAATGTTTTTAAAGACCTCATAAAAATTAACAAGAAGTCATTATTACAAATGTAACATTCTATTATTCCCTGCTAGTTGTAAATTGCATACATTTGCTTGTTCATAAATGATTTGAAAGTGATGTACATAGCTCAGTAATTCTGACCCAGTGTTCAAGTTAGAGGGAAATACACACACTTCTTTCAATTTTACAATTACATTTTGTGGGAGATTTTCTTTCTAGCCATTTGCTTTGTAAACTTTAAATTAATAATTCCAGAGATCTGCAGCAAATGAACAGAAATCATCTATGCAAGGTAGTGATCTAAGATATTACCAATCTCCCACTAACGGATATAAATTAGTTGTTTGTGTGGGTTAATGTAGGTGTCTAAGAGAGTGAGATCTCTTGTTGAAATCATCTGATAACATCTATTTATATACCTAATACATAATATATGCAAAACACTGTGTGCCCAGAATATAAGAATGAAGCAGAAAAAAGTCTCTAGTCTTGTGAAGCTTACTTTCGAGCCAGGATGGGGTTAGGTAGGTACTAAATAAACGAACAGTAGATACACCCTACAATATTATATGGTGACTTTGAAGAAACATAAAGCTACATAAAATTATAGAGAATGATGACTAAGGGGAGCATTTACACCTACATATGGTGTTGTACTTTACATTTTGAAAGCTCTGTTTCATTGATTATTGCCTTTGATCATCATATTAAACTCCAAGGGATTCCTGGGCAGGTGTTATATACCTCCTTGTTGAGAAAGAAGAAACCAAGGCCCTGTGGTCAAGGAACCAGTTGGTGAGCTTCAGAAGGACAAACACATCCTCTTTGACTCAGACTTACAGCCATGTCATAAGATTTGTTGAATAATTGAATGAATGATTGAAAGAATGGACATACTTTAAATATGACTTTCAAATTGGACAAGTATTATTCACTGCAATTTTCTAAGGTAGAGCTTTGAAAGATTGAAAAGGAGTCAGAAGTTTAAACTTTAATTTGGATGTGATGTTCCTCCTTTTTCCCCAAATTAGAAATCAGAGGATATGCCATCAGCCTGGCTCTGACACTTAATTAGCAGTGTGACTTTGGGCAAAATCTAACCTCTCATGGCCTTGGTTTGCTCATGTCAAAATAGGGAATGATAATATATACTGCCCTTCTCACATATTTTTTTTTTGAGAGTCATGTGAGATAAAATCCTTGGGGCTCTCGAGATTTGTGCACATTTGAGTCGTTGCAGTCTTTTCAAAAGTAATCTCCATTAACTTGAATTAGGTAAGTATCTTTTTTCAGGCAATCTTTAAGTAATCTTGGATGTCTCTCTCCAATTTTGATGAAAATTTTCAATATGAAGCGATCATATAATTAAAGAAAAAATAAACCTCATTATCTTCTTTCTGTGTAACAAGGCTGCTTTTTGAATGCCAGACCATAGGAGTTCTCGTCACCTGTGAGCCATGCTGTTAGTCTGGAAATGTGCTGCTGTGTGAATCATTAAAAAATAAACTGTCTATTTGTGGGGTCGGCCTGGTAGCATAGAGATTAAGTTCTCGTGCTCTGCTTTCGCAGCCCAGAGTTCGCTGGTTCAGATCCTGGGCATGGACCTACACACCACTTATTAAGCCATGTTGTGGCAGGTCCCACATATAAAGTAGAGGAAGATGGGCACAGATGTGAGCTCAAAAAATAAAAATAAAAAAATAAACCATTTCTAAATAAGGGTAAAGATTCCATATATGGTATTTTTTCTTGTAGAGTTAGGAGAGTTACCGTATTATGCTAATTTATTTTTGTTTTTCCTCATTCCTGAAATGGATAGAAGTAAGCATATAAAGTAACACCATATATTCATTGCTAAAATCACATGTGTCTTAAAGGCAACCATTCCATGAAATTTATAAACAGTCTCAGGACTGATATACTCAGCCAACCACAGATAGCAAATATCAGGAGCTTTTAAAACTCATTTCATGTGTTGAATTCAGCAAATGTTACTTAGTGACTACTCTACTATGGCAGGGGGAAAACAATAGAAATTATGTCATTCCTGGGGAGAAAGACACGCATATAAAAAAAGAAGAAGCTAAATGGAGATTAACTGGAGTAGCTGCTGAAGGCTTCAAAGGAGAAGGAAACATTTCAGCTGGGCTTGAATGGCATGGGTCTGGATGGAAGAGGGTAGAAGGACACAGGGAGCTTGTCCTTGCCTGGAGAGGAAGCAGCAGGCTAGTACTTAATTGAGCACCTCATGCCTTCCGAGAATTTTGGATCTCTTCTCTCACCAGTTACTCTCAGCAGTTTTCTAACACAGGCCATATTATCTGCATTTTCCAGATATTCCGCATTTTTCAGAAGAATCTGCATATCAAAGAGTCTGAGAAATTTGTACCAAATCACAAAGCCAGTATTAGCACCAAATACTCCAGCTGAAGTCTGACTTTGAATTCTTTGCTGAAGAAGACACCGAGACATTTTAGTGTAGACTGTTGAAAAGATTTAAAAAATGTTTGGGAACAGAGTTAAGATAATTACATTGAAGTGGTATGATTTTTTTCCATACTCAGAATGTTGTCATTTTATCGTGGCAAGTAGACGTTTTTATGTGAAAGGACCAAGAACATGGTTGTATAACTGATTGTTAGAACTCCTCTGTGGCACACCCAACACAGTGGTCAGTTTTTGAAATATAACATACTTTTTTTTTTTTTGCTTAACCCTTTTTTATTTTATTTTATTTTATTTTATTTTATGTTTTTTTAAGGATGGCACCTGGGCTAACAACTGTTGCCAATCTTTTTTTTTTTTTTTTCTGCTTTATCTCCCCCAACCCCCCAGTACACAGTTGTATATCTTAGTTGCAGGTCCTTCTAGTTGTGGGATGTGGGACGCCGCCTCAACGTGGCCTGACGAGCAGTGCCATGTCCGCACCCAGGATCCAAACCGAACTTAACCATTCAGCCACGGAGCTGGCCCCGAAATAGAACATTCTTTAATAAACTTGAAGATCCATTTTTCTTTATTTGGTAATGTTTTGTATTAGAACACTGGCTTTTTCTCTGTCCCTATTAAAATCAAATTGACTTTTAAATTATGGTTTTCACAGATTTTCTGAATTATCTCAAACCTCTGGTATACCTGAAGATCTTTGTTTCAAAGAAAAAGAAAATGATTCATAGTATTGCCACATAAATTAAAAAACCAATGTAGTTTTGATGACAAAGTTAGGTTTTTTTTTAAGGTACATAAAGTGTAAGAAGAAAAGACTTTTCAGAAAGTAAAGATTTACTCCTCATTTTACGTTAACTGTTTTGAACTTTAGTGTTACAGGTGAAATTAACATCCATAATCAAATGGGGAGATTTGTTTTTTTGTTTGTTTCTTTCTTTTGCCAAGATTTAATAAACTAAGAGAACAAAACTGTCAATAGCAGAAACAATGAAGTGTTCTTAATTTTCCCTGTTTGTTTTAATTGTTCAATATTTACTTTTTTCTTAAAAAAGAAAGGGCTCTCTCGTTTGATATAATTGGGACCAGTAGTTGGACTGTTAAATCAAAAAATTTTTTAAAAACATGTAAACATTAAACAAAGGTATATATATCATAAAAATTTTGTTTTGCTTCAAATATGTAACTGTTTAATTTTGGGGGTTTTGTTTCTGTTTGTTTTTTAATTAGTGCCAAGGACTCTTCTTTGATTAAAGGTTGGAGCTAGCAGTTCATTATATTATTTGTATAAACCACACCCATTATGAATCTTCTGATATTTCCAGTTGTTTTTCTTTGAATTTGAGTAATAATTTAAAAAATATTTCTGAAGCAACTTGGATGCAGATATAGTCTAAAGACTTGTATTTTGTATTTGCAAGCTTTTATGGTTATCTTACCCTGTGTATTCCACGTATTTTGGCATCAATTTTTGGGAAAGGGTGAATTTCCTTTATTGAGTTTTTCAGAAGTCTTTAAATTTATTTTTATATAAACATCTCTCTTTCTTTTAATACACATTATTCATCAACTTTTTTGGTATTTCTCTACTAACTTAATCTCAGCAAAACAATATGACCAATGTGATCAGTTTTGTTAACAAATACAACTAATTCAACTGATGAAGCAGAAGGATGTACTGGAAAGTAGTTACTAGGCACAAACATTGCATGTGCTCTGGAGGCTGACAGTATCTTTTATAGAAGAAATGGATCACACTGCTGAAGTTGAAACCATTTGTAATGAGTAGGTGCAAAAAGAGGAGATGGAGGGGGACCCCACCCTCAGCGTTAGTCTTGTGGGACAATGAATCTAAAACACAATTACCCTAATAGTTCAGAAATTAGCAGAGAATGCTTCCATCACAGAGGATGAACATTTTTAACTAGACCTTGAGATATTTAAACTTAATATAACTTGAAAAGAGAAGGGTGGGGCATAGTAAAGTTTTAGAAACAGAATTACTCAAAGTGACAGACCATGCTCTCTTGCCCCAATACCTGGAACATGGGTACATACTTCACATATGTATACATATACATGTACAAGTACGTACATATCTGTTGATGAATGAATGAATGTTAGGGCAAGGAATGTAGACTTTATCATGTAGGAAGTGAGAAATGCATGTAGATTTTTGAGCAGGTATTGAAAACTGTAGATGTGTTTTATGAAGAAAACTGAATTCAACTCGTTGGGTACAGGGTAAATGGATTGGATGGGAGGGAAGAGATCACAGGTGGAGAGACCAGCACAAAGCTTGGATGGAATTACTGAGAGTATAAAGATAAAAAGAACTGGACTTAAAATCAATGGAACTGGCTTTACCACTTACTGCATCAACTTTGTCAGAGTCCGTAATTGCTTTGAACTACAGTGTTTTTTGGAAAATGGAAAAATAATACTTTTATAATAGAGCTTTGTGAAAATTAAAGGAGAAAATTTCTTTTAAAGAGACTAGCAAATCTGTTCATCCATTAATTTCTTCTTGTATCAGTTTATTCAGTGTTGATAAAGTATATTCTTATGACATAGAAGATGCTGAGGCATAAAAGACAGACAGGCATACTGGGGCCATATGCTGAATACATGCCAGCTGAATTTGCACCATAAAATAGTTCCAGTAAAATTATAATGATGGTAGTAAGAAATTAAAGAGAAATGGGGAGAGGCTGCACTTTGCAGAACAATTAATATGATAAAATTGAATACGTTGAGAAAATGTAAGAAAGAGAAGTGACAAATTGGATATGAGGTCTTAGCAAATAACAGAAAGACGGGAATTGGAAGAGAAACTGGTTTTTTTAGGGGGTACTATGAGCGTAGGAAAATGAAGTGTCAAATATGAGATGCCAAGTGGACCTCCAAAATATGTCTGGAAAGCATGCAGAAAATGCATGTCTTAAATCAAACTTTTGATGGACACACCATTGATATAGACATAGCGGTACACTTCAGACTTGGCAAGGTTTCTGAAAGAATGTAAAGAAAAATGGTAGCTGCCATTTAGTGAACACGTAAACTAGACACTCTTTTAAGTAATCGGTGTGAGTTATCTTATTTCTTCCTCACAAAAATAGAAGAGATAATTGCTATTAGTATCCTCAATTTATAAATGATGAAACTGTGTATTATTAACAAGTGAAGTAATCTGCCCCAGATCAAACAGTTAGTGTCAGAAAAGGGACTTGTGCCTGGGTTTGTCTGACTCCAGAGGACAAGGACTTGGTGCAAGTTAAAAAGTAGAGGAAACAGAAAGATGGTCATTGGACAGAGAGAGAGTGTTGTTTAAGAAAAGTCGGGCATGAGAGTCACTGGAAGATGTGTTTTGCTTTTTAGATGAGGTGATCTGTGCATGTTTCTAACCATAAAGGAGAGATGAGAGAGACTGAAATAAAGATAGTGGTAAAACCAGAGACTCAAAAGGAATAATGAAACTTTGCACTTTTATAATGGTTTTCATTTTTCAAAGGGCTTGCAGATCTGCGATGCTAGAGATCTTCTCTCAAACAACCCTGAGAGGTTCAAAGGGCAGGTGTCCCCACTTTACAAATGAAAATCTTGGAGGCACAGTGCAATCAAGTGCCACTCCCCCAATCATGGGGATCTGGATTATGATAAAACAAAGACAACACTCCTAATGTTCCCATTCGTGTGTTCTTTTTCTAAATCTTGCTGGTAGAAAGTTAGAAAATCTGCAAAGCAGACACAAAGGATTTAACTTTGGTGGGGAGACCCCCCATGGAGATGTCAAGGAAAATGATATGATGGATACAAAGAGAATTTAACTCATTTCTAACATCTATTGATGACCCACACAATGCCAGGAAATATGCTATAGTCTAGAGATGTAAAGATGAAAATGTTGTAGCTCTAATCTTGGTGGAGCTCCCAGAATAGGAGAATAAATGGAAAATATAAAAGTATAGAAAATACAGAGGTAAAAGGATGGAGGTAATTTTAAGAGTTTCAGGAAAGGGATGTGGCTGATGCTTGTTCTGAAGATGGATAAAAGTGTGCTATGTCAGTGAATGTATGAAAACACCATTTTCATGCTTAGACCAGCATTTTGTGCTTGGGGAAATCCAAATAGTTTGTTATTGCTTCAGTGTATGTGGCTGAGAGTTGGGGGTGCCTGAACAGTAGGGTGATGGGAGACAGAGAGGAAGCTGAGCTGTGGAATTCCTATGTGGAAGGGTCTTGTAGAGTATGCTTAGGTGCTTAGAGTTCACCCTTTATGCTAACATTTGCCAAGTGTGTTTTCTTAGAAAAAGCAAAAAACAGTTCCTGAAGATGTTAAGATCTTCTTAAGTGCTTCCCTGCTTCCTAAGTAGGCTTAGAAAATAGTAAATACTTAAGTCTGCTGGGAAACTGAAAGGACAGACCTGTTTTAAACCCCTAAAATGGGCTGAACTTTAAGTAAGAAATCTGTTTGCATTGGACATTTTTAGTACCTGGTATTACATCCCATCTGCCCACCTCTGATTCATTTGCAACAGGAGTTAAGACAGTTCGGTGAAAGTTCACAGTGAAAGCTCTGACTGGTATGGGGGAATTATTGCCTCCAGGGAAAACCCTCCACTCTTGGGGTTGGGAACCTGTGTATAAATGCCCCAAACTCTAGAGATCATCTCCCATGTAAACTAGGCCACCCAAGTCCTTTCTGAGGCTCTGTTTTTGGGGAAACAAAAATAAGACTACAAACTTTGTTGAGCAAACCATTTTTTTGTTTTGATTTGGTTTTTGTGGATTTTTTTCCTGAGGAAGATTCACCCTGAGCTAACATCCATTGCCAATCTTCCTCTTTTTTCTTTTTTATGTGAGCTATCACCACAGCATGGCTGCTAACAGATGAGTGGGGTGGGTCCGCACCAAGGATCTGAACCCAGGCCACTGAAGCGGAACATGCTGAACTTAACCACTAGGCCAGTGGGGCTGGCCCAAGCCACTGTTTTTTTTTTTCCTCTAGCAAAAATGGGTTTATTTGGAATCAGCAAAGAATTACAATCCAGGGTCTAAAATTATGGCAAGCCATGTGCACTCCTGAGGAGCAAGAAGGGGATGAGAAACTCTTTCATAGAGGGAAAGAGGAAGTTGAGAGGGCAATTGTAAACAAAATGTCCATTAGAGGAGACTGGGAGTTCAAAGTGTAGTGGCTTTTCATTGGCTGAGTTGTGGCAGTCTCTCATTGGCTGAGCTGCTGCTGAGCAAGAAGAGAACGTCTTTCTTCTCCGTCTCGGGCTCTGCAATGGTCATAGGGCATGATAGCTCCGCCTTCTGTCCTCCCAACTCCATTTTTTTTTTTTGGTGGGGGGTTTAATCATGGTTCACCTCTGTGCTAGATATCTTTATTTTTTTATTAAGATTATGATAGATTACAACCTTGTGAGATTTCACTTGTACATTATTGTTAGTCATGTTGTGGGTACACCCTTTCCCCCTTTGTGCCCTCCCCCCACCCCCCTTTTCCCTCCAAGCCACTGTTTTTACAAAAGGGAAGCATTTTTTATTTTCCTGAGATATACCTATCTCCTGCCATGGTAGAATTTTCCCTTAGGGACTTTGCAATGGATTAAATGTTTTGAGAATTTGACTGATGTGTTAAGTAAGGTAACAAAACAAGAGGAGACACTTTGAATTGGGGAGTTGGGATATAGAGCAGGAAATAATGATTAAGTTTTGGTCTTGCTGGTAATGAAGATGATTAAGAGTCAGTTGGCTATGTCTCATATTCAAATTTGGGAGATCTTCCAGAAGCTTCTGCATGCATCAGGAAAAAGGAAGAAAAGTCATGGTCATCCACTGAGCCATGGTTTGTTATCTTTTCATAGCGGGGAGTGCTTTAATGAGATTTTTCAACTGATTGAAATTTTACCACTTGATCATGGAAGCTGGATCATTGCATGGAATTCCGCTTTCTTTATAACATCCTGGACAGTGGAGATGCAGCTGAAGACTTTAACCGAAGTGCAGTCTTGATTTTTGTTGCCTTTTCAGGTGTGTCCACTGAGTTTTTTCTTAGCTTTTGTATAGAATTGGACAACTTTCTTTTACTGAAAACTCTCTGATTCTTTCAAAGGCAGTCTTGTCATTTACACTGTTCTGATAATGATTTAATCTGGTAACTACAAACCGCTAAGCATTTCAACATTAAACATTAAAGACATTTAAGACATTGTGCATGGAAGACTATTACATTGCCTGTATCTGTGTTCCTTTTACAATTTATTTAACTATCACTACTGGGTAATATTTCGCATTTTAATTGAAAAGGTAGCACTTCACCTCATAGCATCAAATAGGATTGTATTACACAAGTAGTAAGCTCACATGCAATCTTCGCTGATGATACTTTTATCAGCTCCTCACGCTCTAATTGCAAGTGATCACAGGTTTTTTTTGAGGCAGAGCTCTAAATTTTCAAACTGTAGGACCATTTAATCAGCTGACCACAATTTCAGACTTATTGCCATTTCTACCTTCCATTTTAATCTTCTTAGGGGGAAAATGGTTTGTTTTACTTTGCAGTCTCTTATTGTCATCTTTTTTAATTTATGACATACTCAATAGCACATTTGTGTACCCAATTCAACATATGGCCATTTCCACAGCATTTCTCATAAAATGTTCTACACAAGATTCTTTGGTCAAACGTGTTCAGGACACTCTGTAATATCCATCCCACCTTCATAGACTTTATCAGTGCATATTTTCTATTAAGGTCTCTGACTTGTTCTGCATAAAGAAACTCATTTAACTTGGTGTAATACAGCGTTTCTCAAACTGACTTGGGAAATGATAGTCATTCTGTGGCTGATTTTGAGTCTTACAGAGGTAGACTTGTGTACTGTAGCCCTGCAGTTATACGGAGTGACATTCCCCATACTCTGCCTGATAGCCTACCTGGACTAATCCACATGGAGAAACCAACACCAGCAATATGTAGCAAGTGGAATCAGGTTCCTAGCTGAGCACGTGAGTGTCATAGAAAATCTGTTACCCCAGTCTCTTTTCTCCGTTTGCATTGCTGATTTCTTGTGGTCTTGTCTTCCTCTCCATGGGATGGGGAGAGCATCCTGAGAGTGAAGTGCTTGAGCAGCCAATAGAAAACCCAGCCCAATATAGAAACTTAACAGACAGATGTCAGGGTAGAGTGTTTCATACACCAGGAATGATCCATGTGAATGTTCACAAGGAAAGCAGTCAGAATAAAAAGTGTACTTCTCTCCTGGCTCTACACCCCTCCCTTTGATGGTGACTAGGGAGATACTGGCCCCAAGGGGTGACTGGGGTTTTGGGATATCTTAGAGCAGCACAGCTAACGGACAGAAGAGGAATCAAGGGGAACCACTTCCAGGCTGTACGTGGTGTGGAGGAAGACGAAAAAAAGTAAAAAAATATGGACAGCTGATTTTATCTTTGTTTTTTAATTCAGATTTGCCCAGTTTTATATATACTCATTTCTGTGTGTGTATTTAATCTTATACAATTTTGTCGCATGTAGTTTGTGTATTCACCACCACAGTCACAATCCCACACAGTGCCTTTTGTAACCACACCCATATCTCTGCTCCTACCTTCCCTAAACACTGGCAACTACTAATCTGTCCTCTATTTCTAAAGTTTTGTAATTTTAAAATATTATCTAAGTGGAATCATACAGCATATAACTTTCCAGGATTGCTCCAAGTTGTGGGGTATATCAATAGTTCTTTGCTTTTTATTGCTGCATAGTATTTCACGATATATATGTACCACTGTTTGTTTAACCATTCATCCGTTGAAGAAAACCTGGGTTGTTTCCAGTTCAGGGATAGTACAAATAAAGCTGTGTAAACTTTTGTGTACAGGTTTTTGTGTGAACGTACATTTTTATTTCTATGGGATAAATGCCAAAGTGTGCAGTTACTGAGGCATACGGTAGTTGTGTGTTTAGTTTTATAAGAAATTGCCACACTCTTTTCCAGAGTGGCTGTACCATTTTACATTCCCACCAGCAATGTATACGTGATCCTGTTTCTCCACGTCCTTTCCAAGGTTGGTGGTATCACTGTTTTTTATCTTAGCCATTCTGATAGGTTTACAATGATACGTCATTTTGGTTTTCATTTGTATTTCCTTGATGGCTAATGGTGTTGAAGATCTTTTCATGTCCCTGTTTACTATCTATGTATCCTCTTCAATGAAATGGCTGTTCCTGTTTTTTTCCCATTTTCTGATTGGATAGTTTTGTTTTTCACTATTGAGTTTAAGAGGAGTTATCCTCGAGACTATTCCTTTACAGGATAAGTGGTTTGCAAATATTTTTTCCCAGTCTGTAGCTTGTCTTTTCATCCTCCTCACATGGGCTTTCATGAGGCAAAAGTTTTTTTTATGTTTTTTTTTTCAGAGGGTGGGGGAATGGCTTCTTTTTTTCCCTGAGGAAGGTTCGCCCTGAGCTCACATCCACTGCCAATCTTCCTCTTTTTGTATGTGAGCTGCCACCACAGCATGGCCACTGACAGATGAGTTGTATAGGTCTGCGCCCAGGAATGGAAGCTGGGCTGCTGATGCAGAGTGCATACCAAGTTTTTAATTTTCACCAGCTAAAAGTTTTTAATTTGGTCAAGTCCAGTTTATTGTTGTCAAGTTCAAAAACTCTTTGGCTAACCTTAGATCCCAAAGATATTCTCCTATGTTTTTCTCTAAAAGTTCTATAAAATTTCTAGTTTAATGTTTTACCTTTAAATTCATGGCCCATTTTGAGTTAATTTTTATATGTGAATGAGGTTGAAGTCAAAGTTCATTTTTTTGCCTATGTTTGTCCAGTTGTTCCAACACCATTTGTTGAAAGGTTATCCTTCTTCCTCTGAATTGCTTTTGCACTTTTGTCAAAAATCAATTGAGCATGTTTACTAAGTCTAGTTCTGGGTTATGTATTTTCTTTCATTGATCTGTCTATTCCTCTGCCAATATCACATTGTTTCATCATTGTAGCTATATAATAAGCCTTAATGTTAGATAGAGTGATTCTTCCCTCTTTATTCTTCTTAGTCAAGATTCTCTGAGCTATTCCAGGGCCTGTACTAGTACATTGAAATTTTAGAATAAGCTTGTTTGTGACTTCGAAAAATAAAAAGAGAACGATCAAAAACCTTGCTGAGATTTTGATAGGAGCTGCATTAAACCTATGTATCAATTTGGGGAGAATTGACACTATCAGTCTTGCAATCCATGAACATAGTATGTGTCTCCATTTATTTAGGTTTTGATTCTTTTTTTATCAGTGTCTTGTAATTTTCAGCTTTGCGTGTTTTATTATCTGTAGACCTAAGTATTTCCTTTTCTTTGAAATGACTGTGGTTTTGTGTTTTTAATTTTGGTTTCTGCATGTTCATTGTTAGTATTTAGAACTTGTTTCCTCTGACCTATTTAACTCACTTTGAACTGGGAGTTTTGTTTTGTTTTGTTTTGTTTTTTTGGTTTTGTAGATGCCTTCTGATTTTCTATTTTGACAGTCCTATCATCTGCAAAAGGGGTAGTTTTGTTTCTTCCTTTCCAAACTGAAAGTTTTTCATTTTTTCCTTTCATTATTGCAGCGGTTAGAATTTCTAGTATGATGTTGGCTGCCAGTGGTGAGAATGAACATCCTTGTCGTAGTCCCGATGTTAGGGGTAAAGCATTCAGTCTTTCACCATCAAATACAATGCCGGTTGTAGTTCTTTGTAGATGCTTTTTATCTCGTTGGTTTATTTTTAAAGTCTGAGTAATTAGAGGCTCCAGAATAATGTCAGAGTTTTCAAGAATTGGATAGGAGACAAAGAGAAAAGTCTGAGAAATTTCTACCCAATAATTTCTGGAATTACTTTTTATTCATTTTGACTCCTAACTAGGGCTTGTTCTAATACAGTTCTTGCCAAGATTGCATCACATGCAGCCTTGACTTGGATTTGGGTTACATATATAATCTGCCAAGATATTTTAGTAATCTGAAACTTTTTAGATATTTATACTGCTTTTCTCTCTCTAGTCCCAAGTACTAAAAAAAAGTGTGTGCTTTTTGTCAGGGGAATCTTGCTATACCTTGAATGTGATGCGTGCTTTGCCTTTGTTACTCCCTCTGTCTACAAAGAATCCCCACACACATGTACGCTGCTCTCTATTTCACTGGTCTTTCAAAGCATCTTTTACGTCTCTAGGTTAATTTTCCTTCCTCTACACACTTTCCGCCATTAGAGCAAGGCCATTTAAATTCCACTTTTGATCTCGAGTCTGACTCTAACCAGACAGGGCTCCCCTCAAAAGGAGGCCCCCCAAGTGATTAGTGGCTTCAGAACCTAGCACACAGTAGGCTGAAGTTCTGTAGGCTCTCAGTGAATACTTGTTTAGTAAGTGACTGCTCCCTTTTCCATCCTTGGTACTAAATGGATATTTAATAGATTCTTTATCTCGTAGACGCTTTCAATTTCCAGAAAGTTTGAGATGTATTATAATATACTTAATCTGGATTGAACTTGAACTTTATACATCTTAATGGAAAAACCACAAAATTCTATTTGGCATGCATAAGCTTCATCTAGTGAGCCTGTTAAAAATGCAGATCTAATTCTAACTCAGTAGTTTTAAGTAATTCCCAGAGATCTGCATTTGGAATAAGAATCTTAGGTGATAATGATGCTTGTGGTCCTGGACTGCACTTTGAGTAACATAAGCTAAGCTCTCAGGAGATTCTGCTTTTTAGGGAAAAAAAGGTCCATTATAATTACAGTGCTCTGCCAACAGCAAAGCCCTGGAAAAACCTGTCAAGACCACTACAGTTATTTTCCTTTGCTATCCCTGATGCATATGCTCCCTGAACTGGCCACATCAAGTATCCCAACATAATGTTCCTTGCCCTGGTCTACTGTGGAGATGTATCAATGCAAGTGTCTGGAGCGATGGACAAATCTGTGCCAGGCAGGATTAGCGCTTAGGCAAAAGAGATTTTTGCCTTTCAGGGAGAGGAGACATTATTAGTTTCCATAGAACTATTTGATCCTTTTTTGCATATTCTAGGTAAAATTAGTGCTGAACGACTTCCATGCTGTGAAGTTATGTAACCGAAGAAAACAAGGAATTGGGTTGAAATCTGCAATGATGATACATATTGGGTTGTTAAAAAATAATCTTTTGAAGCTATTTTCCATGTATAGGGTACATTGTGATATGATATACTCCACCACGTAGTCACTGGGAAATGTTTGGATGATACGGTTTTGCAATTCCAACTCTGTTACACTTCCAGAGCCTTAATGTTTTGATAATGTTGCATTTTAGTTACACATTTAAGATGATATAATGCTATGTTATCATATCATTTTTGTAGGGGAACCTCTGGCTAAAATAAGACCATAACCATAGTTTTTTTTTCTTTTATAGACACATATTTGTGAGTTCTGCTGAATTGCTTTACTCCGCGCTTATAACCTAGCAATTTATTACTGTTTTCAAGTAACAATAAAATGAAGCACATAGACTTTCTTATTTCCCTCCAATGTGCTGATTCATGGTGCTTAGGATATTCATAAGTGTCTACAGTTTGTAGTTTTATCAATTTGAAGATAATTATTTTGATTTTTGCGTTTTTCAAGATAGAGTTGAAATTTTCCATGTTGTTTTCTAAATTACCTACCCTGCCTCGTTTTGTATAGTCACCACATAGGCAATTTACATCAATCCTTAATAGCTGTGAAATGAGTATATTCCTTTACAAATTGACAGTGCAATTGTTCTGATACAGAAAGCAACACCATTGAGTATATTATTGTGGAATTCACAAGTTGTTGTTGTTTTTTTTAATCAGAGTTTAGAGAAACAGTAGATTTTTCGTCCCTTTTTCCCCATAGGCTTAAGCTTTGTTCAAAATGAAGCCAACAGAAATTTCTCCATGCTGTAATTTAAACAAAAAAAAGAGAGTATGAATGGAATTTGCTATCCTGGATTGTTATTGGAAGGAATTAATTTTTCTTTAAAATAACCACTGGTGATCAATTAGTATTTGCCTTCATTGCTTTATTAAACACTTGAAAAGAATTCTTCAGGCAATAAAAACAATTTGTATTTTTTTCACAGCTACAAATAAAAAGGAATATGCCATTTAATTTACTGTTGTCCTTTGAATTCTACCTGCTTGGTCATTTCCAGTCATATTTATCTTCTACAGAACCCTTCAAGACATGGAACAAATAGGACTTGTAATCAGAAACTGAATATTTTCAACTCTTTTTGTAAATAACAATAATTATAGATAGAATAAAATTTATTTAGGGTACTTACAATAAAATATTGTAGGAGAGAAATTTGTGAATAGTTGGCTTCCATTATAAGATGAAGCTAAAAGTCTTCATGATTTGGTGAATCACGGTGGCAAATGTGGATATCAGTTATGTATATTTCTGGTTCAAGATATTTCATTTCCTCCTTTGAGTCATGTTGTCTGGTTATTTAATTCTAATACATGCTTTGCCTTTTTGGATAGCCCAGGCCATTTCTGACACTATTGCAGTAACACAGGGTTACTGGGTATATATTTTTATTGTATTGCCGAATTTCCAGAAGCCTTAATAAGGAAATCAGAATTCTGCTTTCCCTTCTCAAAGCAAATGTTCTCCTCCTGAGGTTCCTAAGAAGATATTTTTAAAATTACCCTGCAAAAGAAAGGAATGTCTCTGTGTCGACATTTTACACTTGTTGTCCTTTCTGAAGTTCTGTTTTGTTTTGTTTTCAAATCAGATCTTGAAAATTTTAAAACCAAAATGAGAAGTACAGTGTCAGTGCGTGAAGGCCAGGGAGTTGTCCTGCTCTGCGGCCCCCCGCCACACTCTGGAGGTATGACGTGCTCTGTTTTTTCTTTTTATACTTATTGAATAAGTTTCAGGGCAAGACCCACAGCGTATGTACCATTATTGCTTTTGTAAATTACCCTGAGAAACTTGATAACCCAAGCATTAGATTCTGTCAGCTGAGTTGGAAAAGAGAAACTCTACAACTGATAGTTCATCCAGAGAAGTTTATAAACATAATTTACTCATTCCAACAAGAAGGGTTCTGAAGGCAAATGAGATCAAGTTCATTTCAGTTACTTAATGGTGCCGAACAATGCTTTATCCTTACACCATTATCATTTGTTATTTAGTTTTAGACCATGACATACGTTGGAGTCTTTGTGGTTTCTTTTTCTCTCCCTGCCTGTCTCCTCCTCTCTCTCTCTCCCTGCCTCTTTCTCCCTCATACACGCACACTTACACATGCTTATTAATATATGCTGTTGGACCTCTTGATATATGTGTAATATATACATGAAAATGATATGTGTGTATATTCACATCATTTTCATTGGGCTGTTGGAATTGCAAATTTTATGCTACATTGGTATAAATTGAAATATTGCTAAAAATTCAGAAGCTTAACAAAATAGCTATCCAGAGTGAAGAGGAACTTCAACACATATGAAAATAATTTCGTAAGCACTGCTCCCTAGTATGAGCCTGGAGTGCTGGTTTGATTTTCCTCTCATGCTCACTATTGCAAACTTGGTCACTTGTGGGAGCAAAGAGGGCATTATTAGTGTATAAATCACTGTTCTCAGAGAAACAAACACATTCCGCTGTTGAGAGGATGAGAATTACTGAGAGATAAACAGGTTAGAGAGGATCTTTCTGACCAGAGGCGAAACTGAGGTGTCTTCCCATCATAGTAAAGCTTATTCAAATGAAAACATGCTGGACTTTATTTGTTCTGTGACACACAAACTCAAGTCCTTTACCCTCAATGACTTGTCAATAAAACAAGCGTTTCCATCTTCAGTATCTGATCGCTGAAAATGTCTGAGGCATCTGGAGACTCCAGATTTGAGGCTTGATTGGCAAATATGATTGCCATCATGTTGGCTGGTATGGGTTTAAATTGGATTCACCATTCTACTCCAATGCTGTATATTTTGCTGGAATCTTTAAGTTCCAGAAGAACTTGAACTATGAAGGGAATCATAGAGTCTCTTGATTGGAAATAAAAGTAACTGAGCTCAAACAGGATTGAAGAAAATAGGAAAGTTTATGGGCTCACATAACTGGCATGATCAAGTGGCTTCTAGTACAGCTGTATGATTGACACAGAGACGTACCACCCAGAAGGACTCTCTGCCTTGCTATGGGTAGTGGGGGTCTGCAGATGGCCTGTAGCTCTCAGCTCCTTCTCCATCTGCCTTGGCAGTAAAGAGCCACTTGCTCACGGTCTCACTCTTCCAGGGGCTGCCCACATCTGGTGACTGAACAAGGTAGGATATAAAGGATCAGCCATTTCTGCCCAACACTGGATGGTTCTGATGGACAGTGCTCATTCCAGGGCTTCCTGCCAGGGGACCAAGGCTTTGTTGGACCATATCACAGTTCGCCTTCTTTCTCTTCCTAATCCTGCTTCTGCCTCCTTGCTTTCACAGGTTTTGATCATTGATGAAAATCTTTTATCCCAAACTCTATCTCAGCATCTGCTCCGTGAAAACCCAATCTGCTGGACCCAGGAGTACAACCAATTTTATAAACAATTGGTCTTTCTTTGTGTTTCTTGACTCTGCTTCCCTTCCCATTGATTCCATTGTCACGTAGACTCATTGTGGTGGCAGAGGTGGATCCTGGCAACGCTAAGCTCTTATGGTCCTTAATGCTAAAGATCTTAATGGACCGGACAACCTGTTGCTCAGTGGCTCCTGATTTGACTTGGATCAAGCTTGCTGATGAGATTATCCCTGCAGCAGAGGGCCGCAGTCAGCTCCGTCCACTGACAAGCACAAGGACGAGAAAGATGTAGTTTCCAAAAGAAAAGGAGGGTTTTATTATGAGATAAAAGAAAGAGATATATTAGATAGAAATTAATAATGGCTAGAATGAACATCTAGTAAGGAGATGTCAAAATAAAGTTTATTTTATAAATCAACATAAAATAATAGCTGGATAGTCCTGTCTGTGATGAGTGTTAGAAATGTTGACCCAATTTAAGATTCTGACTGAGTGATCTTTTTTCAGTGTTTTTATGATTGGATATATTTGCTGATAACAAAGGAGCTACCTTTTAGTTGACTAGGCATGCACACGGTGGGAATGTCTTAATAAGCTTTTGGATGAAACATGTTCCAAAAGATGAATCTTTTCTAATGTCATGAAATTGAAGAACTGTTGGCCAGTCGCAGCTAGCCTAAGTAATGACCTAATATCCTAAGTAAATGATCCTGATTTACTTCTGCCTTTGGTGACTTCATATAGTTCTCTTTCATTTTTAAAGCATATAAATTGGGGTGACTCTGGAAGTCAACTAGGATTGTAGGTGAACAAGGAAAGAAATGGCCCCAGATACGGCACATTAGCCCTTAAGAACCTGGAGCATCTGTGGGAGAGCAAATAACTGAACAAGAGCATACCTTCCTCTGTGCTAGATTGTGGAGGAAAATGCTCAGGACCAGAGCATCAGACTTAGCTGCTGAAAACATGATTCACATTGGTCCAAGTCTACCTAATGCTAAGATATTCACAGTTCACATCCACTGTCCTGATGCATTGATTTGTGAGCTCTGGAAGACAGAACCTACTTCAGTGTTTGCTCTGCACCCAAGTGCACAGCACAAGGTTGGTTTCTAACAGGCAGTCACTAAGTATTGGTTGAACAAATGAACACATTCATGAAATGAATAAAGGAATCCTTTTTTAGATTTGGCCAGTTATAAATGCTTTTTGAGAATTCAATGGAAACTTTGTTTCTAGAGGTGTAAGCATTTAACAACCAATATGCCAAGCAGACAGTGCAGGCTCTGACAGATCAAAGTGAACTCTGACCACAGCAGCTGGTATCAGCTCTGCTTCATTCCTTCTTGACTTAGGGACTTTTAATTCAGTGGATGATGTGAGGCTGGTCACAGAGCAGCTGAAGCTGTGGCTCCTGGGTTTATCAGTACATGTGATGTGTGGCGCTCACAGCCCACGCTGTGATCCGTTTGGTCCTCTTCCCACAAAATCCCACAGTCCCTGCAGGACATGCACTTGCCCTTCTCTGTATTCACCACTGTATATGACTTTTATTCACTTCACTTTTCTTCATTTCCACCTGGTCCCTTCTCAGTAGTCAGAAGTGTTTAATTCTGTCGTTATTTTCTGATTACTGAAGACACTATCATATTTTATTCATCCATCATGTTCCCTATCAGGGTAACAGCCTAATGGAGTAGACACAAAAGGCAAAATAATAAAATGATAATAATAATAGAAACCTCTATTTATTGAGTGCTGCTTCAGTGATAAGCAGTGTGCTGGCTCTTTGTGGGAATCATCTGCTAGGAGATTCTTTTGATTAAAAGTGTAGAGAGGAACTGAATGAGTGACAGTCTAAGGTAGAGTCTGGAAGCTCGGTCCCAGAGATTCCAAGAGGCTGAGCTCTCAGCTGGCTAATACCTGAGTGCCTTGAGCCCAAACTTCTTGTTTATAAATGGCGGATGAGGCAAGACACAAAGTTACAGTATGTCTTGCACCGTTTAATCATTGACAGATGTGATGAGCCCCCATACAGCTGTTTCTTTCCCAGACTGCTTTCTGCCTTCTCCTTGCAGCGGTATCATTCAGAAATCTACAGAGTCCTTCACTAGACAGGCATTCCTCATTTGGTAATTGGGAGGTTGTGGAGTTGGGACTAATACCAAAGGTGTTGGGTTTGGGTTTGGGTTTTATTTTTTCCTGTAGCCAGCAACATGACCTGTAAGAACTATTGCACAGCTATTTATTAAGAGTTACACTTGCTGTTCTTACCTTTTTATTTATTTACTTATTTGTTTATTTTTATTGCTGTAACATTGGTTTATAACATTATATAAATTTCAGGTGTATATCACTTTTTTTTTAATTTCCTGGGTTCCAGTTCTTCAATTATTAGCCTCTAGTAAAACTGTATTAAAATCTCCTCTCTTGGTGAAGTAAATTTTAACTTTCTTTTGTCTATTTGGGATAAAAATCAGAAATGTTCTCCCCAAATAGACTAGGGAGATACACGTGGAAAGAGCCTAAGTAAGGGTCCTGAAGTATGGAAACTGCATATATTATTCATACTCCCTTAATTCATCTATGCAGATAATTTATAGGAATGTGGCAGCACCCTGGGGCTGCTTTGCTTAAGAGGAGTCACCATTTATCTGATGCCATAAGAAGGAAAAATTGTTTCATGGTCAGTGACAATTAGGAATATATGTAGGGACTAGGAGTCCTATAACTTCTAAGCAGCACAGATTGCTGTCATTCGAGAGGGGTTGTATCTCCCACTCATCTGTGACATTTTCTGCCACTTCCTGTTCGTCTTCTCTGCACAGCAATCCAGCACCTCTCCAAGGCAAGAGGAATTAGGATCCTCTTGAAAGTTAGTTGGAAAACTAACAACTGACAAGCCAAAAATAAAGTACTGGATATGGATTATCTGTAGCTTAATTATTCTTCTAGTTACCAATAGTGTGAAAAGCTGGGATTAGTGTAATTACCACAAAATTGCTGATGTCACTACAAGATCATTAAGAATTCAAATGGACAAGAAAAATTAATATAAATAAAGTTACAAGACTAGTCCATGAGCACTTCATGATCATTAGTAATTAGACAGGAATTCATAGGTGAATCAAGTTATTGCGTACACACATTAATAAAGAGTGGATTTTTGTCAAAAGGTGGCTGATCAGATTTATTCAGAGTAGAGAATAGGCTTCAGTCTGCCCCAGTGTTTCATCAGCAAATAGCTTTGGTCTCTAATCCGGCTTCCTTTGTCTGTGCTCAGTGCCTCTTCTTCTTGAAATGACAGCCCTGCACACTGTCATCCACTGACAACAACACAGCCTTTGGGATGGAAAAAGGAGAAAGTGAGATAGCAAACAGCAGGTAGTAGAGGCTGAAGTGACTTTATGCTAAAAACTGCTTTGTAAATCCTGGTGGGATAGAGGCGAGAACTCTTAGCAACATAACCAGACGGCATGGGATTTGTACCTTCTGTGTCAACATCTTTGTCTTATTTTCTTTCCCCGAGATGGACAGACCAAAAAACAACCGTTGTCTCAGGTAGCTTAGATGGGGGAACCTGAAGAAAAGATGCCAAGGAGAAATTTTCTGGAAAGACTTGCCTAGTTGCTAGACCCTTCATCAAGGCGATAAGACAATACTTAGTGTTTCAGGATGTCATATGACTCAAAGTAACTTAATCTGTAATCTTAACGCCATCTTGTCTTCGGTGCTCGTTTTTCCGTGAAATATACTTCTCTCCTGTTTGTGTTTGTAATTTAGTCAAACTTTAAACAGTAGCTTTTTACAAAACTTTGAAGTAAAGAATATGTAATATGTTTCTGGCTCCCATCACATTCGCGTCACTGGTCATGCTGTAAAATGTTTCTCTGAGAACCCAGTGGTTTCTCTTTCCCTAAAGCAGTGTATCTGAAAGTTGCTGCGTTGCTGGCATTTATTCAATCACAAATTGTGAAATCAAGATAAAGCAGATGATTGGTGGGTTAGTGAGGAATTAGCATCTGCACCATAGAATATCTCTCCTAATTTCTCGCTCCTAACCCTGATAGGAGGAGTAAATAAACATGTCATGGCAAAGAGTTAGAGAATCCATCCGTAGACTAAATGAATAGTATATCACAAGTGCGAAACAATTTTTTGAATACATGTCAATGCTGATGTGACTGTTGACATTTACAGGAATCCAAAATATCAACAAATTCGTAGTAGCATTCAGACAAGTATGTTCTGAATCAAATGACACATAAACCTCAGCTGCTGTTATAAGGATAACGGCAGTATATTTTGATCTCTAAAGAGAATATCTGTTGTAGTGAATAGTCTTAATTGCTGAACATCCATTTTGTAGTTGGAAATGGAGATGAAAAATCCTGAGTTTCTCCAAAGTGCTTGAATGTGGAAACTGTAAATTAGAAATATTCATTGAGTCTTCCTTCTTTCCTTTCTTTTTTCCTTCCATCCATCCATCCATCCACTTTATTCTTTCATTGACTTATTCATGCATCCATCAAATATAACTTGATGTGTAGAGGTTTTATGTCTTACAATGCCATTTTATCCTAATAAATAAGGCCTTTTACTTGAATAAGCTTAGTATTAAATAGCGAAAAAACTGAGAGCATTGCTGGTAAACTTAGTAGGAATGTATCCAAATGAATATTTGTTGAATTCCACCTCAAACCACTCACCAAATGAAAAGCACTAAGATCAGTATGCAGGAAATAGACAGATAAATAGAAATTCCCCTGTCCTCTGAGGTTTATGGTCCCACAGGAAGTGAGAAAGCTGGGTTTGCTGGTGACTGGTTAACCCTGTAATGACAATAATAGGGGCCTTTATTCAGCCAGACACTGTGTTTATTGCTGATAACAGGGCTTCAAGGAAGGGAGAGTCATTCCCATTCTACACTGACAATCTGAGGCTTAGAGAAGTTAGGTGATTTGTCCAAAGCCACACAGCAATAGACTTGGGCTTCAGACTTAGATTTATTGCTTCTGGAGGGAAAATGTCCTATGCTCACAAAAATTATTGGCTTCAACTTTTTGATTTATGCATTTTCTGCATTCTAGGATAATGATTGATTGATTGATAGATCAGTCACACCCTTTTGATTGATACACTGGTGTAATTAGAAGATATAATTAAAATGTTTAAGCAACCCCCCCACACACACACACATGCACACACTTGGATGTACTCACGCGGCATCATGGGTACAAGCCAGCTTCTATGGGGTAGGTTGCTTGAGTTGTAGTTCTAACTCTGACATTACTACAAACTTTGGGCAAGTTGCCTAATCTCCAAATTTCTATTTTTTTTTTTACCTGTAAAAGGGTATAATCACAGAACTTATCATTAGAGGGTGGTTGTGAGGATTTAAGAAGGTGATACCCGTGAATTGCTTGAAATATCTCATTTATTTATATAGGCAAAAAATATACTGTAGTCCTAATGTGTTTCCTATGTGAGAAAATACAAAAATTTAAAATATCTAAATAAAAGTAAATCTATAAAGAGGGTTTTATTAAATTTTCTTCCCATATCCGAGGGGATTGTCTTGCCTGGAATATTTGTACCCCACTTTGGGAAACATGGTTCTCGAAAATGTTTGGGTTTTCCTCCTGGTTGGATTATCTGTGGTTGAGGATGGAAGATTTGACTGTCTTTTGTTGAACAACACAATTACACTTAGACATGGAGGAATTGGGATGCCTTTGAGATACCTCTCCTGTACAAGCATTAAAGACTGCCTCTCCCCTCTGGGAATTCCTCCCAGAGCTTCCACAGGCTGGACCCACAGCTAGCATGTTCCAGTTGGCCTCAGCTGATTGGCCCAGAGGAAGACACCTGACATATAAGCTGGGCCAATCACATTCCCTCTTCTGGAAATCTGGGATTTGACCTGATGGGCTACAATTTCGAATTTGGGAGTTTGAGGCAGACCCTTTCTATCATGTACATTAGGCAGCCAAGAAAGCTGATGCACACTGGGCGAAGATGCAGCCCCACAGAGACTAAAAACAGAGACAAGGGACAGAGAGTAAAGACTAAGGACTACGTGGCTACAGGTCTCCAGCCCTCCTCCCCTTGGCAGCTACTGTCTTTCCTTGGGTGCCATGCAACAGCCCCACTATAGAGATATAGATTGCATCTCCTTTCTTACTTAAGCCAACTCTGGTGGGTTTCTATTCCTTACAACCAAAGGCTCATAGCTAATGCAAAGGACATTGTTGTTAGGGCCACACTAGTGTGTGTGTGGAAGGGGCAGGGGAGTAATGAAACTGATGCAAGGAAAATAGGAAATTGAACATAAAAAATAAACAGCAATTACATGTCTCAACAAGTGTCCTTGGGTTTTTCCAGCATCCTTTTATGATTGAAGTCAGCACTGAATCCATCACCAATAGCCCTGGAAGGGACAGGGTCAAGGAAGACAATTTGGAGAAACTACGTTCATTACTACTTGCATTTTCAGTCGTGAGTTTCCTCAAATTTCAGGGATGCCACTGACCATTCCTCATCTGTTTTATTACAGCAGCATGGCTTCATGCTTTCCCTCCCTTCCATTCTCAGATACCCTAAATGGTCTGCCATGGTACGATGAGAAAGTCATTTTCTCCCACTCTAAAGATGGTCGGGTTCTCCTCGCTCTGGTTCTATCCACCTGCAGACAGAAGTCAGAAGGAGCCTTAAGCCCATCAAAAAAATTGCATGTGTAAACTGGAAGTTGAAATCCCCTGTTACAGAGAGAGCACTTCAACAAGAACTTACATAAAAGGTGCAGAGTTCTGACTGATATTTTCTGTTTTAAGTAGAAATTAGATTAATTTAGTGCAAATCAAGGATGGTAAATGCTTTGTTTCCCAACATCCCAAGCAGAAATTGAGGATGATCATTAGTTGGTGCTTTTTGTCAGAAAGAAAACACCACAGTAGCACTAGGTGAGACCTAAGAATTAATCTGTGCACAAGCAAAAGAGAGAGCTAAATGTTGGTTACTTTGCCATGAAAATGCATTTATATGTATTTAGTGTTTTAATTAGGATTACATGAGCTACTTTAATAAAGAAAGGTGAAAAGATATTAGCTCCAACTGAACTGTATTTCTTGCTCAAATAAAGTCCAAATCAGGTGTTTTTGATCATGTCTCTGGCTTCATCCATTTACGCCCCTTCATTTCGGTATCTAAAATCCGTGGTCACTGCTTCTCTCTCCATCAAATTGGCAGAGAGAAAAGGGCAAGAGAAGCCATGTGGGTGGTTTTTATGGACTAGGCCTGGACGACGCATGTCACCCAGGTGTACATTCTGTTGACTGATCCCCAGTCACATGGCCACACCAGGAGCAAAGGAGGTGAGAAAATGTAGTCCTCTCTGTGTTGAGGGAGAAGTGGGAATGGGTTGGGAGTATAGCTAGCCAGTCTCTGCCACATTTCCGTAGACCTGTGCTTTTGAAAATAAGCACATTAGGACCAAAGACACAGAGGAAACAGTCCTATGCTTTAAGGGCAGTGTTTTGCAAACTCTAGTGGCTGCACAGAAGCTCATTTGGAGGGCCTGTTTAAAATGTGGATTCCACAGTCCCACTCTCAGAGATTCTGACCCCATAGTGTGGGTCTTTCCTGGGCATCTGCACTCTTTATAAATGACCCAGGGGATTTTTTTTAATTCAGATAGTCCTTGAGCCACACTTTGAGACGTACCATCTTTAAGTCATACAAATTTAAGTATTTTAAAGAAATGTTTCAAGGAATAGAGAAGTGTCATTTATGATGGAGCAAGTGCAAGAGTTGGAGCATTTCAGTGGTTGAATTTTGTTGAATAGGGCATTCTGAACTCTAAAAAGGAAGCAGAATTCTTGGCTTAGAGCATTAATGTTCATTGATTTACAGGCTAGACAGTTGCTATCTCAGGTGCATTTTTTCTTCATTGACATTAGCTGCCTTAAAGAGTGGTTGCTGGTGTGCCTAGTTGTGTAACTGACTATTCCCTGGCTTTCTTCCACCTTCCCAGGTGTGGAGTAGCTGGTAGGTACCCAGCAGTCAACTGTGCTTGTTGCTGGTCACAGGAATTGGTTAAGACTGCATTGGTTAAGACTGCATCACTTTTGATCCTTATGAGCCCTGCTTGGCATCTCACCTCTGAGTAGTTTGATTTGTTTATTGTTATTGGTGTGTGTGTGTGTGTGTGTGAGTGAGAGTGAGTGTTTCATCTCATGGCTTTGTCTGTCTAGAGTAAAACCGACATTGATCTTGTAGGAAAGAAATTTCAAAATTGATCACTTTCCCTTTTAGGCCTAGCTCTTGTTTAAAACCTATTTTTCCCTATTAAATTTAGCAAATTGAACTTTGAAGTTATACCAGGATTTAAAACTAAGAAATTGTGAAATGAATCATGTGTGATGTTTTTAGTCAGATTACAAGAGTCGGTTTCTAAACTCCTTCGTAGAAACGCCACAGCGTTCACCTTCCCGTATTCTCCAAGGTCTGCAGGGGCTGCCAAGTGATTCAAATGGATGCGCAGGGCCAGGCTGTGAGGCTCAGACAATTTTTTTCCAGTAAGAAAGCTACATCTCTTAACAGCATCATTTATTTTATTTGCATTTTTTAAAATGTAGGAAGTACAGTTCTTATATGAGTTCATTAATTTTTTTGTCATATGTATTTTCCATATGCTGGTGACAGTTCTTATCATGGCTTTTTTCTTAATGTCCTCTTTGAGTTAAATTCATTAGACATAGACACAATTTGCCTGTTAAACACATAGAGATATTTTTCACTGTTTATATGAAATTTGCTCTGTATCAGTCAGGTTCTGTTGCACTAACAAAGAACTCTAAAATCTCAGTGCCTTATAATAATGAATTTATTTCCTGTTTATTTAGGCTCTAGGCTGTGGGTTGGCTGCAGCTACATCCCATGTAACTTCTTTATTTGGGGAAAAATCAGCCCCAATCTGAGATACAGCATTTTAATGTCAGAAAGCGGAGAAAATTATCAGAACCATTTAGTCTGTATACAAGTGATATCCGCATCATTTCTGCTCTCGTTTTATTTTCTAAAGCAAGTCTATGGTCAGTGCTGATTGAAAGAGTGAGAAACTACCCTGTCACAGTGAGGAGCAGCAAATAATTCTTAATAATAATGTAATCGACCAAATGCTCTCTGATTTTTTACTTTAGCTATTTGGCCTTTGTAGTCTTTCTTTCAATATCCCTACATTTGATAGAGATCTAGATAGAATAACCAGTTTATGTTATTCTAACTCTACCAACAAGAAAACATAAGAACAACAATATATCATGGTGAAAAGTGGCGTCAACCTCAGTATGGGAGAGAGTGGTCAATTGAAGAGAACATTCTCCACCCAAAGGTTTCACATGCTGCTCAGCACCAACTGATTAATGTCATGGTGAAAGTAGATCTTTCTATTTTTCAATAAATCTAGAAACTGTATGTTGGCAAAATCTTCCAAAATGTTTTAAACAATGTGGGTCAAACAATACATGGTTTGAAGATGCCTTCAGCTTGTGGGCTACAGTTGGAAGTCTCTTCCTCAAGGACACTCGATTAATGCTAATTTTTAAGAAAGAATAAGCCTCATTCATTTGACAGTCTGAGGGAATACAGATCTGCGAGACAGTTAAGGGTATGGTTTATAGCCCTTAAAAATTCAGTTTTATTAGATTCAAGAGTACATAAAATAATTCCGAACAAGGCTAATTAAAACAGCTAATTATGGGCTCTTGGAGGCCTGCAGTATTTTAAAGTAGCATGTCAATCCTTTTGCAAATTGTTTTACATACTTTTTGCTGAAGTAATTATGTGTTCTCCCCTTCTAGTCTAGTTTACGTCATTACTTTTGTCAACTTAAAAAGCAAATTCGCCTGTTATTTTATCTTAAAACGAGTTATTCAGGAATAGCGAAGAGTTTGGGATGTGCATGCTGTGGTGAACCATAGGCAAATCCAGAAAACAAAGGAAGGGAGCTGCTTTTATAGAGAAAAAGGACGAGGAGGGAGGGGCTGTTCTTAAGGGAAAATCCACTGGGAGAAAGTAACAGTTCAGGGTGACAATGGCTTCTCATTGGCTGAGCTGCAGCATTTCGCATTGGCTGGGCTCTTGCCAGCTGGGGAGAGAAATTTTCCTTCAGTAGTAAAGTAGTTTTACTTCCTTTTGAAGGTGCAAGTGTTCCTCTCTTCCTGTTTGATGTAACCGATGATGTGTGAGTGGGTATGAGAGCTCCCCCTACAGGCTTTCCCAACTCCAATTTAGTTAAGGTTTCTTTTATTAATTTCCACCCTATTAGTGAATGTTTTATGCTCCCAAAGTGAGAATAAATTAGTCAAACTAAACACAACAGTGTTGTCAAAGTCATCTAACGTGTGAGATTTTATTATACATGAGTACAAATTCTGTATTTGTGTCTGTGTGTATGAGGAAGATTTGCCCTGAACTAACATCTGTGCCAATCTTCCTCTACTTTGTATGTGGGATGCCTCCACAGCATGGCTGATGAGTGGAGTAGGTCGGCACCCAGGATCTGAACCCGCAAACCCCAGGCTGCTGATGCACAACTTTAACCACTTGGCCACGGGGCTGGCCCCCCAAATTCTGTAATTTTTTAGTCTGAATTTGATTTTATCTGGAAAGAGGTGTATTGGGAAGATCAGTGATTGATGTCAGCTAAAGCCCCATTCCCGTGAAGCAGCATGTCATGTTCCCAAGAATAAATACAATGACTAAGCAGAAACATAACTAATTCTTCTATTTGTAGCTATCAGTAAATTGTTTTTTCTAATCTAAACTTTTATGTAAATCTAGAAATTTTAGAATTTTTTTCTCATTTTCCTAACAATGTTTTCAGTGACATTATTATATTTGGAAGTATTCTTCATTGTGCAACTCATTCCTGTTACTGCTTTTAATCTCCCTTTGATTTTTATACAACATGCCACATACTCTCTGTACGTCCGTTTATTGATCACCTTCCACAGATGGAGAATCTTACTATGCATTGCTTCCCTGACAAGGCCATCTGATTAATGGGTTGATATATTAAATACAATTGGTAAAGGTAAATTCTGTGTTCCCACCATAGACTCCTTTGTTTCCTTTGTGGTTTTATACTTTTATCAGCATATGTTATCTTCAGAGACTGTGAAACATTGAGCAGCATTTTCTCCAGTGTGCCTGTAGAACAGTAATAGGTATCATGCAAAAGCATGACACAGTTTAATTTTAAAAAATAACTTTTTCAAAAGTGCTGGGAAAAGCAAAAGAAAGCATTTTTCTTTTATTTCTCAGAGCTTTTAAGAGGACAATATGAATTTTACATATCCTAGAGGAAGCCTCTAATGTACAGCTTTTTCCCAAAGTTTCTTGACAAGAGAACCCTTTGTTTATGCAGCATCTTGTAGGACCAGATGTTCTGAGGAGCACACTTCAGAAAGTGCTCACCTAGCCAGAGGATCGTGCACACCAGGAATTTTCGAATATCTTCTGCCAAGTGCTCTAAGGGTTTGGGAAAATACTTAAAGTTTGTGAAAGTATAGACCTCTAATTTCCCCAACTTCCTCTTGAAATAGAACAATTCTGTTTTTGCTGATTTTAAATGTTACAGTTCCATATGAATAGTCTATGAAGATAGGATTCTGTACTGACAATGATGAAGAAAGAGGAAGGAAGAGAGGGAGGAAGGGAAAGAGGAATAAAGGTAGTGTATATCTTATTTTATCAGTGAGCGAGTGGAGTCAGTTGCCTGAATTTGTTCAGATGCATGTTGGCTGTAGAATTCTTGATATGTAAGTGGCAGGTTTTCTTCATTCTATCATTATGAAATCTGGGGCGGAAACATAAGGAGTACTTTGACTACTTAATGTACTTCTGGCATTTCGTAAATTCAGTTAATTATGTGTGGATCACATTGCATCTGTTATAGTAATAATAACAGGCTGGTATTTTCTGGTGGGGAAGCTAGTCCATCAATCACCCATAATCATTGATCTTCAGATAAGGGGACCCATTCTGGCTGGCTTACAGTAACCGTATTGTGTTTTCAACATTACCACCAAAACATATTGTATTCCACAAATCTCTTAAGAAGGCCTATTCTCTTTCCACTTGAGATATGAAATGACATCTGAAGTGGTGATATATGTAGACTTAAGGCAATCTTTTTCAATCATTATAACCTTTAAACACCACTAACATCCCTCAGGATTCTTTGACCTTTTCTCTCTGTATTATGCCTTTTGACAGCTGAGAGAGAAGTGGTATACCTGACATTTGGTATAAACAGGAAATGTTAATTCTTGGCACATACGTAATATTGCCAACCTCTTACAGACACTCATGTGATCTGTTTTGTTTTTCCTGTGGCTAAAACATGAAGTTGGTATGAGTTTTCTTAATCCAGTGCTGGAAGTTAAAAGTGAAAGTTATTTTTTGGTTTTCCATAGCTCTGCTTCTGAGTCTTGGCTTCATTACCATAGATTAGGTGGGAGGCAGAGGTTAAACAGTCCTGCACCATGCAATGAGAGGATTTTGTTTTCTATGATGCTGGAGTACAGAATAAGGGGAGCTAAAGGACTCTTAGAGCAAGATACAGACACATAAGGAAAATTGTAACATCCAGAAGGAAAAATGAAGGCATTATTAATCTTTATATGTGAAGTAGCTTAGAAGCAAAATTTCCTATCTCCAGTGGGCATTGGGAGGTATCAAAGCATCCCCAATTTCTTTCTGATTCTTGGTGAAGTACACTGGAGGTATGAATTCCAAGCTATGAGGCATCAGTAAGAATTCTCAACTAAACTGAGAGAAATGCTGGTTTACTAAAACCAAGTCACTATGATCAAAGGAATTCTCCAAGAAGTAAAAGGAGTGGATGAAATCCAAAACTCAGTAGATTTCCAGATATCTCCGAATTGAGGGAACTTGAAAACAAGCCAAAAATTGACTTCCTTGTCAAAGGAAGCAAGCATTAAACAGATAGCCTGGAAATTTCAGTTGGAAGCGTTACGTAGAGAAAATTTATAACCAAAAACATGAGAATATTCTACCCAAAAATAGTATCTGTGTATATGTTTTGTTACATTTGTCAACTTCCAAGGTCTTATGCACGTGATTAGGGACAAATTTCTTGAATCAATTTTAATAGGAATTGGGAAAACTAACAATGGTTTTATTAAGACTGTGATAAGACATCCTGATAGGGGACGTAACATACTTATATATATCCAAAATGCTTGATCAATTTGTGTCATGGAAAATTGCTTCTTCTAAGCCATGTGTAGTGTTTTGGCAATTGGGATTGAAAAAATATAATACAGTTGGAATAGAAAAAATATAATAGAGTTGGTAAGTGTACAATCATACTCTATCTTAGACCTAGTAGAATACTGAGACTTAGGGAAACGACAACCTTGAGATGGTCTCTCTGGAACAATGAGGAGACTTCATTAGAAGACAAAAGCTGACATGAATTCTATGAAAATTCTTTTGGAATCAGAGGATCTAAGAGTCTCCATTGCAGGATAATTGCCCTAGGAAAGGGAAAGAAATCCTTTAACAAAGCTGCGTACGATATTCCCCATGGAAAATGGAGGTCATTTTCCAGAGAATTCCAAGTCAATTTACAAAGTTTCAGCACCATCGTGCCAAGAATTGGGGGATGGAGTTTGAGTGCATATGTTTGAGGATGATTCCAGCAATCTGGCCTGATTTGGAAATGCATCAAGAGAGATCCAAATGGCAAGTCAGTTTCAGGCCTCAGTCATGTCCCCTCAAAGGACAGGGACAACTTCCCAATCCAGGTGCAGTTGAAAGAATTAAAACATGCACTGCATCCTGAGCGTGCCCTATACTTGCCTTTCTTATTTCTGGGACACCTGTTAAAAACCAACCACTGTTACTGTACTAGGGAGATAATCCAGGGATAAGATTTATTCAAAGCAAACCTTTTATTAAAGGCCTATATTGTGTTCTAGAGAATTTTTGTTTCCCTTTCCTTAAACACTAGTTAGATCAGATTTTCAACAGCACATCAGAAATATTCCTAGTCTTAAATCCAGGGATTTATGTAACACAAAGTTGCAAGACCAGTGGGAAATTAATTTCCTCTGAAGCACGTAAGTTTGAAGTTTTCTGCCTCCCACAGTGGAGCAGAATTTGTTCAAGCATTGTTGATGACCTCTTAGGCCGTTCCCACCCCAAGTTATAAGCTGACTGCAGGAGGCCAATGATTGCCTGGGCCATTCTGGCTAAGTTGAAAAATATCAGGTCAAAGAAAAGTTAACTAGCGACTCATCATGTTGTTCACAACCACCAACCCACCACTGGAGAACCTGTTGTCTATATATGTGACCTCTATGATGTGTTTCCTATTCCAGGCAGAGAGAAAATACGATTCCTTTAAATGTCAACAATGTTATACCGTATCAAAATGAGATAGCTTTGAATGCATGCAATGTGATGTTATATTTTACTGTCAAGTATTTATTTACCATTATTTTCCAAACTTGCTATTTAACAAGCTTCTGTAGGGAAAAAAATTCAGGGTCTTCTGCTAAGAACATTTGGTATGGCTGTATTTATCCACACCTTCGTATTTTCTCAGTTACGATTCTCCTGCTACCCACAGGGTATATCTGTTCTTCTGTTCATTGTTTTTCAGAAGATCCGTGTTGCTTTATCTTGGGCATTACATAGAAAAATATAACATTACATAGAAAGATATGTTAGTACTTATAGAAGAGTTCAATGTTTGATTGCAAGGGAGACTGAGGGACCCTGTCAATTCTGCCACATCATTCTGTAACTCCTCAGGTCTGAGAACATGCTGCTTAGCACCAAAACTTTTATTTTCATTTTATTTCTTTGTATAATTTTCAAGACACCATGTAACAAACAAAATGGAGTTGTCGTTTTAGCCCTGAAAAGAATTAATAAGTACTTGTTCACTGCCGAAGTTCTCCTATGTATCTTTTCATTATTGCTTTCTTCCTCTGGCAGAAACAAAATAATTACTAGCAATGAGAAATAATGTAGCTGTTATATTTTAGCTGTTTATTTCCTTTGAGCATGCACACGTGTGCACACGTTGTTTCTTTTCCTTTTGGCAAAATTATAGATTTGCTAAGGAAGAAAACTGTCTGGATGAAGGAAAATTGCACACATGGAGAAAGGAGGTATTTACTGGCATAGAGTTTCTGCTGCATGCAAAGTAAAAAATATATAAAAAGTAAAATTTCAAAGTGAACCCTTCTCTTCAAGACACTTTAAGAAAAATAGTTCATGGTGTTTTTTTTTCAGGTGATAAAAGCAATGATGCTTATTATAAAACATTTAGAAAATTTAGCAGGTTTAAATCACAAAGGTGCAATCACCCATATTCGCACAATGCCAAAATAGCCATCATTTTGGTCTATTTACCCTCTTATTTTTTTCTTACACATATTTTTCTCCATAATTGAGAACTAATATATGGACAAATTTGTATTTTTTTCTCTTAATATTATAGCTTCAGCATTTTCCTATGTTAGTATAAACACCTTAGAAATAATCTTCTTTTGTAAAAAGTAACTATAAAAAGAACACCTTTAAATCATTCCTTGTCTTTTAGGATGATTAACATTTTGTTTGTCATTTATGGCACACTTTTTTCTAATTTGTCATCTTTGGTCATTGTATTTAGTGGACTTTAGTTTTGTTTACTATTTTGCCTTATTAAATTATTAAAATTTTATATAGTTAAGCCTCTTCTTTGTATATGGTCTTGTGCCTTTGGTGTCATTCTTGATAAAGTCCCCATATTATAAGTATGTTCATCCATATTTTTCTTTTAATAATTTATGACATTTTAAAATTTTAATTTTAATCCATCTTGAGTTTGTTTGGTGTAATATGTGAGAACGGGATTTGACAACATTTTTGTCAAATGGATAGCTAGCTATCCCAACGCTCTTCAATGCATAATCTACTTTTCTCCCTGCTTCTTTGAAATGCCACCTCAATCATAAAAAAAATCATATAGATAGATTGATATATGTGTATATATATATATTTACAGTCATGCACCACATATGATGTTTTGGTTAATGATGGACTGCATATGCGACAGTGATCCCATAAGAATAGTACCATGTAGCCTAGTTGTGTAGTAGGCAATACCATCGAGGCTTTGTGGAAGTACACTCTATGATGTTTGCACAGTGATGAAATCACCTAGCAATACTTTTCTGAGTAAGTATGCCCATCATTAAGTGACACATGACTGTAGATGTGCATGGATCAGTTTTTGAACTCTTTATTCTGTGTTATTGTTCTATTCTTACAACGTAACCATAATATTTTAAATGCTATACCTATTTTAATTCCATAATATTTAATAATTTGTGGGGTAAATCCCCATGTTATATGACTTACTTTGCCAAAAGAGAAAAAAACGTTGCCTTTCAAATACATTCATTCTTCTAAATGAACATCAGAATCACAACACTAAAAAAAATTTTTTAACATTTAAATGGAATTATCTGGTATTTGTATATTATTTTGGGAAAATTGATATCTTTACAATATTGAGATTTCACATTCATGAATATAGTATGTAGCTGCAGCACTAAAATAACAATTTTTTTCAGTAAATCTGTTTCTTTTTGCAAAAATAAACCACGTATCTTTTAAAAATGTGTCTATCTAGCCATTTATGCACTGTTTTTCTCAAGATTGTGACTAGTATATAAGAAGACTGCCTAGTTTTCCATATTTATTTGCAGATTTTCTGGACACTGTATTAATGTCAGTGGATTCTTGAATGATGCTCATGTGTTCCCAGAAGATACACTAAGAGCCGTTTTTGAAATATACTGAGGAGCATTCCATTGCTCTTATTTGGCTAAAGATACTGCTTTCTCTTGTTCTGATAGATACCCTTTATCATGTTAAGGAAGTAGCCCTTCATTCCTCACTGTGCTGTTGGTCACTTAGATTGTTTGGACTTTTGCTGTTATAATGCTATGATGAGTGTCTTTGAGTGTAAAGTTCAGTCTGTACTTTGGGTTATTCTGAGAGATTTTGTGTGTGTGTGTGATTTCTCCTTCAAGAGCGCAAGTAGTGAGGACTGGTAATACAATTTCTGTATTTGGAATATGAACCATTCTTGTCTAATCCAGCTTTTTTTCACTTTTTTTCTCTACTCTAAAAATGTCCCTACAGACCAAAGGAAAACCAAAAAACAATAGCTGGGAAGCAAACTACGTTGTTTTATATTCACTTTGGTATTTTGCAGTAGTGTGCTAGGCATGAAACACACAGTAGAAAAAGCTAGTTTAATTTCTTTATTTACAGATGAGGAAACTGAGACCTCTATAGGTTGACTGATTTGATCGAAATCCCCTGGCATGTGGCAGCGCCATGCTGGAACTCAGGTTCCCTGATAACTAATCCTTCTTTCCACTATGGCATGCTATCTCCCGGGTTAATTTAACAATCTGTTGAGTTCTACAAGGAAAATTCTCTTTTAAGTTTTGCTTAAAAGGAAACAGACTTCTGGTTAGGTTGGGAGGAAAGGGAGTTGTGGTCAAAAAGAGAAATGTGTGGAAATGATTTATCATGTTGATGGTCCCACAATTAGATAAACCAGAGTAATGGACATTCAGAAGACTTAATAGCCATCTTCCTTTTCTTTTATTTGTCCAATGTGTACAACATCCCGAGCATATTGGAAGGGCTTAATAAACAATTGTTAAATTAACAAATATTTGTGAGTTCATTTTCACTCAAATTAAAGTAAGACAAAATTCCTAATCCTTTGGTATCTTCTCTAAAATAGAATGGACTCCTCATAGAGATAAATTTAGCCTAGCAGTTTAGATAATTGTTTATTTTTCATATATTCATTTTGTGCTTATTGTTTTCAAAGTACTGTACTAGGGGAGGGGGGGGTCTATCAAAAAAATAGGTCAGGGGCCGGCACTGTGACCGAATGGTTAAAGTTCCGTGTGCTCCACTTCAGCTGCCCAGGTTCGAAGGTTCCTATCCCAAGTGCGGACCTATTCCACTCATCAGCCATGCTGTGGAGGCATCCCACATACAAAATAGAGGAAGACTGGCACAGATGTTAGCTCAGGGTTAATCCTCCTCAAGTGAAAAAGAAGAGGAAGATTGGCAAGGGATGTAAGCTCGGGGCAAATCTTCCTCACCAAAAAAAAACCCTCAGAAAGAGTTTGTGATGTAAGAGGAAGGAATAGACGTGGGTCTAAATAATAAAAGACAGAGAATGGTGAGTCCCATAAGAGCCAAATGGATGAAGGTATTATAAGCTTGAAAGAGGGAAGTCATCAAGGAGAAGGTGGCTTATGAAAGATTGTTTTACATGATAAGAAGGAGTTTCCTGGTAAAGGAAGCGCCAAGGAGGCAGGGCACAAAGTATCCATAAACCTAGAGAGAGGAGAGGAAAGAGAACCAGGAGAATTAACTCCACTCCCTGTATCAGTGAGTTTAATGACTAGCAAGAAGAATGAGGGGGTCAGAATATTTCTAAAAGTCCAGGAAGTTCATTTTGGTTTCATTATCACCTTGAACAGGCTCCTATTTTCTATAGTATTTTTATGAGTATATACTTTTGAAAATAAAAAACTAAAATTTTAAAAGATTGGGGATGTTGCAGAAGCCGTGATTGGATTACACCTTCAGCCTCTTTCTGACTGTTCCACCTTCCTTCCGACTGAAGAACTAGAGTTTCTGAACTGACAAGTTTGCATCGTAAAGTTTGTGGATAGAGTCCAAATTCTGGTTTCAATCCTGACTCAGCCACCAAGCACCTTGTGACCTTGCACAAGGGTTCATAATTGTCCTCCTAACTTCACAAGGTGTTAGGAGGAGTTCCTGAGAGAACGCATATGAAGCACTTTGACACATAGTAAATAGCCAGTAAATATCACATATGAGCCGTATTCTTCTCTTTCCCTTACACCTTACGCTCTATGAGAAATTCTACTCAACAAAATCTTGCGCATTTTTTTGCAGTTCACTAAGTCCACTTGGAACTGCCAGCCTCTGTCACTGGATGAGTCTTCTGTATTTCCGGTTTCCACTCTAGTCTACCCCTATAATCGTTGTCCACACAATAGCCACTTATGGCTTTGAAATGTAAAGTCAATCATATTACTCCTTTGCTTAAAGCACTTCAGCAGCTGCTTATCACAGGTAAAGTCAAGTCCAAGGTCCTTACCCTGCCCACAAGGCCCGAAACACCTGGTCTCAGTCCTCTTCAGGACATCCTCTCATTCACTTTTCCAATCTTTCATTCTACCCAGACTCACTGTCCTCTTGCTCCTTCCAGAACTCCCAGGACTTGGAGCCTTTGCCCTGGCTGTTGCATCTGCCTCAAACGTTCAGTCCCCAAATCTCTGCATGGCTGACTTCTTGCCATTGAGGGCTCAGCTGAGATGGCCTTTTTCCTGACCATTGCATCAAGCAACCTCCTCTCCTAGTCACTCTGTATCCCATTATCCGGGTTTATTTTCTTTACAGCATTTATCATTTTCTTAACACAGAATCTACCTCTGCATGAGTTAGGACTTTGCTAAATTTTTCAGCTTTGTATCCTTACAGCCAAGAATAATGCTTAGTGTATAGCACACACTCAATAAACAGGTGTCAGTACCTGCTGGAATGCTAAAAATGTTGTTTACTGCCTGCTTTATTCAAGGTAATATGCTGTTGGAAGTTTCTGTCATAACGATTTATCAGGTATAGTTTGTGATACAGAAGTGAAAATGGCATGGCTCTAAATAAGACAAAGTAGAAAATGGTGACCACTGAAGATTTGAAGTTTTATGAGCTCAGATGAAGTTTCATTTGGTGAGCTGTTATTAGGGGGAAAAAAAAAGACCCATCATTAAGTATGCCAGCTAGATTATTAGAAATCCCGTCTGTTCATGGCATAATTCCTTACCTATACCTTAAGCAGTGCTTCTGTATTTTGTTACTGGGAAGAAGAGAAAAAAAACACAGACCTTAGGGGTTCTGGGACACAGCCATGTGAGAGCAACCGTCAGCCCAAGAATCCCTTGAAGTCTCGTATCTTACTTTGAAAATTCATGCAGTTTTTGCATTCTACTCCATAATACATCCATATGGTAAAATTGATGCCCTAGGAAGATGCGCAGTGTGAACCCCAGGGGCTCACATATCCCCAGCAACCAGGCTTCTGCTCCTGGGGAGCATACCCTCCAGTCTAAGGAACATAAAAGACCTGTATCTTTTGCCAAGTTTATTCTTAGAAGATGGGCTTTATTCATAAACGCTTCCCAACCAAAGCCTGTTGCTTAAAAGTAGATATAACGTGCTTGCTGATATAAAAGCTTACTTATTGGAAAAAAATGAGAGTGGTTAGAAGAATGGGCTATTCTGGAAAAATGACTCACTGAGTAGCAGAGAACTAGGGTGTGTGGAGGTGAGAGAATGAGGGAAATGAGAGGACTTGGGAGCAGTTGTTAAAGTGTTTTCAACTCTTTATCACCATGACTCCCTTTAGCATCTCTTAGCATCAGTTCATTACACCACGTTACTGTTATGTTGCCTAATGCTTATGCCGTTAAGAGTTAAATTATCTTCCCCGGACTCAATTTACTAAGAGAAAGAAGTGTATCATTCTTACAAATACTGTTTTTTAGTGTTTACTTAGGTCCCTTAAATCAGCTTGTTTCAGATAACTGTGTGAAGAGAGGAGAGAGAATGAATGAGAATATGAGTAGAGTGTTCACATTCAACTAGAGGCATTAAAAACCTGTGGTTTAGAGCTAAGTTGGTGAAAAATGTTTCTGTAAGTTCTATCTTCCTATTCTCTTTTTTATCTTGAGTATGTGTTTTTATGAAAACTAATTTGCTTACAATAAGGACAGTTTGAATCTCTTTTATAGTATAAACAGTTAAAACGTTGTGGCTAAAGAAAAACTCATCTTGTATAGTGATTGAGCTTCAAGAGTAAATTAAATCTGATCTTATTAAGTAGTGGAACCAGAATACATTAAGCCTTCTTTTCAATATTTTCATTAATAACTGAGTTGGTCTTATAGTAGCCAGCCGTATATAACCTGTCAGTTAAGAAGCATTTTTCTATTACAGGGTCACAAGGTTATCTCTCTTGAGTTTTTCTTCCCTTCTCTTCTTATGTTAATGTGTCTTTAATAGAAGTAGTGAAAATCATGAATGTCTTCTCATTTGGAAATCCAAGATATAGGAATCCTTTGCTTTGATCTCATAACTGATATTAAACACTGATCCACAAATTTATGCAAACATAAATACTATATTAAAGTTTCCTTTGGTGTGCAAATCAGTCCTTAAAATATCATCGTTATTGCTGGATTCTTACAAATGGTTCCCAAGAGCTGAAATGTTCACGTATACATGTGAAGCCCATGGTAATCACCAACGCTGATTTATAAAGCTGAGTACCCTGAGCTTTTACTTTACCCTTTGTAAAGTTCACCTTGTATAGCACGTGTGAGAATCTTAATCCTTAAATAGTCCTCTAATTCCTTAAGAGTAAACACCTAGAAAGGGGCACATTGTGTTGCCATGGTTGCAGAGAATTGACAATTACACTTTTAAACCTAAAATGGCTCAATGATTTTCACAATGGCCTGCAATTGCAAGTCCCACTAAAACTTTCCAAAATAAGTCTTTCTCAAATAGGAATTTTCCACCCTGGAGCTCTACAAAGAATGATTATTTTGCATGCTAAAGAAAATGTGTTAATTACTAGGAAGTAGATTCTAATTGAAAGAGTAATGGAAGATACAAGACTTCTGTCATGACCCCGACTGGGATGGTGCTCTTGTTTGAAAAAGCAATTTAACAGCAGCTCTGAACTTCAGTGTTCCCATCTGTTAAATGGAGATTATTGAGGACACCTCCTGTTTGAAGATAAACAGGAAAGTTAAAAGAAAAAGTAATGGAATCTTTGAAGGAGGGAAAAAAAAAAGAGCCTTATGTTAATTTGGAGAATCTTTTCTTTGTAGAAAATTTACTGACAAATTTTAATTAGCTGGATCATTTAGAAACTTATTTTCATGTATTTTAAGAGCCAGTTATAAATCTCCATCCAAAACAATCTAACTTTTTTATTTATATGATACAGCCAGTCATAGGCAGACTAATTCTGAGTTTCTGAGATTCCTCCAATGTAACTAGTTCATTTAATTCAGCAAGCATCTATTTTACACCCACTCTGCTGGACTCAAAGGATACAAAAATAAATAAGACGTCATTGTTGCCTTCACCGGGCTCATCGTCTAATGGGGGAGAGGCATATAATAAAGACACGTATAAGCCATATGATAAGGAATAAATGGAGGCTTATTCAAATCGCCCTGGGGGTAAACAGGTGGGAACTACAGGTTAAGGAAAGTACTGAAGTTTCACCCTTAGCTAACAATCTGTAGTACCTTTCTTACTGTATGACTTCATCTCTGAAACTCACTATACCAAAAGTAAATTATTTAAGATCAGAGTTTGAGACCCATATTAAAACACTTGAGCTAAATCAGTTTTTAAAATGTAGACAAAAGCAGCAAGGAAAAACAAGCAATGTTTTTTGAACACCTGCATGCTAAATCCTTTTCTGTTCGTTTTCACATTTTACTCCTGACAAAAACCCTGTGAAGTAAGAAGTATTATGCCACTTTGCAGATAAAGAAAACCCAGGCTCAGAGCAGTGAAATAACTTGCCAAGGGTAGACCAGGTAATTGCCAGCATGGGCATGGCCTGGATTGATTTTTTTGTTGTTTTTCTTTTCATCAAGCACTTATATAACCCTTACTAAATGCCAGGCACTTTTCATAAATGTTTTACAAATATATATTTATTGGGAGTCAGACTCAAGACTGTCCTACTCTAATTTCAGGGTCTTTCCAATTAATATGTGTGTGTGTGTGTGTAAGCATATAGCAGGCAATGGTGAATGCTTAGCATGCTGATGATTATAGACTAGCTGAATTGAGCCAATCTTGATTTTGTTCTCCAAAGCGTATGTGTAGCACTCAGTTGCCCATGGAGTACTTGGTTCAGTTGCATGCATTCATACATTTCCTGACCTCTTCCAGCATCCCATACTCGGGACACAGAGATGAGGATGATGTTCCTGCTCTGAGATGCTTAGAGTCTAGTAGAAGAAACAGAAAAAGACATAAACAGTTTGCAGGGAAACAGAATCAACATCATAGGTGTGTGCAAGCAAGTATCTAATCTAAACTTCTCAGCCTACTCAGTTAATTACAGTAGTTTTGATCTTGTATCAATTTATATTATTTGCATTTTATCTTCTTTGGTAACATATATTTCACTTTCATTCCACATTAAACATTTTCATATATTTGTTTGAAATAATGAGAGTTCTATATTTATTGACTCTTTTTGTTATGAGTTCAAAGCACTTCCATGCATATCAAATTACTTATCACAGCATCACAGCAGAGTAACAAGGAGTGATGAAATTCATATTTTCTTTTAAAATTAGAAGCCACTGATAAAGAACAGAAAGAAACCAGAGATTTTCTTGTGTGTGATGGTCGTTTTATCTTTATCACAGCACTTAGAAACTAGCTTTGTTAGTTTCACACCATCTTTTCAATTCAAAAGACTTAAAAAGAGAGATTAGCTTTCCTTTTAACATTTGAAAAATTTCATTTATCTCTAGATAAACATAAACACACTTTCCTCAGTGTTTACTGCTCTTTGCTTCTTATCATGGGAAATTTACCATCATCTTCATAATGACTTTTTACTGTTGGCCAGAAGACAAATTTAGGTTGGGTGTCATATGTCCCAATAAAATGTCACTTGATGTCACTCAAATGACAGATCCTTTGCCATTTTACTCTATACTGGATTTGAAAATGAATCTTCTATTTCTCTTCTCTAAGAGCCTTATAATACATTGCTTCAAAATCACATTTTTCTGTTGCTGTATGCTTAATTAACATCTGGAAGGTTTACGTATTTGATTGAGACTCTATATATTGTTCCAACTAATCAGATGCAGGCTTTTTTTTCTATTTTTCTATTTTACAGCTATTAACTGACTACCCTTTGAGTTTTTGACTCAGTAAGTGAGAAGAACAGTTTGTCCTTAAATTTAAATCTCAAAATCGCTTACCTTGTATAGACTCATTTCTACATTAATTTGAGATGAACATCTTCACAGACTAGTCTAATGAAATAAATGTATTATTCTTCTTCTTTTTGGCTTTTCCCATGAGGAGTAAGCAATTTTCTGAGTTCTCTCAGTGGTGTGTGTTATTCTGCTATACAAATTCTCCTCTACCTAATATGTAATCCTTTGCCTTTTTGTTATTGAGATTTTTGTAGAATGTGCTTTTATGATGTTTTAAGTGCTTGAATCACAGTTGTTGATCTGCTTTTATTACTATTAAACTCTCAGAGGTACATCAGCTACAATGGTTCTTGTCACTCTCCATTCATTGATGGCTGGTAAAAGGTCAGGTACAACAGTAAAAATTCTGTGAATGGAACAGGAAAGCTCTGCACTGTCTGGCAGATTCGAATCACGGGACTGCTTCTGGTCCTTCCTCACTCTCTGACCTCATCCATACTCCTTCTCTCCATTCCCACTGGGTTCCAGCCACACTGGTGCCAGTCTTGCCTGTTCCTTCTACAAGGCAGCCTCAGTCCTGCCTGAGGGCCATTGTCTTGGGTGTTCCCTCTGCCTTGTACTCCCTGACCTCTTCAAGGTCTGCTTCTCCCTGTTAATCACGTCTCACCTTAACTATTACCTCCTTAAGAATACTCTCCTCGGAAATCATGAAGAAAGGGCCAGCCACACACTTTGAAAAATGTGCCAAGGGAAGAAACAGTGAATTTAAGAGAAGGAAATTCAGATGTTTTAGAATTGTATGAAAAGATTATCAAAACGATGAGAAGTCAGAGCATGTGAATTTAAACAGTGATCAGCTGTGCAGTGCTGGTGGGAGTACAGAGTAATGCATGGTCTGGAAAGCAGTCTCGCCTTGGTCAGGCAAATTATTCTTCTCATAGACTTCAGACACTGACTTTCTGCTGCTACTCATGTTAAAAAAAAATTCTCATATAGCTTAATCAGGATTCATGTTTAAGGATGCTCCTTTCAGTATTATTCAGACTGCTGGAGTGTTGGAAGCAACCTTGGGAGTCCATGACTGGGATAGAGGATAACTGAAAATGTGGTTAATGTACATCATGGAGTATGTACAGAGGTTAGAAACCACAGGTGAAAGGGATGTTATGGATAGATCTTAAAATAGTACCTGGTGAATAAAATCAAGAGAAAGAGATGTAACAATATAATTCATGAAAAACCAAAATATGTGAACCAGATCTCTGGGAATGTTCTGAATTTTGATCTAGGTGATAGTCACAAAGGTATATACATGGGTAAAAACTTACCCGGGGTCCGCCTGGTTGCGCAGTGGTTAAGTGTGCACGTTCCACTTCTGCGGCCCAGGGTTCGCTGGCCAGGATCCCGGGTGCGGACATGGCATCACTTGGCAAAAGCCATGCTGTGGCAGGCATCCCACATATAAAGTAGAGGAGGATGGGCTCAGATGTTAGCTCAGGGCCAGTCTTCCTCAGCAAAAAGATGAGGATTGGCAGTAGTAAGCTCAGGGCTAATCTTCCTCAAAAAAAAAATAAATAAAAACTTACCAAGCTGTACACTTAAAATGGTGCACTCTATGCATGAATGTTAAACTTCAATTCAAAAATTAGAAAAATAAGCCCTGTTCCTGCCTGCCCTGCCCAAAGTAGTTTTCCCACGTCCATTTTTGTCGCATCCACTTTCTAACGTTCTCTTCGTGGCTACTATCATCCTTTGGTATTTTTCTGATAGAGATTTATGTATCTGTTTATTCAAGCACTGTCTCCCACTACTGGAACGTAAGCTCCTTGAGAACAGAGAACCCCTCTAGCTTGTTCATTCCTAAATACTCACACATGTATTGGCACTGAATTCTCTCGGTCTTGTTCAGCTATGCAGTTATCTTCTCTACCTAATATCTAATCTTGTGGCTTTTGTTATTGAGGTTTTTGTAGAATGCACTTTTATGATGTTCAGAGGGTTTAGTGATTGCTGAATAGGTGTTTGTTGGGTGAATGGAAGGAAGGAAGGAAGAAGGAGGGAAGGGGGAGGAGAAAGAGAGAGGAGTGGGGGAGGAAGTGTAAGTAGAGCCAAGGGCATTCTCCCCTTGCCTTTAATTTACGCCATTAATAACCCTCCTTTGCCTAAGCACAGCCCCTCCCTGTTGGAGGAATGCTCTTTAATTAATGCTCTGAATTAAATACTCAGCATTCCTAGCCCCTGGTGTAGACTTTCCTTTTCTCTTTCCTTTTTTTCTCCCTCTTTTCCCTCTTCCTTCTTGTTTTCATTCCTTCTACCTTCTTCGTCATTCCAGGGCCTATGTCTACCTCTTACATGAGTAAAGGCACATAACAATTCTCATCAAAGTTAAAAGGCAATGGGGCTGGCCCGTGACCAAGTGGTTAAGTGTGTCACGCGCTCCACTTTGGCGGCCCGGGGTTTTGCCAGTTTGGATCCTGGGTGCGGACATGGCACTGCTCACCAGGCCACGTTGAGGCAGCGTGCCACATAGCACAACCAGAGCACCCACAACTAAAATATACAACTATGTACTGGGGGCTTTGGGGAGAAGAAGGAAAAAAAAAAAGAAGATTGGCAACAGATGTCAGCTCAGGTGCCAATCTTTAAAAAACAAAAAATTAAAAGGCCATGTTTTACTTAAGAATCTAAGTATGAGAGTGCAAAATAATAATAATAAAATATGATAAAAGCTAACATTTATTGAGCATTTAATATGTGCCACTGAGATGTCTGAAGTTATTTAATCTTCACAAGAACCACATAGAGGTCAAAGATATTATTTTCTCCATTTTGCAGATGGGGACATTGAAGCTCAGAGTTATTAAGTAACTTCCTTAAGGCCACAAAGTTGGTTGGCGGTAAAGTCAGATCAGAATTCATGCCCTTAAGCGCTACTTAATACTATCTCCCAACTCAGGAACCAAATATTTCCTGTTTACAGAATGTCCACACTCTTAGCAATTTTATGTCTTTATGATAGTATAGTACTTCATGTCTTCTTTAATCTGAAAGCATATCATCTTAAGGAGGAAGCATGTAGTTGGGCAAGTCATCGATTATTCAGGTGGAGCCTGTTTCCATTAAGCAAGGCTGCTAACTTTAGCGTAAATCTCAAGATGATCATAATGTTTTATTGGGCTGCCAAATTCAAAGTTATTAAAACACCTTCATTCATATTACAGGCTGTTACGTGTTTAATTCCTCTGGTAAGACACATCTCCAGTAATTCATGACCACAAATGGGTTCTTATTATACCCTGATAAATAACAGTAGTGGCGGAGAAACTAATAAATGTAAAGGAAAATACTTGCAGAGTGTGTGATGTAACTGATTGCCCAGTTACATTCACCCATTTGTCTGAACAATGCTAGATCTGACTTTTATTGTTATTCCACTAGCACCTTCATAATGGTGTAATCTGTGCTGGGAAAGCATCTGCTAGGTGTTAAGTAGGCATTTGAAGAACATGTGGGTGGGTGGATACTGTTAACTAGGAGAGGTGTCGGGCTGACCCGGTTTGCCTGGCAAGCTGTGGCTGGTTTGCCCATGACAATGACAGTGTGCAATTCTCTGAGGAAGGGCACTTTTCCTTTTGTGACTTCTGTGTTGCTTTCTGGTGCCTAACTTTCAGACTGTGTTGTGGAGCTTCCAAATGGGTTGAGTCAGTTTCTTAAATGTTTTTCCCCTAATGTAGCTTGAAGCTTCCTAGGGTCTCATGGAAGGAAGAACATAGAGCACTGGAATCAGAGCCAATTATTCATCACGAAATGGCCTTTGCAAAAAGAGCACACTCTCAGCAGAAAGATAAAGCATAGAAAGGCAAACTCATAGGGCTGTTTAACATTTTTCTTCTGTTTAGTCAAACCCTTTAACAAAACTGGCACTCTGAGCCTCAGTTCCACCCAGGTCAAATCCCACGGGATTTGAGAATTCAGCTCTGGTAGAGCTTGAAGTCGGCTGTTGAAGTAATGCTCCTTAATGAGATGGCGTGGCTAATAAATGACATGTTTGTTCTCCTTAGATCATAGAGTGCTTTTTGAAGATCGTTGTGTATGATTCCTGTACCATCTAACTGCAGCGAGAGACGAAGGAGACATGGACTGGGGCGCCCGTTTAAAGGCAGAGATCTGAAGGAAGGCGCAAGTGTAGTGTTGACTCCTACAAGTTTTTATCAGGCTTCTTCCCAAGAATCTTAATTATGTCTTTCAGGAGCTCATTATTTATTTCGGAGAGAATAATAAGGCTCCCTTCCAAGTCGTTAGGCTTGGGATCTAAATTTTAGGCCCTCACTTTCTCTCTTTTATCTTGGCATATGGAAGAGAGCTTGGATTAAAGAGGAAGAAAGGATAATGATGGCATGTCTGAGTTAGTGGGTGCAGAACTGCTTAGAAATTCAGAGCAAGGACTTAAAATCAGGGTGGGTTCACACTTTGCTTCCCTCCCTTAATATAGGAGAGATCTCATTTAACCTTGATGGGCCTCAGTAACCCCATCAGTAAAAGGGGAATCATACCTCCGCCCTCATGGGATGGTGTGAAGACTAAAGGAGATGTCATTGTGCAGTAACTAAATATGTGGCACGAAATCAGTTCTCATTAAGTATTAGCTGTTGCTCTTACAATTATAACTGGTATTATTATTTTTGTTTTTATTATTAGAAGGTACTCTTCTCATCTATGTGACACTTTGCGAAGCATAGAATAAGACACAAAAATAATGTTATGGTTCTCTTGTGAATTATTTTTATTTTTCATGTTTGTTTGTATAAAGTGGATTTTAAATAGAATTTATCATAGTCAGACATATTCTTCCCATGAGAAAGGGAGGGTACCTGTGTTCTCTCCTGTAACTGGAACTCTCTTACTTATTAAGCAGTGTGTTAAGGTAACTTCCCAAATTAATCCAACTCATTAATTCAGTGACAATATCAGGATGATTTGATTTAATCTGGTCTTTCTGCAAATATAAAAGCCAAAGTAATTCCATAACATTTATCTATAAATATCTGGTCTATTATACAATATTTGAGCGATAAGGGTCAGTAATGTTAATAATTACAATTATATTTTAAATGCCTTAATTTCTCCTGTCAGTAACTTGCATACAGTCAGTTGAAGCTGCATATTGACACTGTGAATCCCAACTGAAAAATTAATCAATTGTGTAGGACAAATGCCAGGAGTTCTCATATTGATCTCTAATATGGAAAAGTGTGGGAATTAGCTTCGATAATCACATTAAAACTTAGTAACTAACATAAGAGATGAAAAAAGAAAGTCTGGTGGACTAGCTGTCCTTTGTGCTTAAGTAAGTATAAGAAAAGGCTGAATCCTTATAAAATCTGATTTCCCTGATTTTATCTACAACTTCCTGCCAAGTGGACTACAAGAGTACTTTCTTTGTTGCGGTTGCAAAGGCCAGTCAATTTTCTCTTGCCTGTGTGCCTGGAGGCAATTTTGTGAGATATCCTGTGAAGAAAAATGGGTAAAATATCCAAAGACTATTGTATTCAAAGACTATTTTAATTGCCCCTCAGAATATAACTTATCAAGAAATACTTGTTAAAATAAATATAATTATTAGGGTGAATTTTACAACTTTTTTTGTAGGAAAGTTTTTAATAAAAATAAATATATTATTGGATTTTAAAAGCTGTTTTTTATCTATCTTTGTTTCTTTTCTTTTTTAAACAGTTTAAAAACCTCCAAGTATTCATATGTTATACTTTTTCTTGTACTGAGATCGAGTCATATTTAAAATAGTTGAAATTCTAAAATCAGTGATTTGAGAGCCACACAATTTGAGTATATCTGATCATAAGAATTGTGTAATTTATATTTCCCAGAGGCTTTATATACTCAATAAACTTCTAACATATTGGGTTCTTATAAATATTTACAGTGTAGGCTTTTATTTAAATTCGTGTCCCTTTTTAATTTGTCAATATTAGCTTATTTGTTTTTTACTGTCTGCTGGGTGCCCATCTTTTGAGAAACACTCGACTAATTTTAATTCAGTGAAATGGATTTTTATCAGAAACCATCCTGGCCCTGGGATGGGCTAGTGTCTGGTTGTTCAGAGCCTGCAGTAGACTATCCTCACTCACCTGTCAGCCAGGAGAGCTACTATGGACCGACCATTCACCTTTAAACATTCTCCCTTTAAGTTTAGGATGGGAATTCATCAACTAAACAAAGTGAGAGGACATTTTTAATTAGCAGGGTCCCATTTTATATGTGTGATGTTAGAATGTTAAATATTAACTGTTTCTTTTCCTACCTGTGTCATTATGTCATCATTAAGTTTCAAAAGTTAAGTGGAATGGGAACCTTTTCTCATTTTCATTTAATATCTGCATAACACCCAAAACAGTGGTTGGAGATGAGCAGCTCTTCTGATTTGGAAGGCAAAGCCAGCTCTTAGTATCCTCATAGGGATGTCATGAGGTATTTCCATGACTTAAGATTAGAGACAGTCAGCTGACATTTAGAAATGAGTGTTCCCATTTGGAAATATTTCCAAAAGCAAGTTGTAAATAGATCTCCAAATCATTGCTAGCTTTCAGCACTATGCCGAGCAGCGTACGCACTCCCCAGATCATTCAGCCCCACCTACACTGTGGACCCCTGCTTTTGCTGCAGACTTAGCTCATCTGATTAATCTAGCAAAAAGGATACAGACTGGCCCAGTGGACAGCAGTTAAGTTCCCACAGTCTGCTTCGGTGGCCTGGGATTCTCGGGTTCGGATCCTGGGCAGGGATCTACACACTGCTCATCAAACCATGCTGTGGCAGCATCCCATATACAAAATAGAGGTGGATTGGCATGGATGTTAGTTCAGGGACAATGTTCCTCAAGCAAAAAGAAAAAGATTGGCAACAGATTTTAGCTCAGGGCCAGTCTTCCTCACCAAAAAAAAAAAAAGTTACATTTTGTCATGCCTGAATTTTGACTATTTCTCAGAATCAAAGTTCAGTCCTAGTAACTTTCTATTTAAGTGAGACCAGATGATTTTTTTTTTCAGAAAATTTACATTGGCTTACATTTTCTCTTAAGAGTAAAATTTTAATCCTGATTGTACTTTAATTATTTTATTCTGCACTGTTCAGTTCTGTCTGTTGTTTTAATGGAAGTTTTTTCTTGCCATATTCCCCTTCTGTTTTTTATTTGTAATAGTAATTATATAGCCAGTAGGGTATATCTCAGAGTCTCCTAAAAGTGCACCAAAACTATGTTAAAAAGCAACTCCCACCTCTCAACGAAGTTGGTTATAAGGGTCAAATGTCTCTATGCACATCATCCTTTTAGAGCTTCTTACTCTCAACACAGCATAGAAGACTTGTTTGGCACCTGTTTGCCTTGCCCTCCTGGCATCTTAAGCTCCTCCAGTTGGTTTTGTCTGTGATCTGCCAGTGAAAATTCTGTCTTAACTACTTGAATCAAGGTGGGCTGGTTCACTGCAGCATCTGTGTTATGCATCCTACCTCTCTGCGTCCTCCAATAAAACCTGCATTTTGCACATGTAACTTCTTTATAGGATCCCCATGGAGGATAAAAAAACAAGACCAAAACAACAGCAGAAACAACGGCAACAACCGGACGTTTACTGAACACTCACGATTTGTCATGCATGCCTGTAAATACTTCACATGTATTTTCTTATTTAATCCACACACCAAACCTATTGGCTAGGTACTGTTATTATTTTGTTTTTCAAACAAGATAACTGAGGCAAAGAGAGGAGAGTAACTTGCCCAAGTTACATAGCTATAGGTAACAGAACCAGGGAGGGATCCTAGTCATGGTTTTTTGTTATTGTTGGTTGTTTTTTAGTTTTTTGCCAATAACTCTTGTTTTTTACAACTCCCCTAGACTGTCTTTTGTTAAGTGAAACCTGTAAAGGAGATTCAGTATTTTAAGGAAGAGAAAGGATCTTAAACACCAGTGGTCCCCAACTCTTTTGAATTCGTGAGTTCATTTTAACTGTCAAAATTTTACCATCACTCATATAATTGAGAAGCTCCATAGAGAAGACAGCCCTGTGTAGAGGTTTAAGTCTGTTCCACATTGTCTGGATTCAAATCCCTCTAACTTTACTTATTTCTTAGAACTTAATTGTCTTAGATGCCTTATCTGTGTAAAACAGGAGAATAATAGTACTTTCCTCATAAACTTTTTGAGGATTAAATAAGTTAGTATGTATAAGTTGCTAAGATCAGTATCTGGCTCACAATAAGTACCCAACTTAGCCTCTTTTATTGCTTTATATTTTTAGATACATGTATACACGATACCAAAAATTCACAATGAATTCAGTAACACTTTTTAATGAATACGTATTTTTGTTAATCCCAGTATAGCTCACACGTTTTAAATAGCAGGACCTGTATATATATCTATATATATATAGATATATAGTAATATATAATTTGTTCAGTTTCTCCATCAAGTACAGCATGAGTATGGATTCTCTAATCTTATGGGAATTCCACAATCCCACAAGAATTCATAAACCCCAGGTTGGCAACCAGGGCGATCTTATGCAACCCTCCCATTTTTCATATAAGAGGAGAAGTTGAGACCAGAGAGTTTAAGTGAATCTCCCAATGCACATACCTAGACTGGGACAAAGTCAAGTCTAAACCTCAATTCCCATGACTCCAACACAGAAATCCTTCTTTGTTCCAAAGACGCCCCAAAAAGCTTATTTCAGGTTGTTTTTATAATCAGAGAGAGAGCTTGATCAAACACTGTTGTGTCCTGAAACAGTACTTTATTCTTTCTGAATTTCTGTTGTCCACGTTATCTGCTGTTTCTCCTTGCTAAGCAATAGCGAAGCTTCCCTTCGTATCTTCATATGTCAGAAGCCGAAAGGAAGTTTGGAGAGGCGACAGAACAGGTTCCATGTTCTGTCTACCTGCCACCATTACAAGTTGTCTGGCTTTCTAGGGGTGATGATCAAATCCTTATTGCTAAGACTGATCTCATTACCTTCTTACATTTCCTCTGGTGAACAAATGGGGCAAAAACAGATTCTCTAACTAGAATTTGAAAATCTTTCTCTAAAGAGAAATGATAAAATTTCTTATTTTTCTTAGAGCCCAAATATAAGTATCTTTGAGCTACAGAAATGAAATATAGCTATGCAGTTGCTTGATCTACAAACAATGTGGTACACTAAATACTCTGATTTAACACATTCAGATCGGAAGCTGGAAAAGTCCTTCACTGCGTACCAGCTGAAGGTCAACTAATTGAATTCATAAAATAAAGGGATGAAAGAAATAAACATGCTCAGAAATTTCCCAGAAGCTATGTTGTTGAAATAAAATGTGGTATAAAACAAATATGAGCAGTTTCAGTAATTCCCAGAGCCTTATACAACATATGGTCTCAAAAAGGCAGAAAAAGGATCTAGAAGCAGATATTAGCGTCCCACAGGGTAACTAAAATAGATACACTGCTTTCACTTATCACAGAATATTAACTGCTGAAATGCAGTTGACAGAAAAGAAGATCTTTATATCACCTCAGTTAGTATGATGGAAAACGACTCAAGCGGGGTAAATCAGCAGGATGACTTGTTTAATATGAATTTATGTGGAAAATAAAAGGACGGTATTGTTAGGGAGAATAAATGGGAGATGTAGTGGTGAGTTAGAAGTCGAAGGAATAAAGTTCAGTATCCCTCCAGTTGAAAGAGGATCAATGAACATTTATGCCAAATAGATTAAAATTCCTAGGTAAGTTTATTCTTGACTTTGATCAAGGCAGAATCTAATGCTCTTATACTACAGATCTGCATATTTGCTTCTTGGAAAGAAAAGCTTCATGTTGCCTGAAGAATACTCACATGATTGCTGTTTTTTCTTTTCACAAGGAAACCTGTCTCTTTTATTAGCAGTACCTTTGTGCAGAAATGTTTGAAAGAGGGAGCAGGTGATTGCTTTGCATTTCTTTGTACTGTTTCAGGTAAATATATTTGAAGCCAAAAAACACAAAAAATGAAAGAGCCAGTGCTATTGTATTATATTATATTATATTATAACTTCTATTGTAAGCTGTTTCTTATTTGACGAATGTAAAAGGAAAGAAATTAATTGAAGTAGTAAATATAGACTTTACTACATTTTAAGGACAACTTAGAATCATCAGACTTGGATTATATTAAATGTTTGAGTTGAGTTAAAAGGCCTATGCCCTTTTACCAATTGAGGATTATGGCATGAGCTTAGAAATCTTTCTGCACGATCAGTGCTCAGTTACAGATTTGAAGTTTAATTGGGGTGAGTTATTTTTTCTTTAACTCCATCTGCCTCATTGGACTCCTTTTCTACAATTTTGAAAATCACAGTGAAGGCAATATTCATTCAACGTTTTTATGTCAGAGCCAGATTCAGATTAGAACAGTGGTCTCCTTAAGAATGAATAGAAGGGTCATTAATCCGTCAGCCAGATACACAACTGTGACAGCTGCATAGTACTGAAATAAAATATTGCAGATTTCGTGGTGAAAATGCTGCCTTAGATATACTGCACATCAGGATGCTTTTCATTCGTTCTTACATATCTACCTTTATTGACCAAGACAAGACACATCTATTAGTTAAGTATGGTATGTTGGTAAAAAGATAGCTGGGATGTTGAAAAATAAGGGGGTAAGGAGAACCCGCTTACGTAGCAAGAACAAAGCTACTTCTACAAAGTTCTACAAAGCTATTAGAAACTGATATTAGATCCAAAGTTCTTTATAAAATTTAGAGACTCTCACTTGATATAAACAGCCATTGTTTTGAGCGGCTCATAAGGACAGAATATGCATAGAATAAGAGCAATATATTATTTTCTTGCTAACTTTTACCTCTTACTGTTTGTTATCCCTGGGTAGTAGAAGTTGTGAAAGAGTCACTGAATTGGGGACATTCAGATACTTCTTAAGTCTGAATCTTTCAGTGACCAGAAGTTATTCCTTGCACTGACTAGGATATTCTGTAAAGAGAGAGCAATTAAGAGAGAGGGATCAAGTATAAAGTAACAGCATTATGGAGGATATGATAAATAAGCCAATTAAATGTTTACAATCAAAGATCAGAAACGTAGGGGCTGGCCCCGTGGCCGAGTGGTTAAGTTCGCGCGCTCCGCTGCAGGCGGCCCAGTATTTCGTTGGTTCAAATCCTGGGCGCAGACATGGCACTGCTCATCAGACCACGCTGAGGCTGCGTCCCACATGCCACAACTAGAAGGACCCACACCGAAGAATATACAACTATGTACCGGGGGGCTTTGGGGAGAAAAAGGAAAAAAATTAAATCTTAAAAAAAAAAAGAGAGAGATCAGAAATGTAGACGATTTCTACAAACAACAAACATCAAATGAACAAAATTTTAACTGAAACCTGCATTTGAGCAGTAACCTTGTATTTCTTTGTGTATATTTCTCTCTGACATCAGCAGGATTTTTTTTTAGCTAGATTATTAAAATTACAGAAAAGACTATAGAAATTATTTCTCAGGGTTTAAAAGACATTTCTACAGAGTAATAGAGTAGTCGCTGCTTCCCTGGACATGTCTGCATAGCCAAGTAGACAAGGACTAGAAAGATAATGGAGACAGAGAAGAAATGTATGTGGAAACATGTATATTTGTTATTTAGTGTAACAAGCAAGGAAACGTGAGGTAGTGCAAATGCTCTTTTTCTGACTCTGTCCTATCACTTTTCTCAAAGCCTGCAAACTCTTATCTATATTTGATGTGAACCTGAGGCTGCTGTGAAATCGCCAGAGCATATCCTTCAGTACCTAAAGAAATTGGCATTTATAGAGCCATACAGATTCGAAGGATAGGAATTGCTTTTGATGATTGATTTCTTAAGGCACCGCTTTTTGTTATCATGTTTATTTCAGATATTCAGGCATAATTGCATATCCTGGCATAATGAGATATTTAAATAGCCATATTTAAAAAATCAAGTGGCTTTGTACTATTTTAATGGTATAATTTATATTAAAGCCACCACTTTTTTTTTTAATCTATCATCCAAAAATGTTAGACAGATCAGAAAGGGTAAAGACCATTTTAGAATAAGTTTTATGAGGTATTTAACTCTATTTTGGTGGATGGTTTGATGTACTGCTAATGGTAAGTAGTTGTACTTTTCGTGTGTGTGTGTGTGAGAGACGGAGAAAAGCATTAATTTCTCCAGCTTCCTGGGAACTCATTAATTGTCCCTAGTAAGAAGGTCCTTGTGATTTGGCAGGGTGACTTCATCTTCTGCTAATAACCTCATTTCTATTTACCAGTGAAAATGGACGTTTTATTTTGCTTTAAAAAAAAATCACCCATGTGGCAAGAAGAGAAATATCAAATCCCCTTGACATTCCTTAAGAAAGGAGTTTTAATTTTTATAAAAGAAAATGAGACCTAATGAGGAATGGACGGAATTATTGTGATGCTGCTCCTTTATTCACTAGCCCTTAATTATTCTATTTATTTTATCGCACATTTTCCCCATCTATAGAGTTCTTTTGTATCACTTTCAACCCTATGAAGCCCCTCACTGGAATTAGCTTCTGAGAGTTGATGTGGGAATTACAACCCAAAAGCACCACCTTTGGATTCATTAAAGGATGGGCTTCCTGTAGTTAGCTTGTACTAAAGAAAATTTCCATTTTGCAAGGGCAGTGTAAATTTTGCATATCATTTGAATAGCAAGGCAGGTCAATCAAATTATAATTGGCTCCAATTAGCACTCCCATGAGCTGTAAGATTCTTTACTTTCTCCTGGACTGCACTTAAAAAGAAAATGTTATTTACTGTCACTGAAGTCATAAAAATGTCCATTCAGTTTAAGTGATGAGGAAAGTGCAAACCTGGCAAGAGGGATTTGCCATCTATTTAAGAGCTGCACACCAAAATGCACGTTGTACCAAGCGTGGCAGTGTGCAAAATGTGCTCTTACAAAGCACTTTCTTTTAGCTGCACAAGCAGGTCTTGGCAGTGAAATTTCTAGTCACTGCAGTGTTTGGGTTTTGAGCTAATCTTAAAATTGCTTTCAAGGTCTCTGATATCTTTGAAAAGTATGTTTTTATAGTAAAAATAAGGAAGCAGAGAAGAAGAGCATTATATTCTCTTCCTGAGTCTCATCACTATCCAGCAAGTCCACACACAAGCTGGGGGTTGCAGTAACTACAAGTTGGGTCTGTGGCATGCGGGAATTGTCATGTCTTTGTAAAGCATCGCAGTAACTCTGTCCAGTCCTTGTTAGGTCTCATTTTCCTTTATGAAAATTTAAACTACTCTCGTTAGCAGTCTCATGCTTCTTTAGTACCCTTGCCAAAGGAATTATGTCAGTACGTGCCTTGCCTTGTTTTTGCTAGTCCTCCCCCTCAGTTACCCCAAATCATTGCTGGACACTGGGTTTTGAGTGTCATTGAATTTGGCTGCCACTTGCACTTCCTCGTCTTGAGATCCCCTTGGAGCAAGGGGATGATGGTGGGGCTCAGTCCCACCAAAACAACTTCAACTAAGGATGGGAGAGAGGAGGTTCGTTGGAAAAAAAATGTTTTTAATGAGGAAAAGGAAGAGTGCATGTACACAAGCAAAAACATAAACTAGCCTTTAGAGGGTTCTCCACGTTTCTGCCCCCACAAATATGGAGGAATGAGCTTTGCTTCAGCACCACATCACTTTTAGGAGCCATGGCACCAGGAAAGAGATAAGGGCACTTGAGAGGAAAGGAGCTTCCCTGGCAGAAGCATTAAAAATGAAGGCAAGGAATGGCAGGTCCTTGTTGAGTCAGAATATGATGGAAGATGCAGGTACCCACTGAAAATACTCCGGTTCCTAAAAGAAAATGGTAGAACCAAAAATGGTGGTCACAGGGCATATCGGAAAACTGTATTATCTCTTGGAAGCTTTTATTAGACAATGGAAATGGCTCATATGTGCTCCCTAAAGGCAGCGACTAAAGCAAGAGAGAGAAACAAGGAAATGTAGAGTGCAGAAGGCTTGGGGACTAGCCTAAGCTTTGTGACACTTCATGTGGGGTTAAGACAACATGACAGCCCTGTAAAGAAGAGATGAGTAGGAGTAGAAGTAAAGTAAGACAGGCAAGGGATGAGGCTGGCCCGGTGGCACAGCAGTTAAGTGCGCATGTTACACTTTGGCGGCCCGGGGGTTTGCTGGTTCAGATACTGGGTGCGGACATGGCACCGCTTGGTGGGTCATGCTGTGGTAGGCATCCCATATATAAAGTAAAGGAAGATGGGCATGGTTGTTAGCTCAGGGCCAGTCTTCCTCAGCAAAAAAGAGGGAGATTGGCAGCAGTTAGCTTAGGGCTAATCTTCCTCAAAAGAAAAAAAAAAAGGCAAGGGACTGCCAACCTCATTACTTGATCTACAGATAATACTGACTTAGAACAAGGCTCAGCAAACTTTTTCTTAAAAGATCAGATAAATGTTTTAGGCTTTCCTGGCCATTTAGTCTCTCTTGCAGCTACTCAGCTCTGCTCGGGTAGCGTGAAAGCAGCCACAGATAATAGCAATTGAATGAGTGTGAGTATGTTCCCAAATATTTAGTTTATAAAGCAGGCAGCAGGCTGGGCTTGACCCTCTGGTATACTTGGCTGACCTCTGGCCTAGAATCAGTCCTCAAGTATGAAAAGAGGAAGGAAATGTCATTTCCAGTTTTTTTTCCTCCCTGGTAATTGTTCTCCTTGTCTCAGGACCCTCAAATGTCAGATTTGTTAGTACTCTAAATCAAAATGGATTACGTAGACATTTATAGGCTAAACAAGGAAACCTAGTATATATACAGTCATGTGGTACTTAACGACTGGGAGAAGTTCTGAGAAATGCATCATTAGGCAATTTCATCGTTGTGCCAACATTGAAGAGTGTACTCATGCAAATCTAGATGGTCGAGCCTGCTGCACACCTAGGCTGTATGGTACTAATCTTCTGGGACCGCCCATCATTGACCAAAACATCCTTATGCAGCACATAACTGTCGTAATGCTGCCCCAAAGCAGCAACTTACAAACAGCTTTTAAAAGACAACACACTGAAATGTTAGAAGTGTCCATAGATGCCTTCTACTTTGCAGTACAGACTTCTCAATCCTAACCATTGATCATTGGTTCTTTGAAACCTTAAATTCTTTTCAACTTTCTACAATGTTTTAGATTTTTAAATATGTCCTGTGTCCCAGACCCTCTACCAATGTGGTATCATCTGTAGTCTCCATAGCAAAAATCTCTTCCCAATTGTGTGAATCAGTCATAAAAATCTGCAGTAACATCAAGCAAGCTCTCACACCCTTGTAAATATACCTTATTTTAAAGTAGGTCAAACTTCCCAGTTGGCAGCACAGAAAATGGCCAAAGTTACTTTTACAATTTGCCCAACTGCAATTTTGTTTGACAGAATTTCTTCTAGAAAATGCCTATATGGAGGATTAAATCTCCCTCATAATAGAATTTTATAATGGAACTGGAAATAAACCCTTAAATGTCAGTAGTGTGTGTATTAATGTATCTCCAGGTAAACACCAGAGTGACATATTTCATGTTAAATTGACTGACCTTATGCTTAAGTGACCCGGGCAGGAATGTGGATGGAAGAGTGATGTCATTCTACACATAAGTACTTTTTAGAAAGCAGAATTTCAGTACTTCATTTTCTTAATTTATGGCTTTGATTGGTAAAACCTCTTTACTCTCTAATAAAAAATATTTCACATCTCTAATATTCACATAGCATTGTTCGTAGAAAGCCCTGTGGCCAAGTAGTTTTGGTATAATGTGTTTGTGATTTACACAAGAGGTTGTGAAAGGTTTCGTAAAGTCTAGCTTGTTTGAGTATATAAAATTATCATTTTTATTATAGCTTTGTATTTATCATCATACATAAAATGATGTTGAAAAAAATCTCCAAAGAATGCTGATTTGATATATATTTTACATTGCAGAATACAATTAACATTTATTGCAAATGCAGATTTTTATGATAAGTAAATTCTGATAGTATTACAGCAGGTATTTTGTGCTTTATTCAGAATGCAGTAAATCACATAATTCTTTAATGTTTTCAATCAGAATGATGCGTAATATTTTAACACAGTCATGCAGGCAATAAATGAAATAGTACAGATCTTCTCTCTGAGACATAAAAATTATGACTCATTCCATTTCAATGAGAAGGTCTGTAAAGAAAAGTAGGTAGGTGCTACAAATTTCTGTGTACCTCTCATGACAGTGTACAGCATGTTAAATACAGGTTCTTTCCATAAGTCTTTAAGAGACTGAATGTTTGTACAAAACAATCAATCACTAATTCATCTGCTTTCCAGTTGTACTTTGCTGTCTCTTTTGGAATACCCCCGCCCCTGTTCTATTGACCTCATAATCCTATTATATAAAATCCGATTCTTTCTTAAGCTTTCTCCACTTTCTTGTCTCTGGTCATTTCTTTTTCTGTGGAAATCTTATCTACAGCACTTAGCTCTGCACCTGGCATAGTCAACACCTGATTGTTAGCTGTTACCATCATTTATATTAGTTTCTTATTGCTGCTGTGACAAATTACCAAAAACTAAGTGGCTTAAAACAGCACAAATTTATTATCTCACAGTTCTGTAGGTCAGAAGTCCAACACAGGTCTCACTGGGCTAAAATCAAGGTGCCAGTTGTGGGCAGGGCTGCGTTCCTTCTGAAGGCTCTGGGACAGAATCCATTCTTTTGCTTTTATGGCTTCTAGATGCTTCCCTCATACCTTGGCTGTTGGCCTCTAGCCAGCAATCACATCACTCAGATCTCTGTTTTCATAGTTACATCTTCTGTGACCCTCCTGTCTCCCCTTTTTGCTTGTAAGGACCCTTGTGATGACATTTTACCCTCCCATGGCAAGATCCTTAATTTAATCACACCTGCAAAGTCCCTTTGCCATGTATATTATTTCCCTATTGCTGCTGTAAAAAATTACCATAAATTTAGTGGCTTTAAACACACAAATTTATTCTTTTGTAGTTCTGGAGGTCCAAAGTCCAAAATCAATTTCACTTGGCTAAAAATCAAGATGGTGGCAGGCCTGCGTTCATTCTGGAAGCTCAAAGGGGGAGAATCTGTTTCCTTGCCTTTTCCAGATTCTAGAAGCCACCCGCATCCCTCCACTCATGGCTTCTTCCTCCATCTTCAAACCAAGAGCATAGCATCTTGGCATATCTTTTTCTGACTATGGCCTCTGCTTCTGTCATCACATTTTCTTTCTTCTGGCTCTGACCCTCCTACTTCCCTCTTATAAGGACCCTTGTGATTACATTAGGCCCACCCAGATAATCCAGGATCATCTTCTCAACTCAACATCATTAATTTAATCACATCTGGAAAGTCCGTCTGGTCATGACAGGTAAGTATTCACAGATTTCAAGGATTAGGGTATAGACTTCATTTGGGGGCCATTATTCTGCCTATCATGCTATTATTAAGCCCAAACTCTCTCTTAAGCTTATATTTAAATTTCTTTTTTTTCATTTATCTGTTTATTTTCAGATGTACATCATAATATATTTCAAATTTTGTGTAGATTACATCATGTTCACCACCAGAAAACTAATTAAAATTCTCTATTTATAGATTACCTGCCTAAGTCACAAAATCTATTTCAGTACAACCTGTTCCATGCCCAGAGTGGTTCTTCTTCCTGCTTTTCCTGTTTCTTCTGGGTTTCCCAGCTCAAAACCTTAGAGTTCATTTTTTTGTGTTGTTAGTCAAAGATCTTCATTCTGATTTTCTGAGGATGCATTTAGGAGAAGCAGTGGAGGAAGACCATTGTATGATTCTAGTTACATCGTATTTGGATAGTTATGTAACCAAACTCAATGGGTTCATCTCTCGGTGATTGGGGAACCAGAAAACACAACCAGGGCAGAAATAGGTAAAGAAAAGGTTTATTGCTTCACATGCAATGGAGAACACTGGGGATAGCTCCCAATGCAGTGTCTCCGAGAGCTTGGTGCCAGTGGAAACTGTAGACAAGAGAGCAGAAGATAACAGGTTTGTTTTTAACAACTGTTTCATTTTGGGTGCATGCATAGCAGGCAAACATGCTATTACGTACATTGCATCATCTGAAAATGGCTGCTTGCACCCTCCCAGAGGAGGAGAATTTAAGATACTAATGACTTTAAGGTAACTTTAAGGTGCTTGGAGCTGGAAGGTTTTTCAGGGTTCTTGCTGCAAACATGTAAGTTTCTCTGCAAGATAGCAACATCGGCAAAATGGAGACATCAATTTCTGCAAAATAGAAGGCATAATTTCTTGTCTGGAACGCCTTTGACAGACCATGTTAGTTGTTGATCAGATCCTCAGTAACCTTTCATTTACTTGGTTCCCTGGTCACAGGCCATATTATTATGCTTTTAATTTAAAATATTACTATACACTGTACTGTGAAGATGTGAAGAGAAAGAGAGCGTTTATGGAAACTCTATAAACTGTCTTTCTATACTAAGATATAATATACAGGATGTGTATTTTCTGTGTAATTTTGTGAGGAACACATATGCAATTTTGCCTTGGGTGACTGTTTAAGAAGGTTAGCGCTTTGTAATTCAAGGGGTATCAGTATACTAGTCTAAGATAGACTTCTAAATCTGCCTGATTACACTAATTCTTAAAAGAAGAATACGCAGTCCTGACCCATAAAACAGCAGCTTCCCTCCGTTTGGTTTTGAAATTATGTATGGTGGTTTAGGAGTTCTGCTCAGTAACTTAGCCCAAGGAAATGAGGTTTCCATAAATGGTGAAATTTTTTCTTCTTTGGTTGGTTGGGGTCTCAGGATAGGCTTATGCTGTTTTGCTCTGGGACACTAACTTGTCTGGGCTTGTCTGCAAGGCAGGTACTAAGAATCAATCAGGAATCAGTTTGCATATTTGAAGATCCTAGGGGTGAGGGGAGGGGATTATCTTGATGGAAGTTGAGGAGAAGGATAGTTATCTGAAAGGAAGTCAGTGAAAAAGGACATTTCCTCCAGGTCCGAGGGAAGGGGAAGTTTTAAATACAGAGGAGAATCTGTTCCTCAATTTCAGCAACCCTATGTCAATTCAGGTCCTCGGAGAACCAGACCTCAAGATGGGATTAGAGGATCAGAATAAAAATTAAAAAATTACCGGATGAAGTGCCTGTAGGGGAGCAGAAATAGGTAGACGGAGCCTCAGACTGAGATTCAGGTCTGACATCTGTGAACAACCAGAGGGGAGGAAAACTTAGACAAGAAGAATGCCAGACTGCAGCACAGTTCTGAGAATATTGTGATGTTATGATGGGGAGTCTCTAAGCCGAAGTTGCCCATGAGAGGACTCCTGCAGGAATGGCCAACATTAATACCCCCGTGGGGTTTAGTTAGCTAGGAGCAGCCCGGGAAAGTGCAGCCACAGGGCTCATGGGCTAGCAGGTGGAGGCCATCAGTTAACCTCATTCTATGCAGTAGGTTCTCTTGAAGCGAGACCTAAGTGGGACACTTCCATGTCTACCACAGTCCACTTTTTTATTTATACATATTCACTTCATGTTCATGCTTGGGAACAGCCTTAAAATGATTTTAATTTTGACTTCCTTCCCTCACTTCTAACAGTCAGTCGTTACTGGGTTACATAGGCAAAGCCACCACAATATCTCTATAACAATGTAATAATAGTATAATACTTAAGTATTAACAATATCAATTTAGGATTAAGAGAAATACTACAAATGGAGTCTTATAACATTTTTGTGTTGAACATTTTCAATCAAAATTTCATGTGTAATATTTATCCCAAGCTGTTACATTTGTTATTGTTCGTACATTCTCCTTGCTGTGTAATGTTTTCTTACATGAATTTATTAGATTTTAGGTTTTCTGACTCTGAATCTGAGTTCTTTCCATCAGCCATTCTCATTTTAGTGTGAAGTGGTTTGGTAAGATAGACTTCTTATTCTTAATGCCTCACTAAGATCTATTATATTGGATAGCAGTGGAAGTTTTACTCTGGCTGGATAAAAGGAGGAGGGACACTCTTATTAATCTCATGAATAGAACACTTTGGAAAGCAGGGTAAGATTGCTCTTCCCCCTTTAAAGCAAGGTGAGGTTGTGGGGGTTGGGGAACGTTGTGGGTGGGACTATTTGCTTAGAGCAGCAGGAAGACACCAAAGGACTATTGCTATAACGGCTGTCAGTTTTAACAACTGCAGAACAAATGCAGCATACCTTACCAGCATTCTTTTCCTCTGCGGGTTATTTAGTACAATTGTAAGAGAAAAACACCATTGGGGTAAGCATGAGGCCAACTGTGGAGTAGGTGTTTGAGACACCTTTTTTTCAAACAATCTGACAAACAACTTTAGATTTCACAACCTATCACATGACTAATTGGAATTTCATGAAACGCTCTACTGATAAGATAACATGATGTAAAGGTGAGTTCAAGGTTAAAAATCAGTGTTTCTGAACATCTGTACAATGTGCTGTGAATCAAGCATTCACATTTACGTTGAAGGTAGAAGGGAGTCTGTCATCAGGTTTCATTTCTTCCAGGGACTTACCAGCCTCTCTTCTCTACTTGCTTTTCTCACATGCCCTTCACTCCACCTGGAGTGTTTTTATCCCTGCCCTTCACAATGTTCTCCTGTCCTTTAACACCCGTTCTGCCATCATGAAAGAATGTCACCTCTCCTTCCTCTGAAACCCATAGCCACTCTCACCCAGCCCTTACACAGTCTCATTGTTGTTGGTGTACTCACTCACTGTCCCCCTCTACCAAAGGGAAAGACCCTTCACCAGTGGAATTGTGCCTTAAATATATTTTTGAACTTATTATTCATTAAATTTATTTTGATTACATATGTTTTCCAAATATTCTTTTGGAAAAGCATTATAGTAATGAACCAATACAGTAAGGTTAATAAAATTGTAAAAGAAAATAGGGCAATGGAAAGAAGGAATCAAATAAGCCAACCACAGTAACTGTGCTTAAATATCAACTTGGCTCTAACAAATATGGGCATCTAGAACAAAGCAGCATAACAGTATTTATTCTTCATTATCACAGAGGAGAAGAACAATAGTCTCTTTGGAGAAAGTTGGTTTACCTTGACCCTCAAGTTTAAGAAAACTCTCGTATTAGACTTTACATAGGAGATAATTAGTAAGCATAATTTTACCCTTAATTAATGAATGCTTATTGAGGTCTACTAAATATTTTTGAATATTTTGAATATTTTTGAATTTTGCTAATTGGAGGGTAGGGACAGGCAGGACAAAAATTGACATCACTTGTTTACCACGTGGTGGAGGATGATTAAGTAAGAAGATCATTACGTACAGAATGATAAGCGCTTTAATTGAAATAACTTTAAAGTTGCTCTATATAAAAGCACCTACCCAGAGGACTAGGAGTAAGGAAGACTTCTCAGAGATGGTGATTCCTGATGTTGGAACCAAGCTTTGAAAACCACCTGGAAATATTGCAGCAGAGTAGCGTTTGGTGTTGAAAGGGGAGAAAGCAAAAGAGTAGACAGAGAAAAAGGATATTGCAGCCTCCTAGAGCAGCATGTACAAAGACCTAGGGGCAAGAGAGAGTATGGGGCTTCTTAGGTGCTGAGGCTTTGAGCAGGGCCTTCTCCATGCAGGGTCTCATATTCAAGTTAAGCAATTTCACATTATTCCTGAGAATACCAAAGAATTTCAACAAGTGTTACATCAGGAATTGACATGATGAGACTGGTAATTTTGAAAGATCATAGAACAGGTAGTATGGAGATAGAAATTAAAGGGAGCAAGACGGAAGCCAGAGAGACTTGTTAGGAGGTATCTGGAGTATCGATGATGATGACAGTACTAATAATGCTCCCACAAAAATGCCAATCAGCAGTATCCTCCGTAATAACACAGAATGAATGCAGAATCATTTCACATAACTGTTTCTCTTCATGACCTGCAGCCGAAACACTCAGCAGTACCTTGTATTAAAGGTAGTTTCATATATTTTTAATATATGATGGAAAACTTTCCTTAATAATGGAACTTCTCTCCAAAATTTTTATTAGAACTGTCATATGCTTGGATCTTCAATGAATATCCATCGTTTGTTGAAGAAGATAGTCGGAGATTTGTCTCTCAAGAGACAGGCCACCTCTACATAGCCAAGGTGGAGCCATCCGATGTGGGAAATTACACATGTGTGGTGACAAGTACGGTGACGAATGCCAGAGTGCTGGGATCTCCAACTCCTTTGGTGCTACGTTCTGATGGTATGAAATGTTTCAAGGTGCAATTCTAAGTGAAATATTGTGAATACAAGCAAAAACAAAAGGGAAAAGTATATCTTGAAGAATTATTTCATTTTTTTCAGAATGAAAAATACTTAGGAGTACAATGACTAAAATGATTCCGTAAATCATAGGACACCATATGTAGTGTTTACCCAAGACCATCTTCACAATTTGCAAGGACCAGGGAAAAATGAAAATGAGGAGCCCTTTGTTCAAAAACTATTAAGAATTTCAAGATGGTGACAACAGACCATTAAAACAAGCACGAGGCCCTTCTGAGCCTGGGGCCCAGGGAGCATTCCTATGAAGTTCTCTGTCCTGACTTTTGCCAGCTTGAGATTCTTAAAGCTCTGGATATTTTTGTTATAGGCAAAAAAGTATTTCTAAAAAATAATTAAATTAAGAAAAGTGTCCATTAGATCCCCACAACTTATTCATCTTATAATTGAAAGTTTGTACCTTTTGACCAGCATCTCTGCATTTTCCCCACTCCCAGCAGTATGGTGGTTATAGTTAATAATACTGTAGCTTATACTTGAAACTTGCTAAGAGAGTGGATCTTAAGTGTTCTCACCATAAAACTTTAAAAATTTTAAAAAATATAAGTGATTATCTATGTGAGATGCTAGATGTGTTAACTTGTTTGAGGTAATTTTTTTGCAGTGTATTTGTATATTAAATCATTGCGTTATACACCATAAGAAATCACATTGTACAACCTAAATATACAGGTTTTTATTTGTCAATCATATCTCAATAAAGCTGAGAAAAAAAGAAAAAAATCTGTTTCATCAACCCCTTCATGGTAGTTTCAGGGGAGCCCATGAGCTGCAGAGGAAACAGACTTGTAAACCTGAGTAATTGCCCCACTTACACAAAACCATGTCAGATACAGGGCAATGCCATGACCACAAGTTATCTAAGCGCTTCTTTCCATCAGTTATAACTGATTTTGACCTTTCCCATTTATTAAGTTACTGTTTCTTTTCTCCAAGGAGCCATTTAATACATTTAAGATTGGTGTTGATGCTACCAGGGTACCATTAAGTAGATTCCCTCCCATAATTTTTGCTCTTTAGGATATTTCAAGCAGTCATAATATATTGCATATTTCAGTTGACTAGAAATGTCCAAATTGAATACAGAATAAAAAAGCCTCCCATTTTATATAATGTAAAAGGCATAGCGGTTTTCTTGGAACTGCTCTGTAAGCAGTCATTTACAAGTCAGGGAATCCAAAGCTCCTGAATGTTTGTTAGTGTTGCATGCTTGGCTCAAGTTAGCACTGCTTCTAAAAGTGCTTCATAGACGGCTAGTGAGTAAATCATTAGGAGAAACCCATTCAAAATGAAGCAAAAGAAAATTTTTATTTAAGAAAAATGGGACAATTCCAAAGGAAACGTTGAAACTATTAACTTTGTGGATTTACAGGTGTGATGGGTGAATATGAACCGAAAATAGAAGTTCAGTTTCCAGAAACTCTTCCAGCAGCTAAAGGTTCAACTGTGAAACTGGAATGTTTTGCCCTTGGAAAGTAAGTTTTATAACATTGACTCCGATGTGCTGAAATATTAGGTTGCTGTAAGAGAGCAAGATAGTTTTTGACAGACTCTTCTTTTCCTTATTTTCTAAAATTTTCTGTCATTTAGAAGCAAGGGAAAAATAAAATACAGGGAAAAGGCACATATATAATTTAGTTTGAAGCTTTAAAGGCAATTTGCAGAAAATGACTGTGCCTGCCTAATTTCATAAACTAAATTGGTACTATTTTTCTTTTGCTTGTTCATTTGTTGTATTATAATAGTGGGTATGTGTTAGACTCTTTTCTCTAAATCATGAATTAACTCAAGAAAATGCACAGTTTATTTTATTACAATATGACTTGGGTAAATCTTTGCATCATGTTTATGTAATTGACAGTTGGAGGTGTTGTTCTGCATTTGAAAACCTGTGCCTTTTTGCTCTGTCCTAATGAAAGCTTTATTTTGTCAATGGCTTCCAGACATCAGTATAAAATAGCTAATAACCTGACAATTTTCTTCCTAGTCCCATACCTCAGATTAATTGGAGAAGAAGTGACGGACTGCCTTTTTCCAGTAAAATTAAGTCGAGGAAATTCAATGGTGTGCTTGAAATCCCCAACTTCCAGCAGGAAGATGCAGGTTCCTATGAATGCCTTGCTGAGAATTCACGAGGAAAAAATGTCGCCAGAGGGCGTCTCACTTACTATGGTGAGCATCCACTTGAGGCAAATTGGATTTTTAGCTTTTGTTCTCTGTATAAAATGTTGTTGTTGGGGAGGTGGAAGGTTATGGCAGAATTCCAATGTCAGCTTGTTCTGTTCTAAATGTTGTTAAATGAGGATAAATATTTATCATAGGAGGAATTAAAAAGAAAGAGAATTCTGCAATGAAGTTGGAGGCATATTTTAAAATGATCCATATGATAATGAAGTATTTAACTTTTTTTTCTAAGAAGTACCTTTTACACATTTAACCATATCGAAGAGAGATCTCTTTTCAGTCCCCTCTCCTTTAGAAAATGTGTTTTTAGGGGGCCAGCCCGGTGCCATAGCAGTTAAGTTCACACACTCTGCTTCAGCGGCCCAGTGTTCCCCGGATTGGATCCTGGGCACAGACCTACGCACGGCTCATCAAGCCATGTTGTGGCAGCTGTCCCACATATAAAGTAGAGGAAGATGGGCATGGATGTTAGCTCAGGGCTAATCTTCCTCAAAAACAGAAAAGAAAGAAAACGTGGTTTATATCTTTCTTTGTTCTCTTCACTAAGCAGAAAGACATTGTCTACTGACAAGACTTGCAATTATTGCATTAGGCAAACCACGTAAAGTCAGCTTCTGTCGAATTTTTCAGTGTTATTCTATACCTTCTAATAATGTAATTGTACCATGTTGGCTGCTTTTAATTTGTAATCACATTATTTGGTGTATTGTTCAATTTGGGTAAGGAAAGGATAATAATGTTACCTTTATTTAGAGTCTATTTGTTGGAAAATTAAATTGTCTTTTTTTTGAAAATTTGTTTTCAAATCCCTTTTATTAAAAAATACTAGGTTTTTTGATGAGAGCATAATTTAGAAAGTATAAATATATGATTTTACAAAACTTAAAATACATGAAGATGTAAGCTCAATGAATATATATTTGCAGGTTAATCTTTGGAAACATTGTAAGACTACTGGGAATTGACCATTTTTGTGAAAGGCAAATTGCATTATATTCTATTTGTTTTAGAAACTGGAAATTGAATCAGTTTGCAATACAAACTTATATATCATACATAAATGTTGCAGGGAGGGAAATGTTTGCAAAGACTAATATTAAAGTTGTGGGGCTTATTATGACTCCCCTCAAAAAAATTTGAAGTCTGCAGGTGCTTTACCTGTGATTAGACTGACCCTTGTTATTGTACAATTTTAGGATGTCAGGGACAAAATGCAGGCATGGATTAATAGCATGAGTCATTCTCTGTTGCAACTCTCCCATCTCGTTACTTGATTTGGTTAGAATACACAGCGCCAAGTTGGAGTTACCCAAGTGTCAAGGTCTACTTCTTGGTTGGATGATACAGAGATGGGTTGGGAACACTTAACCAATGTGTCTGTACAGCTCTAAGGCCACCCTAAAGCAAGTCACATTTTCTCATATCCCCAGCTTAGTTCCTCCTTTCTAAGCAGCCATTGCCTGACCTAGTATAAGAAGTGACCATTAAAAGAAAACATAGATATTCCAACTGTCTGATGTTTCAGTAAGAATGTTTTTAGCTGTATGGAACAGCAGCCCTGCATAAATGATAAATAATGGCATGACAAGAAATCCAAAGCTAAGCTGGCGTTCAAGTGCCTTATAATCAGATTTTTTTTTTCGGCCCTTATCTATCTTTTCCCTTTCTCTGCATGTTAGTTTCCATTGTGGTCACAGAATGGCTGCCAGAGTGACCAGCACATTAATTCTTGTTCATCTTTCCGTTCTCCAAAACATCTTGCATTTCCCTTCTCAAATCTCATTGGCTGCATGTTTATTCCTAAACTAATCACTAGCAAGAAAAATTGGTTTAGACAACTTAAGGGCCTCTGCTTGGAACAGGGAGTAAGGTCAGGTTTCCCTGGGTTTTGTGGACAGTATGAGGGGATGGAAGAGAGGATAGCTCAGTGAAAATCTGGGGTTATTTTAGGAGTAAAGAAGAGAGGAAATGGATGCACAGTAGACAACCAACATCATCCACTTACTTAGTAAAGGAGATAGACTGTTGCTTTAGTCCATTATGTAGGTAATATGATATGTACCTAAGAAATAAATTAGAAATTAATGAGATAAAGAATTTCATGAAAGTTACTCTATAATTCTGGCTTGAGCCTAGTATATTCAATAAATGCCATGCAGTTCTTTGATTATCTGCTTTAATATTTCATGTAAAAAAATGGGCTGATAGAATATTTGGATCTCATGTGATGAATAAGGGGGGAAATCACAATTAACATGGCAGCTGGAATCTCAGGATTGGCTTAATCCAGCAAATTATCCTCCCACTTGGAGAAGAAAAATAGTAGTATGAGAAGGCAGTGGAAATTTTTGCTGGAAACTTGAGTTTCAGTCACAGGCTCATGTGTGAGTCTGTTTGCAGTCTCATTCCATCTAGGCTGGTAATTCCTGAAAGAAGAAAATGTGTTTTAATATAGAGTAGGGAGAAGTGATTTTGGACTGAACTACCCTTCAAACTGGGCAAACATTTTATGTAAAAATAATAATAATAAGGTAAAACTTAGACCAGTACGTTTTCTCTGAAATCTAAACAACTGTACTTTCATTTCAATTTCATTTATTAAAAAAACAATTTTATGAGATAGAAATGGGGAGACAGATCTTCCCAGGGTTGCGATTAAATAGAAATGGATAAACTGTTTCTCCATATGGAGGATGAAAATGTGAGTCCCACAGTACACATCGCATGCATAATGCAATGTGAAACCAGTAAGACATCTCACCTCCCAGTTTTGGATCTAAAACGCAAGCTGAGACTTGGCTGAATATACTGTGTGTATTGAGTGACTTTCATTGTAAGTGGTATGTTGCTTTTATCTGTAAAGAGTATTTCCAAATATCTTCTAAAACGTAAGTGGAAGTGGTAAATCCACTTGATGCAACTGATTTACATACATAATTTAAAGTTGCATGAATTACTTCTTTTTCATAAAAAATCGTATGATTCATATTGAACTAATGTATCCATCTTTCCCTGCTTTCATTTTAATTCACACACAGAAGCTCATAAGATGCTCACTGGTTTGTATTTAATTGAGTTATTTCTAACTTGAAGGAAATATTTTTTTCCTCAGATCTAGAAGTTTCTCTTCTATGGATGTTAATTTTTGTGTATAATTAAGACTAGTATCTGCTGTCCACATATTAAGTTGTCATCAATTGTGATCTCATGATCAAAAATACACTTGTAAAAAAAATTCTATTTTGTGCACCTGCATTATTATCAACTAATAGACATCTGAAGACTAAAATACAGAGCCAAGAATTTTGAAAACAGAGAAAGCATAATGAGTTTGGCTTAGGAAATGACAGATTGCAAAATCTATCCTCAAATCTAGAAATGTTTCATATATCTACTTTAAGAACTTAGGGAGTTAAATAGAACTGTAGGTGCCATGCTCACATTAATCCATTGCTTACAGTCTTAAATCCATTTATATTTACATGGATAAAGTATTTAAGTTTTATCTACTGGGTGGTTTGAATTTTGTTTTTTTCACTGCAGCGAAGCCTCATTGGGTTCAGCTCATAAAAGATGTGGAAATCGCTGTGGAGGATAATCTTTATTGGGAATGCCGGGCGAGTGGTAAGCCCAAACCCTCCTACCGATGGTTGAAAAATGGAGAAGCCCTTGTGCTCGAGGTAAGGTCATGTGCCTGGCGACTCCTCCCTCTCCCAGCTGTGTGTTCAGTAAATGCTTTCTCCAGGACCCAGTGCCAAAGTAAACTGTTGAGTTTGCACATGTTCCTTTGCATCTAAGGAGTAGTACAGGATGGAAAAAATATACATAAAATCAAGTACCCAATCCACCGGGGCAGGAATATTTTCAATGTTGAATTTCACTGGGAAAAGGTGATTTTGTGAATTTCATCTATAAAATGATATACTATTTTTTTGATTTTGAAATTAGAGAAGGCCTTACTTAATCAAATATAGAATGTAATTTCCTTTTTCCTGTTTGACAACTTGGCATGGCCTCTGGAGAATAAATGTGTCTATTGCTTGGTTGCCTTGTAACATGAGTACTTATTTTCTCAATCAGTTTTCTTCTGAACCCATGTAATTTTTGCTCTTTTTAAAAATTGTGTACAAGGTCAATTATGTTCCTTCAAATTTCTATACATAACCTTTCATACTACCTAAAAACCTTTAATAAATGTGTGTTTCCCAGAACCCTTTTTAATGCACAGAATTTATAATGTCTTTAATTTTCATGATTTAAAAAAATGGTGAAAACTTTTCCAGTTGGTGGGGTGGAAAGCATGGTGCATTTTTAGAAGTCTGCAACTTTAAAGAAAGGGGAAAATAAAGTGGCTGCAATATTTTACCTCTTGCTTTGTTGTTTATTTTACTGATATACTTTCGGACTGAAGGATGTTTATTAGCACTTACTACGTGTGGTGGTTCTGTTAAATCAGTCTCACATTTTCAAATAAGGAAAAGTTTAAAATTCAGATCAGATTGCGTCATCCTCTGAGGAAAATGAGCTAGATTGAAATAGTAGTCTGTGGTTTTCATTTTTCTTCCAAGAGGGTATATACGTTTATATGTAAGATAAACTTTTGTTATCACCTAGGAGAGAATACAGATAGAAAACGGTGCCCTTACAATATCAAACCTAAATGTGACTGATTCTGGCATGTTCCAATGCATAGCAGAAAACAAACATGGTCTCGTCTATTCCAGTGCTGAACTCAAGGTTGTTGGTAAGGCTAATTTTTTCTTGTCATATTATTTTTTCCTTAAATCCTGCATTTTTGGCAGCAGCAGAAATATTTACTTTTCATAGTAGATTCCTATATTTAATACCATGCTACAGTGTTACAACAGAATCATTCAGGGTTTCTAATCAAAGCATACATTTTAGTGATTTCGAAGGAAAAGCAGCACTCATGGCCAGAGTTGGACCAAAGGCTGAAGTAAAGCAATAGTAGGGAGATGATGCTCACCTAAGACATCCTTATCCACCTCCAATATTACGAACTAAGCAATGGTTTTTAAGAGAACACATAACTTTGGTGTTCTCTGTGGCTGGCCCGTAAAAGTAAATACCAAATTCAAATCAGTCATTTATGGATCTGAAAGTAGTTGCCTTTGTCTTTAGTAACCCTGATAGAAGCATCAGTCATTAGGCATACTGAAGCTTTAATTAACCAAGACGCAACTACTTGAAATTCTAAATTACTTTCTTCTTGTATTTTAGGTAAGAAGAAGAAAGAGTCTGTTGTATCATCTTTAGGGCAATTGTCCAGAAAAACAGTTTAAATTGCAATTGACTGAAAATCCAACCACAGCTGAGAACATAGCACAGTATGGCAGAAATAAGAAAGAAGGAAGGAAGGGAGGGATCATGTAATTAAAATATAGATTTGAATTTCAGCATAACTTGATCCAGGGCTCGAACATCATCACTGTTATCAGATTTTGTATGATGATCCCCGACATGTTCAGTTTCTATTACCACTGTCAATCCAGTGGAAGAAAGATGGCTTTCTTAACTGCTCAAATGGAAGTCACAGTCCTGCATGTCATTGGCCCCATGTAGCCTGATTTGGGTCACATACCCATGGCTGGCCCAATCCATATGGCCAAAAGGTTGGAAGGTTCTGATTGATCTAACTCAGTGATCCTCAGCTGGGGACAATTTTGCCCCAGGGCATCTTAGGAAATATCTGGAGACATTTTTGGTTGTCACAATTTTTGGGGAGGGAATGCTGCTGGCATCTTGTGGGCAGAGGCCAGAGAAGCTGCTAAATATCCTACAATGCGCAAGACAGACTCTCACAACAAAAAATTATCCAGCCCCAAATGTCGTGTCATGTTGAGAAACCCTAGTTTAAAAAAAGCAGATCTCTCATCCCTAGTGCCTGGAGGTTAGAAACACATCTGCATCAGGAAGACTGAGGCCTGGGAAGGGCCGATCATCAACTGAAAATCTGGCTCCTCTTATCCATGGCAGAGAAGTAGGGTTTTATGACAAAAAGGGAGTGGAATTGGCACACAAGTCTTCAGCTGAAGCACTGCTATCCTTTTGCTTTAAATTAACCTTATGAGCCATAATTGGTTCATCTTTAAAACGGATGGGTCCCTAACAACATGCTGCAAGGCATTTTTGTATGTGAAAAAAATATGAGATATGTTTTTAAAAAAAGATTTTATTCAAATATGAAGTTTTTAGGGGGTTGTTTTAGTAAAATTTATTTTCTTACAATCTTAATTTTCAAGGCCAAAAACCTCTGGACAACGTGTCTTCTTTATCCACAACCCTATATAATATAATATAATTCACTGTATCATCTCCACTTATAAAAAAAATTACATTCACTGGAATTTGCCATAAGACACAGCATTAGATACTTGGGAAATACTTTAGTCCTTAACTTTTTTCCACATTTGCAGTAAAAGGAAGAATGTTTTCTGATTAAATATGATTTCATTCAAATGGTATATTATTACATATCTTGAATGTTCAACTGTTGTTCCACCATCAGCATCTCTTGCATTGTTAGCAAACATAATCTTTTCTACATATTATATTTAATGTAATATTGTAACTTAATATAGTAATGCATATTATATTTCTCCAACTTGGAAGTTTAACCATATGAAAATTTTATAAAAGATCTTGATAATTTTTATGCAGGAGAATAATAATTCAATACTAAGTCTTCATTCTAAGAATGTTTACTGAACACTAACTGAGTGCCAGGGATGGTGCCAAGGTCTATGTCCTAGAAGTCACAAGAGAAACCAACCCTTTGTTGTCTTCATGGAACTAACTTTCAAGAGCATTCTATGAAAAATGTGTTTAATTTTAATAAACTCATGATTGAGCTATTTTAAAACTTCAGAGTAAACTTAAAATTCTCATATAAAGAAATTACCTCAAGAATTAGAACTTGCCAGAAACACAATAGTAAGAATTAATTTTTGAGGTTTGAAATTCTACATGTCACGCCCAGTGAATCAGGTAAATCAAGTCTTGAGATCTTGTGTTCAAGAAACTTTAAAAATGGTTATAAAGTCAACCTTTGAAATGTATGAGAATTAAAAAACAGTAAATCAAACCTCAAATTCTCATTCTCTTTCTTCCTCTTTCCTTTTCAGCTGCTGCTCCAGATTTTTCAAAGACTCCAATGAAAAAGTTGATTCAGGTGCAGGTGGGCAGCGTGGTCAGCTTGGATTGTAAACCCAGAGCCTCCCCCAGGGCACTCTCCTCCTGGAAGAAAGGAGATGCCATCGTACAGGAGAATGAAAGGTATTCTGTGGTCCAAAAGGTGCTGATTTCTTCTCACTTTCCTTAGTGATGCCAAAGTAGGTTTTCCATATGAAATGAAATGCTGTAGCATTTCAATAAAACGTGAAATGTTTAAGAACCGTGATGGTAGTATTTTTGTTCTGTAATACTGTCACAATGATAGTGATAAGTTTTTGAAATCTAAAAATAGAGAGATTTCTCACCTCTTCCCACAAAGAGTACTTTATTTTAGAAAGGAATGTCTTCCTCAATTGCCTGGTGACACTCAAACTGGAATGATAAAGGAATGTCAGCCCTGGACCCAGGCCCTCACTCAGCATCCCAGTGGCCCCACATCCCAGGACAAAAAGTAATGACAGCATATGTCAAATAAATACCAATATTGCTATATTGAAATAACTTAGCATTACTGATATTAGTTTAAGCAAAGCCTTTCTTGGTTTCCTGGTTATTATAATAACATTTAAAATGAAGAGACAGAACAGGGCCAAGTTAAAAGCACAGATTCCGGAGCCAGACTGCCTGAGTCCAAATCTTCATTCTGTCTTTTACTAGCTTAATGAAGTGACTGACTCTCTCTGTGTCTCATGTCCTCGTTTGTTAGTGAGGATGGTGATATTATTACATACTTCACGTTATGAGGGTTAGTATGTGGATGAAACACATAAATATCCATAAAGCACTTAGGTAAATACCTAGCAGAGAGTAAATATAAGTATTGACTATTATTATTTATTGAGCATTTCCTGCATGCCAGGTGCTATGCTCAGAGATTGTGATAAGCAGAATAATGGCCCCAAAGAAGTCCATGTCCTTATCCTGGAAACCTATGATTACGTTACATTATATGACATAAGATAATTGAAGTTGAAGATGGAATTAAGATTGCTAACTAGTTGACTTTAAAATAAGGTGATTATCTTAGATTATCTGGATGGGCTCAAGTAATCATCTGAGCATTTAAAAGGGGAAGAGGAAAGCAAAAGGATTTGAAAGAGATGTATGATAATCAGAGAAGAGGCGGGAGAGATTCCGAGCAGGAGAGGGACCCTCATTGGGATCGCTGACTTTGAAGATGGTGGAAGGTGGCCAATGAGCAAAGGAATTTCAGACTACTATGTAAGATAGGAATAGCCCTCAGCTGATAGTCAGCAAGGAAATCTGTCCCCTAACCACAATGAACTGAATTTTACCCACAACCTGAAGGAGCAAGAATGATTCTAGAGCCTTCCAAAGGAACACAGCCCTACAACACTTTGATTTTAGCCCAGGGAGACCCATACTGGACTTCTGACCTCAAGGAGTATGACAATAAATGTGTCTTGTTTTAGGCCACTCAGTTTATAGTAACTTGTTATAGAAGAAAGAAGAAAATAATACAAAGCTCTACACGCATTATCTCCTTTAAATATCTCTGCAACTCTATGGTGTGTAGATCATATTATTATCTCCATTTTACTAGTGAGAAACCTACGGCTTAGAGGTATTATATAGTTTTCCTAAAGTCACATAGCCAAGATTTGAATCCATGTCTGTTTGACTCTAGGGCATAACCACTGAGCTTTTTCAATGCCACATTTTGTGAAGGGAGAATCTTAGAGGTGATCTCAGCCTTTGAAGGCGTGGAGTCCAAATTATTCTTTTTGGAGATGGGGTGGTGGGGACAATAAAACCTTAGGCCAAGAAATGTGGATTTACTTTTCAAAAATTACAAGATCTGTTGCGGATAACCAGGTTGAACTGCTTTTAGATGAAAAGGTATTTTTATGAGTGGGTTGTGACGACACAATCTGCAATTGCTCCAAGTATTTAATGGGAGACACCTCCATTAAAAGGCAACCACAGCAGGATGACAGGGCAAAGTTGTGAGCAGAGTGGTTAAACACAATCCAGCCAAATGCTAGGCTGCACAGAATAGATTTCTGGAACAGGAAGTAATTTAGTGATTTGGAGTTTAAATCTGTAAGCCGTTATAAACAAGTATATGCTTGTATATAACAAGTGCTTGTATATAACAAGTATATGCTTGTATATAGTAAACCCACTTGTCCTCACAGTAGTGACTATTGTAAGCAGAGGTCTTTAATCTTAATTTTTAAAAGGAATAAAAAGATTAAGGGATTTAGCTAAAGGCACATGACTAGAAGTTTACTCCCACATTATAGAGTGATGGGATAATGAGAGAAAAAAGGATATAAATTTCAGAATCTCACCTGGGATTTCTGGTTGGTCACTTCTACCTTGGTGTCATTGTCAATTATGTAACACCTCTGAAGCTTAATTTCCTCATCCATGAAATAGACTAATGCTTCCCTTACATAGTTGCTATAAAATAAGCATTTAGCATAATGTCTGCTATTTGTAGATATACTGATTAGTAAGAATGAGGTTATATTACAAATAAAGTGTTGAAAGTAAAGTGGCTGAAAGAAATAGAAGCTTTTTGTTTGTTGGTTGAGTGGCTCCTTGGCGGGTTGGTATCTCTGAAGGCAGGCAGTCAAGCTACCTGGAGTCCACAGTCATCAGGGACGCAGGCCCCTTTTATCTTGCTGCTCTACCGTCTTCATGTCATGAGCCAAAATGGCTGCTAGGGCTTCAGCCTCCCCATGACATCCTTCCCAATGTCATCCCACTGTCAGCTCCCAACGACAGGAAGGAGGAAGGTAGAAATCAGGGTACATTTCCTTCCTTTTAAGAAAGTTTCTAGGGGCTGGCCTCATGGCCAAGTGGTTAAGTTCGTGCGCTCCGCTTCTGCAGCCCAGGGTTCGAATCCTGGGCGCGGACATGGCGTTGTTCATCAGGCCACGCTGAGGCGGCATCCCACATACCACAACTAGAAGGACCCACGACTGAAAATACACAACTATGTACCTGGGGGCTTTGGGAGAAAAAGGAAAAATAAAGTCTTTAAAAAAAATAAATAAACTTTCTAGAAGTCCCAAACAGTAATTTCCTTTATATCTTACTGATCAGAAATTAGTTCCCTAGCTAGACTTAGCTGCAATGGAGGCTAGGAAATACGGATTTTTTTTTTTTCCTGGGTGGGAATGTGCCCAATGAGAAATTGGGATTATGTTTTAAGAAGAAAGGGGAAAATGGTTGTTACTCCAGCAATGTCTCACTTTCGTAAGTGTTACTTCTCTGTCCCTTTCAAGCCTACTGACCCTCTGCTTCGTATCAGTGTTTCTAACATCTCCCTATGAATAAGGAAACTTTTCGGGTATAAAAATAAAGTTAAAAAGAGAAACATGTTTAAGGAGAGGGTCTGGAGTGCCATAGTCCTTCCCAGGTATCTCAGTCAGTTCTAGTTTCTGTAACAAAATACCATAAATTGGATGGCTGAACAAACAGAAATTTATTTCTCAGAGTTCTGTGGGGTGGAAGTCCAAGATCAGGGTACCAGCAAGGTTGAGTTTTGGTGAGGGCCTTCTTGTCAGTTGCAGGCAGCCACCTTCTTGTATCCTCCCATGGCAGAAAGAGAGCAAGAGAGCTCTCCGGGTCTCTTTTAAGGACTCTGATCCCATTCAGGAATGCTCCACCCTCATGACCTAATCACCTGGTAAAGGCCCACCTTCAAATACCATCACATCAGGGATTAGGATTTCACATGTGCCCTGGGGGGGCTCAACCCTTCAGTACCCAGCACCACCTCTGGCCGTTCTGGTTTTGCTTTCATCTGTTTGGACAGCAGAAAGCACTGATGAGCCAGGGCCTTGTTGCTTAGGGAAAAGGCTGCTAGAAGCAATTATTGAACAAGTTGCAGATTTGAATTTTCTCCAAGTTCATGTGAAATCACAGTGGACCTGAGCCATCCATTGGCAACAAAAGCCCCATGTCTCTCCCTCTTGACAACGTGGTCTGCAGGAATCAGCCAAATCGGGGAAGCACTTTAAATGATTCATTTATTGTGGTTGGTCAGTCATGGGCTGTTCCAAGTTAAGACATGCAGATTGAAATCTCAGTTTGGGGAGAAGTGCATTCATTGGTGCATTTGAAAATAGAAGGTAAAAATTTTTGATGGGGTATTTATGGCAAGATTTTAAGTCCATTCGTTTTTTAGTTAGTTATTTTTTAGTAGGTGAACTTGGGTTTGTCAGTGAATATGAAACTTAGGATAAATAGGAAAGCTCTCTCCATCCTAGCGGAGAGGCTTTTGGTGCCAAATATACTTTAGATTAAGCATATATATACATGTATGTGTAGGTATATATATATCACTATATTTTGTGTATATATATGTGTGTATGTATATGTATATATGTATGTATATGTAAATATATATGTGTGTGTGTATGTGTATATCATTCAAAGCCTAAATCAGAAAAACAAATCCAAGGATTAAATATGTGTCTTTAAAAATTGTTTAAACTGATAACTATGTCCCCTATGTAAATCACACAGTACATTTGAATAATTATAATCTACCTGGTTTGTAAGTTTTTATATCAGTACAATAGCAGCTTTGTAATCATGCACCACCCATAGTAATGTGGATCTAAGTCAGTGCGAGACCTAAATTACAGAATAGTTTTGGAGAAATCAGTGTGTTGCTTTCAAGTAGAGAGAGCATTTCAAGCTAAAGTAATAAAGGGATTCCATCCCAATAGAGACCCAACAGAGGTCTGAGAAAAGCTGTTCCAACAGATAATAAGGGGTTATAACACAAGTAGTGATTCTTGAGCTCTTAAAATTAAGTGCGCATTCATTTGTTTGAAAATATTTTGAAAACCTACTATGTGCTAGGCACTAGGTATTTAATTTTTATCAGAGAAGTCCTTCCCATCATTTGTAGCTTTTCAGGGCATGTGGACAGGTAACACAGGGCAGTTAAAATAAAACTGAACTGGCAAAGTACAGGATATTCAGTGACTACCTGAGAAGGCCCCATCTCCAAGGCAGGGAGCAGAGCCGGCTTTCTGGAGAATGTAATGTCTGCACCAAGACTTGAAAGATGACTAGGGTTCACCGGAGAAGACTGCTCAAGGCAGGAGGAACAGCCTGTGCAAAAGCACAGAGACAAGGACAGCATAGGTATTTAAGTAACTAAATGTTCAGTGCACCTCAAGTGTAAAGTGCCTTAGGAGAGGGGGATACAGAGAGGGTCGGGCTGTAGAGGTAAGCAGGGATAATATGGTGAATGCCATGGTAGGCTCAATTAAAGAGTTTGGGCTTTATTCCACAAGCACTGAGAAGCAACAGAATAAAGTCAAGGTAGCAGAGTAAGAAGAAATCAACTTTTAAAAACAATCACAGTGGTGGGAGTGGAGAATGTGGATTGGAGTGATGGGAAAACTTGAAGCAAGAACCCCAGTTAGCAGCAATTCACCCATCTAAACAAGAGAGGATTGCTGCCTGAACTCAAGAAATGGCAGTGAGCATGGAGAGAAGTGTGGAGGGGGTTGAAAAGAAGGTATGTCAGCACCACCTAGGAGTTGATCAGATTAAAGATTTGGGGAGAAGATACCAGTCAAGGATGAATCCTAAATTTCCAGCTTAGGCATCAGGGAGACTGGTAGACCCATTCAGTGAGATGGGAAACATTATGGAAGGAGCAAGAGTGAGGGCAAATATGATAAGTTCAATTTGAGATTGGTTGAGTTTGAAGTGCTAGTTGAAAAACCAACTGGGTATATCTATGGGCATGTAGGGGTTGACTATATGAATCTGGAACTCAGGAGAAAGGCCTGAGCTACAAATAGAAATTTAGATGTCACAAGCATGTAGATTGTAACTGAAACCATGGCAGTGGATAAAATTGTCTGGGAACATGTGTATTAAATGGCAGAGGGTCTACATCTGACCACTGAAGCTGATAGAAACAAATTATGAGTAGAGGATGCCTGTTTTTACAATTCCATTTAAATAACTAACAATCACAATTTGTAAGTAATTGATATGTTAAGTAAAGGTCAACTTAAGTCACCTGGTACGCAAATATACTAAACTTTGAAATTACTAGCATCAGTAGTGGGTAAAGGTAGTTTTATTTTTTTGCTTTTCTTGTTCTGTGTTTGTATCGCAGTATTGAGAAAAGTTATTGTGCTTTTTCCCCCTGCAAGAATCAGGTTTTCCAAACAAACAAATGCTCTACCCTTTTGAGCGTCCAGTTTCACCAGGTGTCAATGTTTTAGTGCTGTTGAATTCATTCATTCATTCACTTAAGCCCACGTTTTCAAAAGACTTGAATTGAGAGGTTTTGTCTCCTTTAAGCAAAGTAAAATTGAAAAAGACCCTAGAGAATGCGAACAGGCATGGTATGCAAGAAGAAATAGCCAGTTGGCATATTTTAAAGAATGTTTAGCTTTTCTGTATCACTTAGTAGTGCTTAAAACGCATTAGCCAATTATTTTAAAAAATGGGGCTTTCACTTGAATGCTATTGCTTATAATAGTAAATATTTTATTGCAATAACCTCAGTTCAGAAGAGAGTCAAAGGATGGCCCATTACTTCTAATTAAACACATTAAAATTGTTTCAGATGTTCTATGCAGCATTTAATACTATAGAAATTTAAATGCTTTTTAAAGAAATAGTAAAGATTTTCTCCAAATATTAATAGCCATAATCCAGACAATGTTTTTAAAATATATTAGCCAATTCTTAATGTATTTTTTGCATATAGTTAGAAACTGGCTTTTAAAATGCAGTAAGCATTATATGCTGTATGATTCCATTTATATGACATTCCAGAAAAAGGCACAGCTTTAGGGACGGCAAAACAGAAAAGTCATCACTGCTTGCTGGAGGCTGGCAGTGGGTGGAGAGATTGACTATTTAGGGCCTGGGGGAGTTTTTGGGGAGAGGGAATTGTTCTAGATCTTGATTGTGACAGTGGTTACATAACTACATCATTTGTTAAAATTCACAAATCTGCGCATCTTTCAAAAAGGATGCATTTATACTGTATATAAATTATACCTTAATTTTTTAAACAAAATTTTACATGCAATTTTACATTCATCTCATCCTGATTTCATGAATAGCTTCATATAGGAGTTTAAAACCTCAAGAAATGCTCCCAACAGGTCTCTTTTACCTTTGGTGTGACATAGAGTAATTCAATGACAATACTTAGGAGCAGAATCTAAACATTTGGCAGGAACCACAATAATTCTGCCAGAGCAAGAACCACGTGGCATTTCCACCATTGCTACGACTCATAGCCAGAGTTGTGCTTTATAAAGAGGTGTCTGGGAACTCCGTTACTATCCAGCAAATCTGTTAGGTAGTACTTCGCCTTGGCTCAAGCTCTTAGATGAAGAACAAGGATTCCTCTGCCAAGTAGTTTCTGTCGCCCTCCCTTTCCCATTCCCTCACATTTCTTGGCTCCTCTTTCCCTTATCACAGTAGAGTCTATTTTTCTTCATACTGTTCAAAGTGCTGCTCCCTTCTCTGTCTGCCTCCCATTGCCCCCTTTCACCCAAAGGGCTGGACTCCATTACCGTCTCCTTCATCCTCAGTCTGCCCACCTAAACAGCTGTCCCCTCACAATGATCAGATAGATGTGGAAGCTCAATGAGTTTCAATTAATCTACCCTGAGCCATGCAGCTGAGATTTCAGCTAATGCTTTACTCCTGTACACTTTACTCCAATTAATCTCTAACCGTTGAACTTTCAAGAACAAGGGAGAATTTTGTTTAATATATGTCATGGTGCCACTTTCAGGACCTGGATATTAGTTGAACAGAGTCTGATGCCCCTGCTTCCTGTATGCAAGGAAGGTGCTCATGCTGTCCGCTAGTTTGTCTTATCTTTATTTTGCACTGAGGACTGTGCTAGCACTGGGAGTACACAGACGAATAAGAAATAGAGCCCTCAAGGAGCTTGCACACAGTCTCTTTAGAATGTGGAAAACGTAGCTATCAGCTACACTGAGAGACTATATGATTAAGGTGACCATATAATTCTATAAACTGGGATATTTTGAAAGAGAAAAAGGGCATTGTTAGTAATTACCTCCAAGACAACATGCATAACCTGGACTGGCCTGAGGAAACTGGGCATTGCCCCCCTCTCTGTAATGGGGGAGTATATAAGCCAGCAAGATGCACAGAGAAGAGAGGCTGCCTCAGCCCTGGGGAGTGGGAGAGCAGCTCCATAAGAACAGGTGTCTCAAAGGAAGTGACACTGGAGGTGTTTTGAAGGCTCTGTAAAATCGAGCAAAGCAAAAGAGTGGGGAAAATGCCATCAGAACAAAATGACTGCATGACAAGGTAGAATTGGATATTCATTACAATTGTGCCCATGGTGAAGTTCACATATGATCTGGAAAATCAGAAAGCCTGGCCTGAGTTCTTTCCCAGATAGACAACCATTTCTCTCCCTCAAAGGAGGTGAACATTGGAGGAAGAGCATTTTTCTTAAAGAGGGGCTTGAGATACCTGGGTAAATATGCGAGAGTTTCAGAGAATAGAGAACACCTCCTTCCACATCTGGGTTCCCCAACCCGAACCTCCATTTCTTTCATAATTCCAACTGGAAAGAGAAGAGGAAGGATACATTTGCCCCATACCCTATGAGAAGATTAAGCTAGTATTTAAGAGAAGCGTGAAGATAAGCAAGAGAAGAGTGAACACAATCCACGACTTTGGGTTGGAATGGGGCTCGTGAGAAAGCATCACAATCAGTTCCTCTCCTCCGTACCCCACCCCCCAACCATCAACACCGACCTACAGATCTTCCCCAATTAACCACAGACAGCTTAAGTTTCTGCATGTGTATTTGTATCATTATTTACATGAATTATTTATGCCTAATTGGTATGCAGTATACTAATTACTAGGCACATTATTCACTGTGTAGATGAAGTTAAATGTAAGTTTTATTTGCTTCTTGATTTAATTGTAGCACGTGGAAAGAGCAAAGCATTGAAGTCAAAAAGACGTGGGTCAAATCGTGGCTCTGACCACCTAGCGGGTGTTAGACAAGTTACTTAACCCCTGAGTCTTGGTTTCCTTATTTGTGAAATGGCATCAGAATTCTTACCTTGCAAGCTTAGTCAGTCGATTAGGTGGTATTTGCTTGGCACACACTCTTAGCAAGAGGTTGGCTAGATAAACTGGTCTTCCCTGATAGGTAGAGAAAGGACGAGGTTTCCTTGGGACAAATTACTTCCAACTCTGTCCCTGCCCCATTTCTCTCACACTCTGGGGCACTTCTTTCTTTATCTCAGTGGACTCTAGTTGCAAAGATAAAAATAGAATAATGTGTGCAAAGCATTACTATAGTGGCTTCTATATAGCTTCTCAGAAATAGGCACCCGCTACCGTTGATATTGGTGGGGTTTTTTTGAAGAAGCTCAGCCCTGAGCTAACATCTGCCAATCCTCCTTGTTTTGCTGAGGAAGACTGGTCCTGAGCTAACATCCGTGCCCATCTTCCTCTGCTTTATCTGCGGGACGCCTACCACAGCATGGCTTGATGAGCGGTGCCATCTCCGCACCTGGGATCCGAACCAGTGAACCCCGGGCCGCTGAAACGGAACGTGTGAACTTAACTGCTGCGCCACCGGGCCAGCCCCCCGTTGATATTGTTTTTAATATTAGCTTTTTTCCATCCTGTTCCTCAGATACTTAAGGGTAACAAGACTGGAGTAAAAAGAAAGGTGAGAAAAGACCTTTCTTTTTTATGACAATCAATTGAGTTTTATGTTATTTAAAACTTCTTAAATGAATAAATTTCACCCAAATATTATTAAAGAAATTGCTACTTTCCAATGGTTTCTAAATTCGTATCAACTAAATTTCGCAGATGACCATGCAGTTCTTAAATCCACATTTCAAATTTGATTTTTATGGATTTTAAAAGTTAAGGCCACTTTAAAAATATTTTGTCCGTGTTATGATTTTGGTAAGGAAAAGCTGGTTAATGAAGCTGAAGGTACGGGGCATTGGAATCCACTTCAAACCAGTTCTCGTTAGAATTGGGTAAATTAATTCATATCCATGCTCAGCATAAACACTTTATTTACTGATGTGTCTAACTGTACCATCTTCGTCTGGTCATATAGCATTTCTCACTCAAGCCTGAAAGTCCCACATGCCTTTGCTTACAGCCCCACTCAGTGTTCTGTATCCCTTGCTCTTCCTGAAAATTCAAAGAAAAAATATTACTGCTATTCTGAACAACTGTGCCATCACTACCTACTACCTACTACTTTTTCTGCTAAGATGTTTAAGATAGAAAAAAACAAGAGCTTTCTCTCAAAATATGAATATTGACTGTTTTTAACACTATCAAGATAGAGTCCAAGAGTGTATACTGTTGCCTTTTGAATAATTTTTAAAAGAAAGGAGAAAGAAATGGAATTCTCATGGCATTCTGCATTTTTGCTCTTGTGATTTCCTCTCGCTGGAATCTTTTTTTCTTAACCTAGAAAACCCCTACTTATCACTGAAGGTCCAAGTATTGTTACTCACCCTGGAAAGACTTCTCCAAGCCCAACAGGCAAGACTAATTTGCGGGTTTTTTTGCTCTCATGGTTTCTCTATGTCCAATGGTATCACATAGCGCAGGGTATTGACTGTGCAGAAGACCGTCTCACTCAGTTCTCACAGAGCCTTTTCCTTATCTGTCTCTGCTGCCTTGATCTCTGCTCCATACATATTTGTTCATTTCAACATCCGTTTATGCATCAGCTATTTATTCAGTACCTACTGTTCCCATTAACTATTGCTGCATAACAAATCACCCTAAAACTTAATAGTGTTAGACAACAATCATTCTCTTATTTCCCACAGTTTCCGTGGGTCAGATATTGGGGAAAGGCTTGACTAGGCAGTGTTTCTTCGGGGTGTCTCACGTGGCTGCAGTCAGATCGTGGCTGGACTAGAGCCGCTGGGAGCCGGCTGTATAGTACTTTCTCTTTGGCAGTCCAAGACCTTTCCGTGTGGTCTCTGCACATCTCCAGTCAGCTAGTTTGGGTTTCCTCAAAACATGGTGGCCTCAGCAGAGTCGAAATGCTTATGTGACAGTTAGAAGCTTCAAGAGGGAACATTCGAGCTAGCAGGGTGGAAGCTGAAATCACCTAGGCTGGAAGATACAAAACCTCACTTTCCTTGCCTTCCATTGGTTACTGGGAAATCACTAAGCTAACCAGATTCAAAGGGAGGGCAGTTTGACTCTACCTCTTAATGGGAGAGTGGCAAGATTCTAGGAAAGCACGTGGGATGGGAAATCTTGTTGTGGCCACCTTTGGGAAATGCAGTCTGGCACGTCTACCGTGTGCCATGCATTGGGCTGGCCTCTGAGGAAACCATGGTGACCCAGACAGATACAGTCCCTTCTTTGTGGAACTTGCAGAAAGGAGAACAGAACACAAATAAACTGAAAACGTAATTTCTCTTGCCATAAAGGAAAAAGTAAAGATACTTATATAGGGTATTTTAAGAAAGGCTTCATTAAGGAAGTAAGTTTTGGAAAGAGAACTAAATGGTAAGAAGCAATGGGTCTTCCCAAGAATTAGAAGAAGTGCCTTCCAGGAATAGGCCCCAATAGGAACACAGGCCCGGAGATGGGAAGGAGATTGACTTACTTGAGAATCAAGAGGAAAGCCGTTGTGACTGAAGTGTTATGCGTGGAGGGGGAGAATAATAAAATATGAGGTCCCAGAGATGGACAGACTCCAGAAATGGGGTCCTTGAAGACTGTGATAAAAATGTTACTTGGGCTGCCCCCGTGGTGCAGTGGTTAAGTTTGTATGTTTCACTTCGGTGGCCTGGGGTTCACCAGTTCAGATCCCGGGTGTGGACCTATGCACCGCTTGGCAAGCCATGCTGTGGCAGGCATCCCACATAGAAAGTAGAGGCAAATGGGCACTGATGTTAGCTCAGGGCCAGTCTTCCTCAGCAAAAAGAGGAGGATTGGTGGCAGATGTTAGCTCAGGGCTAATCTCCCTCCAAAAGAAAAAAAGTTGGATTTTATTTTCAATGGAATGAGAAGCCATTAGAGATTTTAACCTAGGGGTGTGACATGATCCGGTTAAGAGATAGCTCTGGCTGTAGTGTGGAGAGTGGGTCAAAGAGAGAAAGGAGAGAGGCAATGAATCGGGTTAGGAGAGACAACTTGGAGTTGGCAGGGTAAAATTTAGTGGAGGCTTGATTTAAAGTAACGGTGGAGGGAAAGGAGAAAGGGTTACTGTACTTTTAGAGGTAGAGCTGGATGAATTTGTACTTCAGATGTAAAATTTCATACCAAATGATCACATTTTATGGTTAGTTGTGCCTGAACTATGTGTATCCCCATTGGCCGTTAGACTGTAAGTCTCTAAAGGATGGGGCTGGTTCTTATTCTTTCTTTTTTTTTTCAAGGAAGATTAGCCCTGAGCTAACATCTGCCACCAATCCTCCTCTTTTTGCTGAGGAAGACTGGCCCTGAGCTAACATCCATGCCCATCTTCCTCTACTTTCTATGTGGGACACCTGCCACGGCATGGCTTGATAAGCAGTGTGTAGGTCCACACCTGGGATCTGAACCAGCGAACCCCAGGCCACCAAAGCAGAATGTGCGAACTTACCCGCTGTGCCACCTGGCCAGCCCCCTCATTCATATATTTTCCAAAGCCCTTGGTGCTTTCTGAGTACTCAACAAATATTTGTTGAAGTGAATTTCATTCTTTTTTGGATTTCTCATGTCTTAAAAGTAGCTATAATTTTCTTATTTTATTTATTGTAATTACTTCTTAAAAATGTGCAAAACTGATTTTTTTATAGATTTCTATTTGAGGCTTCCCATTAAAAATATGAAAAGTGCTATATTTCAGTATATTCTTCCTCCTCCCTGAGGCCTTTAACCACAATAAGGGTGGAGGGATGGGTGGATGGTTGAATGGATGATTAGGTGTGGTGCCATTGCATTTCCATGAAAAAGGAAGAAATACGCCGATCAGTCCTGATGGTTGCTGCCTCCCACATTCTGATGCCAGAAAAGAGTTATTCATAATTTATGATCTGTTATATAAGTTCTAATGAGTAGGTACACTAAGTTAAATTTCTTACTGCCTAACAAACTAAAAAAAAATCATTTTGTACCGTCACCTGTTTTCCACTTCCTGATCTTATTTGTAATATTTTGTAATTCTATCTTAATGCAGATTTTATTGCTAGAGCAGTTTCTCTGGAAAGATAAGAGTGTTTGACCCTTTGTGAGTCTATAATCCTGAAAAAAATCTATAATGGAGGTTGAACATAAAAATCTACCTTATTTTGGAAAAATAAATCTTTTCTAACCTTTTACATTAAAATGCTAAAGAAAGAGGCACCTTTAACTTGTTAAAGATTTTATTAAGCACTTAATTTTCCACAGTATTTATTAATTAACTTAATTGGGAAAATCAGAGTATTTTAAAGCTTGATGTAAGTTCATGTGTTTTTCTAGTTTAGGTACTTAGAAAACTTTACACCTCACTGTATTATTTCTTATTTCTTTATTACTCTAGCCTCATGTTAATAACTTTATGTCTTCTAGTTTATTTCATTTGCTTACATCATGTCTCATTCCGAAAAGAACTTGAGACAGTTTGTCTCAAAATACACACAACGTGAACATTGAGGAGAAAAAAATATGCCAGGGTTCCAGTTGCCTAAAATGTAACTTATATTAGGTCAGCATATATTCTTCCCAGTGAATCCTTATTGCTTATTACAGAGCTTGGTCGATAGTACATGTTCAATAAATACTTGTAGAATGGATGAATGAGGTTAGTTTTACAAAACATGCCAACAGATCCATTTGCTTAGTTGAGATCCAGTTTTGGCTCAGAGCTTTCTGCTAACAAATGAGCAGAGAAAAATACTGCTAATTGCACAATACACAGTGTCCATAAGATGAAATGAAACCATTTGAAAAGGAGATAGGCAATTCTTTGTAGGCAAAAACATGCAAATGTGTATGTCCAAATCCAATGGATTGTCAAGGAGAGAACACCGAGTAATGTAGTATTAAGAGTCAGCATCCTTAAAATAAAATATGATGAGTTTTAAAGGGTTTTTTTCTTTCTCACAATCCAGGGGTAACTTTGAGTATCAAGACTCAAAGAATAGATAGACCACATTTCTTTTAGCCAATCATCCATGAATATGACTTCTCACATGTAATAAGCATGTAGTAAGTTTTTAATAAGCTTGAACAAAAAATTATTTAAAGGTTTTGTTCAGTATCAGGTATCTGGGGTACAGAGAAGGTGCCGTTGTGAAAATGAAGAGTCAAATGCTGAAAGAATCAATTGAACTGGTATTAAAGTTTGTATCATCTTGTTAAAGATGTGGTGGCTCACCAGAACCTGTGTCTGAACAGACAATGATCACCACTCTGCATGGAGGAAGGACAAGAAAATTCAGGTTATTAGGGCTGAAATTTTTCTCCAAAAACAATTTGAGACCCACTCCAGTGTGTGGAGGAATGTGTGACCCAATACCTTACATTCTTGAGCTATACAACATTGCCACTTTATTTTTGTGTGAGATAATTTTTAAGGAACCAACCACCAAATGCAGATGGTCGTCATAAAAGACTAGCTCAATAAGGTGTATCTAGAAAGGCTAAGACTGAAGCCTCCAAGACAAAGAGGTTCCAGACATACTCCTGTCGTTGGATGAGTTGAGTTGCTAACAGGAGTTGCTAACCTGATGTCCACAGAACCTTAGACAATTCATCTTGAATTGTTATCAAATCTGTTCTTGTTGTTATTGTTGTGTATGTACATGCATTTGTTCTGTAGAGAGGATCCTCAGACTTTTCAAATAAGCAAAGAACTTTGTGTCCCAGAAAGGTTAGGAATACTGCATAATATTGTAAATGAGCCACTTAAATATTGATGGCTATCTATAAAAGAGATGACCTGGGAATTGGAATCTACCAATTCCAAAGCCATTCTCTCTTGTAAGAACTCAACATGAGGACTGATGTATTTTGGGCCAGTCTGGATACATGATAAAACATTATACTCTTGAGATGTGATAAAACCTTATACTCTCCATATCGAATATTGTCTCTGAACTCTTCATACTGGTTGTGACAACAAATATTTGTTGAAAAACTACTATGTGCATGGCACCAACTTTTGATAACTTGTATCCTTTAGGGATTTAGGAACTCTAGAAGTTTCTATTAGCTGAGAAGTAATTCAAGGATATTACACAGAATTATTAGGTAAGTTGCAGAAACTGACTTAGAAATGGACAGGAAAGTGGATGGCTCCCGGAATCCTGGCAGCAGGGGTTGCACCATCTTATCACAGCAAGTGCTGGAATGAATGAACTAACCATTATTTTTCTCTTTGTGTCACAAATCAAAGTTTGAGGAGGGAGTGTCCAAAGGACATAGCTTAGAATACTGTTTCTCAAGGTGTGGTGCCCACATTAGCATCACCAGAATCCTGAGAACTTGTTAGAAATGCAAATCTTTGAGCCCCAGCCCAGACCTAATCTAGTGGTGAGCTCAGCACTGGGCATATTAAGGAGTCCTCCAGGTGATTGGTGCACAGTAAAGTTTGAGAAACACTACCAGTGTGTCACATATCTACCCCTCAGCTAGGATCACACAGGGGACCCTGATTTACAGCTCTACCAAGACTGCATACAATAGGGGAAGAGAATTCCCCAAAGGAAGTTCAGTGTTGTTTACCAAAGAAAGGAGAATTGATCCTGAGCAGCCAAAAGATATCCAGCACCTTCTACATCCCTTGTTGGTGAAATTTCTCTTGTGCATGCAACGTAAGTATCTTGTACTTTAGCATTGCTGTTGGAGGTGAGGTCCATTCCAGGGCTGCCAGTCTCTAAGATGAAGGCCACCCATTGGAGTAACACTTGGGCCTCTCTTCACCCCTTCCACGGAGAAAGTACGTGACTCCTGATTTTGAGTAGGAGACCTTGACGTCGTAGCTCAGCCCTCTGCCTTCTTTCTCTTTGGTGTCTGCCTGCCTATAGAGAATGAATATATTCTGCTGTTCTCTGTACCATGCAGTAAGGGAGTTGGCCCATACAGGGAGATCCTGTGGTGGTCCACCTGTGCTAGGGAGCTTAGGTCTGTCTAACTCTGGGATGAAGTGTCAGAAAACCATTGTTGCTCACCTCAGCAGTTTTGCAACAGCTTTATCTCTAAGGTAAGTAATAAAGCTGACATTCTGATTTTCACTGATTTGGCTCATGAATCTCTCTCTCAGGTAGAGAAGAATAGTGTCAAGTATGGGGCCCCTTGGAACCTTAATAAGTATTCCATTCGAGGTTTGCTTTGACTTCTTGAGCCAAATTGTTTGTCATGTTTGTTTGTTTTACTATCTCAGACATCTGAGTGTTTATTGTTTTTGCAGATACTCTATTCTATAAGGATTTAAATGTTTCAAATGGATTACTGCCTGGGCCTCATGATTACTTAGATGAATAGTTTTATATAATCATTCAAACTAGAAATTTCCTTTTGGGGCCTTTTGTTCTATAGATTTGGGTCCATTTTAGACGGAAAACCTACTGAGTCAGTGTCGTAACGATCAATTTAGCTCCAAATATATTTGTTATGATAGATAAGCATTGGGGAAGCTTTTGTAAAAGTAATGAAAATGTTCCTTTATTGTTGATTCTCTTCTTATGAATATGAAAAAATGTTAATTGAGATGAAAAAAGTGCGTTTCTCTTGGCTGTAGAGTGGAGCCGTGCTCTGTTTCTCTAGGAGCTCCGGTGCCTGTTCCATGTAATGTGTACGGCCAATGAAATAACAAAGCTGCATGTTATTAGCCGTGTGTTTACTCAAAGATAGGATAATTAACTGCTGAATTTTCTTGGCTCTGCCTCTCTTCCTTGGAGATTTTCTAACCGATAAAGCACTAAACTAACGCTGTTGGATTTATAAGATGAAAGCCCAAAATGGTATAGCTAAAAGAATGAGAATTCTAATGTTATTTTCCTAAATTCTGTTTGTAGGTTATCAGTGAACTCAACAGGGAGAAGTTATTTCACCAAGTGTATGGGGATGAGAGGAGTTGTAAATGAAAACATACACTATATGCTCTTTTTCTCTGACATTTATTTTCTCATGCATTTTCATCAATTTATATTTGCTTTTCTTAACTGTCATAATTTATCCTGTAATATATGCATTGTGAGTACTTTTCTCTTAAGGCTAATTGTAAGCATCCATCTCTTAGAGTATATACTCAGAAAGTGAAATCCAAAATAGCCTTGTTATTTTCTATACAGCAGTTTAATCATTACCATCTCATGTGATCTCATCTCCACTGAGATGTGCTTCCTGAGAAAATGTAGAGTTGCAGCGTGTTTGTTAAAATTCAAGTTGCATAAATTACCGTAATATTCAGAACATAGGCAGGGGAAAAACAGTATTTTCAGAAATCCTGCCTGGCATGCATAATACTCCTCAGTTTGCCCATTCTAAAAACATACTGTATTATTATAGATGCTTAAATGTCAGCATAAAGTACAGGTCAGTGTTGCCTAGACAACAGTCTACTTTCGGAACAAACAGGGTTTGTTAACAGTCATAAATTCAGTGCCATCACTGAATTACAGCATGGACCATTAGAGCAGCTTAGAGCAATTAAGTTTACTTATCCCAAACTAACCATAGACTGCGCAAAGTTAAGTGAAATAATTAACCTCTTTTACTACAAAAGGAAAGACCAATAAAAGGCTACATATAAAGGTATATTATAAAACTGATCAAGGAGTTAAAATGCCACAGTGATTGAAATTGCGCTTTTCTCAAAGCAAAGGGGAATACCATATTTCTGAATGTTAATCTCATAAGTCTTCATTTAACTTTTGTGCCAAGACTAGAGTCACTCATTATTATCTACCCTTTCAGCTCTACCCATTTGCAGCAAAACGTGTTCCCAGAAAGCTCAGAAAGCAATTTCATTTGTAGCAAAGTGGTATAAAATTTTCACTTCGGATCTCTGTAGGGAAGCTTGGGTTATTGAAGGTTTTCAGTTGAGAAACAATTACTCCATCCATTTACTGAATATTGTTTATTTTTGTGTTGTGTGAAATGCCCTGAGGGCCTCTTAAAACTTACTGGAAGAACCAATTTAGGAATAAAATATCCAATTAGCTCAAAATTTTACGATGTACAGAGTTTGCATTCTTTGAGCGTCAATTTGTTTTGGAGTCTTTGTGTGATTCCTGAGGTGTTAGCTTTGCCTTTGAAACTGCTCCTCCTCTCAACATAGTCCTAAGGATAGCTTTGCTCATTTAGAGTTCTTAAACCTTACGCACTAAAGGATGTCTGGTTCTTCCAACACTCCTAACAGTTCTGTGTTTGTACCGAAAAGTTGGCTGTGGCACTAATTCATAGCATTGGCAGAGATCTGAAATTGCCTGTCTCTGTTCTGTGATACCCAAATCAGAAGCTCTAGTAAGCTTACGCTGAATATTTGTTCAGTCCACAGGAGACGTTTTACTTTGTTTTAGTGCTTACTAACCTCAGAAGCGGTAGACTGCCCAGCTTCCAGGAGCTTCCAGTTCTTCTAGGAGCTTCCAGCTCTTCTAGGAGCTTCCACTTCTTCCAGGAGATTCCAGTTCTCCCTCTACCTCAGGACAGATGAGCTGGCCTCACTATTTAAATGTCTTCAAAATTTTCTGATAGCGTCTTACAGCTTGCTTTCTTCACATATTAAAATCTCCAGCAAATCTTCACTTTCTTATTAATGATAATGGTAGGTAAAATTTATTGAGCCATGCTGTGGGTCAAGTACCAGTCTCTCTGGGAGTCATGGCTGAAAAATTTTAGAAAAAGAGCTTAGCAATCAAAATGTGTCGGGAGGACGCCCTCATTTGTACTCTGTCCTTCCTCCTCTGGGACTTTTCTCTACCAGTTCTCTCTCTCCCTTTCTTTTCCTCTTTCCCTCTCTCCTCCCCTCACCTTCAGTCTCTCCTTCTCTGTTGACTTCTTCCTTAGTGGTACAAGTATATGTTCAATCCTCTTATCCTAGGAAGATAATTCTTTCCATCCAGCCTTCTATTGCCTCGTCTTTCTTGGTTCCGTATATATATGGTTCCATGTATTTATGCACATACATGTATATGGTTCCATATATATGTATATGTATAGACGTACATGTCTATAAATATATATATATGTGTGCGTATAATAGTCTGCACACTTTCTGCATTTATTCCCTTATAATTCATAAAGTCCTTAGCACCTTGCAATCTGCCTTCACCAGTCCCAGTTCTTCTACAGTGACTCTCTAAAGGCATACGGTCATTTGTTCATTCAACAAGTATTGTTTTTGAGCATCAGTTCTGTGCCAGGAACTGTTAAAGGCACTAGGAACGTAGCAGTGAGTAATCCAGATACTATCCCTGCCTCCAGAGAGTTTACAGTTGGCAATAGGAGAATAATATTAGTCAAATAGGCACGCAAATAAATAATTGGCCAGTTCCCAAATGCTATTCAGAAAGCATAGAATATGTATGATCAATTATAGGAAGACTGAATCCAAACCCGTGGGATCAGGGAAGTGACTGAAATCTGAAGCTTGAATACACATTAACGAGACATCGGGAACAATTTTTATAAAGGCCCCAAGACAAGAAAAAGCACAAGAAAGTACAGGAATAGTTCTGTGATTGGAGAAAGGCAACTGAGGTAGAATTCAAGAGCCCTTATGAAGTCAGAGAGAGGCGGGATCTTGATGAGAGATTGTGGCTTGGGCTTAGGTTATAGCCTTTCTCCTACAGGCAACGTGATGCCGGAGGAGGAGTCTAAGCGAGGGCTGGGCAGGAGGGGCTATAGCAGGATTACATGATCAAATTTATATTTCCTTAAATTTACCTATGTTTCTCAAAACAGTCTCCATGTCCTAAGTTTTCATTGATTTGTACCTTTCTGCAGCGTTTCCTCTTTTCATTAATATTGAACACTATTTGAGAAAATCTTTGTCCTCTGATAAGTTAAGACATTAAGAGATTTTTCTTCGATCATCTCTCCGAGAAAAGTGTTGAGCTTATGTATCATGCCCAACAAAGTGGTCAGGGTTCCATGGGGTAATCAGACACAGTACCTTTTTTAACAGCTTCCTAGGAAAATTCTTGGAATTTTTAACCCTTCAACTTAGTTCCTTAAATTGAAATACAATGCTATGTGTTCCCTGATTAGCTTTCTAGGCCATTCTCAAACCCTTTGGTTTTGAATATAACTTGACATATTTAAAAAAAAAAATCACATGAGCAACAAACATTCGTGGATAACTCTATGCAGGATCAAACAGGTCACTGTGTTGTGCTAGCTCTCGTTCTACCATGACTTTCTCAATCAAGAAATTGTAACGGGGAGCTGGCCTGTGGTCTAGTGGTTAAAGTTCCACATGGTCTGCTTTGGCGACCAGGTTCACCGGTTTGGATCCCAGGCACAGACCTACACCTCTTGGCAGCCACACTGTGGCAGCAACCCACATACAAAGTAGAGGAAGATTGGCACAGAAATCAGCTCAGGGCTAATCTTCCTCAAGTGAAGAAAAAGAGGAAGATTGGCAGCAGATGTTAGCTCCAGGCAAATCTTCCTCACGAGAAAAAATATATATATATATTAAAAAATATTAAAAAGTTTATAAAGTAAAAGGAAAAGACAAGGAAATGTAACCAGTATACAAATGAAAGTGAGTAACAGGCTATTAAAGTAATATGTACATAGACACACACATATACACAACATAAAACCCATATCTTGTATATTTTTGATACATAAACTTATACTAGTTACCACATTTTTGACACACACCTAAAAATCTTTCAACAAACAAGATAATATTTAGAGATTGAGTTGAGATTTCCCACTCTAGTGTAACGTCCTCAGCATCTTTCCTGTCTACTGTATGGCCCCAAAGTCGGAGGCATTTATTGTCCATGGTTTACATATATTGTGACACACTGACACTGGGGTTAGAAACCTCTTTAAGAAGTTTACCATCCTAGGGGCTGGCCCCGTGGCTGAGTGGTTAAATTCACACGCTCCACTTCGGCAGCCCAGGGTTTTGCCAGTTCGGATCCTGGGCACGGACATGGCACCGCTTATCAGGCCACATTGAAGGGACATCCCACATGCCACAACTAGAAGGACCCACAACTAAAAATATACAGCTGTGTACCGGGGAGCTTTTGGGAAAAATAGGAAAAATAAAATCTTTAAAAAAAAAAGAAGTTTACCATCCCTTTGGATAGATGCAACACTTTCATATCAAAGATATGAACCACAAAACATAAAAGCATTCTAAACATTAAATGCACACTATGGATAGTAAAGATTTTAGGAATTCAAAGAAAGGGAAAATAATTATGGGTAGACAGGATGGCAATAAAGATTCATGTATTGGACTAATGAAAGGTTAACCCTTTCTCCTTCTTCTTTCTCAGTTTAAATGACACCTTTTCTAAGAGGCTTTTCTTAAGAACCTGTTATGGAAACACTCCCTGTATCAATTACTCTCTATTGTATCACTCTGTCAGTCTCCTTCTGGGGACTTCTCAAAAATCTGAACTTATCATATTTACTTATTTAATTATTTTGTCTGTGCCTTTCACTAGACTGTTATTTCCATGACGGTGAGGATTTCTGTCTTGCCCACCCTGTAATCCCAGAGACTCTCACAGTGCCTAGCACACGTAGGGGACTCATTTATATTTCCTTAGTTACATGCAAAAGCTTTAAGTGCTTTAAGCTTATTCTCAGAAACTCTAATGTAATGTTCATTTGCATTACCCAGATTCTTTGCAATAGCTCACAGGTGTTCTTTTGCAAAATTTGGATTTATATTGGAGTAAATGTGACTCTCCCAAGTTCATAATGAAAGGCAAGCAAGTTTCTTATTTCTTATGTACTGTTTCAAATTTAAAGGAAATAGTGTCATGTCTACTTTTTATTTTCTCCGAACTGATAAGGCTAACCTCATGAGTAATCTACTACACCATATATATATATATATGTGTGTGAGGAAGATTGGCCCTGAGCTAACGTCTGTTACCAGTCTTCCTCTTTTTGCTTGAGGAAGATTGTCACTGAGCTAACATCTGTACCAATCTCCCTCTATTTTATGTGGGATACCGCCATAGCATGGCTTGAGGAGTGGTGCTAGGTCTGCGCCCAGGATCTGAACTGGCCAAACCCTGGGCCGCCGAAGCAGAGCACATGAACTCAACCCCTACGCCACCAGGCTGGCCCCCCACACCATATATTTTTTTTAAACATTTCACACTTGTTTGATGAAGACATCCCCAAAAGTAGGTGTACTGATAAGTAATACTGTGTAAAAATATCAAGAAAAGCTTGAATTGGTGGAGCATTTTTTCTCATTGTTTTGCTTGTATATGTGTGAATAAATTTTCTTTTAATTTTCCTTGTTCCCAGAAAGGCTAAGCACAGGTTTATCTTGCCTTAAAAATACTAGCTTAAGGCAATACTTATGTAAAAACATTGCTATTTATTTGAAAACAGTGACTATTATACATTTATTTGTCTAATTTGTATTTCCTTTAGAATCTCTTTTTTAAAAGGTGGAGGACTCAAAATAGCCAATGTAACAAAAGCTGATGTTGGAACTTACACCTGCATAGCAGAAAACCAGTTTGGGAAAGCAAATGGCACAACATACTTGGTTGTTACAGGTAGGTGCATTTCTTAAAGATTCCTTTACATAGGGATGCATTGTGTGTGGTATGTTATTTAGATCAAAGAAAAAAATGTTTTTCACAATCTGCAGAGCACTATGAATATAGAGCTTATGTTATTTTAACCAGTGAAAATCAAGATAATAATTCTTAATATTTATTTACACATTACACTGTGCATCAGGGAACACGTTAACTACTGCACTTGCATGATGGGCAATAGAATTACAAATAGTGTGTGCCAATGATCTTTTATTTTATATTCTTGGGTTATGTCAGATATTTTGGCTATACTTTTTCTTTTTCAATATATTTGATATTTTCTGGAGATGTTTAAGTCCACGGAATAATCCTTGACATCAATAAGAGTCGCTTCAAGTTGTGGATATAGTTCTTTTATTCATTCAAGAAACAAATTGAGTACCTACCATGTGTCAGGTGCTTGGGTTATATCAATAAACAAACTGACAAAGATGCTGCCCTCATGAAGCTTACCTTCTACCAAAGGTAAAAAGAAAATAAGCACTAGGAATAAAAAGCAAGGAAATTATTAGAGGAAAAAAAATTGAGAAAATACAGAGGCATGTATGGGAGAGGTAAGCTGGAGAATGAAAGAGAGGGGTCAGAGAAGGTCTCACTGAGAAGGAGAGATTTTGGCAAAGATTTCCTGGATAAGGCAGTTAACCAATAGATTCCTTGGGACAGTCATGTGAGGGCTTTGTAGACCTTGTTAGGATTTTAGCTGTTAGTTAGAGTGAAAAGTGGAAGTTGGTGCAAAGTTGACATGATGAAATGACGTGATGTGAAATATATTTTTGAAGGGTTACTCTTGCTTCTCTGTTGAGAACAGACTGTGGAGAAATCAAGGCTGGAAGCAGGACAGGGCTCAGGAGACCATTGCTGCAATCTAGGCAGGAGCCGATAATGACCCAAACGTGGGTAGCAGCAGAGGAGTTGATGGGAAGGGATCTGCTTCTGCATATAGTCTGCATGTAGAGTCAGTAGGAGTTGCTGACAAATTGAATGTGAGGTCCAACAGAAAGAAAGGAGACAAGGATGACTACAGGGTCTTTGGAGCAGCAGAAAGAATGACTGTCAAAACAACTGAGATGGGAAAGGCTGAGATTACACAGGTTTGAGGAGGAGGAAGAGCAGGAGTTCAATTTGGCTATGTTGAGTATGAGATGTTTATTAGGCTCTCTGTCTGTAAAGCAGATCACAGTATTCTGCAGTAACAAATAAATCCAAGATGTCAGTGGATTAAAATAGCAACAGTTTACTTTTTGCTCATGCTGCAAGTCCATGGTGGGTCAGCTAAGCAGTCTTCATCCAAGAAAAAAGGGTCCCACTGCCTCCACCATCTGGCACATTGCCCATCATGGTGGAAGAGGAAAGAAGACATGGAAAATTGTCCATTAGTTCTTCCAGGCTTCTGTCTGTCAGTGCCATACATTTAGCTATGCATGAATTCAAAGGCATTAAGAATTTAATTCTGCTCTGTGCCCTGAAAGAAATAAGGGTGAACAATAATGTCTATTACAACATCTAAGTAGGTATGCCAGTAGGTAGTTGGATGTATAAACCTGGAGTTAGGAAGAGAGATCTGAGATCTAGGATGGAGATATACATTTTGGAGTTGGTAACCTGTAGATATGTACTTGTAAAGAAGAGACTAGGTAAAATTCTCAAGAAATTGAGTAAAGACAGAGAATAGGAAAACCAAGGACTGAGGTTGAGGCAGGCTAATCTGAAGAGATTTAGGAAAAGAGAGACCATGAAAGGCTCAGAAAAGGAGTGATCTGCATGGTAGGAGAAAACTAGGAGTTCAGTGTCCAGAAAGCAAGCAAAGGAAGTGTACCAAGGAGAAGACAATGATCAAGTGCAGCAGATGCTGCTAACAGGTCAAGTAAGAGTGGATACAAAAATGTACCATTGGATTTCACAGTGATTACTGAGGACCTTGATGAAAGCAGATGGGTTCCTGACTACAATGGGTTAAAGAGAGAATTTGGCAGAGGAATTATAGACAACATATATAAATGACTCTTTTAAAGACTTTTGCTGCAACATGGAGCAAAGAAATGGGGAGTAGCAGTGGGAAAGTGGGGTCAAGAGAAGTTTAATTCACAACAGATAGAAGGACTATGGTGATGACAGGGAGAAAGAAATGTACATGTGGAGGGGCTGGCCCCATGGCCGAGTGGTTAAGTTCGCGCGCTCCGCTGCAGGCGGCCCGGTGTTTCGTTGGTTCGAATCCTGGGCGTGGACATGTCACTGCTCATCAAACCACGCTGAGGCAGCATCCCACATGCCACAACTAGAAGGACCCACAATGAAGAATATACAACTATGTACTGGGGGGCTTTGGGGAGAAAAAGGAAACAAATAAAATCTTTAGAAAAAAAAAAGCAATGTACATGTGGACATTTACGTTGGGGAAAAAACAGACATTAATTAACATTTTAACTGAGTATCCCTCTCATTGTACATATTCTAAACATTTGTGTTTCAAATGTTTTTGTCTAGCTAAATTTTGGTAGTAATGTACTTTCCAGTCATTCAAAGTTAGTGAAAATACAGTGGTTTCTATTTCTACTCCTATATTTCATGAAGCAATAAAACTAAGTGGAAATTGATTTTGTAGTAGTAGTATAACTCTTATTTACAGGCGACTTCAATTTTTTAAACGTATATATCCTATAAATTCAGATATCTTGATTCTTTTAACAAGAATTTATAGATCTAATGAAATACCTGATAGGTCTGCATCAAAATGTCTGCTTTAATCTTAAAGACTTTTAATTATTTAAATATAGGTGTATACATATATACATGTACACGCACACAAACATACACATTATAAGTTAGATTAACAATCTGGCTGTGAAAATTGCTTTCAACAAAGTAAATATGCTAAAGTTTTATTTAAAACTTTATTATTTCTCAAATAGAACCAACAAGAATCACTTTGGCACCTTCCAACATGGATGTCTCGGTTGGAGAAAGTGTCATTTTGCCCTGCCAGGTGCAACATGACCCCCTGTTAGACATCATGTTTACGTGGTATTTCAATGGGGCCCTCACAGATTTTAAGAAAGATGGATCTCACTTTGAGAAAGTCGGTGGGGTAAGTTGTGACATTTTCCTCGTGCTTTTTGTATTATGTGAGGCTCTGACACACTGTCCCTAAAGATTAACATCTAGCACATAGGTGATGCTTGACAAATCTTTCTTATATGAATGAATCTGGGTTCTCTATTCTATTGTGACCCGATTTTATTTTTGTAATTACCAGAAAGTGAGCACATTTAATTTAACCTATAACTTTTCATTTTAATTAAAATTGATATTTGTTGTATTAATTTTAAATGTTATTTTGATAATTTTGTCATTCATATCCCATAGAAAGGAAAATTTTCCTTGGAGAAAAGACAAGGGAAAAGAGAAAAGGTTTAGGTTACCTTCATAAAGCCCCTTACTCCTTCTGGAAAAGGCTTCTTCTCTAACCCAGCTCTGGTCCCAACTTTAATTCTTAGATAAAGAATTTGATTTGAAACATTAGTTACCTTTGCTGCTTAATGTAGATAATTGTGTTTGTGATTTATTTGCTGGACTCTAAATTGTTGGTAATATTTATCCAATATAATGCCCTTCGTCTTAGCTAATGCTAAAGAAATGTATGTTGAAAGACTAAAAACACAAAGTAGTTTGATTTTAATATGCGTTGGACATCCTCAAAGAAACATTCACTAAGACTGAGTTAGATTGCGGCTTTCTGTAAGAGGGGCTTGGAGTTAAGAATGTGTGAGGTATAATGTAACTGCTTTACTGATAGGTTCTACAGAAGGCATAAAGTCATCTCTCTAAGAGTCACATATGTAAAACATGAAATTCATAAGTTAATCCTATCACTTCCCAATTCTCTTCTTCTAACATGCAAGTTCATGGCCGATCAATTTTTTTATTGACTTGTGCCATTAGTAACTTAATATTCTCCCATCGGTATAAAATAGTAAGCCATACAAGACGACATTACCCTAAGCACAGGCAATTAAGTAAATTGCTTTTCTGTTGCATGAGAAGGGAATCGTATAACAACTCTTGTCCTCTGATTGTGTATTCATGGCAGCATTCCCATTAATACCTATAAAGTCTACTTGTATTTTATCCCAGTATGTTCATAGGTGTAGCAACTGTGTTCAAAAGCAGAAAAATGTGAGGAAGGAGGCTGGAAAATGGGAAAGTTGCCTAGAAAGGTGGATAGTAAGAGCCATGTTTTTAAAAGGGGAGGGTTAGTTTAGAAAATGGAAAATCCCACTCGTAGCTTTCAACTGATTCAGCCGATTGTCATTGGGACAATACTGGGTATTGAATACTCATTTGTTATTTAAAAACCACGCACACACCTTTTGGGAAAAATCTGTAAGCTCAAAAAGCGCCAACAACTTAAATCAGATCTATTGTGTACACTTGAACATCATGCCAGAGGAGTGTGGTGACACGGGTCACAGGTTTCTGCACAGAGTTATATATTCAGAAAAGCATATTAAACCAAGCGTCTGAAGCAAATTGGCATATCACAAAGGAGAAGTGTGAATCCCAAGACAAGCTTCAGTCTGTGCCCATAGGACAAATCAAAGTCATATAAATAAATCAGCAGTAAAAGAATTCCACTTAAGTCCACTGTTTGCCAAGCAAATCTCAGTTTTAGGTATGGTGTGGTGTGATTAGAAAAGAGGGGATTTGTGTTCAGATACATATGATTTCTAGATTCTGTTGCTTACTATATGATGCCCGTGATTGAGCCACTTAACTTTCTGTTTCTCATTTTCTAGTCTATTTGCACATCAGTTTTTAGTATTTGCCATGTTCCTTCCCACTGCGAGATTTTGCACACACTGGTCTATCTTCCTGGAACACTATTCTCTCTGCTTTTTCCTGTGGGTAGATATCTTTGTATATAGTTGTGGGTATGTACATATAGTTGTAACAATGTATGTAGTCACATGTATACACTTTTTATTTCACATATGTGTAGTTATAAGAAGAGACATAGGCCCAGCAATATGTATACGGTAGCACTCTTTTTTTTTTTTTAAAGATTGTCACCTGAGCTAACATCTGTTGCCAATCTTCTTTTCTTTCTTTTTCTTCTTCTCCCCAAAGCCCCGCAGTACATAGTTGTATATTCTAGTTGTAGGTCCTTCTGGTTGTGTTACGTGGGATGCTGCCTCAGCATGGCTTGATGAGTGGTACCATGTCCATGCCCAGGGTCCGAACTGGTGAAACCCCTGGGCCGCCAAAGCCAAGCCTTCGAACTTGACCACTCAGCTACAGAGCCAACCCGGTAGCATTCTGTCATACTCATATTTAACCAACAGAATTCCACTCCATGAACTCAGCTAAAAAAAGAGAGAGAGAGAGAAAAGGAAGACAGATTCCATCATTCACCCCAGTATAATATTTTTCTTTCTCTACTTTTAAATATACCTTAGATTCCACTGACAGGAATAAGGAGATAATAGTCCAAAGTCCAAGATAAACAAAAGAACATTATTGGCTGTTACCTAAGGATCTAGAGCCTGGCAATTTAAGTATGATTTTAAGAATATCCAAGGATAATTCTGACTTGCCTCATAAGCTAACTTTTGGACTTAGACCTAATATTATATGATAGGGGTTCACTGTAGATAGAAACTTTTGAACCTAAACACACCAAGAGTTCACTGTGTATTGTAAGGATGTTTAAATGAATATGCTTTGATAAACTTGACGTGGTAGAGGCACTTGAGAAATGAAGAATGGATGGAGCCACACCGTAAGCTTTACAAGCATTTTGTGGAATTGGATCTATGATGAATTAGAATGTGTGTGGATAAAAGTCACTGGAAGCAATAAGAAGGTTAGCAGTGACAACCAATCTGCCATTCATTTAACTGGCTGGCTTCAATATGATTTATCTCCCATGGGCCACAATCTCACGCTAGTTACAGCAGCTACTTGTGCGCCTGAGACTTGCTGTATTTCCGAGCTCTCGGAGGTAGAAAAGAATATCTTTGAAAGTAATCCTTTGTGTGTAATAATACAATATGGTCCCTTTGACTTGATTTGTTTCATAGAATTATTTAGGTATGATGACTAAAAGTCTGAAAATAACAGTTCTTTTACAATATAAAAGTATATAAAAGGTTATATGTGCATTTTAAATACAAATCTGAGGCAAAGCACTTATTCCAAACACTACTTGTGGTGATATTCTGAGTTTTTAAACATCTCCCACTTGGAATGTCTTGTAAATTTTATATCTTGTCCAAATTCAAAACATCAGCTGTCGTGGAAGAATCAAGAGAATATACCCAGTAATGAGCTCATAAATTGTTGGTTAGACCAGAGGAATTACTATTATTCATCTGGAACACACTTCCCTAAAGCCCATTCCTCCCACAGTGCCATTTGGGGGTGAAAAAACAGATTCTCCTATGCCTGTTGGAAAAAGGGAAATGCACAAAACAGTTGAAGTTGAGTTTAATTCCCTAACTCCTCATTTGCTCACCCAGGCATGTAGAGGCTCAGTTCCTACTTAAAGTGTTATTGGTATCTCAGGGCTGCTTATCCAGTACAATGTTTGTTAAGATGAGTGGTCCAAATCCACCTCTGGTAGAAACCCCGTAAGATTTAAATTTATAAGAAGACTAGCAGAAGTCAAACCAAGTAACATATAATTTGAACTAAAAGCCATAAAAACAGCAGTTACAACAAAAAACAAGGCTATAAATAAAAGGATGTGAATGAAAAGATATGCAAATATTTACCAGTCAAATGTAACAAACAAAGAAAGTGACAAGTGTTCATTTAAAAAAAAAATAATAATAATAGTAACAATTCAAGGCAGACCTTAAGAATAAAAAGGATAAATTTATTTTGGAAAAATTTTGCTCTGCTATGAAGGTATAATAATCATAAATCATAATACTCCAAATAACGTACCATTAAAATATATCAAGTCAAAAGCAAAGAGAATGAGAAACAAAATTGTCGTGTAGTCTTTGAGAGCTTCTCTTTCAACCACTGATGGATCAATTTACCAAAAATTAGAAAAAGACAGTTTCGATACTATAGTCATGTGTCACTTAACGACAAGGATACATTCTGAGAAATGTGTTGTGAGGCAATTTTGTAATTGTGCAAATATAGAGTGTACTTACACAAACCTAGATGGTATGACCTGCTATACACCTAGCCTATGTGATACTATTCTTATGGGGCTACAGTTTTATATGAAGTCCATAGTTGACCAAACATCCTTATGCAGCACGTGACTGTATATTGTAATAGAAGTACCAGATATATATAAAAAATTTACCCTACAAATAGAAAATACACATTCTTTTTCATTCTTTTCACACCCGTGTAAAATTTAGGAAAGAAAAATAACAAAACTATTACACTGATGTGTTAATAACATTTTAGTCAACAATAGACTGCATATATAGCAGTGGTCCCATAAGGTTTGTACCATACAGCCTAGGCGTGTAGTAGGCTATGCCATGTAGGTTTGTGTCAGTACACTCTAGGATGTTTGCACAAGGATGAAGTCACCCAACAACGCATTTCTCAGAACGCATCCCCGTGGTGAAATGACGTATGACTGTATATAGAAAGGAGATGGGAAGAACAAATGGAATGAATGGAATGTCAAAAAGCAACAGTTAAACTCTAGACAATATCAATGAATAATAAAGATAAAAAGACTAAGATCAGAAGTGAGAAAGAATATAACAGATAAGAAAGAAATATTAAAAAACAGAGCATTCCATGTTCGAGTCATATATAGTAAATGGAATCCAATTAAATGGAAAATTTGGGAGGAAATATAAATGATCAAAATTAACAAGAATTAGAAAACCTAACTAGATCCATAATTAAGAAAACATGTAAATCAATAACCTCCCCCCACCCCCCAAAAAAAGGATTCCAGGGTTGGTTATTTTACTGGTAAATTTTTTTCAGGTTTTCAAGAAACAGTTAAGTATTCTATTATACAAACTATTTGACAACATGAAAAGTTAAAAATCTTTTCAGTTTATTTTTTAAGGCTAGCGTATTCCTGAGAACAAAACCTGGCAAGATAGCAAATAATTAATAGATATAAATCAATTTCATGAATATAATAGGAAAACCTAAATGAAATTTTAGCAAGCCAGACTGAACATTGTATTTAAAAAAAGCCCTTCATAAACTATTAGGGGCTATTCTAGCAAATGTGCATGTATCATATAAATAGATCTAATAAAATAGACCACAGTGTTCACAATGGGTACTTAGAAGACATTCAATAAAATTAATGACCTATTATAGGAACAGTAAAATACTTTCTCCCCATCCCAAAAATGTCTTTAAAGGGAAATACCAGGAATAATTTTATTTAAATCAGCAGCAAGGCAGGGATACACACAAATACCATTAGAGTGGGCCCTCCATATCTGTGTGTTCCGCATCTGCAGAGTCAACAAACCATGGATCCAAAGGTCTGTGATGATTGCGTCTGTACTGAACATGCACAGACTCTTTTTCTTGTCATCATTCCCTAAACATGACAGTATAACAACAATTTACATTGTATTAGATATTATAAGTAATCTGGAGATGATTTAAAGTATATGGGAGGATGTGTCTAGGTTATATGCAAATACTACACCATTTTATATAAGGGACTAGGGCATCCACGGATTTGGTATCCACAGGCGTTCCAGGAACCAGTCCCTCATGGATACCGAGGGACAACTATACTTTTGGACGTTTGGACACAACCAGAGACGCTCACAACTACAATATACAACTATGTACTGGGGGGTTTTGGGGAGAAGAAAAAGACCATATTTGGAGATTTTTGAGCCAAAGCAATAAGATATGAACAGGAACAAGTGGTCTAACTTTGGAAATCAGGAAATAAAATTACCATTATTTGAGGACAAAATGATATTCAAGGTACTCAAAACCTAGTAATATCAACTCTAAAATTGGATACAAAATAAATTTACAAAAAGTCATGGCTTTTTTATGTATCAACAATAACCAATAAGAAAGCATAATGGGACAGAAAACTCCCTCAAAAGATAAAATACGTGTTAATAATTTGCAGAAGCATGCAAGGACTAAATAAAGAAAACTACGATACTTTCTTATGGTAGATGAATGGATGGGTGGGTGGATATATAGATATATAGAGAAAGGGAAAGAATCATAAAAAGTCAGGACTTCTAGATGAAATAAAACAGCCGTGCATTGTAAGGCTTGTAATTTTTCTTAAATATTTCCATGGTTTAAAAATAACTAACAGTCAGGTTCCAGTTTAAATAATTCTGAGAGTGTTTAGAGTAAGAAACCGGGTAAGGAAAAGAGTAGTTAATAGTATTTGGAAAGAAGAATAATGGCACCTTGTCAGTAATTCCCAGAGAGTTTTTTGAAGGTGTTTGCTGGTAGGGAATTGTTGGATCCAATTAGAATTATAAACATATGGTTTCATCATTACATAGTCTGAACTCAGAATTCTGGCTTTTGAAACCGATTTCATTCTCTTATGAACTGTCGATCTTTATCTTCCTTTGCCTCAGTTTGCTCATCTGAGATGATAATATGAGCTTATTTAGAGGTATGTATACAGTACTTAGAACAACACTTGTTAGATCTTGTTGTTGTTAGTATTATTACTCTTACTACTATCAGCACTGGAGGTAGCATTGTTTCTAGATGGTTTTCCAGGAAAGCTGCAGCAATTTATGTTCCCATGAGCGGAACATGCGGGTGCCTATTGCCCCAAATCCTTCCCCACACACATGTTTTTTTCCCTTGATTTTTAAAACATTTTCTGCCAAACAGATGGTTGAGAAGTGATACCTCATTATCACCAACTTCTCATTTCTAAGATTAATAATGAGATTGAGAATCTCTCCATTTGCTTATTAGTAATTTGGATACCAAAGAAAGATTTAGAATTAGAACTGATTCTTCCAAATCAGGGAAATTGCAGGCTTAATACTGACTCTTGTGCAATACAAGATTACTTCTGTAGAAGAGAGAGAAAAAAATTACCTTTTTATTTCCAGCTAGAAAAATTCTCAAAAGCCCAGCTACCTGGATCACTATGTGGAAGAATGTTCAAAAACTTTTTTTTTTTTTAATCTGGCAATAGAGAATGACTTTCAGAAGTTACAAAAACAAAATACAAACTGTTTCAAGACAATGATCAGCTAGATAAGACCTATTTTATTTTTGCCAGAGACAAAGTAATGAAACTGACATTTGCGTGTATCAGATTTTCATATCATCTATTTCATGTGTCCATTAGACTGTGTTCTCCTGAGATCACAGCAGAAAATCCTTCACTTAGACGCAAATTCACAATATGTACTGGCCATTTCCTGTCTCACAATATAAGCTCCCTCTTCCATAAATTGCAAATTCATTTCTTTTGCTCATTTCTCCTCTTTGAATCAGAACTTTTGTTTTACAGATTTGCAGTAGGTCCTTATGTGTTCAAGCTACTAATTATAACTTAGTTTAATTTGCTGGAGATTTCTTTCAGTATGTCACTTTTCTTTTAACTTTGTTTATTATTATGTCATTCATAAAATAAAAGATTTCATTTTCGTGCAGTCAAAAAAAATCTATATTCTTCTTTTCCTAAGAATTTCCATAACTTTCCTTGGGTTGAATAGGATATATAAGCTGTGGGAATTTGAAGAGGGATACGGGGAAGATTTTAGAACTAGCATTCAGAGAGGGTTACAGAAGAAAATTTGAGGATATTAGAGAGGCTAGTGCCACTGGGAGAGAACCTGTGGGGGAGATGCAGATATTTAAAGAAAACTTCGGGGAGATTTTGCTGTGAATTTCACCTTGATTCCCCACAACTTTCACTAAAATTGCATCTCGCCAATTCTTAGGAGTTGACTTTTTTCCTGGCGGGAGAGGCATCAGTTGTTTGTTGATGATCTTAGGACATACTGGGATTCCACTATTGGAACGCTTCTACTACTAGCCAATTGAAAACCATAAACTACCACCAAAGAAATATTAATGTGTTTGTTTGTGTACCTGTCAATATGATCGTGTATACACCAGCATGTAAAAATCCAAGCACAGTTATCTACAATACTTTTAAAAATCTCTAGGAGTTCTAAGAGAGTCAGTAATACTTCATTTGATATTGCTTATAATTCCTTCAGAACCATCAACTTGTAAATATCCGTAACAGATAACTTACCTGCATCTGTGATTTGAAGATTTAAAAAAAATCTCATCTCTAGAAGCTGAAGCTAATGTTTATTGGGGGAAAGAGCTAGCGGTTTATAATTTTGGTTTGCAAAAGGGGATGGGGCTAAAGTTCATGAATACATCTTGAAAGGGGACATGTCACAAAAAGGGATAACTCTCATAAATCCAATAAATGAACAAATAAATAAAACTGAGAAGAAAAATGATGCCCGCTGATCATAGCATTATCTTTAACTCTTGCTGGCTTAGGTTATTTTTAACAGCTGTATTAAGAAATAATTCACGTATCATACAATTCCAGCATTTAAGTCTGCAATTGAATGGCTGTTAGTGTATTCACAGAGTTGTGCATCCATCCCCAAAATCAATTTTAGAATATTTTTATTACTTTAAAAAGAGACCTCACGCACCTTAACTGTAACCAACCCCCCCACACCTCCCCACTACCAGCACTAGGCAACCACTAATCAACTTTCTGTCTATATATTTACCCTTCTAGACGTTTCATATAAATGCATCATACAATAGGTAGTCTTTTATGACTGGCCTATTTTTTAAATTAATAAACGTTATTTTTTTAGAGCAGTTTTAGGTTCACAGCAAAATTGAGTGCAAAGTACAGAGTTCCCAATAGCCTCTGTCCTCACACAGACACAGTCTACCCCACTATCAACATCCCGTATCATGGTGATACATTTGTTACAATCCGTGAACCTACATTAACACATCATTATGACCCAAAGCCCATAATTTACGTTAAAGTTCACTCTTGGTATTGTACTTTCTTTGGGTTCGGACAAATGTATAATGACATGTATCTACCATTATAGTATCATATAGAATAGTTTCACTGCCATAAAAATTCTCTGTGCTCCACCTATTCATTGCTCCCTCCTCCAAACCCTTGGCAACCAATGATTTTTACTGTCTCCGTAGTTTTATATTTTTCCAGAATGTTCCATAGTTGGAATTATATAGTAGGTAGCCTTTTCAGATTGGCTTCTTTCGCCTAGTAATATACATTTGCATTTCTTTAATGTCTTTTAATGGCTTGACAGCTTATTTCTTTTTGGCATTGAATAATATTCCATTGACTGGGTGGAATACAGTTTATCCCCTCACCTACTGAAGGACAGCCTCGTTACTTCCAAGTTTTGGCAATTAAGAATAAAGCTGCTCTAAACATCTGTGGGCAGGTTTTTGAGCGGACATAAGTTTTCAGTTCCTTTGGGTAAATATCAAGGAGCAAGATTGCTGGATCATATGGTAAGAGTATGTTTAGTTTTGTAAGAAACCACCAAACTGTCTTCCAAAGTGGCTGTACCATTTTGTAATCCTGCAAGCAATGAATGAGAATTCCTGATGATCCACATCCTTATACTTGGTGTTGTCAGTATTCTGGATTTTGGCCTTTCTAATAGGTATGGTAATATCTCATTATTATTTTAATTTGCACTTCCCTAATGGGATATGATATTGAATATATATTCATATGCTTACTTTTCATCTGTGTATTTTTTTGATGAGGTGTCTGTTCAGGTATTTTGCTCATTTTTAAATCAGGTTATTTTCTTACTGTTGAGTTTTAAGAATTCTTTGTATGTTTTGGATGATTGTCCTTTATCAGATGTGTCTATAAGATTTTCTCCTATCCTGTGATTTGAGTTCTTATTTTCTTGACATTATTTTTCATGGAGCTAGATGTTTTTAATTTTTTTTTTCAAAGATTGGCACCTGGGCTAACAACTGTTGCCAATCTTTTTTTTTTCTGCTTTATCTCCCCAAACCCGCCCTGTACACAGTTGTATATCTTAGTTGCACGTCCTTCTAGTTGTGGGATGTGGGACACTGCCTCAACGTGGCCTGACGAGCAGTGCCATTTTCGCGCCCAGGATCCAAATCCTGGGCCACCACAGCGGAGCACGCTAACTTAACCACTCGGCCATGGAGCCGGCCCCGATGTTTTTAATTTTGAGTTGGCTAGTCTAGGTCTTTTTTCTCTCCATGTAAACTTTAGATTCAGTTTAATATCCACAAACTGATTGGCTGGGATTTTAATTGGGATTGCATTGACTCTATACAGCAAGTTGGGAAAAGCTGACATCTTGACAATGTTGAATCCTCCTATCCATGAACATGGAATGTCTGTCCATTTTTTTAATTCTTCTTTGATATCTTTCATCAGAGTTTTAGAGTTTTCCTCATATAGTTCTTGTATGTGTTTTGTTAGATTTATACCTAAGTATTTCCATTTTTTGGATGCTAATGTAAATAGTAATGTGTTCTTAATTTCAAATTTCACTTGTTCATTGCTGGTATATAGGAGAGTAGTTGACTTTTGTACACTAATTTTTATCCTGCTACCTTACTATAGTTGCTTATTAGTTCCAGGGATTTTGGTTTTTAGTTTATTCTTTCAGATTTTCTACATAGATCATCATATTATCAGAGAAAAAAAGACAATTTTATTGCTTTCTTCCCAATCTGTATACCCTTTATTTTCTTGTCTTGTCTTATTGCGTTACTAGAATTTCCAGTACAATGTTGAAAAGCAGTGGTGAGAATGGACATTCTTGCCTTGTTCCTGATCTTAGCAACAAAGCTTCAAGTTTCTTATCATGAAGAATGATGTCAGCTGTAGGTATTTTGTAGATGTTTTTAATCAAATTGAGGAAGTTCTTCTCTATTCCTAGTTTGTTGAGAGTTTTTATCATGAATAGGTTGGGGGTTTTTTGTCAAATGCTTTTCTGCATCTACTAATATGATAATGTGATTTTTCTTTTTTAGCTTGTTGACATAATGGATTACATTAAATTATTTTCAAATATTGAACCATCCCTGCATAACTGGGATAAATCCCACATGTTTGTGTTGTATAATTTTTTATACATTATTGAATTCGATTTGCTAATACTTTGTTGTGGATTTTTACATGTATGTTCATGAGAGATACTGGTCTGTAGGGTTTTTATTCTTATAATGTCTTTGTCTGGTTTCAATTGTTAGGATAACGCTGGCCTCAAAGAATGAGTTAGGGCATATTCCCTTAACTTCTATTCTCTGTGAGAGAGTGCAGAGAATTGTTATCATTTCTTCCTTAAATGGTTTGTGGAATTCACCAGTGAACCTATCTGGGCCTGTTGCTTTCTGTTTGGCAGAGTTATTAATTATTGATTTAATATCTTTGATAGTATAGGTCTATTCAGCTTGTCTTTTTTCTTCTTGTATGTGTTTTTGACTTTCAGGGATTTTGTCCACTTCATGTAGGTTATCAAATTTGTGGGCATAGAATTGTTCATAGTATTCCTTTATTATCCTTCTAACGTCTGTGAAATCTGTAGTGATTTCTTTTTTTCATTTCTGATATTAGTAATTGGTGTTTTCTTTCTCCTTTTTTCCTTGATTAGCCTGACTACAGGCTGATCAATTTTATTGATCTTTTCAAAGAACTAGACTCTGGTGTCATTGATTTTCTCTATTGATTCTCTGTTTTCAATTTCATTCATTTCTACTCTTATTATTATTATTTCTTTTTATCTGCTTACTTTTGACTTAATTTGCTCTTTTTTTTCTAGTTTCCTAAGGTACAAGCTTAGATTATTGATTTTATATTATTAATTATTAATCATCTAGATATACATTACTGTTTTTGGATGAAGTAATGTATATCCAGTTGATGAATAATGCTGTTCAATTCAACTATGTCTTTACTGTATTTTTACCTGTTGGATCTGCCCATTTTGATAGACGGGTGTTAAATTCTCCAACTAAAATAATGGATTCATTTATTTCTCTTTGCAGTTCTATTAGATTTTCCTTCGTGTATTTTGATGCTTTGTTGTTAGGCATATATACATTAAGGATTGTTATGTCTTCTTGGAGTATTGCCCCTTTGTTGTTATGTAATTCCCCTCTTTATCCTTGATAACTTTCCTTAAAGTCACTCTGTTTGAAATTAATATACCTACTCCCACTTTCTTTTGATTAATGTTAGCATGGTATATTTTTCTCTATCCATTTACTTTTAATCTATATGTGTCTATATATTTAAGCGGATTTCTTATAGACAAGGTATAGTTGGTTCTTGGTTTTTGATCCACTCTGACAATCTTTGTCTTTTAATTGGTGTAATTAGGCCATTGACATTACGGTGGTTACTGCTATAGTTGGATTAATATCTCCCATATTTTTTGTTTTCTATTTGTTGCCCTTGTTCGTTGTTCCTATTTTTGTCTTCCACATTTTTTCAGTCTTCTGTGCTTTTATTTGAGCATTTCATATGATTCCATATTCTTTCCTGTCTTAGCATATCAATTATACTTTATTTTTTACTACTTTTTGTTTAGTAGCTACTCTAGAGTTTGCAATATACTTTCACGACTAATCAAGTTTCACTTTCAAGTAACCCTATACTGTTTTACTGGTAGAGCAAATACCTTATAATAAAAAAATTCCTAATTTCTTCCTCCTGTCACTTGTATCATTGCTGTCTTTCATTTTACTTATACACATCCATATATAAGCATATATATATATATATATATATAGTGTATATATATATTATGTATAATATATGCATAACCAAATTCATTGTTGATATTATTATTTTGGAAAAACTATCTATTGGACCAATTAAGAATAAGATAAATAAAAGGTTTCATTTTGCTTTCACTTATTTATTTTCTGATGCTATTCCTTTCTTTATAGAAATCTAGGATTTTATTTCCCTCTCTCTGGAGTACTGCTTTTAACATGTCTTGCAAAGCAGGTATACTGGCAACAAATTTCCTTAGTATTTTTTTTGTCCGAGAAAGTATATTTCTCCTTCACTTTTGAAGGATAATTTCTCAGGTGCAGAATTCTAGTTTGGTGGATTTCTTTTCTCAACACTTTAATTATTTAATGCCACTTTTTTCTTTCTTGCATGGTTTCTAAGGAGGTTAGGATGTAAGTCTTATCTTTCTTCCTTTGTAGGTAAAGTGTTGTTTTCCTCTGGCTTCTTTCAAGATTTTATCTTTGTTTTTTGAGGTTTGAATATGATATGCCTAGGTGTAATTTCTATGGTGTTTATCCTGCTTGGTTTTCTGTGAGTTTATTGGATCTGTGGTTTGGTATCTGATGTTAATTTGATGTGATTCTCAATTATTATTGCTTCAAATATTACTTCTATTCCCAATTACATGTATGTTATACCTTTTGCAATTGTCCCATAGTTCTTGAACATTTGGTTCTTTTTTTCTTCAGTCTTTTTCAGTTTTAGAAGATTTGATTGTTACATCTTCAAGCTCAGAGATTGTTTTCACAGCCAAGTCTAGTCTATTAACGAGCCTGTCAAAGCCATTATTTATATCTGTTACAGTGTTTTTGAATTCTAGTATTTCTTTTCCATTGTTTCTTAGAATTTCCATCTCTCAGCTTACATTATCCATCTATTTTTGCATATAGTCTACTTTTTCCATTAAATCCCTTAGCATCTTAATCATAGTTCTTTTAAATTCCTGATCTGAGAATTCCAGCGTTCCTGCCATATCTGATGCCTGTTCTGATGCTTGTTCAGTCTCTTCAAACTGTATTTTTTGGCTTTTAATATGCCTTGTTATTTTTCACTGAAAGGCAGGTGTGGTGTGCTGGGTGAAAGAAACGGCAGTAGATAGGCCTTTACTAAGGCAGTGGTAGGGTGTGTGGAGAGGGGATGCATTCTGTAGTCCTATGATTAGATCTCGTTCTTTCGGTGAGCCTGTGCCCATGGACTATGGACTTCACCAATGCTTCTTAGTCTTTCCTCACCCATTTGGTGAGACAAGATGGCTGGAGGGACTGGAGTTGTGTATTTCTCTTCCCCATTGTGGAAGGCTAGAGTGAGCTGGATTTGGATATTTCCTTTCCCCCAGGATGAGGTATTAGGTGCTGATAAAACCCCAGCCAACTGGACCCTGGTAAAATAGCTTCTCCCAAAGACAAACTTTGTGAAGAAGAACAGAATCCTCTGGCTTATTTCAAAATGGTTCCTTTTCCTTTACCCTGCCAGAAACACCAGGGATTTTTCTTCTGTGTTCTCTGTGAGGACCTGGAGGCAAAACTCATAAAAGAGTGGGGAGCCACCTAAAATTCCCTGTAGTTTAACTCTCAGACTTATCCACACTGAGCCTCCAGCAATTCATCAATCACAGTTCAGGTTTCTCTACCCCAGTACTGGCTCCTGTGGAAGTGTTTGCTCGTGGGTTTCTGCTCTGGTAAGTTGTGATTCTCTTTATTCACCTGTTGGTTTCTCCAGTTTTCAAGGCAGTGGTTTTCTCTGTGACTCCACTTCTCTGCCAAATCTAAGAAGAGCTGTTGACTTTTCACTTTGTTCGCTTTTTCCTTGCTGTTAGGATGGAGTGGTGATGCTAGGCTGCTTATGTGCTAACCGAAAACCAGAAGTCAGGGTGACTGGCCCATTTTTTAATTAGGTTACTTGCCTTTTTATTACTGAGTGGTAATTGTTCATGCTGGCTTAGATTTTATGCTCCAATTTCAGAAAGAAAATCATTCTACTTTGCAAGGCATAATATTTAATTATACCATTTAACTGATTTGAACATGAATAAGAAGGTGAAGAACAAATGGCTAATTTGGGACAATTTAAATGTTTTTTGAGTCAAAACTCAGAAATTTTAGGTGGAGTATTTTTATTAAAGTAAACACTGATTTTTTAAATTGTTTTTATTATATTGGCTTTAAAATTTTAGATCATACTCTCTACTAGAAAATGTCTAAGGATGGTCATATTTGATATCAAAGCTAGTCTTTCTTTATCTTCTTCAGTAAGACTTTGAGATGAAAAATCTACACTTCTGAAGTATCACGAAAACTGTTGGAATTCATCATTCTGTTGTTGATAGTGTGACCTCTTTTGGAGCAACTCTCCAGGCAGAGGGTATAATTTTATTCTCTCTAACCGCTTAGGAGTCCTATCTCTGGCTCACACATGGCTACTGACTTGAAAGGACAAGTATCTACACCAGGGTTTGTTGTGTTTTTTTAAAACCTAGTTTGGGTTCTTGGCACAGTCACTCAAAACAGCCATGCAGGATGAATTTTGGTGAGTAAATACCCCAAACTTAGTGTTTGCCCTCCCTCGGATCTCCTGATGGGAAAAACCCAAGGAAAAGGCAGAGGGTAAGGGAACCATTTTATATAGAAGCCAAATAGGTCAGCAAAAAAAAAAGAGGCAAATAGGTCAGCCAAAAAAAGAGGCAGTGCTGCAGATACAGAAGTAATCTGGAGGGGTATGACAGATTGTGTTTTCCAAAGATGGCTATAACATCTCTTGTCCAACGTGCTCTTCTTTCAGTATGACTTCGACACTCTTCCCCAGTAAGTGGTGAAATCTATGCCTCTCACCTTGAAACCGAGTAGACCTTTGTGACTGTCTTGACTAATAAAGAACAGCAGGAGTGAGGCTATGTGATTGCTGGGGCTAGACCAGAAAAATGCATGCATTTTCCATGGGCACAATTTCTCTTGGAATTCAGCTGCTGTAATATGAGGAAATCCAAGCACACTGTGGAGAGGTCTACCTCAAGAGGTACTAAAGTCCCCAGCCCACAGGTATGGCTGAACTCCTAGCCAACAGCCAACACCAACTTGCCAGTCATGTAAATAGGCTTGCCAGTCCCCAATCAAGCCATGCCAGCTGATGAGGTTTACAATGGAGATAAGCTGTCCTCACTGATCTCTGCTCACATTACACATTCCTGAGCAGAATAGATGATCACTGTTTTTTTTTTAAGCACTAAGTTTTGGGTAATTTATTATGTAACAATAGTAATTGGAACTAGAAGTAAATATGACATTTGATGCAACTTGATCAAGGCTCCATGAAACAACTGCTTTTTATTCTTTTGTATTAATGGATTCCTTTTCTTATATACTAGTATTATCATTCTACAAGGGGCAAATCTACTCTCACTGTATTTTAAACCTCTGATAGGAGGGTAAAAACAAAAACAAAAAAACAAGATTTAATCCATGAGTTAGAGTGTTGTTCAGGGTAGGCTCTCATGACTTGAAATAACTTTGATTGTACGTGAGAATTTTCACATCAATCCAGAGTACTCCTAGAGTCATTCAGGTTGACTAACAGCAAGTGTCTGTATGAATCTGTAGAAATCTATCAGCATGTTGAATTATTTCAGTAACTATTGTTTTAAAAATTACAATGAGCTTATCAAGGCAGTCTAATGTTGAGGAAATGAGCCTTGTGCTTGACACACTGTACCTGTTTCACAAATACTAGTTTTCTCATTCATCTTCTAAGATGAAAACTTGTATAGGGGTGCTGTTCTCAGCTTAGGAGCCAGCAGTGAATAGCCTGACTTAATGATTACTTCATGTGTTTATTAATTGCAGAATTTTAGAGTTAGGAAAGACCTGAATGATTATCTTGAGCCTTTTTATTCCCAAGAAGAGTGAAGATGAAGAATGTAAAATCTCATCAGGTTTGATGATTTTTGACCCTAACTGCTGGTTAGAATCAGCTAGAGGGTCTCCTCTTTCTAATCCATTCTGATTTAATTATTCTGGGATGTGGCCGGGGCATCTCTGGTATTTTTTTTAAAGACTCTGAGGTGAATTTCTTGTACAGCCAGCATTGAGAACTACAGTTGTGGGCTGCATAACAACGTTTCGTCAATAACAGATTGCATACACGACGGTAATCCCATGAAATTAGTACCATATGGGTGTGTGGTAGGCTACACCATCTAGGTTTGTGTGAGTACACTCTATGAAGTTTGCACAATGAGGAAATCACCTAAAGACACATTTCTCAAAACCTAGCCCCGTTGTTAAGATGCCTAATAGGCAATATTAAATAAGATAGAATGAGAGGGCTGGTCTATTTTCAATTTCATTCCAATCATTTAGGTTAAATCAAGGAGAATGGTTCAGTATGGAGTGAAGTTTGTCACTAATGGTTCTCTAATACTTGCCAATCTCCCTTTTTAATTAAGAGAGCAAAGGTCTCAGTCTCAGAGACTTTGAAAGTGTCCAGCTAGCGTCCATGTACATTATTTTGGACAGTGTCCATTTGCAGTATTTTCTACTCACTGTATGCATTTTGGCAGTGAACTATTATTTTAGTCAGCAGTGTTCCATTTAAGATAAAAATATACATTTTTCGTATCGATTTCCATATAAGTTTAAGTTTAAGAAAATTATTCAGTTTAAGAAAAAGCTAAGTAAATAATACAGCATTTGGTACTAGATATGGCAAGAAAAAAGTTGTGGAGGTGTAACTCTAATGACTGAAGTTTAGAAAATACTGAGTTAAAAATCAGTGTGGAAACAAACACCAGGCATCCTGCGATCACCAGCGCCCAGTTAGTTATCCTGTCAACATGCCACACCACCCGGAAAAAAATTTCCTAACTTGTTAATGTGAACTTGATGTTGAAATAGAAAAGCTGATACTTTTACAGCAACTTGGGCATTTGACACAAGATAAGATATGAATGAAGTACCTTTGGCTGAGTTTTTGTTATCTGTTATGTGTCACTCTTTCAAAACAGTTATGATGGGACAAGCTGGGACTCTAAATCCTGTAATGGGATGATTATTCCAGTTTATTGGTACCAAAGAAAGTCGAGCAAATTTTAATATTAACTGATTGCATGTGACCTGCTTTAAATATCACCTGTTCAGACAATCTCAGATGAAATTGTTAATTAGTCAGAAAAATTAAAACTGTTCAGAGTGTGACAGCCTGTTTCGTGTTTCAATGGCTGCTAATTATTTCCGTTCCTTGGGTGGGCAGTACACATTTGTAATGAACGGCACCTTGTTGCAGCCATTTGGGTTTGGTGGGGGGCAAGGTTTAATTTGGTTGGTTAGAAATGCGGAGGCGAGTCCTATGTACCACCAGTTCCTTCACGGACCTTCACAGAGGAAAACAGCACCCAGGTTCCAGAAGGAACCAGCAGGTTCTAGTATTTTCAAGGCACCTGGATATGATTTGCATGCAGTGTCAGGGTTTGGAAGGCAACCCAGTGATGGGAAGAATGATGAATGTTGGAATCCATACAATAACAGGCTGTGTAAAGTGATAGAAAGGAGGAGGACCGCCTATTCAACCTTGCCTTCCAAACAGCAGTCAAATGTTTTGGGTTTTATTCCCCTTAAACTAGAAAATTATGCTTCTTGGCAGTCCAACAGCAGCATTTACATGCAGATTGCTTACTAGGGAATTAGTTTTTGCTGATAATTTGGTATACTGAAAGTTTATGCTACACTTGCACTGTTCAAGAAGTTGCCCGAGCTCCGAGGTTTATTTTATACCCTGGTTTTTAGCGTATGGGAGATATCACAATATACTTTCAGCCCACCTGTAATTAGTAATGATCTGTCTGCTTATTCATTTTCACCTGGCATGAGTTATCACATCATGTAGTGTTTTTCTTTCAGTGCAAAGAGGTTTTTAAATTACATCAAAAATTCCATTAGCGTCATCACCTAAGAAAAACTTAATAAGCTCCTCTTCTATTTCATTTTATGCACACTGGATTTTCCCTTAGCATTTATTTCAAAGATGATTTGGCTTACAAATCCATTGACTGTTTATACCTGTAACATGTTCTGGAAATATGAGTTTCTTTTTTAGGCTAAATCTACATGGTTAGAGGAACAAATAATTGGATAATCAAGTAATTCTAGCAAAGCTTAAAAATTTATTTTAATATAAAAATATTAAAATTTTATTGTCATTAAGGTGCAAATATGAATCTGAAATCAGCTACAGTGAACTTTTAGGTTTCTGTGGACAGATTAACAATTTGTGGATTAACTATACCCCTGACATCGCCAACTCCCCCCACCCGCAAATAGACTGTGTTCTCACCTGCCTTAGGCCTCTGCATGTGTTTAAGTGCCCTAGAGGAGACCATAGTTTGTATTCATATTGCAAGTCTCAGCTCAACTATCAATTCACTGAAACTCCAGAAAATCACAGATTCCTCTATGTACTTTGCATTACATTGTAGTTTTACTTTGATTTGTTATTGTCATTTGATTCGTAACTGTCAACTATAAGCTTCGTGAACATAAGGAGTGGTATGTTTTTCACTATCGTATCCTCAGTGACTAAGGTACAGCAATTACTTAATAAATAGTTTTGAATGAATAATCTTATTTTAAAAAGATAGGGCATTTGAGAAAGAACTAAAATTCGTGTGACTTAGGGAAGTGTCTCCCACTTCTTCAACTCCAGGTAAGCCATTGGAATAAGTGTCTCCCACTGCCCAAAGCTTCATTTCCAAGTAAATCTGTGGTCAGCAGCGTAGAAAAGCGACTTGCCTTCTAGAAAGACTGAGAATTACAGTACTGTGCCTATTTTAGGGGAAAGGTTTAAAGGAAGTAGGGATGTGGAGGGGAAAAAAGACTTTGACTCTACATCTTCCCAATTTTGGTCCATTCTAATTGAGGGAAGGGGAAAAGGTAGAGTTTAGGAAAACAATACAAAGACTAATTTAACAGAAAATGAACTACAAGCTATTTTTTATTCAAAGAATTCTTAGTGTTCCTAAGAATGTATTCAAAGATTATTGGTGTTCCTAAATTTTTTATTTGAATCACTTTTATACTCTAAAGAATGACAAACGTGTTTATAAATATATGTAAATATTAGATGCCATTTTATTTATAAATATGTTGAAAAATAATCTGTTGAGTACTATTTTACCACCTTTTGACTTTTTTTCAGATTTATTGAGATATAGTTGACTAATCTTACGTGATTGTTTCTGGACATTCTTCTCCTATCCCCTTTATCACAGTTAATCAGTAATTAACTGTATTCTAACTATTAACAGTAAAAAATTGATGGGGACAAGAACTAGTTTGATATAAATGAAACTTCCTTTGGAATTTCCTTTTCCTTATTGATCTTTTTTTTTAATTTCTGGGAGTACTCAACTGCGTGTTGATAAGAAATTATAGGATGTTCTATGATGCTGTTTAATGTGGAGCATTTAGAGGGATAGTTGTATGTAATAAAAACTGCAATTTGAGAGCCATTGTATTCTATCCAAAAATGCACAAATCATAAATGTATAGCCCAGTGCATTTTCACAAAATGAACACACTCAAGTAATGAGCACTGAAATCAGTAAACAACATAACCCACAACCCAGAAGTCCCCAGGGTGCCTCATTATAGTACTAACTACTCCAAAGATAACACTATCTAGATTTGTGATACAAGAGATTAGTATCCTGTACTTTTTTTATCTGTTTTATTTATATCTTTTATGTTGAGACTCAGCCGTGTTGATCTGTGTAGTTATAATTCAATCTATTTCATAGCCTAATAGTATTTCTTTAAATGGGCATTCTACTACTTATTTATCTACTTTATTATAATAGACTTTATGTCATTACCATTTTTTTGCCATTATGGATAGTGCTTCTACAAACATTCTTGTGAATGTCTTTAGTAAACATACACACACGTCTCTGTAGGGTATATACTTAGGAATGGAATTGCTGGGTTGTAGATTATGCATGTGTCCTGCCTTAGTAGATACTTCTAAACAGTTTTCCAGAGTAGTTGCACCAGTCTACACTCCCATTAGTGATAGTAGTTCCAGTTGCTCCACATCCTCAGTAGGATTTGAAATCACCTCTTTTATAATGAAGCTGTCTACACATAGTATGTGCCATGGGATTTGATTTAACCTTAATTAAGTAAACTTTCTAAAGTTGAAAAAAAAAACTTGTTTCACTTGAATATATATTACCTTGGCTTGGGTTTATATCCTAAAGATCGGAGACCATGCTTTAGATACTTCCCTACCCTTGAGTGAATCTAATACAGCAAACTCACAATGAACTTTTGTTAAGATGAATCTTGATTCTATATATTGCATCATTAAAAGACAATAAATAGTCCAAGAGAGAGAAAGCCCTAGAAGAGAAACAATAGAAATGTGTATTATTGAAAGAGACAAAAGTTACGGAGAGGATCCCTCTTAGTTTTTAGTAAATTTTATTTTCCATTTATGTGTTCATCTACTCGACTTCATGTTGGTCCTGAAACAACCAGCTGATTCCTACTATCTACATGCCTGAGTTTATTGCTTCCTTTTTCCAATCTACAGTGTATAAAGATAATTAAAAATTATATTTTACGTGATGGTGACCCTAACTCCATTTCTTCAGGAAGATGGTTTGGTTTTTACATGAGCAAGCTAAGTTATTTCTCTCTTAACATATCAGTACCAAAAGTGAACAGATATGACAAGCCCAACATCAATTTCTTCCTCACTCCTTCAAGAATCAAAACCAGCCAGTGTGGCTAGAAGTTATGTTCATGGGTCTAAGGACATAAATTAGGCGCTGTTCCAATTCTCTTTTCCAACTGCTTTCAATAAAAGCAAATAAACATAGAGAAGAAGAAGAAGTCATGCCAATGCCTTGGTGGAATTTAACAGTAACAGTTCTTACTTCACTGAAAATAAGGGATTTCTATAGAAATGATAATCAACCTCCTGTGAGTATATGAACCTCATAAAACCTGAAGAGTTTCTAAAGGTCAGCAAGCATTGAAGGTTTTGTCCTGGGGATAAATTTCTAAATAACCCTGAGGAGAAAGAGAGAGAGGGAAAGAAAGAAAAAAGTTCAACTTGATGAAAGTAAAATGTGCAAACTTAACAGTTTCTGGATTATCATTTAATTACAGCCATCAATCACCTCACATCTGCCTTCTCCTAATACTTAAGAAATTCAAGATGAAGCCATGCAATCCAACCAACAGAGAAAATAGCCCATTAGGAATCCTACAGATGGCAAACAATATTTAAGAAATTACCCTGTAAGAGATCTTAGGAAATTACCTAAAAGCAGGATAGTAGAATCCATCTTTCAACAAATACTAGGAAACCCCAAGAGTAAAACTATCCTTTTAATTAATATGATAAACACTTATTGCCTCTTCTTCTATATCATTTTAGACATTTTTCAGTAAGTAATAATTTTCAAAGAGCTTTGCTTTCCAAATCATTTTATTTCAATCTGTATTTTTACTCATGTGTGAAACTGGCCTGCAGTTAGTCATTTTATAAATGTGATTTTACATTCTTTTAAAATGAGACCCATTTGAAGTTGGGCTTTTAGAAATACATTTGCTCCATTAATTGGTGCTGGGGGACGTCAGCAAATGTCTTTAGGGACAACTGTTATTTTATTTTTAGGGTTTAAAATGTTTTAATTTCTTCTGATTGAGGGGTTCGTATTGACTGTCCTTAAATTCAGTAGTGAAGAAATTAAAAGGCTTTAGGCTTTTTAAGCTCCAGTGTGTTCAGAAAAGTGTTTCAACCGTGGTAATCCCCTTGTCGTGCTGCATTTATCTCCCACCAGATACCCAAATGCTTCCCTCTTCTTCTCAGGCAGATAATTGCAAAGAGGTTGGAACCAGAGAAATGAGTTGAGCTGGTGCTGAGCAGTGGATATAAAAAGAGGTGTCATTCTAGTGGAAACAAATAGACTCTGAGACTGTAATCTCTGCTCTTATTTATTTTTGAAACCATAAATGCCCAGGGGAAAGCTTATCGTTTATTTAGCTACAGAAATCTATGTCTGCAGTCATGTATGGTTTTTAACTTGTTTTTATTTCCATAGGTTCCACTGTAGCAATCTTCGGTCTTGTACCACGTTGGTCTTCTCTCTAAATACGGGTTTCATCCCAAAGGTGTTGTTGGCCACAGCCTTCAAGATTCTTTGTGTTTTCAAAATAACAATGTGCTCATTACCTGTTTTTTCCAACAGAGTTCATCTGGTGATTTAATGATCAGAAACATTCAGTTAAAACACAGTGGAAAATATGTGTGCATGGTACAAACAGGAGTGGATAGTGTTTCATCTGCTGCTGACCTCATAGTAAGAGGTAAACATTAATGCCTCAGTGTGATTTATAATTCCACATCTTAACTGAGCAATCCTTACAGGAGGAAAAATTATGATGAGATAGTATATGAGCCTGTGAGTTATAATATTGATTTGATCCCCCCTCAATAGACCAGAGGATGTGACAATAAGGATGGGTGCTAATTCAAAGAAGTAAAAATCTCGTCTCCTCTTCAAATAGCTCTTACTGTAATAAGCATTCCACAGCTTCTGCCAAGCTGATGTGTTTTTGAGCATGTCATTAATTCAGTGATAGTGTTTAATAGGAAAGAGAATAGTGATTGTGTGTGTGTCTGTGTGTGACTACTTCTAAAAGAATCAGGATCATCCACAATGCCTGAGAAAATCTGCCAATCTGAGCTACTGTCCAAGGTACTGATTTGCTTCTGGGCTGAAAAATGACCAGAGTGCATGTTAGAATAAAACAGCTCTAGATAACAAACTGGGAACTACAGAGCTGTACCAAGAGATTAAAGGAAAAGGCATCAAAAAAGTAAAGGATGATGAATCTGGAAATGTGCAGGAATCCTGCTGAACAAAGGCATCAAAAAGCGGTGTCATTTGCAATCATGGACTATTATGATTTTGGAGTTACTGATTCATGTCCAGATTTAAGTTTTAACAACAGAAATGTAGAGGGGAAAAAGTGATAGTTTTATTGCAGGGTAAATGGGCTTTTTCCCTAAGTGCTTTTGAAATTGGGATCATTTGGAAGTATTAAAGTGGTCACGTGACATGTTCTTCACTTTGGTAGAAGAGGATGACATTTATGGAATTGCTGCCCACTGTTTGCATTATTGCCTACCTTAGGTTCACCTGGACCACCAGAAAATGTGAAGGTAGATGAAATTACAGATACGACAGCCCAACTCTCTTGGAAAGAAGGTACAGACAACCATAGCCCAGTTATATCCTATTCTGTCCAGGCGAGGACACCTTTCTCCGTGGGTTGGCAAACTGCCACAACAGGTAACGGAAGAGAGGCAAATACCGTTGGTACATATAAATGGATTTCAAGTCAATGCTAAGACGTGCAGACTCTTACCTCTCTGAAATATTCCTTTGTAGTGCCTGAGGTCATTGATGGGAAAACACACACAGCTACTGTAGTCGAGTTAAATCCGTGGGTGGAATATGAATTTCGGGTTGTAGCCAGTAACAAAATCGGAGGTGGAGAACCCAGTTTACCCTCAGAAAAAGTAAGAACTGAAGAGGCAGGTTAGTGTTTTTGTTTTCTGAGTAATGGGTTAATAGGTTTGCCCTGGGTGTGTATTTCCATTTCCCTTGGCTTGGTCTCCAGGCCAGCAGGGGATCAGCCTCAATAATCCATTGTTGCAATTATCTGACCTATCTAATGGCAGGACTGGCCATATGGTATTTGTCAAAAGACACACGTTTAAGTGGCTCTGATGTAGTGTGACTTTTCTAAGAGTTCAGTCCATCGTCAGCATTCATTAGTGCATGTAGAGTGAATATGTTTTTGTCACTTAAGGTTATAATTACTATCTGACATAGACACCCTGTTAACAGGGGAAGTGCTGTTTTCATTTATAACAAGCATTGACAAATTGGTAGGATAATGACATTTGGGAGTTCTGCTGCTAGGAAATCTCGTCTGCCATCAAGCTCAGTGAGTGAGCTTAAGCGATTGAAAAATAGGTATATTTTGGCTCCGCAAGTATTAAATTAAGAGAGAATCATTGTTAAATTTTCCATGTGGGGCAACAGTTAATGTTAACCATAAGACTATTTTCATAATTCTAAAAATATCCTAACATTAAAACTGAAAATTAGAAAGTGTACATACTATTACATTATTCAGGCATCTGAGAGAATCTAAAGACTTTTCAGAATCTATAACGTTAATTAATATTACTAAAATGATGTTTGAAATATAGCTAGCGTATCATTTTAGGAGCTAGGCTGAGATAAGAGTCATGGAATATGTTTCAATAATTTTAATGATGCTATTTAACTCAACAATGCATATAATATTTATCCCAGGTATTATGAGAAATCAAGGAACTGTGTCTATCTTGGTGCTCTGTTCATTTATCCACACAACATATATTTTTGGAGTATCTACTGTGTGCTAAGCACTTTCTAGATATGGTGGATACAGACAAAGAGCTGCCTTCAGGGAACTTATATTTTAGTTGTGTCATGCGACTTACTAAGCGTAAAGTTCTCAGCGTAAGTGAGCAATCTGATGCCTGTGTGAGGATTAGAAAGAATATCTCATAACAGGATTAGAGAATTTGAGTCTGGGTCATTTTTACGTAAAACCAATGTCGTTCTGAGAATTGTATCTCCACTTGGAATAGTCACAAGTTAAATGCTCGTGCTGGGTTGATTTCCCGTCATCCCTGGTGAATCACTTTTCCTCGTTTTATTAATCTTTGTACTGAGTCATTTTTTTCTTACTGTTTGAGAGATTTTGAATCTTTGATAATTTCTTGCAAATATAAATTATTTGATGATTTCCCCAATATATGCACACACAAACACACACATATACATATAATGTGCCAATGCTCAAATTATTTCAAATATTAAAAATAAGCAACATTGAGTCTTCTTTCAGATTAATATGCCAAATGCAGATAGGGTTTCATTTCTATCTCTCTGACCTACACAGTTCCAGAAGTGCCTCCTTCAGAAGTCAGTGGAGGAGGTGGAAGCCGGTCTGAACTGGTGATAACCTGGGATGTAAGTGTCTGGGCAGCAGCTTTCCCCTCAGGGTGATGCTATTCCCACATCTTTATGGTCTCCTGGGTGGGGCTGGTGGTGGTAGTAGTACTAAGAGCTAATATTTTTGAATGCTCACTCTGTGCCAATCACTGTTCCTAGCATTTTTGCATATTTTTTTCGTTTACTCCTTGCAACATTTTATAGAAAAACACTAAGGCATAGGAGTATTAAACAATTAGCCCAAGGTCATCTGGCTGGTAAGCATAGGAGTGAGAGTCAAGTCCTGGCTGTTTACAGTCAAGCTGCCCTCAGGGCTTTACCTGCAGCTGCACACCCACTGATGACATCACTTATTCCAGCAAGTACTTGCTTCCTGGCCATTCTTTCAGCTCTTGTTTTATGTCATAATTAGGAAAAATTTTAATTAACACATTTAAAGTCAGAAGGCGCTAGAATTATCTATTATTTGAAGATGTTGATGAAAAAATAAAAAGTCAAGAGATCTGATGGGGTGTCAATAGGAATTTTTGACATGATCCAAATACAGCTTTGAGTTTAATGTTGTTTTTACTTCCTTTTTGTTTCTTTTAGTTTTATTCCTTTGCACTTAATTATCATATCAATGTGTAATTTCTTTCCATAAAGTCAACATTAGGGATTAGGTGATTTTTATTTGACTTAAGAGATGAGGTATATTCAACTTGAAAGTATATCGTATTATTCAAAACTCAGATTGGGGCTACGAGATGCTGAAAAGTCGGAATAATTTCGGAAAATTCCAGTTCATTGTGTGGATGGCTATGAAAGAGTGGCATGTGTCTATTTAAAAGCAGCTGACTGTCCCACTGACCTTTTTCTCCTTTTTTTAGCCGACTGCTTAATATGATGTAGATTATTATTTGATGGCTTTTATAAAAGATTAAGGATTTTAGCTCCATTTATTTTTGCCTTACTTTTATGTGTAAAGGTGATTTACTAAGTCTTTCCTTTGTAGCCAGTCCCTGAAGAACTGCAGAATGGTGAAGGTTTTGGGTATGTTGTCGCTTTCCGCCCTCTTGGAGTTACCAACTGGATCCAGACAGTGGTCACATCTCCTGATACCCCAAGATATGTCTTTAGAAATGAAAGCATCATGCCATTTTCACTGTATGAAGTTAAAGTTGGTGTTTATAATAACAAAGGTGAAGGACCATTTAGCCCAGTGACAACAGTGTTCTCTGCAGAAGAAGGTATGGAAAACATTATGATTATGTATCAGTTCCAATTAATAAACCAATGTGTTGCGAAGACTGATTTGGAAGGTCTTTGTGACTTCAGATATATTTCTTCTAAAGAACAATGATTGAAGTTGTAGTTGGATTCCCAGTCCTGGTAATAAAGATCAACCATGCCTACTTGAAGTATGAGACTCAAGGATAGTTAGAGGGTGTAGCAAGTGGTTAAAAATCTTTTTATGAGGAACACATCCTAAGTTATAGCTTGTGAAGCCAGGAATAGCATAGCCTTCTATAGCTATCTTCTTCTTGGGGTAAGAATAAGATCTTCTCCTGGAGGTGCCCTAGTCTCAAGTTTTAGAATGGTCTTATGGCCTGAGAAAAGGATATTAGCAAGGTGGAGAAGGAGAACCAGAAGTATGACATTCCAGAGGTGTGGCATGTGCAGATTTGAAGGATATGTTCCACCAGTTGTAGATTCGGACATACTCCACTCTGGATTCATTCCATTGCTCTGCCTTTCTTTTTTACCTGCCCTAGATATCGCACCTCTTTAGAAAACAATAATAATAATAATGTTAGGAGCATCATATGAAATTGCCGTTTTATAGGTTGAAAGCAGGTAATTATTGGCTTCTTATATAGTTCCTCCTAATAAGAATGACAGGAGCCAACACGTGCTAAATGCTTGTTAGCTGCCAGACATTACCTAATTTGAATTTTCTAAGGAGGAATGACATGTAGGTAATATTATTATTCCCCATTTACACATGAGAGAATGGAAGTTTGATGAAAGAAATTAATAAACTTGCCAAAATCCATACACCCATGCTGAGCTAGTATTTTAACCCAGGGCCTTTGCCCTTAACCATTCTGAGTTCGTGAAATGTGGCTTCACACCGTCTCCTCTACCCCCAGACCTTGCAGTAAATTGCAGAAGGTGGCCCACAGTTGTCATTCCTAAAAATAATAAATAGACTCCATCTTTCTTGGTACCCTCATCTCCTATTCTTGTCCTCTATTTTTTCACTGAGTTCTGAGAAAAAACCAAACAGGTATTATAAAAGACTTTGCAAAAGAAAGAGCTTTTAATATTCCTAGCCAGACTCCATTTCCAAGATACCAAGGCTTTTCAGTACAAGGGCAAGTCAGTGGTCTGGGGAATGATGGCAATTAACTAGGGAGTTTTTGGGCACTGTCTACCGCTCTGCATCTTGGACCGGGAGAGCTGGCCTTTGGGAGGGAGGGACAGCCACAGCCTTTTACCCTCCTTATCTCCTACACTTTCCTTCTCTTGTTTCCATTTCTGTCACCGCTAATGAGTTAATTAAAGATCCTTCTGTTCCAAACATCAGAATGGATTCACCTTGTCTATGAAGAAGGCAAAGGATTTATTGGAAATATTCTAGGACCTCCCTTTGAATCCAAGGGAGGCTTAAACAGCAAACCTCATGAAGAGCCTCAATCAGAGAAGCTCTGGGGCCTTAGAAACTGGTCTACCTCTCTAGGGCACCAGGGCTGGGTAGACTGGCCTCAAGTACTCCTCGTCTTTCCAAACCAAGTTTCAGATTTTCAGGAGAGAAAATCTAAGAGGTCTATCCTTGGACTGAGACTCTATCTCAGTATCAGTGAGCCATGGCCATGAGCAGGGTCACTGAACACAGACATGGATACTGGGGGAGGGGGTGTCCCAGCTCAGCACTACGCCCTGAGAAGGGAGAGTCACTGTGAGTCCCATAAAGCCCCAAGAGCTGTCTGTTACAAAGGGACCTTTTCACTGTGTAATAAGCTTTGTGCATGTCTGTCTGCTCCTTTAAAAGAGTAGACCCCTGAAAGTTGCTCTGTCTCATTTAAGTGTGCTCCTCTTAATGGGCCTGAGCTGGAAAAGGCACTCATAAATGCTTATTGAATAAATGAACTCTGTAGAACTTGACTTTGTTTGGCAAGAAAAATGAATAAATAGCATTTGTGAGCATAGGAGTTCCCAAACAGGAGCTGTGGGATGAAGAGGAGAGAAATAATGAAAAGGCAGAGAGAACAAAGGGAAAGAAAGGAATAAAAGTAAAATGCCAAGAAGAAGTGCAAGGGAATAAAGGACAGTTTGCTGTGGCTGTTTAGCAAGGAAAAGCGTGTGGATGCCATCTATTCCTAAGAAATGGAAACTGACCAAAACATGCTTCATGTTTTCAAGTATTTTTATAGAATATTTTATAATATTTTCAAATACATTAAAGTGCTTTTTTAAAATAAGAACTTCAATAGGTTTTTTAATTAACTACCAAAATGATAATTGTATTTCACTTTCTGTTTCCAAACAGAGCCTACAGTAGCTCCATCTCAGGTTTCTGCAAATAGCCTGTCTTCCTCAGAAATTGAAGTGTCATGGAACGCCGTTCCTTGGAAATTGAGCAATGGACATTTACTCGGCTATGAGGTAATTTCTTGTAAAATTAATTAGTTATTAAATAGCTCATGTATGTATGTTTCCATGGTACTTGGTCTCCTTTCCTTTAAATTCATTTTAACAGTGACATCTTAGCTCAAGTGTGACTTTTGTTGAAATTTCACCAGCTCCTTGTCCCATGTGATTATCAATGGATATTGAATTTAATGCCACAAGTTGAATGAAAATAACTTTAGTTGGTGTAGAAAAGAAAAAATAATAATCTGAAAGGAAATCATGTGTCTTGTGGGCCAAATCTTTTAGATGGATTGACTAAAAAATAAGAGTGAGATTGAACTGCAGTATTTAAGTTCCTAGGATATTTATGCCAATAGGAAATTGCTTTCCTCCAACCCCTTTTGGTACTTTCTTGGTGGCCTTGTTACGTTATGTAATTCCCTTCTAGGTTCTAGAGAAGACAACTTTCTGTAATATAATTCTTGCCTTCAAAGAACTCTCTGGTAAAATCAGGTGAAAGATCTGAAACAGAGGATAACATCAGACTAAATGCAATGAAGGTCAGAACAGGTCAAACAGAAAATGTTTGAATGGTTAAGAAGGATGAGCGTTCTTGAGAGGTTTCATAAGGGTAGTAAGGCTTAACAAGACTTTAAAGGAAAAGTAAGTAAAAGTGGCAAACACTCCAGAGTGAGCATGGCACCTTGGAGGAGCAGAAGGAGTAGAGGCCCACCTGCAGAAGAAGGTTCCTTAGGAGGGGTGACTGCAGAAAGGTCCAGAAGGGCCAGGTCTCAGACCGCTTTGAATGTTAAAAAAGACCCATTCCGACTGGGCCCCATATTTAGTAGGGAGCAGTTAGTGAGGACTGGGAGCAGTTAAGCTTAGAACTGCAAGATAAAAAGTAAGTCGTAAGAAGATTCTCTGACAATGATTTTGTAGTAGTCATAGTTGTGATTTCATCCCCAACCACAGCTATCTTTTTCGGCACCTTTTTCTCTCGTGCTTATTACTTCTGATTCAGCGGTAGACTTATACGGACATGTTTGCAAAACAGGGCCATGGACCCCTCTACTTCCCAGCATAATCTCAGGTGCAGCAGCGTGGCCACTTGATCAAAGGCATCTGACCCATGGACAGTTAAGCTGAGCTAGTCAGGTTCTTTGATATACTGAAGTAAGCCATAAAGAGATTATAATTCGTGAGTATAATGCAGTGATATGTCACATTTAGGACTCAGTTCAGACTTCTCAAGCTAAGGCCTTGGGCAAGCAGGACAAAGCTGGTCTGCAGAGATGAGATGGAGCAGACATATTCCCATGCAACCCTAAAGAATGGAGGCGACAACGACCCATGGAGCCTTAAAGAGAACAAAATAGAATAGTTCTTTGACAGCTGTCCAGTTTTCTAGTGGCCTTGCTGTATTCTTTCTCAGATTGTCACCTTGCCCTCCTTTTCAGTAAACTCTCTTTATATTTGAACTTGAGAGAGTTTCTGTTCCTTGTAACCAAACAAGCATTTTCGTGAATAAATATTAATGATAAAGTAGAGAAAGGATAAACTAGAGTGGTGATGCATGTGCCATGGACCACCTGCATCAGAATTACCAGAACCCTCCCTGGACCCTCTGAACCCAAATATCTAGGAGTGGGTCTTATTAATGTACATTTTCAGTAAATACCCGTATAGAAACATCTTCCTGCACACTTAAATATAGGAAACACTGGTTTTGACACACAGAGACTTGATCAGAGCTAGAGCTGTCAAGATTTAAGGAAAGAAAGTAGGATTGAAGAAGTAAAACACCACAGAAATGCAGCAGAGCAACTTATCAGCATCTCAAAAGAACCCAAGATTTGGATGGAAAATTCTCTTAATTCCATGGCAGTAAATGTAAGCAATGAAAGACAGACAGTGGGCAACCAATAGTAGCTCCCCAGTGGTTAGAGAAATGGCATTGACTAGAAGGGTAAGTGGGACGGGGAGCAGAGATTAAAGAAGCATAGCTCTGAGGTCAAATCTGTGCCAGATCTCAAGTCTGCCACTCACTGTGTGTCCTGGAAAAGTTACATAAACTTTATGAGCCCCATTTCCTCCCCTGCAGAATGGGGACAGTAATAGGCCTAACGTCATTAGGATTTTGAGAGGATTGAATGAGATTAGATACTTAATGAGCTTCTCACAGTTTCTGGCTCCTAATAAGCAATCACTAAGTGCGAGCCTTTATAGTTTCCTGCCCAGTAAATATTCTCAAGCAATTCCCCAGCTCTAAGCCCCTTTGCCTCAAGAGAGTTTGTGACAGGTATCAAGAGGAGTTATCTGCAAGATCCTTTCCTTCCCAGCTTTGTTTCCAAAGCCCAAGCCATTAAGGAGATGGTTCCATGTATTCTGGAGGGTGAACGGAGAAAAAACGTCACTGAGAAAAAAATACAGGAGAAAAGATGGCCTTGGAGGAAATAAAGGTCTGAGGCTTACAAAAGCTCTTGGGGCCCATAGCTTTCTAGCTGGCAGTGCCCAGGTTGGTGGCAAGACCACAGAAGAGAACAGGTGTGTTTCCCACACTCAGCGATGATTTCCCATTCCCCAAGCATAGCCCAGAAATGCTTGGACTAAAGAAATCAAATCAGTGTAATAATAGTAAGCCATCTTGGCAAGGCTTTGGGAAGGGAGCCCCAGGAGTGACTGAGGTTGAATTTTGCATTAGCTGAACAGGATATGGAATTCAATATTAAATCAAATTTACTTAAAGAAAATAAATGAACACATTTTGCATTCCTCAGACAGTAGACGGAGAGGCACATCCCCAGTAATAACTTTCCTCTTTACCAACCACATGACAGGATCATAATTCTTGACCTCTTGTAGCTTGTGAAATAGTTAAGAGAAATAAACAGGAGAATATATATAAATGGCTTTGTGGGCTTCCAAGCACCACAGGAATGTTAGCAGTCGCTGGCAAATGTTTGACAGCATGGGAGCACGTAGATGTTGATTTTGTAATATATAAATCTAAGCTGATAAGGAGTCATCCAGATAAGGCTGTTCCATCAGAAAGTGGAATTACGCCACTATTGGCCATGTCAGGAAAGAGAGGTTGATTGAATGAGAGAAAACCAAAGAATCCAAGTAGAGGCAGCAGAGTGCCTCGTTAAGTCCACACCATTTTAGAATTAGACAAACGTGCATTCAGATCCTCTAGGATAGAAGATAAGCTTCACAGGGGACAGGGAACCCTGCCCGTTTGTTCACTGATGTGTGCCAAGTGCCCAGAGACCTATCTGGCACCCCAGAGGCCTGCAAAAATATGTGTTGATTGAATAAATGCAATTTTGGCTCCACTGTCTTACTGATGTGTGGCCTTGGGCAAGTTACTGAAGCTCTCCAAGGTTCAGTTACAATGAAGATAACAGTAAATAGCTCACAGCATCTTTAGAGAATTAAATGAGATAAAGCAGCCATTGTCAAAATGGTCCAAAGAGACTTTTAGGGCTTCCACTTTTCTGTGTTTTGAATATTGGGCATTGGGATAAGATTTCACTGGAAGGAAAAATTTTAAAACCAGTGGAGTAGTGTAGAAACACTTAGGACAATCCAAGTGTGTAACTCAATGGCTATTGTTTCTGTTGCTGCTGGTGTTGCCATTAGGGTGCGAGGCAAAAAGATGAGGGGACAATTAGCAAATGGGACTTTTGTTGAAATTGATTATAGGTTGGAATGCATTGCATCTTGCCTATCTGTGTAAAGAGTAGCAAACCTGGGGCCAGCCCGGTGGCACAGCAGTTAAATGCACACATTCCGCTTCTCAGCGGCCCGGGGTTTGCTGGTTTGGATTCCAGGTGCGGACATGGCACTGCTTGGCACGCCATGCTGTGGTAGCCATCCCACATATAACGTAGAGGAAGATGGGCACGGATGTTAGCTCAGGGCCAGGCTTCCTCAGCAAAAAGAGGAGGACTGGCAGTAGTTAGCTCAGGGCTAATCTTCCTCGGGAAAAAAAAAAAAAAAGAGTAGCAAACCTACCATCCAGATGGAACACGAATACAGTATTGAAAGGAAACAACTAGTGAAAATTTCTTTCCTGATTGCTTGGTAATATGAAGAGAAAGAAAACAAGCTAAGAGAAAGATGTCCTAATTGGGGAAATTTTAAGAAATAATTTATATAATCATACCAAGATGAAAATATGTATTTTCATAGTTTCAGTCATAATTTAAACACTAACCTGGAAAAATAAATGACTTAGCAGAGTATTTAATTACCAGTCATATGGCTAACTTTCTGGGTTGCAATTTTCCCAGTATGGCTTGAAAATTGTTAATAGCTCCTGCTTTCCTCTCATCTCAGTAAGGGTTGATCATGTGCCATGTGGCATGCTGAGCACCCATCATCATTAGCATCTAGACTAATTTTCTTTCTGATTTGACCAAGTAGCAGTTGAGGAGCTCATTTCCCTGGGCTCCAATTTATTTCATCTGCTAAGCCGGGCTCAGATCTTTTCTTGTACCCTTTGGATAGGAACAAGAGATGCAGACATGATAAGAGGTTGCAGAAGCCTTTAAGTTCATGGGCAGTGGGTGCCTGAGGAACAACGGCTCCCAAGTTCTAGCATGGTATATACAATCAATTTCTTTAAAGTAATTTTGTGTCTTAAAAGAATAAAACTTGGAGATTGACCTTGATAAGTGATTGAAACAAAAGTCTGTTCTTGTGAAATAATACAGAGTAGCATGTTTTTGAGGAATTTAGTAGATTTTTTTTACATTTTTGGCAGAAGAATGTAACTAAAAATGTGTGCAGAATACCCAACTAAAACTTCGCAGATATCTTCTTCTAGCCTCCTGTTCTAAACAGCTGTACAGAATGTGTTTAGTTTCTAACATTTTAATTTAAATGGAAAAAGATGTCAAATATTTGAGTACTTTTTTGAGAATCTGAAAATTCTTCCTGGAACAACAGACGTATACACTGAGTCTGATTCCCTACTGTCAGGCGAAGGATTAACTTCACTCTATAATGAGTCGCATGTACCGGGAAAATTGGGTAGAAACAAGTCAAACACATTTAAATAAATAGAGAGCAGGCAAAAATGAATTTGAGTGAATAAAATGCAGACTTTTGGAATTGGTGGAAGG